>NC_047086.1:363576826-364245326 GCF_902459505.1 Geotrypetes seraphini | reverse complement strand
AAGAGTCCTGGAAGAGTCTGGATGTCATGATTCACTAATGTGGTACTACCAGGAATGGGAGAGAACACATCCTCAAACTCTTTCAATAGACCCCCAATCGCCTTCTTCTGTGTCTGAGTAAGTTCTTCCCCCATAGTCACTTGCTCACTTAACGTAAATTCTCCTATCTGGGGACCAAATTCATCTTCCTCACAAGCCTGAGCAATGAGGGCTAAGGTCTGACGTTCCCTCCATGGCTTCAGGAGATTTATATGATAGATTTGTTCTCTACCCTTTTTATCTTTGACCTTATAATCAACCTCATTAACTCTCTGGCTTATGGTAACTGGTCCTCTCCATTGTGCTAGGAACTTGTGGGGATCCGTGGGAATTAAGACCAGGACCTGTTCTCCCACCTGCAACTGACGGTTCTGAGAACCTTTGTCATAATAGGTCTTCTATTTCTGCTGACTTTTCCCCATCTGAGCCTTACCCTTCTCCCCTAAACTCTTCAAGCGTTGTTTAAGGTCTCCCAGGTAAGATATTATATTTACACGACACTCTGGAGGAGGGTCCCATTTGTCTTTAAGGATATCTAGTAGGCCTCTAGGTTTTCTCCCAAACAACATTTCATAGGGACTTATCCCCAACGAAACCTGTACCTTTTCCCTACTAGCGTATAATACCCAAGGGATCATCAGATCCCAATCAGTCAATTCTTTACTGGCTACCTTCTTGAGCATCAGTTTTAGGGTTTGATTAAATCGTTCTACTAAACCATTTCCCTGCGGATGGTAGGCAGCAGTCCGAATATGCCTTATATTAAACCTTTGCCAAAATGCCCCCATCTCTCGGGAAACGAAATTACTTCCTTGGTCCGTGAGTACCTCCTTAGGGAACCCTACAGAACAAAATAAATTGACTAACTCCTTAGTGATATTCTGCGTAGATGTCCTTCTTAAGGGAAATGCCCATGGGAAACGGGTGGCAATATCCATTACCACCAGAATGTACTGAAACCCCCGAGGAATTCTCTGCAGGGGCCCTATAATATCCATGGCCCATCTTCCCAAAGGTTCCTCTACCCATGGAATGGGGATTAATGGGGCCTTACGGGGTTTTTGAATGGCTAATTTTTGGCACGTGGGACAAGAGGCACAGAAATGCACCAACTCCTGACGTAAGCCAGGCCAGAAAAATCTTTGCAGAATCTGTGTCTCAGTAGCGTCCACCCCCTTATGCCCAGCCAAAGGGTGATCATGCGCCATCTGCAATACTAGGGACCTAAAACCTTGTGGTACTACTAATTGTTCAACCCTATTGTCCAGTCCCCTTGCAGTACTAATTCGATACAATAATCCCCGTTTCACTATCATATTAACTGCACCCTTGCCACTATTCCCGACCTGCTGCCAGGCGGCCCGTAAAGAGGGATCTGCCTTCTGTTCTGCCTGAAAGGTAGGAAAGGTAGCTAATACTTTTTCAGGAATGGATGGAACTTCCTGCTGTTGAGAGGTGCGGGTAAGAGCCTGTTTCCTCTGCCATTTCTGGCGTTTCCCTTGAGCCTTGGTGAGACGGGATCCTTTCCTTATTTTCTCCTGGAATAGCTCCCCCTGGAAAGGGAATGTCTCCCCTAGGGTCTCCTCAGAAGTGGTTGCTTGTTCACATTGGGCCCGTGTACTGACCAAAGCCTGCCCTGGGTCCCAATCATTCGGCCAACCCTTCCAATCTCGACCCAAAATCATTTCATAAGGTGCTTTGGGAACTACCGCCATTAATAGCTTGTCCTCCCTGTTCCCATACTGCACCTTCATCCACTGAGTTTTATACTCTTGAACATCTCCATGAATACATTTAATTGAGACTTTAGGACCTTCAGAGCACACCATAGTCTCCTTCGTCCGGATAGCGTCCCAGACTTGCTCCCTCATCATCGAATGGGAGGCCCCACTATCCAAAAAGGCCACCAAAGGATAACCCTCCACTCTCACCGAAACGTAATATCCGTCTGGAGAGGAGTCAGTTGGTATCTGAAGGCCTAACCAACTCATTCCCTTGGCCCCCTTTCTCTGGAGCCCTAACTGATAGGTTTTAGAAAGAGTCTTGTTCCCCACCCAAGAAGTAGTCAGTGCCAGTTTCACCCTACACTGTTTTTGGAGATGTCCTGTCTTACCACACCTAAAACAGGTCATAGGGTTTTTTCTGGGGCCTCCTACCTCCTGGGCTTTCTTTGAGGTCTCCGGACTATATCCCTGGGGCTTAGGGTATCCTTCTCCCACCCGAGTGATGGGTCCCTTTCGGACGAAAGTATCCCCTTGTGTGCCCCCACCAGACCCTGAGGAAGTGTTAGAGTCTATGTATGCCTCAGCCAATTCAATCACTTGCCCTAATGGGCGACTTCCCTGTCTCTGGATCCATGCCTTGAGGTTTTTTGGCAGAGCCTCTAAAAATTGCTCCAATAAGATCTCTGCAAGCATGGCTTGAGGATCCAAAAGACAGGGTTGTAGCCATCGCTCCACTAACTTCCTCAGTCTGTGCAACAAAGCTTTGGGCCTTTCTTTATCCCCTAACTGGGCACTCCTGAACTCTTGCCTATAATGTTCCCTCGTGTAACCTAGGTAGTCCAGGATGTGGTTTTTAATGGCCCTATAATTGTTAGCAAGCTCAGGGCTGAGAGACTGATACGCTGTCAGTGCAGCTCCAGCAAGACATGGTATTAGCCTCATGGCCCATTGTTGCTCCGGCCAGCCAGCCACGACTGCCATCCGTTCAAAGGCCATTAAAAAATCATCGGGTGCATCGGTAGGTCCCATCTTACACAGCTGCATGGAGTTAAGAAAGTTTGGTCCTACCGTAGCCCCGGTTGTTGGTAATCCTCCTGTGCCTGCAGCACTAGTCATAGTTCCTTGCAGGACTTGAGCAAATGTCCTGGTCTGTTCGCCCATAGCGTTCACCAGCTCCTCATGCCTGCGACCCGACTCCACCTGACTCGCCCGCCAGAGATCCTGGTTCGCTTGCAGCACGACCTTCAAGTCCTCGGTCTGTTTCTGACGCTCTGATGCCAACAGGGTAAACAGCTGCTGCAGATCCATGTTGCAACCTGTGAAGTAAACACAGACAAGGAAACCCAAGTGCGGATATTTTTTTATTTTTTTTTTTTTTCCCACACTCTAGAGAGAGCTAGTCCCAGCTCCCGCCCAAGCTACCAACCCAGAATCCTCAATCAGCTGTCCCCAAGGTACCCTTACCGGACAGACTGACGAGTCTGAGCATTTGGGTTGATAACCGGCACGGCTTTCAGGAACACAGCTGGGCTCCCTCGGTTCCGGTCCTGGTTCCACTTCCACAGATTCTCGCTGCCACGATCTCCTCAGCAGTTCCCACAGTTCCTGGTTTGCTGCTTTAATCTTCTTAGCATAGTTCCTCAAAGGGCTCCAAAATTAGAAAACAAATACTGTCCCTTATCACAGTCTCATATGAAGGCAGTAAAAATAAATCCCAAAACTCCTGATACCACTTATGTAACCCGCACGCTCCAGGCAGAGGGCCTGGGAATGTTGACCACAATTAAACTCTTGTGAGTTGCTTCATGTCTCACAAGGATAGCTTATTTTTACGTTTCAGAAAAAGGACAGCTTTCAAACAATAATTCAGCTTTGTATTTAATTGTTCAAAACAAAGAAAAAGAATAATTTTGCTTGTCAGGATTACAAAGTTCTCATATCATCAAGCACAAAGTTCTCAAAAATAGTCTTTGGTTGAGAACTCAAAAAGAGTTCAACTTAAACAAACTCTCATTTAAATTATAGTCTCCATAGAGTTCAAAAGCAAAGAAGGAAAGGAAAAACTTTTCCTCCCAAAACTCAAAATAACCAGACAATATAGAAGTACTGGCTTCTTCAGCCACTTGAGGCTGGAAGGACAGTGTGCGCCGTGTGGTCTTATTCTTGCCTGAACTTAGGCCCGCTATCCCAGCCAACGGTTCCTCACTCAGGCTGGTAGGCAATTCTCCTTCAGCCTCAGTAATCTCCATGTCCTCTGGAGCTGGTCTGCCATCAGGAGCTCTCAACCCTGAGCCTTGCGACCTTCCCTGTTGCTGTTCCTCTCCCTTCTGTCTCTCTAGGAGCCTGGCCTTCAGAGAAAATAGCTTGCAGCCCCGCCCCCAACCCTCAGGTGAAAAGGATTTCCTGAGATTCATCTTGTGATTCAGAGGGGGATGGGAATTCAGCACTGCTGCTTTCTTACTCCCTCTACTGGCCCTAGTAGGAAATTCAGACAGAGTGGCAGAATATGGGGGAAAAGGCAGATTCTGAACTGTGTCAGGACTTAACCTAGAATCTGAGCTAGGGACACTCCTAGCAGGCATAGTCCGCTTATCACAATGTGTGGGACCAAAGCACTTGCCAGTCTGAGTCTGTGAAGTCTAAAGACAGCTCAATATTCTATCTAGTCTAAAGTTCCAAATGTCTATTAACTCTTTTAAGTTGTAGAAGTTTATACCATTGAGACACTTCCTTTTTCTCGAATGATATTAAGGAACAGAGTGCAATGATATACGGTGTTTTTGTCCTTCAGAGATTTGGAGCATAGAAATTCCTGAATGGTGTGTGTAAGTCGTATCCATTGATAGTGACAATTTGGAGTCAAATCAAAGTCTTTACAAAGTACATCATATGGAATCCACCCATCCTTATCACGAAGATGGCTTATTTGCCAGATGCCAGCTTTCTGCCAGTATTTCCAGTCAATCATATTATTCTGAATCCTAATGGAGTCATTTCTCTATATTGGTGTATGGAATGTAGTAAGCCAAGGGTGTCAAGCATATTGTCCATCACTTTGATGCATGTAAGTAGATGGTCTTTACCATCCACACTCTTAGGCAGTGACATAAAAGGGAGATATTGTAGAGTAAGAAGGTGATGACATTCCATTTCAAAAGGAAGCCAAATACAATTGAGATTCAGATGACCATCATGTAGAATCCAATGAGCACTCTGACGAAGTAGAAAGGCATGGTGATAATCGAGGAAGTCAGGGAAGTTAACTCCCCCATCCTTTTTAGTACACTTCAACTTTTTCAGTGCAATCCGAGGAGTTTTACCATTCCATAGGTAGTGTGATAGAGCTGAGTCCATTTTCTTACAAAGTGTGGGATGCAGTAACATTGGCAGCATGTTTAGTATATAGCTAATCTTAGGTGCGAGAACCATTTTGATAGATTTCAGGTGTCCCCCACCACAAAAGCTTTAAGGGAGACCATCTGCTGATTTAAGAACATAAGCCGTGCCTCTGCTGGGTCAGCCCAGAGGTCAATCATGCCCAGTAGTCCACTCACGCGGTGGCCCAACAGGTCCAGGACCTGTATAGTAACCCTCTATCTATACCCTTCTATCTCCTTTTCCTTCAGAAAATTGTCCAATCCCTTCTTGAACTCCAATATCGTACCCTGTCCTATCACGCCCTCTGGAAGCGCATTCCAGGTGTCCACTACCCGTTGGGTGAAGAAGAACTTCCTAGCATTGTTTCTAAATCTGTCCCCTTTTAATTTTTCTGAATGCCCTCTCGTTCTTGTAGATGTCGAAAGTTTGAAGAATCTGTCCCTCTCCTCTTTCTCTATGCCCTTCGTGATCTTGTAAGTCTCTATCATATCCCCTCTAAGTCTCCGCTTCTCCAGCAAAAATAGCCCCAGTCTCTCTAATCTTTCAGCGTATGAAAGGTTTTCCATACCTTTTATCAAATGTGTCGCTCTCTTCTGAACCCTCTCGAGTATCGCCATATCCTTCTTTAGGTACGGCAACCAATATTGGATGCAGTACTCCAGATGCGGGCGCACCATCGCCCGATACAACGACAGGATAACTTCTTTCGTTCTGCTTGTAATACCCTTCTTGATTATTCCCAGCATTCTATACACTTTCTTAGCGGCCGTTGCGCATTGTGCCGACGGCTTCATTGTCATGTCCGCTATTACCCTCAAGTCCCTTTCTTGGGTACTCTCACTCAATAACAGCCCTCCCATTGTGTAGCTGTACCTCGGGTTTCTGTTTCCTACGTGTAAGACTTTACATTTCTTTACATTGAACTTCATTTGCCATCTCGTCGCCCACTCCCCTAGTTTGTTCAGGTCCCTTTGTAAACCTTCGCAGTCCTCTTTAATCCTAGCCCAAGTATTTTAATTTATTATTAGACCACTGAAAATTATAATCCTGTATATCTGATTTATGGGTAAGGTGGTTCAGAGGCATTAGTTTCGTCTTAGTGTTATTAAGTTTATATCCCAAAATAGTAGAATAGGCATCTATGGTGGACAAGGCAGGCAATGAGTCCAGTATAGTATAAATGAGAACATCATCAGCATAGGCTGAAAATTCACTTCCATTTTGCCACAATGAGCGCCTTTGATTGTAGGATTATTGCGAATAGAGTGAAGAAGTGGTTCAAGGGCAAGGTTGAAAAGTGGAGACAGCGGACAGCCCTGTCTTGTACCCCTTGTAGGATGAAATGAAGAGGAGGTAACCCCATTAATCTTAATGTTAGTAGTAGGAGCAGTATAGAGAACTTTAATCATATTTATGAAAGCATCATTGAAGCCAAACCAAGCTTCCACTCTACACGATTGAATACTTTTTCAGCATCCAATGCCAATGCCATGAGGAAAGTTGTCTTGATTAGCCTGAGATATCACATTTGCAAACATTCTGCAGTTGTCACTGGATAGACGACCTTGCATAAATCCATTTTGTTCCAGTCCGATCAGTTTGGGTAGAATCTTCTGTAGACGACAAGCAAGAATTTTTGCGTATATTTTAGCGTCCACATTTATAAGTGACAGTGGCCTATAATTGGGAATGAGTAGGGGATCTTTTCTTGGCTTGGGGAGGACAATGATACAAGCTTCTGTGAATGAACCAGTGACCTGACCAGTTTAAATAAAGTATGTGTAAAGTGAAAGGAGATGAGGAGTCAATATTTCTTGAAATTCAGAAGTAAGACCATCTGGGCCTGGAGATTTCCTCTTAGTCATCCCTTTTAATACCTGACGTATGTTGACAGCAGTGATGGGAGGCAAAGCAAGAGATTATCTTCAGCAGTGAGACTTGGGCGTTGCTTTTCTGACAGAAAGTCTTCAGTGTCAGAAGAGGAATTCTAAGATGTATATAAGTGTTCATAGAACTTTTGAAATGATGGAGATCCGATGTTGCTTGGCCATCTTGATCCACAATAATGTGTATATTGAGTCTTTCTTTCTGAATTTTCAAATATCTTGCCAGCGTGCTACCTGCCTTGTTGTTGTCACAGTAGTAAGTGGCTTGTCGCATAAAAATAGCATTTCCAGCCTTCATACTCAATAATAGATTGTAATCCAATTTTGCTTGATGCAACTTCTTCAGGGTAATCATATCAGCCGGATTAGTTTGATGACAAGATTCCAAGTCCTTAATGCGTTTTACTCTATCCACAATCGTTTTTGACAGCTCCTTGTTTTTCCGAGCTTGATAGGATATGACAGCCCCCTTGACAAAAGCCTTGAAAGTATCCCATAATGTGGGACAACTAGTATCCTCCGGTTTATTAAGTGTAAAGTATTCAGCAACAGCATTGTGAATGTGTGATACAAAGGCAGGAACTCGTAGTAGAGCATTATTAAATCTCCATGTTGAGGACTTCTTAGCCACAACTAAGTCATCAAGGGACAGTTCAATAGAAGCATGATCTGAAATGGAGATTATCTATAGCTGAGTGAGATAAGTTGTTAATGAGATTATTACTCACCAAAAAAAATATATTCTAGAATAAGAATTATGTAGCACAGAATGGAAGGAGTAATGTTTATCATTTCCATGCACTAGCCTCCATGCATCTACTAACTTTAGTTGTGTAATCATGTTGTGCAAGCTCCGCCAAGTGTTAGACGGTTTATGTTGAACCATAGATTTCCTATCATTAACTGGATCCAGCACCAGATTGAAATCTCCCACCATGATATGCGCTTGCGATTTGTCTTCTAGGATTGATGTCATTATCTCATTAAAGAATTCTGGTTTGTCTTGATTGGGTACATAGATATTGACAAGGGATAGAGTAGTTTGACCAATCTGTAAATTGACTTTGATCCATCGGCCTTCAGTGTCTGTGGCTTGAAAAAATATTTCGATAACAACACTGTTTCTAATAATGATAGCAGTGCCATTCTTCTTTTGTAAGGCACATGAGGCAAGGACTGGCAAGGCCCATTTGGTTTTTAATTTGGCTGACTGCAATAGACAAATTAGTCTCCTGGGAACACACTATGTCAAGGGATTTTTTTGAAACATAATCCAATATCTTTTTACGTTTTATTGGATTATTAAATCCCTTGACATTTAATGATACTATTTTCAACATCCTGACATCTTAGAGCAGTAATCTGAAGTAGATGATGTCAATAGTAAAGCATCTGCTTGAGCAGTAGAAAACAAGTAATGATTAATGTAGAACTGAAAATAAATTATGACCACCAGGTGTACCAACAAACTGTTCAGTTCAAAAGAGGACTGAGAACAGAGGAACCCCATGGGTAGAGCGTGCATAAGGGCAGCAACACCACAGCACCGGCAAACTTGTAAAACTTATTATTCTCCATCCACATATACAGTAATGTACATCAGCAAACCTACATCAATTGAATGTAACTTGGATTGACAACAATGTAATAATGTAACCCATTGTGCCTAAAATGAGATATATAGTGATGATCATGCCTCTTATGGTAACACATAAAGGGTGATATTGGAGGGTGACATAGTGAGAGTACAATAACTTACTTATGAATTCTAACCAGACAGCAACAGCATAAGTGAATAGGAGCTTGCCAAACAAAAAAGTGAAAGACAAAAAGAATAGCAGTTACTATTAGATGACTCAAGAGTGTTGCTGAGAGCTGAGAAAAAGTAGGCTCCCATTCAATGAAGCATGCATATGTATTACATTTAAATATATATATGTTATTACAAAGGCTCTAGAACAGGGGTCTCAAAGTCCCTCCTTGAGGACCGCAATCCAGTCGGGTTTTCAGGATTTCTGCAATGAATATGCATGAGATCTATGTGCATGCACTGCTTTCAATGCGTATTCATTGGGGAAATCCTGAAAACCCGACTGGATTGCGGCCCTCAAGGAGGGACTTTGAGATCCCTGCTCTAGAAGCATGGCACACTGAGCATGACAGGGAAAGGGAAAAGGTTATGCAGCACCCAGAAGTGCTACACAGAAGATACCAGCAAGCACCAAACACTGTAATTGTTTGAGGTTGGGAAGCACTAGCAATACTGGAAGGGAAGCCTAACTATACCAATTACCATCAAAGAATGAGGGAAAACCAGACCTTCGCAAAAAAGTGATAAACCAATGTAATTTCAAAGTGATTATCAAGTAAACACAGGAAAATTAATGATACAAAATGAACTGAAACTAACAGAAGTTAGCAGATAATCGAAAGGGCAAGGACTGAATCTGCTGTAATCTAATCATCACAATAGGACTAGTGAGAGACAAAGTCTATCTTATACAGCTAACTGCAATAGCATGTGAGAAAGATTAATTAAAGGTGAAGAGATATCTCATAGAAGCAGTGGACGATGAACTTAAATGGTAGTAGAGGTATTATATTGATAAAAGAACATTGAAAACATTGCATCACCATAAAGCAAGGCTTACTTCGCAAAGCTGTAAGCTGATTAGAAGATTATAACAAGGCAAGCCCTTGGAAAAGCGAAAATACTGCAGTGGAAACATCTGATGTTCAACATGGTGATATCCTACTTCAACAATGTACTGCATAGAAATAGTAAAAAGAAAAATAAAGAGGAACCGGAGCAAAAATCCACAAACACAATACTTATATCCTCCAGTTCAAACACTGAAGCTAAAGCTCAAGGCTTAACTATTTTATACCTAAAGCATACAGTTGAAGCACATATGCAGGGGAATTTGCCTCAGAAGCTATCGGGCAGTCATTGCTCCAGAGCTAGGAAGGAGAACCCGAATTCCTTATTGGTTAACCTTCAATATTCTATCATAGGCAACCCCACTGTGCCAACTATAACAGTAAGATGATTAAATATTAATCTAACAAAGTGCAAGCCACAATTATCTGTTGCTTCATGGCAGACAGGCACTAGTGAAAATTTCCTTTCCAAATAGCCGACGAAGGCCTACGTTTCATAATTGCAAAATCATTTCTTCAGGGCTCTAAGGAAACAAAACCAGAATCATAAGAACACGAAATTCAAAAACAATATTCTATATCTTCATCAGAATTAAAGCTTCCCAAACCTGCAGTTTACTAATGCTGAGGGTCTCACATAGTGAAAAAAATGGTGCTGCAGCATCATTAAAAAGGCTGTTAGTCACATGAAAACTGTAATGTGACCAGCATACCCGGAACAGATTTAAAGGAACAGTGGTAGTGCATCAAAAAGCTAAAAATAACCAGGTATAAGCTAGTAAAAATGAATCCAATCAATTGAAGCATTTAAAACATGAGGTTGTATTGATTTTAGTTGAAAAATCCAACATTTTTTTTCACTATATGAGGCTCTCAGCATTAGTAAACTGCAGGTTTGGGAAGCTTTAATTCTGATGATGACATAGGATATTGTTTTTGAATTTCGTGTTCTTATGATTCTGTTTTTATGTTTCCTTAGAGCCCTGAAGAAATGATTTTGCAATCATGAGTTGTAGGCCTTTGGCGGCTGTTTGGAAAGGAAGTTTTCACTAGTGCCTGTACCACATTATCAAGCCTGTCTGCCAGGAAGCAACAGATAAGTGTGGCTTGTACTTTGTTAGATTAATATTTAATCACCTTATCGTTATAGTTGGCACAGTGGGGTTGCCTATGATAGAATACTGAAGGTTAACCAATGAGGAATTCGGGTTCTCCTTCCTAGCTCTGGAGCAATGACTGCCCGATAGCTTCTGAGGCAAATTCCCCTGCATATGTGCTTCAACTGTATGCTTTAGGTATAAAATAGTTAAACCTTGAGCTTTAGCTTCAGCGTTTGAACTGGAGAATATGTGTTGTGTTTCTGCATAGAAATAGTGACATAATTATATTGCAGTAAATAATACAATGTTTATAGATCCTCAGAAATACCACCTAGAACTCATACAAATTCATTGTGTCAGGCTTTATGTACTACTTCCTCAATGGATCTTCCATACTTTATTATTAAATTTATAAATACTTTTTTCCACCTTAGTGTATAAATAGTTTAAATACTTAGCTTAAAACTTGTGGTCATGCTTTCAGGGATTTCTACCGCCAACATGTTTCACCTGAAGGGGTTTTATCAAGACACCATATCCCTAATAAAACCAAAACAAACATTTTAATACTCACATATCTAAACTATGTTACTATCTTAGACTTAGTTACCTACCATATCCCAATGCCGTGGGAACACTTTTTACAGATGGTTCTTTAATAAAAAATGCACAAAGACATGCAAATCTTTCAGCTTACCTTTCTTAACGCCGCTGTAACCGACCACTGAATAGTTAATTCAAAATGGCTGCGGCTTGTTCCTGTCTCACTTAAATACACTCACCCAGCCTGAACTGCTGATGATGATGTCATTATAGGGGCGGCACCAACATTTAGAACAGGGAAGGGAAAATTAACTGGAAAAACTTAGTTACAAAATGCTATGCCCTCCAGGAACAAGCGGTGGCCATTTTGAATTAACTATTCAGTGGTCGATTACAGCGGCATTAAGTTTTAGAAAGGTAAGCTGAAAGGTAACTACATGAAACTTACATAGTGATAAAGAAAGCAAGTTGTAGCTCAACATGTAACTGCTCTTGCAACGCTAGGAAAGATAAAATAAGAACCTAAAGCACTGAAAATTGAGCTAAAATAGGCAATGACTATACTAGGCTGAGTCAAGAGTGCAGGCAGAGAAAAGCTAAGTACAGGTCTATGAGGTTAAATGTAGTTACCTATACAGTATGGTACCAGTAATTAACAGAAACAACAATAATCATATTGCAGTCTGATAGAAACCCGTGGACATCTTATATAGTTCGTGTCTGCACATCCATATCATCAACGATATTTATACTTGCCCATCGGAGCAACCAGAGGAGATGCCTGTGAAACAATCAAACATGGCGGCCATAAGCAGCATGCCGATCATGCAGAAAGATAGTGAAGATGAGCGCCATGCAGCGCTGAATCGCAGACAGAAGATGAAACTGGTGATTCTCAATTATAGTGGCAAACTGCTAAAGTTAGACCTGATCAATACTGGTAGGTTGGAATTCTTCCAAGAAGTTGGAAAGCAGCTTGGGATCGGTGAAATTTTGTGTGTTGTTATTGAGCGTAACCTTCATGGTAGCTGGGTATAGCATTCTATATTGTGCTTTGAGCTCCTGAGTCGAGGACAAAAAGCAAACAGTCATTTTCGTTGTTGCGCCGTGTTTTTGCTGAGATCAGGCACTATCAGAATGGTATGTGCATCAAGCTTAAGTGGAGCTTTAGCCTTCGCTTTCTGCATAACTTCGGTCAATTGACTGTAGCGCAGGAATCAAATTATAATGGGCCTAGGATATTTTGCGTTGGATGGGCAGAAAGAAGGGACCTGGTGAGCTCTGTCCAATTCAAATTCTCTAATGAACTGTATGTCTAGAAGCTTAGGGAGGAAGGATTCCATATATTTAACAGTGTCCATGCCTTCCCTTCCCTCTGGGATGCCAATAATCCTTAGGTTGTTTCACCAAGAGCGCAGATTGGAATCCTCTAGTTCCTTTTCAAGCTGCGCTTGATCTGCTTTTGCAGGGATGTGATAGAAGTCTGCGCGTCAGCTTGTTTCAAATCGAGGTCATCCAACCTGACCTTTAACTGATTCAGATCCATTTTCAAGGAGGTCAAGTCACTTCTGATTTCCATTATACCCTCATTAGTCTCTTTTATAGTTTCTCTCATTGCTCTGATCTCAGACAGGACAGCTTGAATAGAGTCCGCCTCATCTTTGTCCTCCGTGGGTTTTCGCGGTGACACAGGCTCAGGCTTGTGCCATTTCCCTACTTTAGAAGTTGCCATCCTTTTACTAGATATGAGATGCAAGCTTGTAAGTGAAGAAAAAAACTAATAAAAGTTAAATAAGTAGATGGATTTCTCGATTTTTAGCTGTATTTGCCAGAGCACCGCCATTATGCTGCCATCTCTTATAACGCCCTCTAGCGTCCCCTGACTTATAACTTCTGACAACCAAATACTACCTTCTACCACAGACGTAAATCCCCCTTCCTACTTGTGTTAACCTTCTACATCTTCCTATCCTATTTAAAATTGTATTTCTTTCCTCTTACCTCTTATAATCACTGTTAGTCCATAATGTCCATGTTTATCTACATTGTCTTGTTAATGACGAATATTTGTATATCACCATTTTATAATTTTATTATTGTAAAACCGCTTAGAAATCTGATAAGCAGGATAACAAATTTTAATAAAACTTGGAAACTTGGTTACCAGATTTTACCATAAATACCAAACTAGAACAAATCATTCAATGGCTCAGAAACAACATGCTGACACTAAACATTTCAAAATCAATGACAATGTTGTTCCCATGGAAAGACGATCTTACACTTTCACCTCAAATTACTCTAGATAAAATCCCACTACAAACTGTTAAGTCCACAAAGATTTTAGGAGTAACCCTCGATCACAAACTCTCTTACCACGATCAAATTAGCTCTGTAGTAGGGGTGGCACTGGTGAGCACCATCTGAGATGGACATGTGGTGAGTGAGCTCCTGCACCAACTTAAAATAAATCGAGAAAAACATCATACTATTGGGATTATTCCTCACTTTTTGGAGCATTACTTCATTTCCTATTATGTCTACTGCAAAACCTGGCAAGTGCAAAAGCACCGAACCCTCTTCCCCACAGAAAAATGTGGATGGAAAATCAGATGAGGCCTTGTCGGCCTCCATCATGGAAGAACTTATATCAATTTATGATCTCATAATAGACACGAAACAAGATATCTCCGATATGAGAGAAGACCTAGCTAACCTACAGGAGGAGTTTAGCAATGTTAAGCAGTTAACCGATACTTTAGAACTGAAAGTGCAAGCATCGGAAGATTCAATCAAACTTCTTCAAAAACAAACCTCCCGCATTACCCATCTTGAACTAGCCCTGGAAGATGCTATCAACAAGGATAAATGTAATATTTTTCGTCTTCTCGGATTACCGGAGGGCAGAGAAGCACGTGATATCACAGATTTCGTAGCGGCCCTCCTGACTGAGCTTCTTAAAGTTCCTGCCGAAACTAAAACCGACTTTGATATGGTGTACAGAGTACCGCAGCACATGGTGCGCCATAACAAATTCCTGAGGCCAGTCGTGGTAACTCTTCTTCACCAGTCTCAAGTCCAGATTCTTCTGCAAAAAGCAAAAATTTACTCACTGATCATCTTCGAAGGCAGTAAGCTTCTACTGGTACCGGACTTATCGAGAGAATCTGCGAAGAAGAGGAAACAACTGCTAGCCTTCAGGCCTAAACTCACAGAGATTGGCACCAAGCATGGCATGCTTTATCCAGCACATATGTGTCACTTTTAATAATTCAACCACAGAGTACACTAACCTGGCGGACTTGGCGGATTTTATAGAATCGATTCACCCTACCACAGACAAAACTTGAACAAGGAATCTGTTTGCTGAGCTGTTTCATATATAGCTTACGGTATAATTTCTTCCCATAAGCACTCAGTTTGCTGTCTAAACATATGAAGTTAATGCTCTGTATCTTAATGTGTTTCCCTATTAAGCATTACATACTGTTGTTATTAAAAACTGATGTTTTTCCTACAAAGTATATTGTTCTGCCCTCTACCATAGGTTCCCTCTTCCCTGTTTTCCAACCCATGGAGAGTAGCTGCTGTTTTAACCCTGTTAACATTTTCTTTTTTTGCAGGTTTTCTGGTATATTTCCGGTATTCGAATGCAGTATCCTCTATGTGTCTTCTATCTCTCTTGATAACTATGATAATCTCAGCTTCTCTGTATCATACATTCTATACAGCTTTCACGTCGTCTTTCATGAATGTTATTTTACTGTCCCGTCCTATATTTCCTCCTTCATTACAGTGCAATGGCATCACCTTGAGCGAGTGCTGCCCTGCCATTGCTCTAATCTCTATAAACAAAACAGACTGACTCAGTAACAGTATCACAACCCCGGAGGAGGACCCGTTGCACAAAAATTTAGCTCAGAGATATAAAACTCTGAAGAGGGAGAGGTAGCCCCCTCTTAGGAAAGAGTTTATCTTCCAATCATTGCTTCATAATATGTAGCAAACGAGTCCAGCTCAAAGGTATAAAAGGTTCAGCTGTGTATATATCTTAATGATGATGCAATATGCATTCAAAAAGCTTTCAAAAAACAGGTAAATTTTGCATTCAGGTAGGCACTGGAATATTCAGCATTCATATAAATAAGTTTCAAAAAAATACTTATCAGGGTCCCGACGCGGCCCCGTTTCGGTGTCTACTTCAGGAGACCCCGTCCAACTAATTGAATTCTGCCATAGGTTGATAGCTATAAGAAATTCAAGAACAAGTTCTGAAATGCAAAAACAAAGAGTCAGGTTGCAATAGATATGGGCTAATGCATTCAAATAGCCACAAACCCATGCAAAATGTAACAAAACTTCCAGCTAGCTTAAAGGACAAGAGCACAAAGATGTACATACCGTTTTGCAGTTGAAAAATCTCCGTGCTACACAAGTCGCCCGCCCCCACTTCGGCATTTAAACCGGAGAAAGGCGGGAAAACGAACGTAGCAGGCATGATGACGTCACTGTAGCGCTGAAAAGACAATACAGAGCAAAAACATAGCCCGTATGCTGTGGAGAAAGGAACAAAAATGGATTTACGATCTCAACACCCTTCATCCTTATGGCCTCAACAATGAAATCGAGTGGGTAGCGTTCCTCTGATCATGTCTGGCAATCGCTAGGCATATCTGAAGTTATTTGCTCCGTATTGAAGTTTTTCTGCTCTGTTTTTGCTCTGTATTGTCTTTTCAGCGCTACAGTGATGTCATCATGCCTGCTACGTTCGTTTTCCCGCCTTTCTCCGGTTTAAATGCCGAAGTGGGGGCGGGCGACTTGTGTAGCACGGAGATTTTTCAACTGCAAAACGGTATGTACATCTTTGTGCTCCTGTCCTTTAAACTAGCTGGAAGTTTTGTTACATTTTGCATGGGTTTGTGGCTATTTGAATGCATTAGCCCATATCTATTGCAACCTGACTCTTTGTTTTTGCATTTCAGAACTTGTTCTTGAATTTCTTTTAGCTATTAACCTATGGCAGAATTCAATTAGTTGGACGGGGTCTCCTGAAGTAGACACCGAAACGGAGCCGCGTCGGGACCCTGATAAGTATTTTTTTGAAACTTATTTATATGAATGCTGAATATTCCAGTGCCTACCTGAATGCAAAATTTACCTGTTTTTTGAAAGCTTTTTGAATGCATATTGCATCATCATTAAGATATATACACAGCTGAACCTTTTATACCTTTGAGCTGGACTCGTTTGCTACATATTATGAAGCAATGATTGGAAGATAAACTCTTTCCTAAGAGGGGGTTACCTCTCCCTCTTCAGAGTTTTATATCTCTGAGCTAAATTTTTGTGCAACGGGTCCTCCTCCGGGGTTGTGATACTGTTACTGAGTCAGTCTGTTTTGTTTATAGCATAGTGCTTTTTCTGACTCTTGGTTATACTTTTCCTGCTTATAATGGAAACATAATTGCTCTAATCTCTACAGTTACTTTTCACTTGAATGGCATTCATCTCCTGATTTCCTTGCTTGAGATTCTCACATCTCTCCCTATTATATCTCATTACTTTGGCTGTACTTATCCTCCATATTCGTCATGTGTCTACACTGTCTTTCGACTTTTAAGCACCGTAGATGGGACATCTGTCCACAAGCGATTGATTTCTACTCGACTTTCTCTCTCCACTATTTACAGGTATACAATGTTCTGTTTAATCTCAACGATATCTGTCTTATTTTGTTACAGCATATTATCAAATGTATGTGTATCTGATCTAATATTAATTGTTTTCCATAATGCATACTTATGGAAATATGTTCACTCAGTAGATACTCTTTTTATTTTTACTTTAACTGGTTTGATGTTATCTATTACCATTTATATTCCAGGAATTTTTTATTATTGATTTTGACAGTATTGCCTATAATTCATTCAAGGATTTTGTTCACAATTTTTGTCAGGAACTTTATGTTCCTACATATATACCTCCTCACATTTATAGCTAAGTTGGATGAAATTCATTTCTGTTTGGTCATTGCCTGTGTTCCACATTACAGTGTATATTCATTCCATTGTATTACTGATCACCAAGGTACCTCTCTCTATACCTACAGACCCCATCTGTTCACTAGATAAGAATGAGACTTTAATCCAATATTGCAAAATTCCACCTACATAATGAGCACCTGGGTACATCACAATATGCTTTTTTATTTCATCTCCTTCATGATTATGGATGTTATACCAAACCGGATTTGCATATACCCAATTGTTTTATGGTGCACCCGAGTACATCACAGTAAGCTCAATAATTCTGACCCCTCCTTAATGGAGGACAACATATACTTCCTGAGATATCAGAACCCAACTGTATTATGGAGCACCTGGGTACATCACAATATGCCTAATTACCTTTCCCTATTATTATTTATGGATGACTTACCTCGTCAACACTCCTATAACCCAACTGTATTGTTAAGCACCTGGGTACATCACATACCAGAACGACTATCATGCTTTCCTGCTTCTCACTGAATGTTAAAGGCTTTAACAATCCAATCAAAAGAACTAAAATATTAAATTACACTAACAAGTATCATCTGGATATTGTATTTTACCAAGAAACACACCTGACAGATTCTGAATCCTTAAAGATATATCATAACTGGAATCACCCACCTCTTTATTTTTACCAGCTGCTGGAAAGAAAAATGGGATCCTCACACTAATAATAATAAGATCTGACATACAGATACTTTCTCATACCACAGATACGATGGGTAGGTGGATCAAAGTGGATCTGTCCATTGGCACCTCCAAGCTTACGGTTATAAATATTTATGCACCCAATATAGACGGCCCTCTATTTTGTCATGCATTGGCGGATCTGTTAACATTGGTGCCTGATGTCCCATATATATTAGGTGGTGACTTTAACCAAATTTTAGATGCAAAGATGGGTAGGAAATCTCAGGCATCATATAAGCAAACCAAAGCCTGGTCTAGTATACAAGATTTCTTATCCCTGATGAAATTGATAGGCATTTGGAGACTTTTACATCCAGGAGAGAGTGCATTCACCTTTTATTCTTCTCCTCACTTCTCATACTCCAGAATAGACTATTTTCTCACTAGCTATTCTTTGACCTCTAATATGGAACATGCTGATATCCATTCAATCTCCATATCAGATCATGCATCTATCTTTCTCACCTTAAAAGACATGGGCAGACTTAACACTAAGGCCTAGATTCTGTAAAGTGCGCCTAACTTTAGGCGTGCTTTAGACGTCCTTGTGGCACAACTGGTAATTAGCGTTATTTAGGCTCTATTTAGGCATCGTGGACGTCTCTAGTGCACTAAGCGTATCTTAGGCGTCTATTAGGCACACATTCCCAAAACCCCCATATAGACGCCAGATAGATGTCCATCCTACGTTATATATAAAAAGGTGCTTTTTACTGATTTGTTATCATTATTTCAGAACTGTAAACTTTAACATAATTAACCCAAAGTATACCACCATTAAAAGGATAATAAATAAGCAGTATACCATGTTTAAAAAGATATTTATAATATATTAGTTTCAGTGGGAGTTGATCTGAGAACATCAGCATGGAAAGGGGGAAGTTTCACTCCTGTGCTACACAGAAACTTGTATAGCAATGGTATCATTAGTTCCTATAAGAAGTGTAAAGCATAGGATTTTGAGCTCCGTATAGGCTTCAAATAGACGTGGTTTAAGCTCCAGAAAGGCTTCAGCACAATACATGATATTTAGATTATACAATCAGCTTTCTCTGGGCATCCCACAGATGTTATTTGAGAGAGGTTTTTAGAAGCAATTCCTTGCTCTAAATAACACTCTCTTTGTCATGAAATATTGCTACAATCAGTTCATTCTTCAAAGCAAACAGAAAGCCCATAACTTCAATTGGCTAAGCTTAAAAACAGAATAAAACACAGAACAGACCTGAATGTGGCTTCTAATTCATTGCAAATGGAGGTATGGAGCTGCACAATGATGACCTCATTGTGACATCATCAAAGTGCACCTGCACAAGTAAAAGACAGAACCCACAACCTCTGGAAGATCAAGACAGCACTTTTACTCATTGAGCTACAGCACCTTCCACTCCAGTTTCTCTGACTCCCCTGTCATATCATAGTTTAGTGATCAGCTAAGGTAAAATCTGCTTAGCTTTCATCTCATAGTTAGCAGAGACAAAAGACTGGTAGCTCAGTGGCTTAAAGTGCTGCTTTCATTGTCCCAAAAGCCAGAATCTCAAGTTGGGTTCAATAAATGTGATGTGGATTCAAATACTGCAGTTTTATATCAAATGCAAACTCAACTTTTGGAATATTTTGTTTCTAGTATTGCTAATGTTGTGCTGTTTGAGATGAAAATTAGATGTGATTGGTTTGTAGCTTGTATTTTTTATTAAAATTAGTATTTTGATAGCTGAAGGATATGAGGGAGTCAAACTCAGACCAGGCTCACACCCCAACCTTCATTCTAACCCCTGTGCTATAGAATCAGCCATAAAATCATAGCAATTCTAACTGGATTATACATGGAATGCCTTTAAGGCCTATATAAGAGGCACTATAATTGCATATAATAATAATAATAATAACTTTATTCTTATATACCGCCAACAATCTTGCGACTTCTAGGCGGTTTACAATGAGGATAAATTGCACAGACATCGAATTACAGAGTGTAGCGGTGAATATCTGATAGTAGCAACAATAAAAATAATAACAACAGTTTATATGTGGCATATGTGGCTAAAACGAATAGAGATGCACAAACGAACATAAAGCAACTGGAACACAAAATCCAGGAAAGCGTCTTCATATAGCTGACTTAACTAATCCAGAGCTACAATCTGCCCTTCACAAACTGAGATATGAATATAACCTTGCTCTAAGCACCAAAGCAGCCAAAGAAATATTCATGAAATTTGCATGTTATTATTCCACTATGAACAAATGTGGTCATCAGCTTGCTAACAACCTGAAACTCCGCTCTGAAAAAACAATGATTCCAGCTATAAAGGACCATATGGGTCAAATAATAGTAAACCCTGCTCGCAGTTTCACACATTCTACAAAGAACTATATTCTTCTGAAGACCTGAATCAGGATCTCTGTGAAGCCTTTTTACAACACTTACTGCATCCCATTCTCGATGAAACGGATTCTGTAAAGTTGATGGATCCGATACTACCTTCAAATGTGGAGTCGGCAATTCTCTTCATGTTTAAACACAAATCACCGGGTCCTGACGGATTGACTGTTGAATTTTACATCACTTTCATGGCTGTTCTTCTACCTGTTTTATCACAATACTTTTCACATCTAATTGAAATGGAGGTGGCATATGGATAATTTACGGAAGCTCTGACAATCGAACTACTCAAAACAGATAAAGACCCTCTACAAGTTCAAAATTACAGGCCACTCTCATTGATTAATGTAGATGCGAAGATATTTGCAAAAATATTAGCGATTAGACTGAATACAGTTCTTCCATAGCTCATTCATACGGACCAGAATGGATTCATGAAAGGTAAATTATCCAATGACAGTTCTAGACTTTTTACACATGTTATTACCCAAGCTCAAGACTTAAAGAATCCGCTCCTAGCAATAGACTTAGATGCAGAAAAGGCATTCGACCATGTAGAATGGTCCTTTCTCTTCAGAGTGATGAGTTGGTTTGGCATCCCAGATGGCTTCATTAAGATGGATAGGTACTTGGAAGACAAAGGGATTGAGGGGTACAGATAAGAGTAGAGGTAGATTATAGGGATGGGATTAGAGGTAAGTTACAAAATTAATCAGGGACCACTGTTCAGGCACTAGGCCTGATGGGCCGCCGCGGGAGCGGACCGCTGGGCAAGATGGACCTCTGGTCTGACTCAGCGGGGGCAACTTCTTATGTTCTTAACCCTACTACTAAGCTTCGCATCAATGGCATGTTTTCTGCTTCTTTTAGACCATCGAGAGAGGCACGAGACAAGGCTGTCCATTATCACCTTTATTATTTAATATAGCACTTGAACCTCTCCTAATAGCCATATGCTCCAATCCTGATATTATAGGTCTACAATTTGAAGATTTGTCCATTAAATTATCAGCTTATGCAGACGATGTCCTACTCTATTCAACTCTTGATTCCATACCACATATCTTAAACACCATTGAAAGATATTCACCTATATCTGGATACAAACTCAACAATACAAAAACTGAAGTCATGCCTTTAAACAGTATTCCATGTGGAGATCTCATATCCCGGTTGGGTCTTAGATAGATACCAGATAAATTGAAGTACCTAGGAATCTTTTTTGCTCCCACCATAGAAGACATAAGAACTTATGCTGTGGATCATATCTTCAAAATAATAAAGTCTGTCACTGCACAATGGTCCCCATTAAAACTCTCTTGGTGGGGCCGCATGGACTCTATCAAAATGGTATTGGCTCCTAAAATCACCTATATTTTATTGACGCTTCCTTTTTTGCTACCATTAGGAACATATGCTAAGATGGAAGCATTAATGAATACTTATCTCTGGAATCATAAAGTCCCTAGAATAGCATTGAAAAAAATTGAAGTGTTCCAAGAATAATGGAGGCGTGAACTTTCCTAGTCTTTATGACTACCATATAGCATTTATCCCAGGACAAGCAGGCAGCATATTCTCTACATGTGGGTGACGTCATCCACGGAGCCCCGTCGCGGACAGCTTTTCAAGCAACTTGATTGAAGATCTCAAAGTTTGTTAGTGCTGCCCATGCATGCGTGTGCCTTCCCGCTCCACTAGAGGGTGCATCCCCTCCTCGTGGTCTTCAGTTCTTAGTTTTCCACAGAGCCAGAAAGCCCTGTCTCTCTTCTCTGCGTTCTTCTAAGTGCCTTTCTAGCACAGCGACTTCTTTGTTTTGTTCGGGAGTCGCTGTGCGCTTCGTTCTTCGTTTGTTATCTTGATCGTGTGATTTTGTTTTTTCAATTCGGTGACCGGGGGCTCCCGGTTTGCTGTGGCTGGTTGGCCTCATGTGGCTCGGCCGGTTGTTCCTTATGTCCCAGCCTCTTACCGGGTTTAAGAAGTGCTCCCAGTGCGGTCGGGTTATTTCGATCACAGACCTGCACCGCTGGTGTATTCTGTGCCTGTCCTCGTTGTGCCACTCTTCAACCTCGGGTTCTTTGGCGGCGGCGGGCCAGGATTGTGGAGCTCTTCGCCATGGAGGCTCTCCCGCTTCGACCCCGGTCTTGGTCTTGACCTCGACCTTGGCCTCGACGTCGGCCTCGAAGACCTCGGCCTCGGGCAAGTCTCCCTCGTCCTCGAAGGCCTCGTCCTCGAAGACCTCGGCTCTAGGTAGGTCTCCTCTTCCTCCTTCAGGTTCAGTTCAGCTGCCGAAGAAGCCTACCTCGGAGTCTCTGGCCATCCAGGTGGTGAGTGTAGTCCCGCCGGTCTCGACGAGACCACCGTCCAAGATCTCTAAGCGTGCTTCCACCACAGGGAATACTCTTCCTCGAGGTCACCCTCAGTGGAACGCACTGCTGCGCCTGCCCGATCTAATATGGTCACGGTGCTGATGTTCGAGGAGGTGCTGAAGGTGATCATCTCCTCGGAGCTCTCCTCTGCTTTGGCTCAGCTTGCTCCTGCCTTGACCTTGCGCGTTGTGGACCAGCCTGAGCGTCTCACCCATCCAAGGTGTATGCGGCTGTCCCGCCGGGCCAGGAGTGCCGGACTATGGATAAGTTTGGTAGACACCTATATCAGAACTCCATGATGGCGAACAGAGTCCTGAATTACTCCTTTACTTTTACGTCCTATCTCAAGTGGTATATTAAGTCCCTTCCATCTTTCGAAGATGATTTGCCTGCCAAGCGCCGTGCGGAGTTTCGCAGGCTTGTGGATACTCTGTTGCAGCTTCGGCTGTACATGTTTCAGGTCTCCTATGATGCATTTGAGCTTTCCTCAAGGGTCTCGGCCTTTGCAGTGGCCATGCGTCGCCTGGCGTGGCTCCGCATTGTCGATATGGACCCCAACCTGCAGGACCGGTTGGCCAATCTCCCTTGCTTGGGAAATGAACTGTTCGATGATTCCATCGAGGCTGTCACGAAACGCCTCTCCGAACACGAACGCTCCTTCACTTCCTTGGTCCGGGCTAAGGCGAAGCCCGCTCCACCCAAGTCCTATAGGCTGCCTCCCCGGCGATATCCGCAGAAATCTATGCCAGCATTTTCTCGCCCTCCTCCTCGGCGTCCACAGCAGCAGAGGGCTCCTCCTAAGCCTCAAACCCCTGCGGCGTCCAAGCCACCGCCGTCTTTTTGACTGGCCCGGCAGGAGGGGGCTGGCCTTCTCCGCCCTGGATATTTCTCCTCTTCCTATCGGGGGGCATCTCAGCGCCTTTTCTCAGCGTTGGGTGGAGATCACTGCAGACTCTTGGGTCCTCTCCGTCATCCGAGAGGGGTACTCCCTCAACTTCTGGGCTTTACCACCGGACAGGCCTCCAGGAGAGTCTCTTTCCAACAAGGCGCAGCTTCCCCTACTTCTTTGGGAAGCGCAGGCCCTCCTTCGCCTGCGGGTTGTGGAGGAGGTTCCCCCTTGTCAACGGGGCTCCAGGGTTTATTCCCGGTACTTCCTGGTTCCCAAAAAGACCGGGGACCTCCGTCCTATTCTGGATCTGCGGAAGCTGAACAGGTTCCTAGTTTGAGAAAAGTTCCGCATGCTTTCGCTTCCCATTTTGTATCCCTTGATGGACGCAGGGGACTGGTTGTCTTCCCTAGACCTGAAGGAAGCCTACACTCACATTCCGATCCACCCAGCTTCTCGACGGTTTCTCCGCTTTCGGATGGGGGACCTTCATTTGCAGTATTGGGTCCTCCCGTTCAGGCTCAATTCGTCCCCACGGGTCTTCACGAAGTGCCTCGTGGTGGTAGTGGCGGCCTTGCGGTTGCAGGGCCTTCAGGTTTCCCCGTACCTCGACGATTGGCTTATCAAAGCTCCGTCGAGGGAGGGGGTTATTTCAGCGACCCGTCAGACTATTCTCTTCCTTCAGCATCTGGGGTTCGAGATAAACTTCCCCAAGTCCCAGTTGTGCCCCTCTCAGTCCCTGCAGTTTATCGGGGCTGTGCTGGACACGGTCCGCCTCCGGTCGTTTCTACCTCTGCCTCGGCAGGCCGCCCTTCTGCGGCTGAATCAGCTGGTGTCCCAGAGGTCTTTGGTCTCGGCCAAGCAGATGATGATCCTCTTGGGGCACATGGCCTCCACTGCTCATGTCATGCCGTTCGCCAGGTTACATCTTCGTGTTCCTCAGTGGACTCTGGTGTCTCAGTGGCGGCAGGATCGGGAACCCACTTCTCAGCACATTGCGGTGATTCTTTCCTTGAAACGCTCGCTCCGTTGGTGGGCCAGCTCTTCCAATCTGTCCAGAGGTTTGCTCTTTCTCGTCCCCTCGCATCAGAAGGTTCTGACAACATACTCCTCGGCGTACGCCTGGGGAGCATACCTCGACGGCCTTCGGACTCAGGGTCTTTGGTTGAGTGCGGACCGTTGCTGCCACATCAACTATCTGGAGCTCCGTGCCATTTACAATGCCGTGGTGGCATTTCATAATTTGCTGCAGGATCGCATGGTCCTGGTGCGCACGGACAAGCAGGTGGCGATGTAGTATGTGAACAAGCAGGGGGGTACGGGTTCCCTATCCCTCTGCAGGGAAGCCCTTCATCTTTGTCGGTGGGCATTGCGCCACAACATCTTTCTTCAGGCGGTGTATATCCAGGGCGAGCAAAATTGTCTGGCAGACAAGTTGAGTTGCCTTCTTCAGCCGCATGAATGGCCCCTCCATTCTCGCACTCTGCGGCAGGTGTTTGTTCGGTGGGGAACTCCACAGATAGATCTGTTCGCTTCGCCCCTCAATCACAAGTTGCCTCGATTCTGCTCGAGAATGTACTCCCCGGATCGTTTCAAGGCGGATGCTTTCCTTCTCGATTGGACGGGCAGGTTCCTATATGCGTTTCCTCCCTTTCCTCTGATTCTCAGGACGCTGGTACACCTCAGGTCAGTACGCGCCACCATGATCTTGATAGCTCCTCGGTGGCCCCGGCAGCCGTGGTTCTCCGTGCTCCTCCAGCTCAGTGTCAGGGAGCCTCAACTTCTGCCTGTTTTTCCTTCTCTGCTGTCTCAGAGTCGGGGTTCGTTGCTGCATCCCAATCTGCAGTCTCTACACTTGACGGCGTGGTTCCTTTCCACCTTTCTTTGAGTTCTCTCAGTCGGTGCGGGATGTTCTTGATGCTTTTCGGAAGGCCTCTACTAGGCTGTGCTATTCCCAGAAGTGGACTCGATTCACCTCGTGATGTGCTTCTCGTCGCATGGAGCCTCTGTCTGCCTCTTTGTTCTCGGTGCTGGATTATTTGCTTCATTTGTCTTGATCTGGCATCAAGACGAATTCGGTTTAGAGAGTTTGCTTAAGCCCTCCCTCCGATGTCAGTGATGGGCCCGCGGGAGGGGAAGTGGGGGTGGCAAAGGACTTGGGTCCCGGGCAGCGGAATGTTGCTGGGCTCCTCGGTGGGGGCGCTGAGCGGCCGCGATCCCTCTCCTCCCAGACCCAACCCCCTGCAGGAGGAACGGAGATGGGCGGCTAGCTGCAGTCCCGGCTTGAGGAGGCGATCGGTGGCTGGTGATGTATTAGCGCGCATGCGCACTCCTGCGGCCACAGACCTACTGATCTCGGAAGCATGCAAATAGGAGTGCGCATACGCGACTAGCCTTTTATTATATAGGATATTCCTAAATATGTTATACCATCTTCTTTCCAAAGAAAAGGGTACCGATCAAACAATCCTTTTTGACAATGTACATTAAGTGGAAGAATTTCTAATTTACTCCAATTTATTTTATATCCTGAAAATTTCCCAAATTTTTTGATCAAATCCAGTAAATGTGGAATAGTAGATTCAGGATTCCTCAAATGAAGCAAAATATCATCTGCATATGCAGAAACTTTGTATTCCCATCTAGCATAACCATACCTCCCCTTTTCGGAACTTGAGCTCTCTCCAAGTTTTCCGCAAGCTTCTGAAAACCTGGCTTTTCTCAAAAATGTAAGTCTCCCTCCAAATTATGAATCAAGGAAACTCTTTATCTTGGCATCCCAAGTCCTCTAAATTTTCTTCACACTTCTACCTCTAACCCTCTGTTGTAGTCCCTTCCTGTTTCTCCTACTGTAAACCGCGCTGAGCTCTACGAACGTGGAGATGATGCGGTATACAAACCTAAGGATTAGATTAGATTAGACATCGGGAAGACTTCCGTTTGGCTGTGTGCTGCGGCAGGGCAGGTAAGGAGAAGGAGACTTGCCTTGCGGCTCGAGTGCGATCCAACCCCGCAGGAACCCCGTGACCCTCGGAGGCATCCCCACGGGATCCCCGCGACCCTAGGGGGCGTCCCCACGGGATCCCCGTGACCCTAGGGGGCGTCCCCATGGGATCCCCGTGACCCAAAGGGGGAACCCGCGGGATCCCCGCAGGTCCGCGAGATTCCCGTTGTCCCCGTTCCTGTGCAGCTCTCTAATTCGGTTCAAGTCCATCTCAGTGCGATTGCTGCCTTTCACCGGCAGCTTGATGGGAAATCGCTCTCGGTACACCGGCTGGTTTCTCGCTTCATGAGGGGCCTCTTGAATGTCCATCCTCCTCTCAAGCATCCCCCTGGTGTTTGGGATTTAAATGTGGTTCTCGCTCAGCTGATGAAGCCCCCCTTTGAACCTATTGATAAGGCTCTTCTGAAGTTCCTTACTTGGAAAGTGGTGTTCCTGATTGCTCTCACATCTGCATGCCGAGTGAGTGAGCTGCAGACTTTGGTTGCAGACCTGCCTTTTACTGTTTTTCACCATGACAAGGTGGTCTTTCATACCCATCCGAAGTTCTTGCCCAAGGTGGTGTCGGATTTCCACCTCAACCAGTCCATTGTTCTTCCGGTGTTTTTTCCGAAGCCCCATTCTCATCCTGGTGAAGTGGCGCTTCACACTCTTGACTGTAAGAGGGCATTGGCCTTTTATCTGCAACGCATCCAGTCTCATCGGATGGCTCCTCAACTTTTCATCTCTTTTGATCCTAATCGATTGGGCCGTCCAGTTTCCAAGTGCACCTTATCCAACTGGTTGGCTGCTTGTATTTCCTTCTGCTACGCTCAGGCTGGTCTCATAGAAACATAGAAGATGACGGCAGAAAAGGGCTAGAGCCCATCAAGTCTGACCACTCTGCTTACCCACCCCCTGTCTATGCCCTAATGACCCAATTTCCTTATCTTGACCCTCGTAGGGATCCCACATGGGTATCCCATTTATTCTTAAAGTCTGGCACGCTGTCTGCCTCGATCACCTGCACTGGAAGCTTGTTCCAATGATCAACCACTCTCTCTGTGAAGAAATACTTTCTGGTGTCGCCATGAAATTTTCCGTCCCTGAGTTTGAGCGGGTGCCCTCTTGTGGCCGAGGGTCCCTTGAGAAAGAAAATATCATCTTCCACTTCGACACGTCCCGTGAGGTACTTAAATGTTTCGATCATGTCTCCCCTCTCCCTACGTTCCTCAAGAGTGTAGAGCTGCAATTTGTTCAGTCTCTCTTCGTACGAGAGACCCTTGAGCCCCGAGATCATCCTGGTGGCCGTCCGTTGAACCGATTCAATTCTGCGCACATCTTTACTGTAATGTGGCCTCCAGAATTGCACACAGTACTCCAGATGAGGTCTCACCATGGCCCTGTACAACGGCATTATGACTTCAGGCTTTCGGCTGACGAAACTTCTATTGATACAACCCAATATCTGCCTTGCCTTAGATGAAGCCTTCTCCACTTGATTGGCAGTTTTCATGTCTGCACTGATGATTACTCCTAAATCTCGTTCTGCTGAAGTCCTAGTTAAAGTTTCTCCGTTCAAGAAGTACGTCCTGCATGGATTTCCGCTTCCGAGGTGCATGACCTTACATTTCTTAGCATTGAAGCCTAGCTGCCAGTTGAGGACCAACTTTCCAATGTAAGCAGGTCCTGCGCCATATAATTCTGTAAACTGCATTCACTTACTATATTACATAGTTTGGCGTCATCGGCGAATAGTGTTATTTTACCTTGAAGCCCTTGAGTCAGATCCCCTATGAATATGTTGAAAAGGAGTGGACCCAGGACCGAGCCCTGCGGCACTCCACTGGTCACCTCCGATGTTTTAGAGAGGGTACCATTAACCACCACCCTCTGAAGTCTGCCACTCAGCCAATCATTGACCCATGCAGTTAGTGTCTCTCCTAACCCCATCGATTCCATCTTGCTTAGCAGCCTGCGGTGTGGGACACTGTCAAAAGCTTTCCTGAAGTCCAGGTACACGACGTCCAAAGACTCTCCCAAGTCCAACTTTCTTGTTACCCAGTCAAAGAAGCTGATGAGATTGGATTGGCAGGACCTACCCTTGGTGAATCCATGCTGACTGGGATCCCGAAGATTCCCTTCATTCAAGATCGTGTCCAATTTGCTTTTAATTAGTGTTTCCATGAGTTTGCACACTATTGATGTGAGACTCACCGGTCTATAATTCGCAGCCTCTGCCCTGCAACCCTTTTTATGCAGAGGAACGACATTAGCTAATTTCCAGTCCAGGGGAACTTTCCCCTTACTTAGGGAGAGATTGAATAGCTCAGCCAACGGTTTCGCCAGGACATCGCTCAATTCTCTGAGCACTCTTGGGTGCAAATTGTCTGGTCCCATGGCTTTGTTCACCTTGAGTCTTGCCAGTTCACTGTAAACTTCACCTGGTGTGAACTCAAAATTCTGAAACGGGTCTTCTGTGCTTTGTGTTGCCTTCAACTGCGGACCGTGTCCCGGTGCCTCACAGGTGAAGACTGAGCAGAAGTATTCATTCAGTAGTTCGGCTTTATCGGAGTCTGCTTCCACGTAACTTCCGTCCGGTCTTCTAAGGCGTACTATCCCGCCTGTGTTCCTTTTTCTGTCACTAATATACCTGAAGAAGGATTTGTCCCCCTTTTTAATGTTTTTTGCCAGAATTTCTTCCACTCGAAGTTTTGCCTCCCTAACTGCCATTTTGACCGCTGTAGACCTGGTCCTGTATTCTACTTTTGCCTCTCTTTTCTCCGTGCGCTTGTAGGAGAGAAACGCTTTTTTCTTCTCCTTAATGAGGTGCGAGATCTCTGCGGTGAACCATTGGGGTTTATTGTTTCTTTGTCGTTTATTTACTGATTTTATGAAGCGGCTAGTTGCTTCATGTATGGTTGATTTCAGTGTTAACCACTTAGCTTCTACATCATCGGTCTCCGCTTGGTCCTGCAGCGTCTGATGGACGAAATCTCCCATGCGTGCGAAGTCTGTGCCCCGGAAATTGAGTACCTTTGTTTTCGTGTTTGATCTAGGGAAGCCTTTCCTAAGGTTGAACCATACTATGTTGTGGTCGCTGGAGGCTAGCGTATCTCCTACTGAGACCTCTGAGACGCTTTCCCCGTTGGTGAGTACCAGGTCGAGGATCGCCTGGGCCCTAGTGGGCTCCGTTACCATTTGTTTGAGACGAGCTCCCTTTATGGAGGTTAAGAGCCTCCTGCTACCGCTGGTTGTTGCTGAAAATGAGTTCCAGTCTACATCAGGCATATTGAAGTCCCCTAGCAGTACAGCTTCTCCTCGTAGAGTGATATTCTCTATGTCTTCAATTAATTCTGCGTCCATGTCTTCCAGTTGTCTTGGGGGTCTGTATACCACACCTAGATACAGGCATTTTTCTCTGCCTCTTGCCAGGTTTACCCAGAGGGACTCCCCGGTGTACTTGACATATGTGATCCTGGTGGTTTTGATGTCCTCTTTAATGTATAGAGCTACCCCCCCCTCCTAACCTGCCCTCTCTGTCCTGACGAAGTAGATTGTAGCCCGGTATAGCCATATCCCACCCATGTGAGTCCGTGAACCAAGTTTCAGATATTGCCACTACATCTAGGTCGGCATTCCTTATTTAAGCCTCCAATTCTAGAATTTTGTTACCTAAACTGTGTGCATTGACATACATGGCCCTCCATATCTTGTGTTTGCTAAGTCCCTGTGAGGCGTATCCTACCCGAGTCGGTGTGACTCCCAAAGAACTGTTTGCAATGTGGGTACTTACCTTGGACATGGAAGCGGAGTTTCGACTCACCTCATCAGGATAATTCCTTTCTGCACTAATATGTGAATGGGTACCCTCTCCCGACTTACTTAGTTTAAAGCCCTGTGAAGCAGGCGGGCTAGTCGGTGGCCGAAGACGTTCTTACCCCTACTGGTCAGATGGAGTCCGTCTGGTCCCTGAAGTCCTTGTAGCGCTTCCCCATGGTTTAGGAATCCGAAGTTCATATCCCGGCACCATCCCTGTAGCCACTCGTTCGTCCTCAGGATACGTTCATCTCTGGCTCTTCCCTTGCCTCTAACTGGGAGGATCGATGAGAAAACCACCTGCGCTCCTGTCCGCTTCAGCCTCTCACCCAGTGCTCCAAAGTCTCTGGTGATGGTCTCCGGTGTGTTCCTGGCAGTGTCGTTGGTTCCTATGTGGACAAGAAGCATAGGAAAGTGGTCGCGGGGCGTGAGTAGTCTATCCAGACTGGCGGTGACATCTCGTATCCTGGCTGCAAGGTCGGGTCACGGGGCATAAAGTTCGAGCGATGGCGTCGTCGGTCGCTTTCCTCAGGTCCACACCTATTGAGGAGATCTGCAAGGCCGCCACTTGGTCTTCGGTTCATACCTTCACCTCTCACTACTGTTTGGATGCTTTTTCCAGGTGCAACGGCCAGTTTGGCCAGTCGGTTTTACGTAATCTGTTCTCCTAAATTGCCAACTCTCCCTCCATCCCTTTTTTAGTTAGCTTGGAGGTCACCCACACGTAGAGAATATGCTGCCTGCTTGTCCTGGGATAAAGCACAGTTACTTTCCGTAACAGGTGTTATCCAGGGACAGCGTGCAGATATTCTCGCAACCCTCCCACCTCCCCAGGTTGGCTTCTTTGCTAGCTATCTGAAATGAAGACCACGAGGAGGGGATGCACCCTCTAGTGGAGCGGGAAGGCATACGCATGCATGGGCAGTACTAGCAAACTTTGAGATCTTCAATCAAGTTTGCTTGAAAAGCTGTCCGCGACGGGGCTCCGTGGATGACGTCACCCACATGTAGAGAATATCTGCCTGCTGTCCCTGGATAACACCTGTTACGGTAAGTAACTGTGCTTTCTATGCAGACAAGGTTCCCAATGGATATTGGCCCCTAACTTTTCGCACATCCCGACTTGATTGAAGCTTGAACACAAAATCCATAATAAAGATTTTTTACAGCTCATGCCCTTTATTCCCCCTTCAGTATCAAGGCAAAACAACCCTGTTTTGTTGTCAAAAAATTGGATGCTCTCTTGGACGTCAAGTGGAACTCGACCATATTATCCTCCATTTGGCTTAACCCACAAGTGAATATTCAGGGTCGATACATTGAATGGAAGGCCTGGATCAAGTCTGGTATATGATCTATCTCTCAATTATATCATGATAATGACTTGATTACCTTTGCGGACTTATCTGCTGAATACAACATTCCACCTACCCAATTTTACAGATGGATTCAGTTACGACGCTCTCTCCAATCATTTCTCAGTAAAGTCTCCATCACACATGAGACACCGTCATTGTTAACCTAGTGTAAAATATTTAGATTAAAGAACGGTGAGGCCTCTGCCTGGTGCAAACTGCTCAAGAAATATAAATTTGTTCCTTCCTCAGCATTACATGCAGTCTGGGCTCAGGACATGTCCTCTTGATTCCCTCTTACCACATGGGAAACTATCTGGCTCAACTCCTTTAGTTCATTACAATCGGCGACAAATAAACAAATAGTCCTCTTTCTATATCATAGAGCATATTGGACCCCATATAAACTGTCCAAAACCTCCACAAGCAATTAAAACCTATGCTGGTCTTGTTTTGCCCAGATTGGTACCTTAGATCATATGCTTTTCCATTGCAATTTATTACAACCTTACTGGACTAAAATATGGTCTATCATCTGTAATATACTACCCATCACGGTACCCATTACTTATTCTGTTGTTATCTTTGGTGGATCTGCGCTGTCACAGATGCTAACCAAATATGATGATAAATTGTTAAGGTGTTTACTACTGATTGCCATCAAAATAATTCTCTCTCATTGGAAAGATTTTAACACATTGAATTATATAATGAGTGGTGGAACAGTTTGTCTTTATGCAAAATATGAAAAAACTATAGCTATTAATATGAACAACCTTTCTACTTTCAGTAAGACGTGGCAGAGAGTACTGGATTATTGTACCAATTCTCACACTTAACTTGTATTCTTTATTTGTTGTAACTAAAGATACTCACCCTATTACATATCTTATTCTATCATATGTTTCTGAATACCATTACGAATTATCTGATATTACTGCAAGATTGACAATGTTTCTCTTGTTATTTATTGTTTGATTTTCTGTATTATGTTTATTGAAAATTCTAATAAACATTATTGAAATTAAAAAAAATTAGCTCTGTAGTGAAATCATGTTTTTACAAATTGCAACTAATCAGATCATTATCAAAAATATTAGACATAGCAGCTTTAAAAGTTTTGATCCATTCCCTTATAATATCAAGATTGGACTATTGTAACTCGCTATACAAAGCTATTTCTCAGAAAGAATTTAAAAGGTTACAAATAATTCAAAATACAGCTATAAAGATCATCACAAATTCAAAAAAATTTGACCATGTGACCCCCCCTCCTGAAAAACGCTCATTGGCTTCTGATATCTTATAGAATTACCTACAAAATAGCACTATTGGTCTTTAAAATCCGACTTACAAACTTTCTTATACCTTACACTATACCAAGAACACTAAGATCAACAGAACAGAATCTGCTTACTGTACCCTCTCTGAAAATTATTGGCACAAGGAGGAGTGCAATGTTTTCTGTGACAGGTCCCTAGCTTTGGAACGCCCTACCGGGTTACCTTCGTAGCGAAATTGCACTGGATAAATTCAAAGACTCCCTAAAGACTTTCTTATGCAGGGATGCTTTTGAGACTTAATTTTGTTAAATTTGAGCACCTCTCCGCTCATATTATTTTTTAGCCTCAAACGACCAAGCCCCTCCTTAGATGTTCTTCTACTTCTTTTTACTTGCCCTGTTGTGCTTCCCTTATTTGTTTTTTCTTTCTTTACTATAACTTTTGTAGTTTCTCCCCTCCTCCTTTTGTATCAAGTTTGTCATTTATAAGTTTGTCCAAATTTTGTACATGTATATTATTACTCCTCTGCTTTTAGATTTGTAATATGCTTTGAAATAATGACAATGCGTGCACATCAAATTTTAAATAAAGCTTGAAACTATGCGAGTAAAATCCAGACCCCTAGACCCGCCTCCCCAAACCTGCCCCGATACACCCCAGCCCCGCCCTTAGCTCCACCCCCACTACCTGTTAGTTGGGCAGGAAGGCATCCGCACATGCGCAATTGCAATGTGATGATGTAACGTGCATGCATGTCACGTCACCACATTGCATCCATGCATGCGCGAATGCCCCCTCCCGACGTGATTTCAAAACCTGGACAAAGTACCAGTTTTTGAAAAGTCGTCCAGACCCCCAGACATGTCCTCAAAAGGGAAATCCGGACGTCTGGTAACCCTACCCTAGGTTTTCAGCCCACTGTACTAACCAATTGACTACTTCTTCACTCCAATGATGATTGAAGTATGCACATGGAGAGGCATAATCGAAAGGGACGTCTAAGTCCGTCTCTCAAGTCATCCAAAGTTAAAAAGAGCCTAAGACACATTTTCAAAAGATACGTCCAACTTTTTTTTACTTTCGAAAATCGTCTAATTATACGTCCTGCCGATCAGATCGTCCAAGCCACTAAATCGTCTATCTTTACATACGCCGACAGGTTGAAAATGCTGGGGCTGTTCTCCCTGGAGAAGAGGAGACTTAGAGGAGACATGATAGAAACCTTCAAGATCCTGAAGGGCATAGAGAAAGTGGATAAGGACAGATTCTTCGATATGCGAGGGACCACGAGCACCAGGGGTCACTCGGAGAAATTAAAAGGGGACAGGTTTAGAACCAATGCTAGGAAGTTCTTTTTTACCCAAAAGGTGGTGGACGCATGGAATGCTCTTCCGGAGGTTGTAGTAGGCGAGAGCACAGTAAAGGGGTTTAAGGAAGGTTTGGATAGGTACCTAAAGGATAAAGGGATTGAGGGGTACAGATAGCAGCAGAGGTAGGTTATAGAAGTAGAGGTAGATTATAAAGGTCAAGAATTCACTTCACAGGTCAAGGACCTGGTGGGCCGCCACGGGAGCAGGCCGCTGGGCGAGATGGACCTCCGGTCTGACCCAGTGGAGGCAACTTCTTATGTTCTTAATATCACATTTCCGTCCAACATTCCGTCCAAGTCCAAAACACCTAGAACAAGCCCTGTTGGATGTGGGAGGGGTCTGCAAAGTGATGGACTGCACACCCAGACATGCCACCTAAATAGTGAGGTACCTTACAGGGCACCGCTGTGAACTTCACAAAAAGGGTGCCAATGGCTTCTCCTCACTACAGCTCCCTTATAGGTGACGGTGAGCCCCCCAAACCACCTCCAGAATCCCCTAGACCCACTTATCTACCACCCCAATAGCCCATATGGCTGCAGGAGCCATTTATATGCCAGTAAAATAGGGTTTTGGGGGTGTATAGGGCAGCACACATGTTTCAGTATCAATGCAGTGATTACAGGGGCTTATGGGCATTGGTCCTCCTCTCTATGGGTCCCTAACCCACCCCCAAGATGACTTAAGCAGCCTCTGGGCTAGAGAGTTGCACGGGGACAGAAATCCCACCCGTCCCCGCCAAAGTCCCACCCGTCCTCGTGAGGAATCCCTCCGTCCCCGCGAGGAATCCCTTCTGTCTCCCCACCTGTCCCCGCGAGGAATCCCCTACGTCCCCGTCCATCCCTATAAACTTCAGAAATAGTTATTTCAGTTAATTATGCTACTGAATTAAAGGCTCTGGTAGAAACCCATTTAAAAATAAGCAAAAAGACTTTATTAATTTAGAAATATTAATTGGGAAGAATACATACTTTGTAAATGGGTTTCTACCAGAGCCTCTAATGTTTATAAATTTTTATCAACACAACTAATATACTACTTTATCCTGAAGCAAAAAAAAAAAAAAAAAGAATTTTTTTCCTACCTTTGTTGCCTGGTTTCTGCTTTCCTCATGTTCTCATTCAATTCCTTCCATCCACTGTCTCTCTTCTCTCTGCGTCTTCCATTTGCTCTGTTACTGTGCCTCTCCCTTTCTTCCCCCTTCCAAATTGGTCTGGCACCCATCTTCTTCCCCCTGCTCCCCCCATAGTCTGGCATCTCTGTCTTCTTCCCTGCCAGCGTCTTCTCCCCACTCTCTCTTCCCCATTTCCTTTCAGTGTCCTTCTCCCCCCCCATCTTCCCCATGTCCTGTCAGAATCCTTCTCCCCCCTCTGTCTTCCCCATGTGCTTTCAGCGTCCTTCTCCCCCCCTCCCAATGTCCTTTCAGCGTCCTTCTCCATCCCTTTGTCTTCCCCAGTGCTTTCAGCGTCCTTCTCCCCCTCAGTTTTACCCATTTCCCTTAAGCATCTTTTCTTCTGCACTCCACCTTTCCTCCCTTTCTCCCTCCCTGCCCCTTACCTTTGTGGCGTTTCCCCACCCTACCAACAACAGAACAGGCCCGGTCAGACAAACCTTCCTGCCCTGTAGCCGCGGATCTAAATTACCTTTTTACAGCAACTGGAGTATTGAAGCTGCTGTAAGAAGATAATTTAGATTCCCAGCTACAGGGCAGGGAGGTTTGTCGGTTGATCGGGGGACCTGACCGGCTGTGCACACTCACTCCCCCCCCCCCTCACGGCTGCACCCGGGGCAAACCGCCCCCCACTTTGGAAGCTACTGCCTTCTCCCTACCTGCCCTGCCGCACACAGCCGACCGGAAGTCTTCACAATGTTAGCGTTGACTTCGGAGGAAGGGAGGGCTTTGCTTAAGCCCTTCCTCCGACGTCAGCGCTGACATCGGGGAAGGCTTCCGATTGGCTATGTGTGCTGCAGCAGGGCAGGAAGAAAATGGAAGACGAGGCCTCGCAGCAGGGCAGGTAGGAACAGCATTGAACCCTGCGGGATCCCCGAGAGCCCGAGGGGTGTCCCCACGGGATCCCTGTGACCCTAGGGGGCGTCCCCACGGGATCCCTGTGACCCGAAGGGGAACCCACGGGATTCCCGTCGTCCCCGTTCCCGTGCAGTTCTCTACTCTGGGTTGGATGACTAGGCTTTCCTTGCCAGGCGGCCAGGTGATGATGGTGTGGAGACTGAAATTTAAAGTTGTGAATAAAATTTTTATGGGGGGAGTTTGGTGATCACTGGGTAGTGTGTGGGGGTCGGTGTTATGTGTTTGCAGTGCTTATCTGGTGAGTTTAGGTGGGTTTTTGTGACTTAGGCCATGTTTTACATGGTCTAAGTCACTATGTCCAAGTTCTGTCTAGGCTCTGTTAAACTTTCGGTTATACATGCTGTACGACTAAGTCTAAGCCGGCCCACCTCCCGCCCAACTCTCGCCCTCGACACACCTCCCAAAACGCCCCGTTTAGCTTTGGATGTTGAGCGGCACTATGGAGGCCTAGGTCGTTTTTAAATACGTCCAAAACCCGGTTTTATTATCGGCGCTTGGACATTTTTGAGAAATGTTTATCCAAGTGCCGACTTAGGCCGTTTTTTGAACATTTTTCTCTTTCAATTATGAGCCCCATAGGTATTTAATAACCTATGCATGTAATTTGTGAATCTGCCCTTGCAATACCCAGACTCCTTCCCCAAACATGACTACACCTGGATCATGTACAGGCAGAGGCCTAGTTGACATACGCGCATTTACTGTATATACTTGAATATAAACCAAAATTTATGGGCCCAAAAATGGGGGTCTTGGTTTATATTTGAATCTTCCCTCTCTCAGACCCATCGCAGGCCTCTTCCTGGGCCTACCTTAAGCCCTGTAGGTCCAGTAGTGAGCCAAAGCAAGAACAATCCTCCTATTCTCCTGTCCCGTGTAATCTCACTACTCAAAATGGCTGACGTTGAGTTCCCACAGTGGTTGCTATGTTTATTTACTGCATTTTCAAGAAGAAATACACCCAAAGCAGTTACAATAAAGCTCTGGAATGCGTTGCCAGAGGATGTGGTAAGAGCGGATAGCGTAGCTGGTTTTAAGAAAGGTTTGGACAAGTTCCTGGAGGAAAAGTCCAAAGTCTGTTATTGAAAAAGACATGGGAGAAGCCACTGCTTGCCCTGGATCGGTAGCATGGAATATTGCTACACCTTGGGTTTTGGCCAGGTAGTAGTGACCTGGATTGGCCACCGTGAGAACGTGCTACTGGGCTTGATGGACCATTGGTCTGACCCAGTAAGGCTATTCTTATGTTCTTATGAATAGTAATCAGATACTCCTAAGCATTTTCCTTATCTATCTCTGCAGGCTCACAATATGTGGTACCCGGGGCAATGGAAGGATTAAGTGAATTGCCCAGAGTCACAAGGAACAGGCTGGGATTGAACTCAGAACTTCAGGGTGCTGAGGCAGTAGCTTTAACCAATAGGCCACTCACTCCCACAGTAAACTCACAAGACTGATGTGAGTTTGGTTTATATTTGAGTTAACCTTCCCCCCTCCCTTTTTTGGTTTATAAACAGTATTTGTGAAAATCCTTTCTAAAACTACAGGAGTGTACAGTCTAAAAATTTTTTTGTCACTTATTTTCCATGTTACTTATGGGCCTTTTCATTTGGGGAGCTTTTTTTGTTTTGTTATGGGAGAAATATCATTAAGAGTGCCCACTGTATTCAGGCTACTGCCAGTAGCTCACACAAAGCTTACAGACCTGGGGGGTGGGAGAGGGAGAGAGGAGAAAGAGTGATGCTGAACCCACAAGGGAAGTTTAGAGAGGGAACACTGACCAGGTTGGGGGGAGAGTGTGGAAGTGGGGTTGGGGAGGGACGCTGGCATGATGCAAATTGGCTGAAGGTGCCACAATCCCTTCAGATGGTCCTGAATATCAGCCTTATCTGGTGCTGCCAAAGATTCAGATATTCAGTGTCAGTACCTGGATAGGGTCCAGCATTGAATACTGGCATCTAATTTAGCCATGGTAGTCAGCATTTAAAGAAACTGGATAAATATTGCTCCCTCCACTTCCAGGACAGGTTTGGCCATTACTTTTTCCTAACTAGATGACTTATCCAAAATCAGACTTCACATGGACTTGGAAGTTCGCAAATTTTCCACTGTGCCACTTTTGTCTCCCCCTTTCCCCCCCCCCCAGTATCTAAAATTTTAAAGAGCAGATTTACTGGTTTAACTCCATTTCATTTTGAGTAGCCCTTCAAGCAAAAGTCACTGCTTAAGTAAATATTTCTTCTTCATTGACATACCAGGAGGAGCTTAAGCTTCCTAATATACTGCACTCCTGAAACCCGCTATAAATCTCAGCAGCTCTGCCTTTGGGATACAGTATTTAAGATACATGGAGAGGTGGAAAGCTGTGCACTGCAGCAGTTTCCCTTTGAGCTCCAACTTACTGCACAGGTGGCAGAAAGGATAGTAAGTAGCATGCAATGCAGTCAGGACATGGACTTTTACCTCAGCTCTCTGCTGCTCTTGATAGGATTTCTGATCCTCTGGATTAACATCAGTACACCATACGAATATGGGAGGTATCTGGATTTAAAAGCCAAAACGTCTTTCTTGTGTCCAGCAAAACATAGCTGGTTCATCCAGGAGCTGCCCTGCTTCCTGGTACCTGTGCTGCTTATTCTACACAGCCCCCAGCCCGGCTCCCCGGGGTGCAAGCTGCTCTGCTTCCTCTTCTGTATACATTACTTTCACAGGTAACTTTAAGCACATATATTGAGCTAACTTATTTTGTAGAGTAAGTGATAAGAGTTTGTTGACTAGAAAATATAGATTTGACATTTGATGTTTTTGAGCATCAGAGATACTTTATCTCTGCCAGCCTGCACGTGAATATGGCTGAGAAACATAGTCAAAGCAGCTGCAGTTTTTCCCCTCTCCACAATTTTTTTGCATTGTCCAGGAGATTAAATAGACTAACATTACACTATTGTGATAACTGAAAATAGTAGAAAATAAGTTTGAATGTGAAATCAAATTATTTCTAGAAGTTCTTGAAAAGCCAGTGGCACAGTTTTATTCCTTTAAACTTACATTTTGCTTTTTTGTTTATACTTTCTGTTTGATGGTGGTGGCTTCTTGCCACAAATCATTCAACTGTTCCGTTTAGGAATTTATGTAGGTTAATGCCTCTGGTAAAGATAAATGAGAGATCTTGTACCTTCAGAAAAATAGACATGAATAAGTGTAGGACATGTATGAACATTTTTCCAAAAACCTATAGAAAGTTGGACATATTCTTAGGGTAGTGATCAAAATGTTTCCACCTTTGTAATTTTCTGGTCTCTTCTTTAAGGCTGCAAATTATTCAGGAATCCTCAAGTCATTGGTACATGTCAACTAAGGGGTCCTTTTATCAAGCCTCTCTATTGAGGTTAGCGCGTCGGACATTTCATCACATGCTAACCCCCGCAGCCAGCTAAAAAACTAACGCCTGCTCAATGCAGGAGTTAGCGGCTAGTGTGGCAGGCGGTTTAACGTGCGGTATTACGCGCGTTAAACCGCAGCTTGATAAAAGGACCCCTAAGCTGCTAAGTGGTCCTGTGTCTATAGAGATAATTTAAGTTATTCTTGAGTTTTTGACAAAATTCATAAAATAGAACACTGACCTCTGGCTTTATCTTTGCTTCCCTTCCACTAAAAATGTTATTGTAACTGTACTGTGCTTCTTTGAATTCTCTCTCATTGGGAGCTGTTTGGCACATCACCTACCCACCCTTACACTTGAATGTAATACCTTCCTGTTGACTGATTGAACTGAAAGATGAACTTGCAGAGCTATTGTTAGTCATTTGCAATGTGTCTTTGAAATCCAGCATGGTAACAAAAGACGGGAAGGGATAAAACGCGGACCTCACGGACCTTATGGACCTCGCAGATCTAAAACTGCACATCCTTAAAAATCCGAGGTCCGTGCATTGACAAGTCCACCTTTGCTTTCCCTGCAGCTCAGCTCAGGCCCACGGCTCCCTCGCGGACCTCACGGATCTGAACTGCATGTCACATCCTTAAAAATCCGAGGTCTGCGCCACTTTTGAGGTCCCTGCCACTTTTAGTCTGTGGCTCTGACAGAGCTCTATGACAATTTAACTCTGACAGATCCTAGCATAGGGAGGGAAAAGCATTAGGATCCGTCAGAGTTAAATTGTCATAGAGCTCTGTCAGAGCCACAGACTAAAAGTGGCGCGGACCTCGGATTTTTAAGGATGTGACGTGCAGTTCAGATCCGTGAGGTCCACAAGGGAGCCGGGGGCCTGAGCTGAGCTGCAGGGAAAGCAAAGGCGGATTTGTCAATGCACGGACCTCGGATTTTTAAGGACGTGCGGTTTTAGATCCGCGAGGTCCATATGGTCCGTGTTTTACCCCTTCCCACCAAAGACGGGAAGGTAGCCAACGTTTCCAGAGGTGATCTGGGAAATTATAGACCGGTGAATCGGATGTCAGTGCCAGGCAAAATAGTAGAGACTATTATGAGAAAACTACAGAGCATATGCATAAGCATGGATTAATGAAACAAAGCTAACATGAATTTAGTCAAGGGAAATCTTGCTTCACCAATCTACTTTTCTTCGAAGGGGTGAATAAACATGAGGATAAAGAAGAGATGGTTGATATTGTGCACATGGATTTTCAAAATGCATTTGACAAAGTACCTCATGAAAGACTCCTTAGCAAATTAGAAAGTTAAGGGATAGGAGGTAATGTCCTATTATGGATTAAGAACTGGTTAAAAGGTAAGAAACTGAGAGTAGGGTTATATGATCAATATTCTCAATAGAGAAAGGTAAATAATAGGGTTTAAAAAACAAAACAACAAAGATTGATATGAACATTTTTACATTTGAAAGTGCATTGTGTTAAGTTTGAGATGCATGCTGGAATTTTTTTGCCTGGGAAGTTAATTTACCCTTTAACGTCAGAGGGTAACTTATCCCAGGACAAGAAGGCAGCATATTCTCACACATGGGTGATGTCACCGATGGAGCCCCGGTACGGACCACTTCAAAAGTGCATCGCCACTTTAAGTCTTTAGAAAGTTTGCGATAGCCTGCACCGTGCATGCGCAAGTGCCTTCCCACCCAATGTAGGCATGCAGTCCCTCAGTTTCTTTCCACGGAGCTAAGAATTGTTTCAATGGCCTTTGAAATTTTTTCCTTGCCTTCCCGCTCTTGCGTTTGTGACTTTTACTCATTTTTTCTTTCTTTCATTTTCTTTTTCCCGTTTAAAAAAAAAAAGAGGAAAAATCTTTATTTTTTTCTCCCTCGTGGATTAGGCTGGCGGGGCCTGTTCGTCCGCCTTGGCCACTGATTTCAATTTAGCCGAGGCGGTGTTCCCGTCCATGACATGCCTTTGATGGGATTTAAGAAGTGCGGTCGCTGTGCTCGACCCATCTCTGTAACTGACCCACATCACTGGTGTCTCCAGTGTTTGGGGCCCGAGCACCGTCCTGAAACCTGCATGCGCTATTCTTCCCTTCAGAAGAGGACTTTGAAAAACCGCATTGTTCAACAACAGAAACTTTTCGGTGTCGCTTTGGAAAGGGAACTAATATCATCCCTATCAACACCGGTGACGCCGACCAAAGCAACACCGCACATATCGATACCGCCAGTAACATTTGACGTACCTTCGGTATCGCACCATACTGTCTCTGTAAGTAAGTCGGCTAAGAAGCTTTCCCTTACTCCATCTGGGACTCAGGTCAAAATGGCATTGAGCCAAATTATGCCAACCTCAAAGAAGTCCTGTAAGTGCCCGGTTCTGATCTCGGTGAGTGCCTCAACATCGGCCTCCTCATCGCCAGACCGGAGCGATACACCAGTGGTACCAGCAAAAAAGCAAACGGTACCGGTGCTATCCTTTATGCAAAAGACTGACAATTTGCTTCGGGAGGAATTGATTGAGCATTTTCAAATGTTGATGCGGATGCAGCTTATGCCCATGTAGACACCGACTCTCTCGGTGCTGCTCCAATCTGAGCAGTCCACGACACCGACCTCCCCTCACACTAATGCTCCACCAGTGTGGAGACACTCGACATGGGAGTTGTTGGATCCATCTCCATGGCACCAGTCGTCCTTGACACAAACATCTGGAGAGGTGACTCTGATGCGGTCCCGGAAGGCCTCTCATAAGATCAAGCACCTCGAGGCTTCGACACCAAGTCTTTGACACTGTCCCTATTCCATTCAAGACTTGGACTTACTGGGAGACTCTGAGCAGGAACCAAACTCCATGAGGATTCTTCTGGGTCTGATTCACCTCAATGTTTTTCTCAGAGACCTGCTATCTTTTCTGAGCAGTCCACTTTTCAAATTTCTTCGTCAAATGTCTGAAGACCTTGCCATTTTGCTAGAAGCGGACTCTAAACATAGTAAGCAGTTCTTGGAGGCTTTAGACTATGACCATCCGCCAAAGGAACTGTTGAAGCTCCCACTTCATGACATTTTGAGAGAGACTTTCTACAAAAATCTAGAAACTCCACTATCCATTCCTGTGACTCCTTATACAGAGTGGTTCCTATTCCTAGTTTTGATAAACCTCAACTTCTCTAGTGGTGGAATCAACCTTAAAAAAAGTCTGCAGGGTCTAGTGTCTACGCTTCTGTACTTCCTGGCAGAGAGGGTAAAGCGATGGACAAATTCGGTAAACGCCTTTATCAAAATGCAATGTTGGTGAATCGAGCTGGGAATTATAATTTTCATTTTTCCTTTTACCTGAAACATCTGGTCAAACAATTTTCTGCTTTTCAGAAATACATCCCTGTTCGCAAGACCCAGGCTTTCCAAAATCTTATTGCTACGATCTTGCAATTGAGGAAGTATATGGTTCGTTTTACCTACCTGGGTACTGGTATGATTACCAAAGCTGAGAGCTGCTTTCTTCAAATTCGTCAGCCCAGAGTCCCTGTATTTTATACTGTGCCCAAGATTCATAAATCTCTCACTTCTCCCCCGGGCAGACCCTTTGTCTCCTTAAAGAACACCGTTTTGGAGTCATTGTCTCAATTCTTGGATTATTTTCTCCAACCCTTTGTGGGTAGAGCCAGATCCTTTATCAAGGACACCACAGATTTTTTGAATAAACTTCAAATTCTAAATCCTCCTAACACAAATACATATTTGGTCACCTTAGACGTAGTAGCTTTGTACACCAGAATTCCCCAAGAGCAAGCCCTAGACATTGTAGCAAGAACCTTAGCCCTACGGGACCTAGGCTAAATTTCTACCTCATTTTTGATGAACCTGGCCCATCTTGTACTAACCAAGAACTATTTCAGATTTGATCGCCAATATTATCAACAACTTCAGGGGGTTGCCATGGGCACCACCGCGGCCCCCAGCATTGCCAATTTATTTATGTCCCAATTTGAAGAGGATGTCATATATTCTAATCCACAGTTTCAACATGTATTAGGGTGGATGCGTTTTATCGAAGACATCTTCTTTATTTGGACTAGTACTGAAGAACATCTACATACTTTTGTAATTTGGCTAAACTCCTGTACTAGCTACTTACGATTTACAATGATTTATCATAAACATTCCATTACTTTTCTGGATACTAGTGTGACCTTACACAACGGAAGACTATCCACGAAGATACACCATAAGGATACGGAGAGAAACAATTTTTTGTCTTTCTCCAGCTGTCATCCAAGACGCCTTAAGGCTGCCATTCCCATTGGCCAATTTCTACGTGCCAGGCGTATATGCACCTCTGATGATGATTTCAGAAAAGCTAAAATGCTTGAGAATAGATTTTTAGCAAGAGGCTATCCCAAAAATGTTATTCGTAAAGCGTATTTAAGAGCGTGGCATGCCAATCGGGATCTGATGCTGGCAGGAAACACCAGGGAAGTTTCCACCAATCAAATTTGTGTTCTTTCCCATTCTACTCGATCCTTTCAGGTAGTGGCCAGCATCAGATCCCACTGGCATATCCTCCAACTTCATCAGGCTTTTCAGGAAAATCCTTGTATCGCCTTCACCCGGGGAAAAAATCTTTCAGAACACCTGGTTTCTTCAGATTTTCAAATGAAACCTCAATTTCCACAAGGTAAAGGGTATCATGCCCCTTGTGGCAAATGCTCTGTATGCAGCATGTCTGTCTCTGGGAATAAATGGTTTCATCCTGTCACCAATAAACAGTACCCTCTGAGATCCAATACCACCTGTGAATCCAAATTTGTAGTATATGTAATTTCTTGTCCTTGTGGTTTGATTTATGTGGGATGCACTACTCGCAGCGTTAGAACCAGATTGATTGAGCATCACAGCTGCTTGAAGACTAAAAAATTAACGGCTCCTATGGTGTCTCACAATCATACTTACCAACATGAATTTTCTCAACTACAATGGTGTGTTCTGGAACAGATTTATACAAATTTCAATGGTGACAGGAATACCCATTTACTTAAACGTGAGAACTATTGGATTTTCCAATTGAAATCTTTTCCTCCCAGTTTATGTTCTCCGTTACAGCTCCCCAAAATTGGAATTCCTTCCCTATTTATCTAAGAGAAGAAACTAATATAGAAAAATTCAAAAGTAAATTGAAAACTTTTCTTTTCAATGACGCATTTATAAATTAATTTTTAAAAGAAAAAATCAGAATTCATTTTTTTCTCTTTCTTCAATCACCCTACCCTTCCTCATGTCCTTTCCCTATTTGTCTCTCCAGACTTTTAATACAATGTAAATTCTCCCCTTAATTCCTTATGTTTCCAGTTCGTTGCATCTGTCTAAAGTTGAGTTTGTTTTATCTATTGGAGTAATAATTTTAATAATGTAATTTTATCATGATGTACATCGCTTTGAATTCAGATAAAGCGATTAATCAAAATTTTATTAAAACTTGAAAAAAAAAAAAACTTGAAAAAAAATGTGGACAAATGCTTTATCATTTAATACCCTGGGTTTTGTCATTCTGGTCATTCTCATCTTATAACTCTTTTGTAATCCGCCTTGAACTGCAAGGTAATGGCGGAATAGAAATCTCTAATATAATGTAATGTAATTTACATTCTTTGCTCCATTTGGTGCATACGAGTCTGTTTGCTGGTCTTCTGGAAGCATTTCATGACGTCATCACGCTCTTTTGGTACCGCCCTTGTTGGGCTCTCCAAGTGTCTTAAAATCCCCAAGACGCCATTACAATCTTTGTTCCCCTAGGCGATAGCTTCATGTATACACGCCCTGGTGGGCAGTGCTGACGGCCTGCAATAGTGGCCTGTCACCCGACGGCTTTAATAGTGGCTTGTCGTCCTTGTTACTTCATCTGTATCAATCCCGCTCCTGAGGAAGGTAATGAAACGGAGCTCTGTCGAGTGGAGACTTTTACAGACTATACAGTTCTAAATGAAGCTAAGTATTTCGAGTTTAAGGACTTTGTATGTGCAAACAGCCCATAGATAAAATTATTGAATTTTCACATGAATTGTCAAAGAAGATATAATCTTGAATCAATGGAACTATTACTCATGTTATGAACTATATTTATTAACCTTTTCTATTGCTGATGTTTTACTATACGATCAAATTTTATATGGATTTTTCATGTTTATAGGTTTTCATGGGAATAAGATATAACTTATGGATTGGGTTTAATCCGACAGTTTTTCAAGTGTTTGCACCTGCACTTTATAACTCTTTCTAAGCTTTTTTTGCACATTTTTTAGCACTTTACTTTTTCAGCACCCTAGCACTTTATACAATCTTTAGTCTTGTGAGAGACTTAATGGTCAGTAGAGAATGACACGGTGACGGTTTACCCGCGGCCACCGCATTTAAGCCACGGGTCACCGCCGAAAACGGGGAAGAAAACTAGCAGTCGCTGCGGTGACGGGGACAAGGCCATTCACCGACCGCGGAAACGGTGAACAGGTTTGTCCCCGCGGGCCAATGTACCCCCTTCTAGGAACCGCTATTTCACCGTGCTCCTCATTTGTCATTTCAACCCTTCCTGCCAATCGCAGCAGAAGGGTACCCAACCCCTCCTGCCGGTCCTCCCAATGGCCTCCCCTAAGATCGCCAGCAGGAGGGTACCCAACCCCTCCTGCTGGACCCCCCCCCAACGAACCCTCCCACCCCGGAACCCCCTTAGTCTTACTTTTCAAGTTGGACCGGACAGCTCCTCGCTCGTCTGGCCAGCAGGCCTGCCTCCGTCCAAATGAGGCGGGCCCGCCCCTCCCCTCCCCTCCCCTGCCTCCCAATGGCCTCCCCTAAGATCGCCGGCAGGAGGGTACCCAACCCCTCCTGCTGGACCCCCCCCCCAACGAACCCTCCCACCCCGGAACCCCCTTAGTCTTACTTTTCAAGTTGGACCGGACAGCTCCTCGCTCGTCTGGCCAGCAGGCCTGCCTCCGTCCAAATGAGGCGGGCCCGCCCCTCTCCTCCCCTGCCTAACCCACAGGATCCTAGGGCCTGATTGGCCCAAGCACCTAAGGCCCCTCCTATAGCGGGAGTGGCTTTAGGTGCCTAGACCAATCAGGCCCTAGGATCCTGTGGGTTGGGCAGGGTAGGGGCGGGCCCGCCTCATTTGGACGGAGGCAGGCCTGCTGGCCAGACGAGCGAGGAGCTGTCCGGTCCAACTTGAAAAGTAAGACTAAGGGGGTTCCGGGGTGGGAGGGTTCGTTGGGGGGGGTCCAGCAGGAGGGGTTGGGTACCCTCCTGCCGGCGATCTTAGGGGAGGCCATTGGGAGGCAGGGGAGGGGAGGGGAGGGGCGGGCCCGCCTCATTTGGACGGAGGCAGGCCTGCTGGCCAGACGAGCGAGGAGCTGTCCGGTCCAACTTGAAAAGTAAGACTAAGGGGGTTCCGGGGTGGGAGGGTTCGTTGGGGGGGGGTCCAGCAGGAGGGGTTGGGTACCCTCCTGCCGGCGATCTTAGGGGAGGCCATTGGGAGGACCGGCAGGAGGGGTTGGGTACCCTTCTGCTGCGATTGTCGGGAGGGCCGTTGGGGGGGTCTACAGGAGGGGTTGGGTGCCCTCCTGCCATGATCGCTGGGGGGAGGGGAGACTTGCAGCCGTAGCCGCGGTCACTATGCTAATCACGGCAGCATTTAAAGTACATGTCGTGTTTGTTTTTGCATTGCTAGCCCCAGGGGTGGTGGAAGATTAGTGATTGAAAAACTGTATGAAAAATAACTATTTTAAATTTAGTGATCAAAATGTGTCAGTTTTGAGAATTTTTATTAATTAATTTTTTCTCTGCGTGTTTTGTTTTTGTATAGTTATTAACTAATATTTAACTAAGTTTTAAAGTTTTAAAGAATGTTTCCTTTATACGTAAATAAAGAAAAGTGAATGGGATTGCAGTGGCGGTGACGGGGCGGTGAATGGGGTGGCAGTGGCGGTGACGGGGCGGTGAAGAGGATGGTGAGACGGGGACGGGGCGGTGACGGGGTTGGTGAGACGGGGACGGGGCGGTGACGGGGATGGTGAGACGGGGACGGGGCGGTGACGGGGACCAATTTTTTCACCGTGTCATTCTCTAATGGTCAGTTCCACTGGAGAAAATGTTTGTTGAAATTTATACACTTATATATTTATATGGACAATGTGATGTATGAGGTAGTCCTTATTTAGACTTAAAGTCTAGTGCTAGTCACTAATGAGTATCTGCCTGAGCCAAATAATCTCTCATGTGCCACCATCAAGGCTCACACTGATGTCCATTATTTAAAAATAGGTTCACTGTTTTTTTACACTCCAAACATTTTTTCCATGAGAACTGGAGTTCTGTCCAGTTTTTTCTTGAAAACTCAGTTTTGATTTCATTGGCAGATTTTTTTAGGGTTATAGTTGTTGAGTCGTTCTACCTATGACATGTTTGAGCTTTCCTCATGAGCTGCAGCCATGTCGGTTGCTATGAGGCGACTTGCGTGGCTCCGTGTATCCGAGCTCGATGTCAACCATCAAGATCATTTGGCCAATGCTCTGTGTCTTGGGGATGAACTTTTTGGACCATCCATGGACACTGCGACCCCAAAATTGTCTGCTCATGAAACCCGCTGGAACACTTTGGTCAAATCAAAGAAGAAGCCACAAGCTCCTCGTGCTTTCTGGCCCACTCCTTCTTACCAATGTAGGTTTATTGCTAAAGCTGCTAACCCTGCTCACCCTCAGCCTAGAAAACAGAAGCAGCAACCACATCAACAACCTAAAGAACAGGTTGCTCAACAGAAACCTACTCAGACTTTTTGATGTGTTCCTCACAAGCATAGCCACAGGTCCCATTCTGCAACATCTGCCTCAGCCAATTGGAGGGCGGCTTCAACATTACATCAGTCATTGGGAACCCATAACCACAGATCTCTGGGTATTGACCATTATTCGTCAGGGTTACACTCTCCATTTTCAAACCCTGCCTCCAAATCATCCTCCAAGAGAGTCTATTTCGGATCGTGCACAGTTCTCTCTTCTTCAGGAGGTTCAATCTCTTCTCCTTCTCAATGCCATCAAAGAGGTTCCTTCTTCTCAGCAATACCATGGATTTTACTCTCGCTTCTTCTTAGTCCCAAAGAAGACGGGATGACTACACCCTATTTTGGATCTCAGAGATCTCAACAAATTTCTAGTCATGGAGAAATTCCGGATGCTCTCCCTCACCCTTCTAGATCAGAACAATTGGCTATGCTCTCTAGATCTCAAGGAAGCCCATACTCATATACCAGTCCATCTGGTTTCCTGCAAATATCTTTGCTTTCAAGTGAATCAGCGCCATTACCAATACAAGGTTCTTCCTTTTGGCCTGGCATCCTCTTCCAGGGTCTTCACGAAGTGCCTAATTGTAGTGGCTGCATCTCTTCATTCCCACAGTCTCCAAGTCTTTCCTTACCTGGACGACTAGTTGATCAAAGCTGTCTCATCTCAGGAAGTGGTGCTAGCAGCATCTCAAACCATTTCCTTCTTCCAAGCCTTGGGATCCAAAATCAACTTCCCCAAGTCACACCACATTCCAACCCAGCATCTTCAATTCATTAGGGCAATCCTACACACCACTCTAATGCGAGCATTTCTTCCTGCAAATCACCTGTGCATTCTTCTTTGCCTCTGTCAACAAATGTTTCAGATTCAAACAATTTCTGCAAGGCGAATAATGATTCTCCTGGGCCACATAGCTTCCACAGTACATGTCACACCACTAGCAAGACTGCATCTTCGCACTCCTCAGTGGGCTCTTGCTTCTCAGTGGTCTCAAGTGACAGATTGCCTCTCACAACATATTTCTGTGACATCATCTTTGCAGCAATCGCTTCAATGGTGGATGACCTCCTCCAATCTATCCAGAGGTCTCCTTTTTCACTTGCCCCCTCACCAGAAGATGATAACGACAGACGCATCTCCTTATGCCTTGGGGGTGCACCTGGATGGCCTTCAAACCCAAGGTCATTGGTCTGCCAGGAAACGCACATTTCACATCAATTTACTCGAGCTCCGAGCGATATATTATGCTCTCAAAGTTCCCAACACCTCTTGAGTCCTCAGGTCCTACTCCTTCACATAGCCAATCAAGTAGTAATGTACTACATAAACAAGTAAGGAGGCATGGGCTCTCTCCTGTTATGTCAGGAAGCTCAGAAAATCTGGCTTTGGGCGACAGCTCGCAGCATTTTCTTAAAGGCTGTCTGCATTCAAGGGGAGCAGAATTCCCTAGCAGACAACCTCAGCAGAATTTTTCAGCCTAACGAATGGACTCTCAACTCTCCAGCTCTCCATCCCATCTTCGCACAATGGGGCACTCCTCAGGTGGACTTGTTTGTGACTCACCTCAATCACAAGTTACAGCAGTTTTGCTCCAGATTTTACTCTCCTCACTGTCGGGAAGCCAATGCATTTCTCCTGGATTGGACGGGCCTGTTTCTATATGCATTCCCTCTAACTCCTCTCCTGTTAAAGACTGTTAAAACTCAAATGAGAGTCAGCCACCATGATTCTCATTGCTCCTCGGTGGCCCAGACAGTATTGGTTCTCCCTTCTACTTCAGCTTAGCACCAGGGAGCCAATTCCTGTACCAATGTTTCCTAATCTGCTTACTCAGAAACAAGATTTGCTTCTATATCCCAACCTGCAATCGTTACACCTGACAGCTTGGTTTCTCTCAGGCTGAATCCATATGAGTTACATCTTTCTCAGCTTGTCTGCAATATTATTGACACTTCCAGGAAACCAGTCACGCAACAATGTTATCAACAAAAGTGGACTAGGTTTTCTTCCTGGTGTCTTCATCATCATTACAATCCAACTTCCTTGTCAGTGGAACTGGTGTTGGATTATTTACTTCATCTGTCTGACTCTGGACTCAAATCCACATCTATTAGAGTCCATCTCAGTGCCAGTAGAGAGAAAACCTCTTACTGCTCATCCCTTGGTCTCCAGGTTCATGAAGGGACTTTTTTTAATATAAATCTTTATTAATTTTTAAATATTAACAGTGCAATACATAGGTATAAGAACATATAACAAGTCAAGAAAAACACATTCAACTTACAGATATTCAAAATCAATTATTTTTTCCCACCCACCCATTGATTAATCACTATGTATATACTATTTCAATAATCTACACTTATCTAATATAATAAAAGGCTAAGCCACGCATGCGCACTCCCATTGTGTGTTCTGTTTTCCGTTCGCTGTAGGGCACTGCAGATAGGAGTGCGCATGTGCGTGAAACACTCTCTCTCCTCCCCCGAGGCTTAGAAAATCTAAAATAATAATAACAACTGATGCAGCTGGAAAGGGTTAATGCAGACCCGGTGCAGGCCAGCCCTCTTACATTGGCGACTCTCTATCCTTTTTTCCTGGCTCTAGATAACCCAGAGTGTCTAATCAGCTGGCTAGCAACCCAGCGACACCTCACCATGGGCGAGGAGTGGTCCCAGGAATTGCACAGCAGCGGCAGCGCGGAGCTGAACTACTCCTATTGCTTTGTCTGCAACGAGCACTGCTACGGCGAGGGCTGCTCGGTTTTCTGTCGCCCCAGAGACGACGCCTTTGGCCACTTCACATGTGGTGAACATGGGGAGAAGGCGTGAAAACCCAGATGGAAGGGCCATTACTGCACGGAACGTGAGTATCGCAGGGAGCACCCCCCCAAGTCCCATCGTGCATGCAAACTCTCTCACAGCACTCCCTGTCAGCAATTTCCTGGCATGAGCAGCTCCCCACTTGCCAATTATGTTTGGGGACTTTTTAAGTTGCGTGCATAGCGCAAAGTGTTGAGTTTCCTTGGAAGCTTTTCCCATCCCTAGATTCTTTCAGATTGGTGTATCCAGGCAGATTGCCCTCAAGTAGAGCAGTCAGAGAGGCACGAAGTAGCACTTTTCCCCCCCCAGCCACAATTACTGCACTTAGATGGTTTAAAATAATTATAACGCTTGGTTAAAGTGAAGGAGGATAGCGTTCTGGTGCAGTTTGTCTCCCAACTCCTCGGGGATCTTGAGAGGAGCCGCCGACACCGCGTCTTTCTTTGTTTGTTTGTTTTTTAAATGAAAGTGTTTATTAAAGTATACACAGAAAAATACATCCACAACAAAAAGAAGCACAGAACAGCATTATGGAAGCACCAAAGGTACTGCCAGCAAATGGAACATGAACAATATCTACAACCATACAAATACAAGCTATATAACCACCCACAACACAGCAAGATTCCCCCCCCACCCCCCACCCCAGGGACGAAACTCAGATCTCATACCATCAGAAAAGAGAAAGGGCCTCCAAACACCAATCCAATGAAAGGATTAGGAATAATAACTCCCAGACTCAAAATCCCCACCCCCATGCCCCAAGCTTAACTCCCAACACCAACCCCACAATCAACCCTTACAGAGTCCCGAAAGCGGCGCCAAATACGAGCATAGCCATGCTGCATAGCCGTCAGTTGGTAAAGAAGCTGCCAGGTAAGTAGTCGCTGCTCTACCAAGTGCCATGTGGGAGGTTGCACCTGATTCCAAAAGGAGGCCAAAGCCAACCGGGCTGCAGTGAAAGCCAACTTACAAAACATGGAATACCCCATTCCAAATCCAATTGGTGCCAATACAAAAGGGCATGCCGCCAATCAACCGGAACCTGTGTATTAAGGATCTGAGACACCCTATTAAAAACCTCAACCCAAAAACCGCTCACCCTCCCACACTTCCACCACATAAGAAGGTAGGTACCCACCTCCCCACAGCCCCTCCAACAAAGAGCTCGTGCCCCCCCTTGCCAGTGAGCCATAACCTGAAGGGTATAGTACCAACGGAAAAGAACCTTATACCCATTTTCAACCAAAAATGCTGCTATACCCGCCGAAGAGACTTCTCTCCAAATGTCCCCCCAAGTGTCCAGAGATATAGCAGACTCCCCATCTCCCTCCCAAGCCAGCATATAGGGAAGGGGCGCATCCCCCCGAGTATTAAGGCACCGATATATAGCAGATAGAGCTCCCTTCCGGAGTACTGGACCCAACAGCAACTCGAAGGGAGTCTTGCCACCCCGCAAGTCTCCCAGCACACCCGAGGCCTGAAGATAATGAACAACTTGCAAATAAGGGAAAAAATCACGAGCACGTAAATCATGCCGGCCCTGTACTTCAACAAAGGGCCGTATCCGTCCCAAAACTGGGTCCCACAATTGACCCACACAAACCAATCCACTGGCCTCCCAACCAGCAAACACTCCCTCTCCCCGACCAGGTACAAAATCCGGATTATGACGCAACGGGGTATACCAAGAATGACGCCTACCCAACAATAAGCCACCCCGGGCCATATTCCAAACCCATAAGGAGATGTCCACCGAGGCGAGAACACCCGCGGTTCTCGCCCTCCCAGGTACCCAAGGCTGGTGCAACAATGGCACCCCGGTAGAAAAACTTTGCTCAATCACTACCCACGGTTTCGGGTCCTGCGCCTGCCATTCCAAAAGGGCACGCAACTGACGGCCTGATAATACTTCACCACGTTGGGGACTGCTAACCCCCCGTCGCTTCGACCCAAATATAGAACCTTCCGGCTCACCCGAGGTCTCCGTCCAGCCCAGATAAAAGCAAAAATATGCCTCTGCACCTCCTCCAACGTCCGCCTACTCACCCAAAGCGGTAATACTTGAAATAAAAACAGAAGACGAGGCAATATCATCATTTTAACTATCTCCACCCTACCCAGCCATGAAAAGTAATGATCCCGCCAACTAGACAAGTCCTGCCGGATACGACAAAAAAGCGGAGGAAAATTAAGATCATATATATCCACTTCCGGCGGGCCAAAATAAACCCCAAGATACCGCATAGAATGCTGGACCCAACGGAACGAAAACCGTCCCCAAAGGAAATTCACTCTGTCCGGAGGCAAGTTGATATTAAGAAGCTCAGATTTCCCAACATTAACGTGAAACCCCGACACCACACCAAAAGCATCCAGCTCCCGCAGGATAGCTGGCAAAGAACCCTTGGGATCCTCCACCGTAAAGAGAAGATCATCAGCAAAGAGGGTCAACTTACAGTCCCCACCCGACACAGTAACCCTCCGAATGTCCCGATTCGCCTGCACCTGCTGCGCCAAGGGTTCCACCGTCAGGGCAAAGAGAAGCGGGGAGAGAGGGCACCCCTGACGTGTTCCTCGTGCTAGTGAGAAAGTATCAGAATAGCCCCCATTCACCTTAATACAACCAACTGGACAAGTATAGAGGATACGAATCCATTCCTGCATGCGTAGACCCAAACCGATAGAGTCCAGAACCCGAAACAAAAAAGGCCAGGAGACCCTATCAAAAGCCTTCTCAGTGTCAATGGACAAGAACACCGTCTCCCGCGCGCGGCCCCTGGCCTTTTCGAACAGGTTATAAACCCGACAGGTATTATCGCCCACCTGCCTGCCCGCCACGAAGCCCGATTGATCAGGATGTATCAACCTAGGGATCCAACTCATCAGCCGATCTGCGTAAATATTTTAGTATCTACCCCCAACAGAGAGATCGGTCGATAAGAAGCACACTGCAGAGGGTCCGACGCCGCGTCTTTCAACTGAAAAATATACTTGGCCGCCCGAAGTGCTCTCTCTCCCTCCTCCCCCAGGCGGATGTCGGCCGTGGCGGCCGAACCTGGACGGCATTTTAAAATAAAACAGCTAAGTTTTTAAAAGATGGTTTTTCAACCCCCCCACCAAACTGATGCAATACCTTTTAAAACCCTACTCCCTCCCCCAGCTTTGTGGTTAAGGCCTGGCTTCTTTGGGCAGCAGCAGCGTTTAAAATTCGCTGCTGTTGCCGGCTTCAGGCCTTCCTTTCTGGCGGGTCCTGCCTACTTCATGTTTTCATGAAGTAGACAGGACCCGCCAGAAAGGAAGACCTGAAGTCGGCAACAGCAATTAATTATAAATGCTGCTGCTGCCCGATGAAATTGAAGGAGGAAAGGAGCAGAAGGGGAGAGAATGGTAGGGCATGGAGTTAAGGAGGAAGGTATGGGGGGGGAAGGAAAATACTGCACAGGAGGCCTACTGATGGACAGGGGGAGCAGGAAGGAGGTGATGATGGACAGGGGGAGGTAAAACAAAAGGAGAAGGGTTGCTGCTGGATAAGGTGAGCAGTGATGGGGTGGTGGAGGACACAGGGGAGGTAAAAGAAAGGGAGAATGGACGGGGAGCAGGCAAGGGGTGGTTGTGGACAGCCAAGGAAAAAACAAACAAACCAAAAGATAGAAATACAGAAAGTGGCTAAGGAGAGAGAAAAAAAAATAAAGACAGACAAACACACATATATTCTAGCACCCGTTAATGTAACGGGCTATAAGACTAGTTTAAAATAATACAATAACACAATCCCACCCCTCTCCCTCCTTCCCACCCTGGATGTGCAAGGAGATGGCACAGAATTAAAGACAAAAATCAACTACAGAGAAGTAATAAGATGTCAACAGGCCCCAAACCATGAAGGGACTTTTTAATGTGAAACCACCTCTCAAACCTCCAGCTGTAGTCTAGGACCTTAATGTGGTTCTTTCCAGGTTCATGAAGCCTCCTTTTGAACCATGGCCACAGCTCATCTCAAGTTTCTCACCTGAAAAGCTGTCTTTCTCATTTCTCTACTTCTGCCAGGAGGGTCAGTGAGTTACAAGCGTTGGTGGCAGATCCACCCTTCACAGTGTTTCACCATGATAAAGTGGTTCTACTTATGCATCCTAAGTTTCTACCAAAAGTTGTCACAGAGTTTCATCTCAATCAGTTGATTGTTCTGCCAGTGTTTTATCCTAAACCTCATTCTCATGCTGGAGAAACTGTTTTGCACACTCTGGACTGTAAATGTGCTTTGGTCTATTACATTGACAGGACAAAGCCTCATCGTACTTCTCCCCCAACTCTTCATCTCATTTGATCCTAACAAGTTGGGGCATCCTGTTTCCAAAAGAATTATTTCCAACTGGCTGGCTGCCTGTATCTCATTCTGTTATGCTCAGACTAGACTGGCACTGGAGAGTCATGTCACAGCCCACAAAATCAGAGCTATGGCAGCTTCTGTTGCTTTCCTTCGATCTACTCCCATTGAGGAAATCTGTAAATCTGCTACCTGGTCCTTAGTTCATACATTCACTTCTCACTATTGTCTGGAGTCTTTCTCCAGATGGGATGGGCACTTCGGCCAATTTATATTACAAAATTTATTTTCCTAAAGGCCAACACTCCCACCATCCCATTCTTGTTAGCTTGGAGGTCACCCATCAGTGAGAATATGCTGCCTGCTTGTCCTGGGATAAAGCACAGTTACTTACCATAACAGGTGTTATCCAGGGACAGCAGGCAGATATTCTCACAACCCACCCACCTCCCCGGGTTGGCTTCTTAGCTGGCCTATCTTAACTGAGGGACCACGCGCACTTTCCAAAGACTTAAAGTGGCGATGCACTTTTAAAGTGGCCCGTACCGGGACTCCGTTGGTAACGTCACCCATCAGTAAAAATATCTGCCTGCTGTCCTTGGATAACACTTGTTACGGTAAGTAACTGTGCTATTTGGCAGATCAATCAAAATTGAATTACATTAATCTAGTTTAGATAAAACTAGAGAATAAATCAATATAGGAAGGGAACTTTGTTGAAGAAATGTACAAACAGAATGAATTTGTCATAGAGCAAAAAATGATGAAGAAACAACTTTAGAAATATGAGTATGAAAAGATAAGGTATTATCTAATGTTACTCTCAGAATTTTAGTAATAGTTGTAAATGAAAGTGAAACACCATTCATACTGAAATTTGGAAGATCAGGATACCTGAAGAGAAAAGCATTACCATGGTCTGAGAATTTTTAATTTATTTAGTGTTAACCAATCTATACAATTTTGTCCAATTTAGCATAAATAATGGAATATTCAGAAGACGAATGACAATCTAAAGGAATGAGAAGTTGTATATCATCTGCTTAGATGAAAAAAAGTAAATCTAAGAGACTGAAGGAGAAGAGTTAAAGGTGCCAGAAAGATATTGAAAAGAATATGTCCAAGGACAGAGCCCTGGGGAATACCTGATGACAATGAATGAGAAGTAGAGAATTCATTTGAATATTGTGCCAATTCAGGTATTCCTTTAAGTAAAAAAACCAATAAAGATCTCAACTCAACCTTATGATATTCTTCCGGGCCTCAACAACACACCATTACTGCCCAACAACAGTTCATAACGGTGGGAAAATTGTGTATACTCGTCACTAGCCCTTATATTTCAATATTTGTTTTTCAATAAATAATTTAATAGTTTAGATGATTAGCATCTTATAAATTTTCATATGGTTCAACCTGCCTACATGGGAATAAACACCACTCTAGTCCATAGATTGCAGCTTATTCAGAACACAGCAGTAAGACTAATTTTCAACCTAAAGAAATACGACTCAGTCTCAGCCTTCATCAAACAATTGCACTGGCTACCTATCCCATCGCGGATAAACTTCAAAATATCATGCATCATACATCACATACTCCATGGAAATTCAGCAGCCCCCCCTTATCCAACTCTTCTTAATGGCATGGTCTACCTCTAGTAGAATCCTTAACAGAATACAACTAAACCTTCCAACTACAAAAAAAATCTCCAATACAGGCGTATTTTTCATTCTATGCTAACCTTCCTGGGTGTAAAAACTGGGAATGACCTCCCAGAAACAATCAGAATAGAAACTAACTACACCTTATTCTGGAAGAAACTCAAAACTCTTCTCTTTGATACCTGAATCTACATGAAACTCTCAAACACTCTCCCTACAAGTCAGTTACCATCCTTTAAGTCTTCTCTTTTTCCCTATCTCCCTTACTCCGCCCTTCTTCTCTTTCTACCTTCAAGTTTCAAGTTTATCAAATTTTACTATACCGACTATCAGCAAGTATCGCCTTGAGCTTGCATAGGTATGCGCGACACATAAATAGAAGATTAGATTAGATTAGATTAGAAGTAGAGAATGACACGGTGACAAAATTCATCACCATTCCCATCCCCGCGGATAACTGCGGGAAACCATCTTTGTGTCATTCTTTAAGGAGAGAGGGAAGAATCAGAGTATGAATGGCCACAACCACTGACCCGCAAGCTTTGCTTTGAAGAATGCTGGTGTAGAAGGACTGAGGTTGAAATAGACACTAGAAAATGACATGGGATTATTTCCCGGGTTATCCACGGGGATGGGAAATTTTGTCACCGTGTCATTCTCTAATTGGAAGCTGGCAAGCACTGTCGGCATTAAAGCATGCAACTGCCATATTATTTATTTGAAGACAAATGTACTAGCACTCTTGCCTTAACTGGTAAATGCTTCAAAGACAAGGATTGTTCCTGTGTGTGGTTTATCAGCATGGAATGTGCTGTATATATAATAGGTAGTCATGGGCACTAGTAATATTCCTTCAGCAAGTTTTTGTAATAATAACAAACACCATTTATCAGACTATCAGATAAAGATGAGACATATCAGATAATATGTACCGGTAATATAGCTCTAAGGATCAGAAAATACATCTTTGCATGAATTGTTATTACCCTTTAAGCATGAAACAGTATAAATAGATAATACTAAACAAGAAAATTTAGATACACTTCTCCCTCCGTATTCGCTGTGATAGGGGATTAACAGAACCGCAAATACAGAAAAACTGCAAATAACTTTTTCATATGTTATTCGCTGTTTTCTGTTAAAAACCATCGTGAATATGGTGAAATTGTGAATAACATGGTGGGAGACCTGGCCTGTTCCTGAAGGAGAGGCAAAACACAGTGAAGAAAGTGCTGGGAATCAGCGATTTTCTCTGTAAATGCTTGGAATCAGCGATTTCTCTATGCAAGCTGATGTAATTTGGGGGAGGAGCCAACAAGCTAAAAAACGTGAATAATTGAAACCACGAATGCTGAAACCGCGAATACGGAGGGAGAAGTGTATCTAAAGAGTGATGTAAATTCTGCTTAATCCACCATAATTCAAAAAGGCAGACGCAGATGGACAGTGTTTTGGGCTCCTATCCACCTATCAATAAGTGGGCTCCTATTCACTTATCAAAAGTGATTAAGGCCCCCTTTTACGAAGCCATGTATGAACGGTCCAAGCGGTCATTGCCCTTCACCTCTCCTACACCAGGTGCTTCTGGTCTTCCAGGCACTGTTATTATACCTCTGTTCTTCACACTACCTCCAGGTCTCTGGGCCGCCAAAGATCATTCCAGCCATTCCCGGTCCCTCTAGTTGCCACTCGTCACTCACTCTGGTCATCTCTGGCCATTCTGGTATCTAGTCCCTCTGGTCACCACCATCACTCCTCTGGGCCCTACCAGTTACTCTAGTTGCTGGCCTCTCAGGTCCTCACCGGTCCTGGATACCATTGGTCCCTCTGGTTGCCAGTCTCTTGGCTCCAGCTGGTCCCTCAGGATCCTCCACTGGTCACAACCGGTCTCACCACCAGCCATTGTCAGCCCAAACTTCCCCAGTACACTGGTCTCTCCAAAGACTTTCTGGACACTGGTCGCTCCCTGAGGACTCTCCCTGGTCCCTCAGGCACTCTCAAGGTCACTCATGCCTTCTCACTGGTCCTTCCCTGGTTGAGAAGCTTGAGGGCTCTCCAATCCCTCCAAGCTCTACCAGATAGGCTCTCACTCTGGGCTACTACTGGACTCTCTGGTTGCCAGCCTCTCAGGTTCCCTCTCTCTGAGGACTCTTCAAGTCCCTCAGATGCTCTCTCTCACTTTGCCCCCTACTGATCATTAAGCTTGAGAGCTCTCCAATCCCTCCAAGATCTACCAGATAGGCAATACTGGGCAGGGTCTCAGTCCCTCTCTCTCTCTCTCTCTCTGCTACACCATGCCCCCTGTCAGCACCTCTACTGTACTGAGCCTCCTGTCAGCACCAGCCAGTACCAGGCTTATTGGGAGTTACACCAAAGCCAGCATTCCTCCTCCTGAAGGAGCCCCTGAAGGAACTCTTGGTTTTCTCTGCTCTCTGTTTGGGACCTGTCCTTTTCAGCACCACTGTTACCTCAGGATGTGTGGACAGCTTCCAACAGTCTTTGCAAGATGGTATGCAGATTAGCTCTTTCTTTCAACTGCTCAAGCTCCCTCCACTGGCCAGTGACAAGTACTGTACCCTGTCACAATGCATTACGCTTTTTTTCATCACCGGCTGTGGCTATATTAGCTGTGATGTTCATAGAATTCCTATGAGCATCGTAGCTAATACCACCACAGCTGGCAATATAAAAGCTTAACGTGCATTCATAAAGGGGAGGGGGGTAAATTAGATAGAAACTAGGGCAGTGGGCCCCTTTCTGCTGTGGGTTCTGATGGCCTGTCCGCTCCTGAAAAAAGGTATACATCTCTATCTTCACTATGTAGTATTACCGTATATACTCAAATATAAACAGAGATTTGGGGGGGTTTGCAAAATCTTTTTTATTGAAAATTTTCAGAATGCAATCCAAACAAAAGCAGCATCACTTTCCCAACAGCCCACCCAGGCCCTCCCTCTAAAAAGAGATTTTTGGGCCAAAAAAATGGCTCAAAAATGGGGATCTTAGTTTATATTTGAGTTGCAGGGCAGGGGTGGGCCCGACAAGCGAGGCAGGCAGCTGATTCCTCCCAGCTGTCCTCCATGCTATTTGCCAGCTGCCAGGAGGAGGGGGAGTGAGGAGTCAGTGGCGCATCCAGATTGTAGCATCCCTGCCTTCAGTCCTGTCACAGGCCTGGGCCTGCTATACTGACTGGCAATAACAAAGCCAGATGCCACAGGGGCCTTCATTCTTGCCAAATCGCTAAAGGCTCTGCCGGTCTTAGTCCTGCCCACTCTGAAGTTACTTCTTGATTTTGAGGGATGGGATTGAAACCAGCAGAGCCTATAGCGATTTAGCAAGAGGGAAGGCTCCCAAGGCATCTGGCTTCGTTATTGTCAGCCGGTTTAGCAGGACCGGGACAGGATTATAACTGTGTCACAAATTGAAAATGCATTTCTCTCAGTTTGATTTTTGCAGCCTTGTAGGCACTGATATTGATACGAATAGATTATTGTAATTCACTATTTTGGGGTACACCTTTAACAATGTACAAAGCTTTATAATTCATTCAAATTGTAGTTGCCAGATTGTTGACTGGCTCATCTTATTTTGATCTAATCAGTCCTATATTTTCATACATGCATTAGTAATATTTCTCCAGCAAGCCTCCCATATTCTTTTCTGCTTAATAAATGCATTTGGCAAGTCGAATTCAAAGAACTTTGGTCTTATTTACAAAATTCTTTCAGGGGATGTCCCATCTTATTTCTTTTCTTACTGAACTAACGTATTTTTCACTACATAAGACGCACCTGACCATAAAACGCAACCTAGATTTAGAGGAGGAAAACAAGAAAAAAACATTCTGAACCAAATTCTCCCTGCCAGGCTCTGCACCCAACCCCACACTCCTTGCCAGGCTCTGCACCCTGTCCCCCCTTCCCTGCCAAGACTCTGTACTTTGTCCCCCCTCTGGTGGTCTAGTGGTAGGCAGGGACAGGGTATAGATGTCAAGGCAGATGACTTTTTAAAATATGCAATGTCACCTCAGTAACAACTATAGAAAAATAGACAAATTTAGTGCAAAATTTAGACAGCAGATATAAATTCTCAAAACTGACATATTTTGATCACTAAATTGAAAAGAAAATCATTTTTCCTACCTTTATTGTCTGGTGATTTCTTTCTTTCTTCCCAATAATTGTCCCTTCCTCCTTCCTATGTCCCCCTCAATGCATTCCAGGCTTTGTCCTTTTCCTCCCTCCCCGTTGTCTGGTGATTTATTTCTTTCCTGCCTCTGTCCTCTTCTGCCACCCCCCAAGCCTGCCCGCCTGACAGATTTAATTACCTCCAGCTGCTGCTGCTGTGAGGAGATGTCGACGAAGCAGCAGCAGCAGCAGCAGCAGCAGCGGGTGGGGGGGACTCCTGACTCAGCAGTGTGGCACCTGGAACAGAAGGTAGTGCTAGGAAGGGCCAAGCGGGTGCAGTGATTGCATGCCGTGGCCCAGCCTTACCCCCGATGTCGACGAAGCAGCAGCAGCAGCAGGTGGAGGGGACTGGCTCATTGCAGCACCCAGAATGGAAGGAGTTGCTAGGAAGGGCTAGGCGGGTGCAGCGATTGCACGCCGCAGCCCAGAAGCCTTACCTCCGACGTTGACAAAGCAGCAGCAGTGGGTGGGGGGGGGACTCTGGCTCACTGCAGCACCCAGAACGGAAAGAGTTGCTAGGAAGGGCCAGGCGGGTGCAGCGATTGCACGCCACAGCCCAGAAGCCTTACCCCCGATGTTGACGAAGCAGCAGCAGCGGGTTGGGGGGGGAACTCCTGGCTCACTGTGGCACCCAAAATGGAAGGAGTTGCTAGGAAGAGCCAGGCGGGTGCAGCAATTGCACGCCGCTGGCCCAGAAGCCTTACTCCCGATGTCAGAATTGACGTCGGGGGTAAGGCTTCTGGGCCGGCAGCGTGCAATCGCTGCACCTGCCTGGCCTTTCCCTTCCTCTACTTTCGGCTGTAGTGAGCAATCAGCAGCGGCGGCAGTCTAAATAAGGTAATGGGGGGGGGGGGAGATTTGGGTATTTGCTCCATAGGACGCACCCTTTTTTCCACCCACTTTTTTGGGGGGAAAAAGTGCATCTTATGGAGCGAAAAATACGGTTTATGCTTCTGTCTTTGCAAACAGACTTCAAAGAGGCTCCGATTACCTGCCCTTCAAGAATACCATTATATCAAAACTCGTAAAAAAACATTTACTCTGGCTACAACAATTGATTAGATTGCTTTTTGAGATTTGACTTGTGAACAATTTCTGTACTTTGAATAAAGCTGCTTTCAAATGTTTTCTTAAATATTTTCCACCTGAGCCTGCATGCTTATGGTTATGTAGTTATTAATATACTAGGGTGTAAAAGGAATGTCTGTAGTAGGACTGAATTGTCTTTTATATCCCTTTTTTATAAATATTGTGTACATAAGCCTGTACTCCATATAGAACTGTGGCTAGAGTGGATTGTAGATACTTTAAATATAAAAAATCACTTTAGAGATGACTGAAGAGCTTATTTTGGGTTGTGATGAAAATAGTTCTAAGAGGGAAACTCACAGAGATTGGGATCAGGGTTAAAAAAGAAAGCCAGGAGAAAAAGTAAGTGCTTAAGGCCGCATTAGAAGGACTGGAAGTACAACTCAAAAAAGTACAGATTTCTTAAAACGTATATTACATTATTTCATTCAGAGGGGAAGATTAATGCTTTCATGATAGAGAGGGTTGAGTTAAAGATGAGGAAAACAGCCTAGATATATTATACTTGTGTGTGGGGAGACCCCATTTTTATTACAGAAAAAAGAAAGGAAAATTAGATTCAATAAATTCCCAGTCATCTGGCCTAAATCTGATGGTTTATTCTAGCTAACAGACCCTCCTAACTGGTAATTTTTCCAGTGCTCCTTACTTTCAGTCATTTTTATTGATTTCAAAGAAAATGATACAGCAAAAATAAGGTACACAGCAAACCATCCATTATGCTTCTTATCTATTAGAACAAAAACATATTTTAAACATTGAAGAAAAAAAAAAAAGTTGATAGCAGTAGAACATTACATACCCTCAAGAACTTCCAGAGTTATCCAGATGACTTTTCTAAGCTTGACTGGAGGGGCTGAAATTACCAGAGACACCAGCCAATATCTGAAGAACTGAAACATATGGAAGGCACACTATATAAAATAATTATTAACTTGGTTTCATTATGTCATATACAACTTAGCAAAAACTGATAATGTGTACAAGTTTAGTAAATCCCCCAATGGAACCAAAAGATTTACAGAGAGTTATTTTACAACTTGGATTGCTATACAGACACTCTGTAGCCAAAGAAGCAACAAAAATATACTTAGTTTATATAAAAATTAAGGCTAAGAAAAACCAGATGTTGAGTCCAATGTCAAATAAACCTGAAACTTAGACATTTGCTATGTTGAATTTCTGGTATATTAGTTTCTTTTGTTTCCATCCAGATGAAGAAATTTAGAGTGATTCACATTTTTAAGTACCTGCTAGCGTACAGTATACATATTCAGTATGTAGTAAACCTTGATGCTAGCAGAAGTACAGATCATCTAAGGTAGAAAGGATGGAAGAAAAGTCTTTCAAAATAGTTATAAGGTCAAGATGGCGTCAAGGGCAGATGCCTAAGCGGGTTGCTCTCTCTGACCATCTGTTTCTTCTAGTGCTGCCACTTTCCCCGGTGTTATCATGAGGAAGTGAAAAGGAACTCCCCACTCCCACCCTCCACTATTGGTAGCTCTGCGGGACTTAATTCAAACAACGATTGAGAAAGTTATTACCTGTTAAGTACTTGAATAAATTCATGTAAACCGTTCTGAGCTCCCCTGGGAGAACGGTATAGAAAATTGAATAAATAAATAATAAGGTGATGGCAATGGCTAGAAGGATGCTAGGTTACATAAAGAGAGGTATAACCATCAGAAGAAAAGATGTGTTGATGTACTGTGTAACCACTAGTTACCAAACAATTTATCATGGACTAATCAAAATCTATAAAGCTCACAATCAAGAAATTTTTGTGGACCTTCAGAATGTGAGCTGATTTCAAATTCTATTGTATAAATCACTCATTTCACTCTTCATTTTGAAAGAATGAGAAGCTGTGTGAAATGTTTGGATCAGTTTCTGAGTAAGTCCTGAAGATATCTGGTGAATTGTTGTGGACTTGTCTTTTGTTTGATCAAGTTTTATTAAGATTTGTTATCTACGCAAGATCTTATATTTCAATGCGTATAACATTTTTTTAAAAAGGGGAGGACAAAACAAAACATTAAATACAAATTATATATGTTCTAATACTAATTATATACATTCTAATATATAACTAATATAAAAAAAAATTACTGTCATTGTAGAATTTAAAAAATCCTGATGCAGCCAATCGCGAAACATGGTACTATGTTGAACTGCATTTATGAATATGAATGAATGAGCGAGCGGATAACTGAAGAACAGCTCTAAGACTATCTCAGATAAGTGGAAGAATATTAAAAAAAAACAACAAAAAAAACCCCTATTTGGATATTTATAAGATTAGTTATGTCAACAAGAAAGTATGAAAAAATGGACCAACGAAGATTGGAATGAATGGTTCATACAATATAATTTGAAATCAGCTCACATTCTGAAAGGTCCACAGAAATTTCTTGCAAAGTTTAGTGAGCTTCATAGATTTTGATTAGTTCATGATAAGTTGTTTGGTAACTAGTGGTTTGTGAAATGCCATGACATTCGTTTATAAAGAACCTAAATCCCACTTAGTGCGAGAAGTGCATTAGAAATTATCTCATACTACTTCAGGAAAAGGCCTCAGAATTGGAGCCTACGCGTAGTCCTATCATGGACTGAACTGTCAGCGTAGTATTACCACTCCATGCTCCAATCATAGGCCAGAAAAACCTGAGACTTATAAAATCTTTTATTTTATTATTAATTTTAATTATTAATTAATTATTCTCTTAAACCTTAAAGTCTATACTAAAATCTTCACTTCAGTTTTATTATAGTTACTTTAGGATTTTTCTCTATTGGATATTTCACTAATAGACCTTAAGGTATGTAATCTACAGTTTCAACTCTACTATAACTAAATAGCGTTTAACATTGCAATATTCTCAAAAATAGAGAAGTTATAGGCAACTAAATTACTTATCTTAAGCAGTTTTCATTATGGCTTGAATGTTTGATAACAGTGTGGTGCATGTATCCCATTTCCTTTTAAAATCTGGCACACTGCTGGCCTCAATCACCTGAAGTGGAAGTTCATTCCAATGATCAACCACCCTTTTGGTGAAGAAATACTTCCTGGTGTCGCCATAAAATTTCCCACCCCTGATTTTCAGCGGGTGCCCTCTTGTGGCTGAGGGACCTTTAAGAAAGAAGATATCATCTTCCACCTCGATACGGCCCGTGATATATTTAAATGTTTCAATCATGTCTCCTCTCTCTCTACATTCCTCGAGTGAGTATAGCTGCAATCTGTTCAGCCTTTCTTCATACGGGAGATCTTTGAGCCCCAAGACCATCCTGGTGGCCATTCGTTGAACTGACTCAACTGTCAGCACATCTTTTTGGTAATGTGGTCTCCAGAATTGTATACAATATTCCAGATGAGGCCTCACAATGGATCTGTACAATGGCATTATGACTTCGGGCTTCCGGCTGACAAAACTCCTACGGATATAACCCATCATTTGTCTTGCTTTTGATGAAGCCTTCTCCACTTGATTGGCAGTTTTCATGTCTTTGCTAATGATCACCCCTAAGTCACGTTCTGCCTTAGTCCTAGCTAAGGTCTCACCATTTAGTGTGTAAGTTCTGCATGGATTTCTGCTGCCAAGGTGCATTACCTTACATTTTTTAGCATTGAAGCTTAGCTGCCAAGTCAAGGACCAATGTTCCAATAGAAGTAGGTTCTGCGTCATACTGTCGGGCAAAGTGCTCCTACTTACTATGTTGCATAGTTTGGCGTCATCAGCGAATAATGTGATTTTACTTTGAAGCACCTGATTCAGGTTTCCTACGAATATGTTGAACAGGATCGGGCCCAAGACCGAGCCCTGCGGCACTCCACTGGTCACCTCCGACGTTTTGGAAAGGGTACCGTTTACCACCTCTCTCTGAAGTTTACCGTTTAGCCAATCCTTGACCCATGCAGTTAATGTTTCTCCCAATCCCATCAATTTCATCTTGCTCAATAACCGGCGGTTTGGGACGCTATCAAAGGCCTTACTGAACTCCAAGTACATGACATCTAGGGACTCCCCCGCACCCAGCTTTCTTGTTACCCAGTCAAAGAAGCTAATTAGATTGGATTGGCAGGACCTTCCCTTGGTAAATCCATGCTGGCGGGGATCCCGTAGATTCTCCTCGTCCAGGATCGTATCTAATTTATTAGCTTGATTAGTGTTTCCATGAGTTTACTCACTATGGATGTGAGACTCACCGGTCTATAATTCACAGACTCTGTCCTGCAGCCCTTTTTGTGGAGTGGGATGACATTAGCTGTTTTCCAGTCCAAGGGGACTCTTCCCATACTCAGGGAAAGAGTGAAGAGCATGGATAACGGCTCTGCCAGGACTTCACACAACTCTCTAAGCACCCTGGGGTGTAGATTGTCCGGTCCCATGGCTTTGTTCACTTTGAGTCTTGATAGTTCGCAGTAGACGCTGCTGGGTGTAAACTCGAAATTCCAAAACGGGTCTTCCGACCTTTCCCTTGCTTGCAACTGTGGACGGGACCCCGGCGCCTCACTGGTAAAGACTGAACAGAAGTATTCATTTAGTAGTTCGGCTTTATCGGAATCCGATTCTGCATAATTCCCGTCTGCTTTCCTAATATCCCATCTGTATTTCTTTTTCTATCACTGATGTACCTGAAAAAGGATTTATCCCCCTTCTTAATGTCCTTTGCTAGATTCTCCTCTAATCGAAGCTTGGCCTCTCTGACTGCCGTTTTGACAGCTTTAGACCTGGCCAGATAGTCGTCTTTTGCCTCTCCCTTTCCTGATTGTTTGTAGGAAATAAATGCTTTTTTCTTTATTTTAATGAGATCCTTGATTTCTGTAGTGAACCACTGGGGTCTATTATTTCTCCGTTGTTTGCTTACTGTTTTTATATAGCATTTTGTTGCTTCGTGTAGGGTAGATTTCAGGGTTGACCACATAGCCTCTACATTATCTGTTTCTTCTTGGTCTTGCAGCGCCCGACAGACGAAATCTCCCATTCGTTTGAAGTAAAGAATGACACGGTGACAAAATTAATCACTGTCCCCGCGGATAACCGCGGGAAATAATCCAATGTCATTTTCTAGTGTCTATTTCAACCTCATAGAAACATAGAAGATGACGGCAGAAAAGGGCTACAGCCCATCAAATCTGCCCACTCTGCTTACCCACCCCCTGTCTATGCCCTAATGACCCAATTTCCTTATCTTGACCCTCGTAGGGATCCCACATGGGTATCCCATTTATTCTTAAAGTCTGGCACACTGTCTGCCTCGATCACCTGCACTGGAAGCTTGTTCCAATGATCAACCACTCTCTCTGTGAAGAAATACTTTCTGGTGTCGCCATGAAATTTTCCGCCCCTGAGTTTGAGCGGGTGCCCTCTTGTCGCCGAGGGTCCCTTGAGAAAGAAAATATCATCTTCCACTTCGACACGTCCCGTGAGGTACTTAAATGTTTCGATCATGTCTCCCCTCTTCCTACGTTCCTCAAGAGTGTAGAGCTGCAATTTGTTCAGTCTCTCTTCGTACGAGAGACCCTTGAGCCCCGAGATCATCCTGGTGGCCGTCCGTTGAACCGATTCAATTCTGCGCACATCTTTACTGTAATGTGGCCTCCAGAATTGCACACAGTACTCCAGATGAGGTCTCACCATGGCCCTGTACAACGGCATTATGACTTCAGGCTTTCGGCTGACGAAACTTCTATTGATACAACCCAATATCTGCCTTGCCTTAGATGAAGCCTTCTCCACTTGATTGGCAGTTTTCATGTCTGCACTGATGATTACTCCTAAATCTCGTTCTGCTGAAGTCCTAGTTAAAGTTTCTCCGTTCAAGAAGTACGTCCTGCATGGATTTCCGCTTCCGAGATGCATGACCTTACATTTCTTAGCATTGAAGCCTAGTTGCCAGGTTGAGGACCAACTTTCCAATGTAAGCAAGTCCTGCGCCATATAATTCTGTAAACTGCATTCACTTACTATATTACATAGTTTGGCGTCATCGGCGAATAGTGTTATTTTACCTTGAAGCCCTTGAGTCAGATCCCCTATGAATATGTTGAAAAGGAGTGGACCCAGGACCGAGCCCTGCGGCACTCCACTGGTCACCTCCAATGTTTTAGAGAGGGTACCATTAACCACCACCCTCTGAAGTCTGCCACTCAGCCAATCATTGACCCATGCAGTTAGTGTCTCTCCTAACCCCATCGATTCCATCTTGCTTAGCAGCCTGCGGTGTGGGACACTGTCAAAAGCTTTCCTGAAGTCCAGGTACACGACGTCCAAAGACTCTCCCAAGTCCAACCTCAGTCCTTCTACACCAGCATTCTTCAAAGCAAAGCTTGCGGGTCAGTGGTTGTGGCCATTCATACTCTGATTCTTCCCTCTCTCCTTAAAGAATGACACGAAGATGGTTTCCTGCGGGGACGGGAATGGTGATGAATTTTGTCACCGTGTCATTCTCTAGTTTGAAGTCAGTGCTCCGAAAGTTGAGGACCTTTGTTGTTGTGTTTGATCTAGTGAAACCTTTCCTGAGGTTGAACCATACCATGTTGTGGTCGCTGGAGGCCAGCGTACCACCTACCAAAACTTCCGATATGCTTTCTCCGTTGGTGAGTACCAGTTCCAGTATTGCCTGGTCCCTAGTGGGCTCCAATACAATTGTTTGAGTCGTGCTCCCTTTATGGAGGTTAATAACCTTCTCCTGACGCTAGTTGTTACGACAAGTGAGTTCCAATCTGCATGAGGCATATTGAAGTGCCCTAACAGTACTGTGTCCCCACGCAAAGTGATGTTTTCTATGTCTTCGATTAATTCCATATCCTTGTCTTCCTGTTGTCTTGGAGGTCTGTATACCACACCAAGATACAGGCATTTTTCGTTTCCTCTTGCCAGGTTCACCCAGAGGGATTCCCCGGTGTACTTGACATCTGTGATTCTGGTAGTTTTGATGTCTTCTTTCGTTTATAGTGCTACCCCTCCTCCTAACTTGCCCTCCCTGTCTCGACAAAGTAAGTTGTAACCCAGTATAACCATATCCCACCCATGTGAGTCCGTGAACTAAGTCTCAGATATCACCACTACGTCTAGGTCAGTGTTCGTTATTTCTGTCACTAAATCCAGAATTTTATTGCCTCACACTGTGTGCATTGACATACATAGCCCTCCATACCTTATGTTTGCTAAGTCCTTGTGTAGAGTTTCCCGCTTGAGTTAGTGTGACTCCTAAAGTATTGTTTTCAGTGTGTGCACTTACCTCAGAAGTGTAATTGCAACTCACCTCCTCTGGATAGTTGTTACTGCGTTGGTATGTGAGTGGGTACCCTCCCCCAACTTACCTAGTTTAAAGCCCTACGAAGTAGGCGGGCTAGTCAATGTCCAATAGCGGGAAGGCTGTGAAGGAGGATCCACCATTGCATACACTGAAAATGCGATGGGAGAGATAAGAAGAAAACCCTGGAATCCCAACAAGGAGAGAGTATCAAGAAGTAGGCGGTGATCAACAGTATCTAATCTAATCTTCTATTTGTGTGTCACACATACCTATTCAGTATCAAAAGCGGCAGATAGATCAAGAAGAATGAGGACAGAGTAGAGGCCTTTGGATCTGGCCAAGAACAAGTTATTGGAAACTTTAAGTAAGGGCAGTTTCCTTGGAATGCACAGGCAAAATCCTGACTGAAGCAGATCCAGAATAGCATGGGATGAGAGGAAGTCCAGGCAACGGCAGTGAACAGCACATTCAAGTAACATGGATAAGAAAGGCAGGAGGGAGATGGGGTGATAGTTGGAGGGATACGGGTTCAGTGAGGGTTTCTTGAGGAGGGTTGTGACATCGGAACACACATTATTAGGACTAACTACTTCTGTACAATACTTTCTGGATCAGACAAATCAGTTATTCTTGTTTCTTTAGAACTTTCAGCCGCCTTTTACACCATTGACCACCAACTATTACTTCAAAGATTTGCTGCAGTCAGAATCTCTGAGCAAATACTTGACTGGTTCTCTTCCTATTTCTCAAATTGCACTTCCGTGGTCTCCTTCAATAATTCAACATCTACAGTTTTTCAAAATAAATTTGGCATTCCACAAGGATCACTACTGTCTCCTCTGCTCTTCAATGTTTACCTTGCCCCTTTGACATTATGCCAGTCTATTGGTCTTACTGCTTTTGCTTACACAGATAATATTCAGATTATCCATCCAATTGACACATCCAATCCCAATGACATTACTTTCATTAACTCCAAATTAGATAAGATCAGCTAATGGCTCTGTGAAAATATGCTTGCTCTCAGCATCTCCAAAAACCAATTGCCTTCTCTTTCCATGGAAAGAAAATATTTACCTTACTTCTCCCATTACCATTAATGGAACCCCGATTACTTCCGTTAGTTCAGTCAAAATCATTGGTGTAATAATAGATAGTAAATTGTCCTATTGTCTTCAGATTAGCACAGTAATTAAGAACTGTTTCTTCAAGCTCAAAATGATCAGATCATTAGCAAACATTCTTGACCCTCAATCTCTCAATATCCTAATTCACTTCCTTATTATAACCAAGCTTGATTACTGTAATTCATTGTACAAAGAGATCTGTCAAAAAGACATCTGATGTCTACAATTAATACAAAACACAGCCATAAAAATTATCACAAATAAGAAGAAATTTGATCACGTTACCCCCTTGTTAAAGAGTGCCCATTGGTTACCCATTCCACATCGAATAACATAAAATATCTCTACTTTCCTTCAAAACCCAAAATACTAATGAACCTGCCTTCATTCATAAGCTCCTCATCCCCCATGATCCTTCAAGAACCTTAAGATCTGCATCTCAGGCTGAAAAATTTGCGGCTGTATTCACTCGAGGAACGTAGGGAGAGAGGAGACATGATCGAGACGTTTAAGTATATTACCGTCCGTATCGAGATGGAAGAAGAGATTCTCTTTCTCAAAGGACCCTCAGCCACAAGAGGGCATCCGCTCAAACTCAGGGGTGGGATTTTTCATGGCGACACCAGGAAATATTTCTTCACCGAGAGAGTGGTTGATCCTTGGAACGAGCTCCCGGTGCAGGTGATCGAGGCAAACAGCGTGCAAGAATTTAAGAGCAAATGGGATGCCCATGTGGGATCCCTTAGAGGGTTAAGCCAAGGGAACCTGTCACCAGGAGTGGGATCCCTAGGATAGTAGACTTGGGGGTGGGTCAGAAGATTGGGCAGACCTGATGGGCTATGGCCCTTATCTGCCGTCATCTTCTATGTTTCTATGTTTCTTCATATATCATCTTTAAAAATTATTAGTACTTGTAGGGCATCTTCATTTGCAATCACAGCCCCTTTAATCTGGAACTCTTTACCTCCATACATTAGGGCCGATCAAAATTTAGATAAATTTAAGGGAAACCTTAAATCAGGGGTGTCCAACCTTTTGGCTTCCCTGGGCCACATTGGCCAAAAAAAATTTTTCTGGGGCTGCACAAATGCGCAAACACTGCAGCAAGACAGAGGAGGAAGCCGGCAAGACGGTACACACCCGGGGGCAGCAGAGGAAAACACTGCATTGCCCTTGACCGGGGCCGCACAAAATACTTCACGGGGCCAAATGCAGCCCTTGGGCTGCAGGTTGGACACCCCTGCCTTAAATGTTTCCTATCCAAAGATGCATTTGAATGCTAAATGATCTCAGGGTCTGCCCTAGCTGATAACCAAATGATTCCTTTCTTTTATAAACATGATCTTTCCCACCCCCCCTCTGTTTTTACCTTGTCTCTTTTCTATTAAATTGTATTTCTCTCACTTTCCTCTTGTTTCACGTATGTAACGTTTTCAGTCATTTTAAATACGTTGCGTGTCCCCCTATTTTTATTGTAAAACACTTTGAATTTATGATTAGCGTTTTATCAAATTTTTAATAAACTTGAAACCTTGAAGGCATCAGAGACAGTTGCAGTGGAGTGCAATAGGCTGAAGATGTGGCAGAAAGGAGGTATGACAGAGGGCGAGATAGCACCAAGTAGGTGAGTAGGAATTGGATTGGAGGAGCAGGTAGTGGGTTTGGAGGATGAGAGAAGATGTGTGGTTTCCTCCTCCATGGCCTTCACAGAAAAGTGGTTTTGCAGCATGGGGATAATTTAATATTCCCTCTCTAATTCAATTATCACAAATGCTTTCTAAAGTACATGTCACTACTTCTTGGTTAGATCTTTTTCCTTCTAATTGCATTTAATCAATTTGAGCCTCACCACAGGCTATGTACCTCTGGTATGGAAATCTGCAGCTGTACATCCTAATATTAAAAACTCAGCTTTATCATCCACTCAGTTTGACCATTGTTGTCCCATATCTAATTTTTGTATTATTTAAAAAAAATAGTTGAATATGTGGTATTTGAACAGCTTGTGAAATTTGTTGAAGATACTTTAGTACTACATCCATGGCAGACAGGGTTTCAAAATACCCAAATACCCAGTAGTACAGAGACTACTATAACAGCTCTGAACAGTGAACTGCATGCTTCACTAGATGCTGGAAATTTAATTCTTTTGGTCTCCTTAGACCTTTCTGCAGCTCTTGATTTGGTTGACCATGAACTGCTTATTTAACAACTTCAATCAACTGGAACAACAGGTTTGGCATTAAAATAGTTTGAAAGATTTTTACTTCATCTACATCTATTTCATCTCCGTTTAAGTTGACCTGTGGAGTCCCTCAGGGATCAATTTTTTCTCCATTATTATTTAATATCTTTTAAAATCCACTATTAATATTAAGGCATTTGTATATGCAGATGACATCCTACTGATCTTTCTGATTGCCCCACATAATATAGATTTAGCCCCTTTTCAATATTGCGTGTCTATTGTTGCTGATTGTTTTTCATCTCATGGTCTAGTTATTAATTCAAAACCCCCCACTACCTGTTGGATTGGTGGAATGCTTTCTGCACCTTCAGATCCTATTAAATTATTAAATATTGATTTGATTCCAGTAAAGACATTTCCTTATCTAGGAATCCTTTTTGACAGTAAACCCTCCTTTAAACAGCAGATAAGTCAGGTATTAAAAAAGGTTATTACTGGCATAGACATATTCGTTCAGTTAGTAAGACCTTAGATTTTGACTCCTTTCACACATTAATTCATGCCTTTGTAATATTAAGGATAGATTATTGTAATTCAATATATTGTGGAATCAATGCAGCACTTTTACGTAGGTTACAGACATTACAAAATTCAACAGCTAGGCTTCTATTCAAGGCTAAAGTATATGATCATATCACTCCTTTGTTGATAAGTTTACACTGGTTCCCTTTACATTATAGATCTAAATTTATTTATTTTTTTTACTTTTAAAGCTCTACATTATGCAACTCCATCATACTTGGCTGCTGTAACCATTCCATATACCCCAACATATACATTACGGTCAGTTGACTCTCAGAGACTGGTACTTCCTTCACAAAAAATGTCTCATTATGAATCAACTTGTAATTCTGCTGGCTTGTTGGTTTTTTTTAAACTCCAGCCTTATGGAACAACCTTCACAAGTTACTCAAAGTGAACTTTCATGTCCAACATTTAAGACTATCCCCCTGTTCTATTAAACTGCGCTAGCAGTTTGTAGCATAGAGGGCTGTGCTGAATGGCTCGCGATGCTCCCATAGGAATTCTATTAGCGTTGGGAGGAACTCTATTAGCGTACTGTTGATCCCATAGGAACTCTATTAGCGTTGGGAGCAGCGTGGGCCATTCAGCGCGGCTCACTGCTAGCGCAGTTTAATAGAAGAGGGGGTATGTTGAAAACTCATTTTTTTAACTTGGCATTTAATTTGATGTACATTTTCAGGTTGTTAGTGGACATCAGAAGACTGCATTCAGGCGACCAAAAAAAAAGAGGTTTGGGGTTTTTTTCCTCTTCAGTATTGAAGTCTTTCCTATTTTAACTGATTTTATTGTATTTTGTAAGCCACATTGATCTGTTGTAAATTGCGGGATATCAAATTTTAATAAACATAAACGTGTACACCCTGGAGGAAAGGAGAGACAGGCGTAATATGATACAGACATTCAAATATTTGAAAAAGTGTTAATATACAGTACACTTTGCAGGGGGGCTGACTCAGCAACAACATCAAGAAGTACTTTTTCATGAGAGAGTGGTAGAAGCCTAGAATTCCCTTCCATGGGAGGTGATAGAGATGAAAATGGTAACAGAATTAAAAAGATGCATGGGATAAACACAAAGGAATCCTGTGTTGAAGGCATGGAAGTAGCTGTGATAAGATGGCAATACAGTAATTGAAAGGCAAAGCCAGTGCTGGGCAGACATCTACAATCTGTGCCCCAAACACAGTTGGAGAGATTTGGAAGGGCTAGAGTGGGACTGCGATGACAGCTTCAGTAATTGGAGAAGAAGGCTAGAGCTGGCAAAATGGCAAAGATTAATCAAGATCAAGTATCTATATGTAGTATCAAATCATACCTTATGCCAGTGGTCTCCAACCTTTTTCATACAAAGGGCTGCAGTATAAGAACATCAGAGTAGCTATACTGAGTCAGACCAATGGTCCATCTAGCCCAGTATCTTGTTTCCAAAGTGGCCATTCCAGGTCCCAAGTACCTGGCAAAAACCCAAATAGTAGAAAGAATAGAAGAAAGCTCTGAGAGCCACCAAAAGATTTCAAGTACTGTATATATATATATATATATATATATATATATATATATACTATGTGCTAATTTTGTAAACTGCCTTGTTCTGCTTGTTCAGACTGGGTATTAAACATTCAAAATACTAATATTGATTCTACTAATACTAATATTGATACTACAGCACTTCTAGAACACTTCAAACTTTATTTTACTAATATTGATTCTACTAGTCTTTAAGCCCGTTACATTAACGGGTGCTAGAGTAGATGTCTGTATGTATGGTGTGTTGTTGTTTTTTTATTTGTCTCTCTCCCTGGACGCTGTCATTCTTTGTGTCTGTGTCTCTCCCAGGTCCCCTGTCTGTGCGTCTTTCTTTCTATCTGTCTCCCTGGCCCCCCCTGCTTGCCAAAGCAGCCCCCTTTCACCTCTCCCCCTGTTGTGCAATGCCTGCCTATTTCGTGGCCCCCCTTCTGTTCCTCCCTCCCCCCAATTGCTGTCTGCCCCCAGCACAACTCTCCCCCCAAAGCAGCCCCCTTTCCCCCTGTTGTGCAATGCCTGCCTGCTTCATGGCCCCCCATCTGTTCCTCCCCTCGATTGCTGTCTGGCCCCAGCACACCCCTCCCCCCAAAGCAGCCCTCTTTCCTGCCTGCTCCATAGCCCTTCTTTTTCGCTTCCCCTCCCATTCTTCCCCTCCCTCCATCCACCCATGGTTGCTGCCGCCGCTGCCGCTCCTGTTCAAAGCGGCCTGCTTAGGTTCACGAACGGCTGTAGTGAACCTCGCAGGCCGCTCTCCATATGGTAGCATGTTCCCTCTGACTGTGCTCCATGTGGAGAGCGGCCTGCGAGGTTCACTACAGCCGGCCGCAAACCTCAGCAGGTCGCTTCAAACAGGAGCAGGAGCAGAAGCAGTTGATGCGGGAGGGGGGACTCGTGGATGTGTTCCCTACCGGACACTGCCGCCGCCAGCGTTGCTCCGCACCCCCTTCATCTTGCCCTCTGGTGCACCAAGCCAGCGCATGCGCGTAAGCTGCTGGCCATCCGCCTCGGGGGGGGGAGGAAGAGAGAGAGCGGAGAGGCGGTGACGGCAAAGTTAGTGTAAGAAAGACGCTGCGTCTTTCAACAGGGAGCAGGACAGAGCGTAAGCCGCGCATGCGCACTTCCTATGTGTCGCTACAGCTCACGGAAAACCGGCGCACACATAGGAAGTGCGCATGCGCGGCCTAGCGTTTTATTATATTAGATAGCACTTCAAGGACACTTCAAACTCGCTTTATTTTAGATTGTCAACAGCAGCAAATTCCATAAATGAGACACCTGAGTAACACACTTAAAAGATTGTTTGCAGTTACTGTAACAAGTGGGCAAGATTGAAATGAACGTGTTTACAGGATTTGAAAAGCATTTCAGCTGTTTGAGGGCTGCAGTGGAGGAATTCAGGGGCTGCAGGTTGAATACCACTGCCTTATGCTATGAGTTTATCTTGCTGGGCAGACTGAATGGATTGTACAGGTCTTTATCTACCATCATCTACTATGTCCTAGGTGAATATTTGTCCTTCACACAAAGGTGACCTGTTATAAAACTGCACTCCGTGCAGCTATCACCACTTAGACCTATGTTTGATGTCTAAAGGGCATCACTCCCAAAATGTCCCAAATCACATCCCTGCCACGCGTGCCCCTTCCCTTCCTCCCATATCTTTCTAACTTTGTCACGAACAGCAACGAACTTGCTGCTCATGTCAGCTTCGGTGCTCTCTCTGACATCACTTCTGGGTCCTGCACCCAGGAAGTGATGTTAGAGAGAGCGTCGAAGCGAGCATCAAGTTCGTGACTGCTCGTGCTGAAGATAAAAAGGTATGGGGAAGGGGCATGCGGCAGGGGGGTGGGGCAGGGAAGCGGGCGGGAGAAAGGCACCACTTACCTCTGCTGTGCCACGGATCACACCCCCTTAGTGTATGGATCATTTTGGCCATATAATAATTTACATCTCCCAAATTATCTGTTCAAGTGATCAGGGTTTACAAAAAAAACAAACCATCCTATCTGACTGGTGTCACTGAAGTGGTTTTGAGTACTGAACTAGCTATGTTCCTCATTCCAAGTAGATCTCTAACCAAAGTGACCCAGAGACAAAAGCAGGGCTCCTAGACTGTTTCTTTTCAGATGACTGCAAGAGCAGTGAAACTATACTATAAATAAGGTTTTCAAAACAAAAAACATTAAAACACACTCACAGTAAGTACGAAGCTAACTATTATTTTTTGACACATTTCCAGCTATAGTAATATATTTGTTATGTCTAGTAAGACAGACCCCTTTTCCGCAAGTGTTCAGCTGAATCTTTTTGCCAAAGGAAAGAGGCATAATGCCAACTACAATAATATGTATACACCAAGCCAACATGCTTTTAGGAGCTAGCAATAATCAAGGGTAATAAATTGCTAGTTTTATATTGAGACAAAAGGGAGGGTGTACAGTTAGTTCATTTATGGTTGCAACTAAATTTCAGTTAAACGGAAATTTCAGTTGTGTGTAGTGTGATATGCAGTTGGTTGAGGAAATCTGAGTTTCTACAAAGAACATCTACCAAAAATTTCATAGAAGCAACTCCATTTTCATACACTACTTTGAAAATTAGCTGTTGCCCGATGCCTATGTGCTTCTTCCCTATTGTTGGGTGAACTCATACTTAGTGGGGACTCATTTGTTGGAGGTCTGCTACCAGATTGTAAGAACTGAATGACAAATATTTGCAAATTACCCCTCTTTTATGAAGCCGCATTAGTGTTTGTTATCATTGTTCACAGTGGTAAAATCTACGCTCATATCCCCCCTTTTATGAAGCTGCATAGGCGAGTTTTATCACCAGCAACGGCAGTAAAAGCTCCGATGCTCATAGAATTCCAGTATGCCCTGTTTCTGAGGTGGTCGCCCCAGACCCTCAGTCTATATCACCCTGTTCCTCTGAGGGGCTTGGCTCGCTCCAGTCTTCGTTGGTGGCTCCAGACCTCCTCCCATCTTGTTCAGGGATGGTGCTTCTCACGGATGTCAGTCATCTCAATTGGGGAGCTCAGTGTCTAGGTCACTCAGTTCAGGGCACCTGGTCCATGGAGGAGGCGACCTGGTCGATCATTTTTCTGGAGACCAGAGCCATCTGTTTGGCGCTATTATCCTTCCACTACTTCTTGACGAGCAAATCAGTCTGGGTTCTGTCAGACAATGCCATGGCGGTGGTCTATTTCAATCATTAGGAGGGCACCAAGAGCACTCAGGTGGCTCTGCTCATGCTCTGGGCAGAGTCGCATCTTCAGGACATCTCGGCCTCCCACACAGTCGGAGTGGAGAATGTTCAAGTGGACTTCCTCAGTCGTCACATGTTAGATCCTAAACAGTGGTATCTAAGCCATGTGGCTTTTCAGTTGATAGTGCGGTCTTGGGGTCAGCCCCTAATGGACCTAATGGTCACAGGAGTCAACGCCAAAACTCCCCACTTCTTCAGTCATCGCAGAGACGGTCAGGCCGAGAGTCTGGATGTTCTGGTTCAACCATGGCCAATGGAGGGGCTGTTGTATGTGTTCCCTCCGTGGCCATTAGTGAGTAGAGTTCTTCTCCACATAGTTCGACATCCAGGCCTTGTGGTTCTGGTGGCTCCGGATTGGCACAGGTGACCGTGGTACGCGGAACTGGTGAGACATCTGATGTTGGATCCTCTTCCTCTGCCTCTTTCGCATGATCTTCTGACTCATAAGAACATAAGAATTGCCACTGCTGTGTCAGACCAGTGGTCCATCATGCTCAGCAGTCCGCTCATGCGGCAGCCCTCTGGTCAAAGACCAGCGCCCTAACTGAGACTAGCCTTACCTGCACACATTCTTGTTCAGCAGGAACTTGTCTTGTATCTCTGGAGGGTGTTTTCCTCTATGACAGATTCCGGAAGAGCGTTCCAGTTTTCTACCAATCTCTGGGTGAAGAAGAACTTCCTTACATTTGTACGGGATCTATCCCTTTTCAACTTTAGAGAGTGCCCTCTCGTTCTCCCTACCTTGGAGAGGGTAAACAACCTGTCCTTATCTACTAAGTCTATATCTTAGAGTACCTTGAATGTTTTGATCATGTCCCCTCTCAATCTCCTCTGTTCGAGGGAGAAGAGACCCAGTTTCTCTAATCTTTCGCTGTACAGCAGCTCCTCCAACCCCTTAACCATCTTAGTCGCTCTTCTCTGGACCCTTTCGAATAGTACCTTGTCCTTCTTCATGTATAACGAACAGTGCTGTACGCAATACTTCAGGTGAGGGCACACCATGGCCCGGTACAGCGGCATGATAACCTTCTCAGATCTGTTCGTGATCCCCTTCTTTATCATTCCTAGTATTCTGTTCACCCTTTTCGCCGCCACCGCACATTGCGTGGACAGGCTTAATCGACTTGTCGATCAGAACTCCCAAGTCCCTTTCCTGGGAAGTCTCTCCAAGTACCACCCCGGACATCCTGTATTCATGTAGGAGATTTTTGTTACCGATATGCATCACTTTACACTTATCTACGTTGAACCTCATCTGCCATGTCGATGCCCATTCCTTGAGCCTGATTATGTCACGGCCCCATTCCCATGTTTGATCCGAGTCCCTTTTGTCTTACGGTTTGGCTCTTGAAAGGAATCACCTAGGTAAGAATGGGTATTCAGACAAAGTGATCTCCACTCTCTTGGGGTCCTACAGACTTTCCACTTCTTGGGCTTATGTGTGAGTTTGGCATATATTTGAGGAGTGGTGTACAAGCGAGGAGTGGTTGGTTTTTGCGCTTCCATGCCTAACATCTTAGAGTTCTTGCAAGATGGCCTGGACAGGAACCTGGCTTGGTCTTCTCTCCGGGTTCAGCTTGTGGCCCTTTCAGCCTTTCGTGGGTTACTAAGGGGTCAGCGTCACCTAAGGAAACATTTTATAAATTTTTGAAAGAAGTGTTTAAATATCTGAATGAAAGACTTCCACCTTTACATAAAATATATTTCCTGTCAGCATTCTTAAAAAAATCTTCCTCTTCTGACCCTGAGATTCAACCTCAGGCAACAACTTTGAGTCCTAAGGACTTTTCAAATACAGTGGAACCTTGGTTTATGAGCATAATTCGTTCCAAAGCATGCTCGTAAACCAAATTACTCATATATCAAAGCAAGTTTCCTCATAGAAAGCAAGGGAAACTCGCTTGATACGTTCCCACTCCCCCAGCCCACGAGGTCAGTGGCGCTGCTCCACCCCCCCCCCAAGAACCGACATCGCCCCTCCCCACGTGAACCAGCACCCCCCATCCAAACAGCACTCAGCCTTACCTCATCTGGCACCGGCACGCAGCCCAAAGGACGTGCCGGTGAAAGAAGTTCCTGCCTCTTGCCTGGGCCTTGAGCATCTGCGCATGCTCAAGGCCTCCAAGATTCTCCGAGATTCTCGGAGAGAGCAAGAACCAGAAGGCATTGAGCATACGCAGATGCTCAAAGCCCAGGCAAGAGGCAGGAACTTCTTTCACCGGCACATCCTGTACGTGAACTGTAGAGGCCATGTGACCTAGAAGAACCATCATGTGTCTCGCTGACAGTGTAGTGAGGGATGACACTTTGTTACAAAAGTGAATAAGAGCATCCTGACGCTGCTGAGGAAGGAATGCTCTGAGTTGCACAGTGTCCAAGACAGCTCCAATGAACTGTAGAGTTTGAGAGGGCTGCAGCTGGGACTTGGGAAAGTTGATTTTGAACCCCAAACTTTGAAGGAACCAAATAGTTTGTTGGGTCACTACAATAACCCCTTGAGATGTTGAATCTTTGATGAGCCAGTCGTCCAGGTACGGGAACACCTGTAGACCATGGTTCCACAGAGCTGCTGCTACTACAACTGGGCACTTGGTGAAAACTCTTGAAAATGATGCCAGGCCAAAGGGTAGCACTCTGTATTGGAAATGCAGATTTCCCACCCGAAATCTGAGGAACTGATGAGAGGCTGCATGAATGGGAATGTGAGTATAAGCCTCTTTGAGATCTAGAGAACATAACCAATTGTTCTGATCTAGAAGGGGATATAAGGATGCTAGAGACAACATGTGGAATTTTTCTTTGACTAAAAATTTGTTGAGTGCTCTGAGATCCAAGATAGGGTGCAGATCGCCCGTCTTCTTCGAAACTAGGAAGTAAAACCCCCTGCTCTGCTGTTCCAAGGGAACTTTCTCGATGGCATGGAGATGAAGCAGAGCTTGAGCTTCCTGAAGAAGAAGGGTGGTCTGTGAAGAATTGGAAGGATACTCTCTTGGAGGAAGATCTGGTGGAATCTAGAGGAAACGAAGAGAGTATCCTTCCTTGAAAATAGACATCATAAGAACATAAGAATTGCCGCTGCTGGGTCAGACCAGTGGTCCATCATGCGCAGCAGTCCGCTCACATGGCGTCTCTCAGGTCAAAGATCAGCACCCTAACCGAGACTAGCCCTAACAGCGCATGTTCTTGTTCAGCAGGAACTTGTCTAACTTTGTCTTAAATTCCTGGAGGGTGTTTTCCCCTATAACAGCCTCCGGAAGAGCGTTCCAGCTTTCTACCACTCTCTGGGTGAAGAAGAACTTCCTTACGTTTGTACGGAATCTATCCCCTTTTAACTTTAGAGAGTGCCCTCTCATTCTCCCTACCTTGGAGAGGGTGAACAATTTGTCCTTATCTACTAAGTCTATCCCCTTCAGTACCTTGAATGTTTTGATCATATCCCCTCTCAATCTCCTCTGTTCGAGGGAGAAGAGGCCCAGTTTCTCTAATCTTTCTCTGTACGGCAGCTCCTGCAACCCCTTAACCATCTTAGTCGCTCTTCTCTGGACCCAGAGGTCTGATGTAATCTCCCAGTGGTAGTAAAAATGATGGAGACGACCTCCAATGGGAAGGGGAGAGGACAGAGGCAGAACGATGTATTAGATGGTCAAAAAGGTTGAGAGGCCTTAGGCGCAACAGGAGTCTGAGATTTTTGCTGCTGTTGTTTCTTAGGAGGCACTCGTATAAGTAGCTGCTGTCTGTGGAAAACACCTTTGATTAAGATGGAAGAGGCCTGAAGCCTTTAAAGATAGCAGGTTTAGGCTTAGGACGAATGATGGAAGCAAACGATTTCTCATGTTCAGACAATCGTTTAGTAGCTGCCTCGATGGAGTCATCAAACAATTCATTGCCCTGACAAGGGATGTTGGCCAGACGATCTTGAAGATTGGGGTCCATGTCTACAGTGCAGAACCAGGCAAGCCAGCGCATTGCCACTGAAAAGGCAGTGACCCCTGAGAAAAGCTCAAATGCATCATAGGAAGATTGCAGGAGATACATGCGGAATTGAGACAGGGTGGTAATTGCATGCTGAAACCCTGAAAGATGGTGTTGAGGAATATATTTAAACTTTTCAGGCAGTGTGTCAAGCAAATGCTTGAAATAAGAAATGAAAACAAAATTGTAATTTAAAACTCTAGTTGCCATAAAAGAATTTTGATACAGACGTCGACCAAACTTGTCTATGGTCCTGCCCTCTCTTCCAGGAAGGACAGTGGCATAAACTTTGGCAGGATTGGTCCTTTTCAGAGAAGACTCCACAAGAAGGGACTGATGGGATAACTGAGATTTCTCGAAGCCCTTGCAGTGGACCATCCTGTAACAAGATTCCAGCTTTCCTGGTACAGCAGGAATGAAATAAGGTGTTTCAAGATTCTGCTTGAAAGTTTGAGAAAGAAGTCTGTTAATGGGCAATTTAAGAGACTCCACAGGAGGACGAGACATACCTATTTCCTCTAAATACTCCGTAGAGTATTTGGAATGAGAGTCCAAAGTGATATTGAGGTCCTTACTCATTTGACGTAGAAAAGAAGAAAAAGATATCTGCTCCAAGGAAGGTTGACCTCGAGGGGAAGAAGGTGACCTCGAGGCGCTTCGCAAGGCAGAGAATGAAGGTGACGCTTCTCTGGAGTACTGATACCTGAGATCTGAATATGCAAGTATAGATGACTCACTGAGAGAATGGATAGAATCCCTCGCAGGAGAAGAAGTATGGGTTTAAGGCTCCGGAGGTGGTGTCCTCGACATTGGAGTTGGAGGCCTCAAAGAGTCTCGAGGCCTGGATAAACGAGGCCTGTTTCGAGAAGAGGATCTGTGCCTCTATGGATGTCTCGATTGATGCGGAGAACTGTGCCTAGAACCAGGCAGGTCTCGCTGTCGAGGAGTCTTCGCCCTATGCCTCGGAAAGGGCGACACCTTATGCAAGGAAGGAGGGCTGGAGCCTGGAGATCGAGATCGAGACACCAAAAGGCGTACCTGTGAACTCCTTGTGTCAAGGTATCTATCTCAAGGCACTGACAAGAACTGGACTCCTTGAGAAATGTGCTGAGGCTCTGGACAAGACACTTGCAAAGACTCGGCTCCTTGCATAGAGTGTGTAGAATCCTGTCGAGGCACTCCCAAGGACTCGACTCCTTGTATAGAGTGAGTAACTTCAGCTCGAGGCACTGCCAAGGACTCGACTCCTTGTGATAATGTTAAGTGCTCAGGAAGCAGAGTTGAGGTAGGAGTATGTTTGGCAAGCATATTACCAAACTGACGATCCAAAATGGTCTGGATCATAGCCTCCAAATGTGACACCGAGACTTGAGGATCTGGCACATTCGGTGTGGCTATAGTCTCGAGGAAGAGGAGGAAGAATGACTCTTCGACTTGGAGACATGCTTCTTGGGCAGCTTGATAACTGACCTGAGGAAGGCAACGAGGCAAGCGTCTCGTCAGGAGAAGACTTAGCAGATTTGCTCGAGGATGAGGACCCGTTGAATGAGGAGGGTTTGATTAAGGTCTGGAATAGCTTGGCTACCATCATTAGGACTGAGCCAGGTTATATGAGATTCTGTAATAAATTACTTTTTTATTTGATAGATCTTATTGATTTGTTTCAACTATATATTTACAAGTATATTGATGTTAATCCCCATATTGTTTGGATGGGTCTTATTGTAAATCGCCTTGTACCTTTATTGGTATAATGTGTTACAGAAACTGAAGATTAGATTAAATTACACATAAACAGGTTTTGAAGAATTTGAGGAAGTTGTCTTCTAATGTACTTCATTGGGAACTTCAGCTTAAATTCCTTCTCCGGCTGTATATCCCACCCATAAGAGCATTCCGGATGGGAATCACCCCAGTACATAACTGCCCCAAATGTACGCAGGCTCAAGCTACACTGGGCCATATGTTTTGATCCTTCCCGTGTATCAGGCAATTTTGGACTTCTTTGGGACACTTCACGACCTCCTTATAGGGCAGGCGCTAGTTGCCCACGCCCAGAGCACTTTTTGGATTTTACCAGATAACGTCACCTAAGCCTAAAGGAATGTTGGGTTTTATAGCTCGAGTGCTGTTGTTGGGTAAAAAAGCCATTTTGATAAGTTGGCTGTCAACTGATACTACGACCTATAGTTATTGGAGGTCTTTGATGATCATCCAAGCCTCCTTGGAGCGTAGACACTTTGCTACTCTTGATGGGGGTCCGGGACGTCGTTTTCAGCAGATTTGGGAATGCTTTTGGATGGATCTGACTCCTCATGCCCAGAGTAGATTTTTGAATGTCTGACTTGGAGTAGTGATTGTTTTGCAAGCTCACAATCTGGATTTGTTGAGTGATATGGATGGGGAGGGGGGCAGGGGATTGTTTTGTGTAAATTTTCAGGAAAACTGTTTTATTTTGTCACCTTTGTATGCATGCACTTTGATATTTAATAAGAACATAAGAATTGCCGCTGCTGGATCAGACCAGTGGTCCATCGTGCCCAGTAGTCTGCTCACATGGCGGCCCTCTGGTTAAAGATCAGTGCCCTAACTGAGACTAGCCCTACCTGAGCACGTTCCGGTTCAGCAGGAACTTGTCTAACCTTGTCTTGAATTCCTGGAGGGTGTTTTCCCCTATGACAGACACCGGAAGAGCGTTCCAGTTTTCTACTACTCTCTGGGTGAAGAAGAACTTCCTTACATTTGTACGGAATCTATCCCCTTTCAATTTTAGAGAGTGCCCTCTTGTTCTCCCTACTTTGGAGAGGGAGAATAACCTGTCCTTATCTACTAAGTCTATTCCCTTCAGTACCTTGAATGTTTCGATCATGTCCCCTCTCAATCTCCTCTGTTCGAGGGAGAAAAGGCCCAGTTTCTCTAATCTTTCACTGTATGTAAATTAAATTACACAAGTACTTCAGATACATTAATCTGCCCATGCTGGTTCAAGGATGGATGGAACTAAGACTTTCAGGTTAGCATCAGGTGGAGAATTACATGGTGCATTGGGTGGAGCTGATAAAAGAGCATAGATGAGGAAACACATGGTAGGTTTGATAAGGTTGGTGAGAAAACAAGGATGCCATTAAGATAAGGAGATGAGAGAGAAGTGCTGGGATAAAGAACGGAATCATCTACCAGTGAATTTCACCAGGTGTCAGCTAATAAGATAATAACATCACTAATTCAGAACTTGACAGTAAAGATCAGTTTGGAAGCTCATCTGTCTATCTTCAAAAATCTCATACAAGAAACTAGTAAATAATCATAATAATAATAATTTTATTTTTGTATACCACCTTACCCAGGGAGTTCTAGGCGGTTCACATCAGTTAATCAGAGTTACAAACAATGAAGTCATTGAAATTAACAGGTTAGGAAAGTACAATAAAAAGGAGTAGGAGGAAATTCCTGGCCATTAGTGGGTGGTGATGAAAGAAGTAGAAGTCAAGTGTATTAAGAGTTCAGTCTGTGGAATAAGTGTGTTTTGAGTTGTTTTCTGAAGTCAAGGTAGGCGGGGGCATCGAGAACAATTTGGGCTAGCTATGGGTTCAGTTTAGCCGCCTGGAAGGAGAAGGTTCTGTTGAGGAACCTTTTGAAATGGCATAATTTTAGTGAGGGAAAGGCGAACAGGTGAATTCTGCGGGAGCTCTTATTGTTGTAGTTTAAATTGAAGTGTGGGTTGAGGTAGCTTGGTGACATACCAAAAACTGTTTTGTAGCAGAAGCATGAGAACTTGAACAGGACTCTGGATTCAAATGGTAACCAGTGCAATTTATGGTAGAAGGGGGTGACGTGTTCCCATTTGTTCAGGCCAAAAATGAGGCGGACGGCGGTGTTCTGAATCAATTTCAGTCTTCTGATGGTTTTCTTCACAGAGCCCAGGTAGATGATGTTTCAGTAGTCAAGGATGCTGAGAATGGAGGATTGTACTAACAAACGAAATGAGATCTCGTTGAAGTATTTTTTTATGGTGCGGAGTATCCAGAGCACCGAGATGCTTTTCTTAAATATAAGATCGGTGTGTTTCTCCAGGGTAAGATGTTTGTCTAAAGCGACTCCCAGTACTTTTAAGGTTTGTTCTAGGGAAAATCCGATCCATTCACTTGAATTGTGGTGTCCTTGATTTTGTCGTTGGGTGTTGCTAGGAAGAATTTAGTTTTTTCGGAGTTTAATTTTAATCTATAAGATATCATCCAGAGTTCTATCTGATTTAGCGTGCTTGATAGAGAGTTTAGCAACTCTGGTGTAAAACTGGTTAGTGGGATGACTATAGTGATATCGTCTGCGTAGATGAAGAATTTGAGCTTTAAACTTTGCAAGAGGTTTCCCAAGGAGACGAGATAGATATTAAACAGGGTGGGGGACAGGGGGGAGCCCTGTGGAACCCCACAAGAGTTGTCCCAGCTATAGGAGAAAGAGTCGTTCTTAAACACCCTGTATGATCTATTTCCCAGGAACCCTTAGAACCAGTTGAGAACCTGGCCTGAGATGCCGATGTTTGCCAGGCAGTCCAGGAGAATAGTGTGGTCGACCAGGTCGAATGCACTACTCAGGTCAAGTTGCAAGATCAGGGCGCTAGAGCCCTGGCTAAAGAGTGAGTGCAGGTGGTTGAGCAGTGAAGCTATAATGGTTTTGGTGCTGTGGCCTGCACGAAAGCCCGATTGGTTGTCATGTAAGATATTGAATTTTTCCAGGTATGTGGAGAGTTCAACATTCACCACCCCTTCTGCTATTTTGGTGACTAGCAGGATGCTAGCGATAGGTCTGTAATTAGATGGGGCGTTAGATGGTCCTTTTGCATTTTTTATAATTGGAGATAACATGATATGGCATTGTTCTACTGGGAATTTTCCTGTGGCTAGTAAAAAGTTTACCCATGCCAACAGTTTGGCTTTGAAGTTGATCGGGCAGTTTTCATGACATTTGGGGGGCAAGTGTCCAATCTGCAGTAAGAGTTGGTATATTTATTGTAGTATTTGCTAAAAGTTTACCAATCAATGGTTGTAAAATGGTTCCAATTCAGATTAGCTCTGGACTCTAGGTCAGATTTGGACATGTCGGCGTCTAGGAGAATTGGATAGTACCAGTGGGGTTTGGCAGGGGCAGTTATCGATGATCTTAATTTTTGTGTCTTGGAGTTAAAGAAATCTGCTAAGGTGTTTGCGGTTAAGGTAGATTCTTCGTGGGTGTTAGTGAGTGTTTCGAGGTTGTAGAGGTCGTTGACCAATTTAAAAAGGCTTCTACTGTTAATTGAAACGTTTCCAATTTTTTGGGCATAGAAATTTTTGCGTTTTTCCTTGGTGAGGTTTTTGTAGTTTTTTAATTTTGATCTCCAAGCAACTCTCTGCTCCTGAGTTCCAGATTTAATCCATTGTCTTTCTGATTTTCTTAAGTCCCTCTTTATCATTAGCAGCTCTGAATCAAACCATCCCTCTAGGTTTTTAGTTCTTATTCTGTGGGTTTTAATGGGGGCTATTTCATTTAGAATGTTTGTGCTATCTTTAATCCAGGAGGTCATAAGTTGATCAGTTTCTTCGTTTTGTTTTGAGATAATCTCATAGTGGGACCAGAATTCAACCGGGTCAATCTTACCTCTAGTAGTGTGAACTTTATTATTTCTTGTTTTGTTGTTTTTGTTTGTTGATTTGGTGGTTTTTAGTTGGCAGTCAATAGTAAAATTACATAGTCTATGATCAGACCATAGGGAGTCTGTCCAGTTATCTTGTTTCCAACAGAATTTGGGGTTGGTTGGTTCTTTGGAGGAGAATGTAACCAAGTCTAACTGATGACATCTTTGATGGGTTTTGACTGGAGAGGGTTTGAAGTAGCCTAGTTGGGAGATAAGTAACCAAAAATCCGATATTTCTGGTTGGTCTATTTGCTCGAGGTGAATGTTGATATCCCCACATAATAAGTTGTATGGGCTTGATAATGAGATAGTTAGTAAAAATTCGGCAAAGTTCTCTTTGGCTAGATTCCATTTTTTTGGTGGAACATAAAATAAAGTAGTTGTAAGAGTGGCGGTTAGGGACTTTGAAGTTAATGAGAGTGATAATATTTCTAAGTTGGGAGAAGATTTGGAGTTAAGTACGGAACAGTTTAGGTAGTCTCTGAAAATTATTGCTAATCCTCCCCCCCTTCCCCAGATTCTGGCTAGAGATAGAATCTTGAAGCCAGAAGGAAGACAGTCTTGGATAATTATATCGTTGTCTGATAGCAACCAGGTTTCTGTAAGTAGAACAAAGTCGGGGTTAATTTAATTCAGCCAATATTTGATCAGAATGGATTTTTCCTCATGGATCTTATGCTTATATAGAAACCTTGTAGGTTCTGGTAGCTAGCATGGTCTGGGGGGAAGAAATGGGAATAGGCTAGCTTTTTTAGTGATAGTTGTTTTTTCGTGTGGGGCTTGGTTGATCTGTGGGGGGTGGTAGAGTTGGGATTGGGAGTGGACCCGCCTCCGGGTAGTCATATGATATATGGTGTGCAAATGTTGGGAATTTGGTCTTTACCGAGCAGTATGAGGAGTAGTGAACTGGGATTGGAACAGAATATAGTGAGTTGATTATGCAAATTCTGATGCTAATTAGGTAGAGTAGGAACAGTAGTGCGCATCGATGAAAGTTTGGAAGGGCCATGGTGCAGAACTCTCAAGGGAGGTTAGGAGTTGAGGAGGGTTACCTAACAGTTTAGGAAGATGTGGTCAGTGGAGGTGTGGAATGGTGTAAGTAAAAATGGATGGTTTATGGGAGTTTATGAGAGGTTGGTTGGAAATATGGGTCAGAAAGGCAGGGCCTGAAAGGTAGAGGCGGTGGAGAATGTTTAAGGTGCTCAGGACCTAGTTAGCGAGGGTAGGAAGAGATCACAATACTTATCAGGCTTTACAATGCTTAACAGACTTATCAGACTGCTTATCAGACTACTTATCAGACTTTACAATACTTCGCAATGCTTCACACATTACTTATCAGACTTTATGTTTAAATCTGTTTTATTAAATTTTCAAGAACCAACCAGTGTACAAACACTCAAAACAAAGGCAATACACAGCAAACAAAATCCTTCCCACCCCACCCACCAACCACTCCCTCACCCACCCTCCCCGGGAACAGCCACACCACCAAACAAATCATGTGAATATATCAGTATAATAAGCGACTTCTAGCTGTGGGCGACAAAGTAGAACAGAAAGGCATCCAACAACGAAGAAATAAAGTACCCTGCTTAGAGTCCAGGTCCAGAATAGCCTGGCGTTCATAACCCACCAGATGGATCATATGGGTCCGCCAGTGAGAGACAGTAGGAATCTGCGGAGTCAACCAACATTGTAAAATAGTCTTAATACCAACAAAAATGTCCCTCTGAACAAAGGCAGCAACACCCGGTTTAACCGGGACCAGAGAAAGCTTCAAAGTAAAAAGAAAAGTCACTGTGGGGGTCCAAGAGCAGTTCCAAAGAGACTGGATCAGGAGGCAGATACACCGCCAATAAGCCCAAATGCCAGGACATAACCAAAACATATGCCCCAGGGTTGCACGAGGGGCAGCACATTTAGGACAACTCGCAGAAGAGCTGATATGCGCTCTATAGGCTCTCACAGGGGCAAAATAAGCTCGAACCAGGAACTTGTAATAGCGTTCCCTCTCCATCGCTGCAACCAAGATGGTAGACCCCAACTTAAAACTCCACTTCAACATAGAGGCCGTAACTGTCGACTGTAGGTCCTGAGTCCATGAACGAGCCAAAGATTCATAATCCAGTTCCCCAGCCAGTTCCTGTAGAAAACAATGATGAAAACATAGGGGGGTGGGAACTTGTGCTGTCAGACAAAAGGATTCCGACAGGATCTCCTGAACTTCCTCTGTCATGGCCTGGCTAGGGAGAGATTGTACATAATGCAAAAGTTGACGATAGCTCAACCAATCACCTGTCGATAGCAAATTGGAGTCTTGCAACATCTGGAATGATTGCAGCGTGCCATCAGACTGCAACACTTGAGACAAATAAAACAAGCCTTTCCGAGCCCACAGAGATGAGGAGCCCAGACTAAGACCAGGGGAAAAATCCCCATTGCCAGCAAGAGGTAAGCATGGTGTCACATCAAACCGAATGCGCAATTGCATGCAAATTTGTTTCCAGATTTTACGCACAGGAAATAAGAACAGGTCCCCATAAGTTTGAGAGCGTAAAGGTAGACTCTTGGCATGTAATAAATAACTAAAGTGAAAGGGAGCATAAGCAAGACACTCAACCCCGGCTGCTGAAAAATTAGATGTCTCACAGAACCAATCATTCACATGTCGGAGCTGACAAGCAACATTCAATCTCCCCAAATGTAACAACCCAAGTCCCCCTTGGTCAGTAGGTAAAAAGAGAGTGCGGAGAGGAATCCGAGAACACTTACCACCCCATAAAAACCCCAACAGGGACTGATGTAAAACCCGAAGATGGCGATGTTGCAAAAGCAAAGGTAAAGTTTGTAGAAGATAAAGCCATTGGGGGATAACCATCATGTTGTATAAGGCTATTCTACCCAATAATGTCAGCGGATACGAGCGCCAGGCACGCAACCTCTGCCCAGTTCGCGTAAGCAGAGGAAGAACATTAAGCAAATAAAGCTGTGCCAAATCCTGTGGTATCAAAACACCTAGATAACGCAGGGTCGTGGAAGCCCATTCTAAAGGAAAGGGTCCTGACCAAGAGCTCCTAACCACACCCTGCAAAGGAAGAACTAAAGACTTCTGCCTATTCAACGTCAGACCAGAGAAAAGATGAAACTCATCCAGCAGCTCAAGCGCACTGGATAAAGATCTCTGAGGGTGAGCCAAAGCCAACAAAAGATCATCTGCAAAGGCCAATACCCGTAATTGAGAAGAGCCCTCCTGCAGCCCAACCAAAACATCATCCCTCTGGATCGTCCGAAGAAGAGGTTCTAAGTAGAGCAGAAATAGTAAGGGCGACAACGGGCAACCCTGACGAGTCCTTCTGCCGACCTCAAAAGACTGCGTAAGGATCCCGTTAACTAAGATAGACGCAGTGGGGGAGGAATATAAAGCATGTAGTGCTGATAGAAAACAGCCTCCGATGCCCACAAAATCAAGCACCTGAAAAATGATAAAGCCAAAGGACCTGGTCAAAGGCCTTGGCCGCGTCAAGACTGACAAGGATGCCCAAGGTCTCCGAAGCTTGCGCCCGAGCCATGGTCAACAGCGCCCGGCGTACATTTAGAACTGAGTGTCTACCCTGAACAAAGCCAACCTGTGCTGGAGAAATGATGAGGCAAAAGAGGCATTAAACGATTAGCGAGCAAGCGGGCTAGAATTTTCAAATCAACATTAATTAAGGAAATCGGTCTGTACGATTCAACCTCGTCCCTAGGTTTATGAGGTTTGGGAAGCAACGTGATAGTGGCTGTATTTGCAAAGTCCGGGAAAGTCCCAGCCGCCATAGCAGTATCATAATAGCCCAATAAAGGCTCACACACCTGAGGCGACAGCATCTTAAAAAATTCCACCGAAAAACCGTCCGGGCCCGGAGCTGTACAGGAGCGTAAGTTCTTAATCGCCTTTTGGATCTCCGAACCTTGTAAAGGTCGATTCAAGGTTTCCTTCTGTAGATCCGTAAAACGGGGCAGGCCAGCATCCTCCAGATAGTCCAGAACATCAGGACCACAATAAGGACCCTGACCAGAATAAAAAGTAGAAAAATGCTGATAAAAAGCATCAGCAATATCAGCCGGCCTAGTATGATAAGAGTCAGGGCCACTCCGGAGTCGCGAGATATATCTAGATTCATGCCAGTTCTTAGTTAAAGACGCCAGCAGGTCGCTAGTGCTTGTTGCACTTCTTTACATCGGGGCAGGCAGTCCCGCTGCTGCCCGACCCAGCCAGCTGAGAGGGTCCTTGGAGAGGATCCTTAAAACACCGGCACAGCAGAGAGGGAGCCTGTCGCTAGTGCTTGTTGCACTTCTTTACATCGGGGCAGGCAGTCCCGCTGCTGCCCGACCCAGCCAGCTGAGAGGGTCCTTGGAGAGGATCCTTAAAACACCGGCACAGCCGCGGTACGCGGCCCGCGGTCGCGAGCTGAAGGGGCGTGGCTAAAGGGGCCCAAGAGGAGCAGGGTTACCGAATCTTCAATATGGGCAAGAGGAAGGCCAAAGCAATACCATCTGCTGGAACAACTGGCCCGATGGATCGCCATCTTATGGTTCCTATTTAGCCACATGCTGAGGAACAGGTAACTCCTAACATTCAAGCTGTCTCCTTATCCTCTGGGGAACCAACACCACCTCCTCAACCATTATATTCCTCACGGTTAGAAGAATCTCCTTCCCCTTTTAAGGAAGGAATAATTTCTTCTTCCCCTCAATTGTCTATATTATCTGGATTGGAGGTTTCAGGACAATCCTTGGGGCAAGCTAAAGAACTAATCCCAGTACAGATGATTACTGGGCAAGGCTCAGACGTTCTCCCCAGGGATAAAGTGATCATTCTAAATGATGTTTGGCTTAGCATTAATAGAATAGAGTCATCATTACAAAAAACCGTTTTGAATTTATGTCAATTTTCATCTGATACAACAGTGAAAATTAAAGAGCAAGATATTAAAATTGGAGAAACAGCTGTGAAGTTAGAAAAATTAGATCAGGTAGTAGGTACTCTACAAGCTAGTGCTGTTTCTAATATAAAGGATAGTATGATGATACATGCTAGATTAGAAAGAATGGAAAATTCTATCAGGGCTAAAAATCTTCGCTTGTTAAATTTTCCAATCACACACTATCTGTCCCCGATGGAGCTCTTGAGAATGTATTTGAAGGAGATATTACACTATACCAAAGTGGAGACCTTTGAGGTTGATAACCTCTACTACATCTCAAGAGACTCCAAGGAAAGGGCGGATGAAGGTAAAATGGATAAAATAGTGGCACCTGATAGTTTGAATGTATCACAGTTTTTGGAGTCATCTAAAGACATAATAGATAAGCAAGCAACTCTTCTCGTGACCTTCAAGACAGAGCTTGATAAACAAGATATTTTAAAACTATATTTTTTGAATAAACAAGAGATGTTTTGTGGTCAACGGGTGATAATGTTTCCGGATGTCTCTAGACAAACTCAGTTTAAAAGGAAACAGTTCCTTCAGCTAAAGTCTAAGGTTTTGGCAGTTGGAGCTATTTTCTTTTTGAAATTTCCTAGCAACTGCTTGATCTCGTATGGAAGTGATAAATATGTGTTTTTTGATCCAGCCCAGTTGGAAGATTTTATTAAAGAGAAACCTTTGTTGAAAGTTAAATTCCCAGTAATGATTTCATTTTTGGAGGATGATGTATAATATATATAAATGCCATTTGCCTCCTCCTAGATAGTAGACAGATTTGATGTTTTAGTTTAAAATACTGGCGATCAGCGATAATGTGGACTAGGACACGGTTGATTAATTTTCTTATATGTTTTGTTGTTCCTTATATGGAATTTGTATTTTTGTGGTCATTCATGAATGTTTGTTACTAAGGTATTGTAATGAATAATCAAATAAATAAAGAATTAAAAAAAAAAAAAAAGACGCCAGCATCTGACCCGGTTTATTCCCGTAATGGTAGAACTTATATTTTCGATAAATAAGAGAACGCTTAGTACGATCATGTATTAAAGTATTAAGAGAGACCTGTACCGAATGAAGTTCATCCTGTAAAACAGCGGTAGGGTTGCGCAAGTAAGCCGCTTTCAAAGAAGAGCACTGTAGTTCCAGACGAATAATACCACTTGAAATACTTTTATTCCGAGCCGCTACGTATGCTTCGCCCCCCGAAGAACAGCCTTAGCAGTCTCCCAAAAAAGACCCGGGTCAGAACGGTCTTGGGCGTTAGTCAACAAATAATCATCCCAGCAAGTCCGGAGGTATTCCCAAAAAGCTGAATCGTCCTGGAGATATGACGGGAAACGCCACCGACGCGAGCCCATGGGGAAAAAACCCCAAACTACATCCAGCCATATAGGGCAATGATCGGACACCTCCAAAGTTCCAATAATGGCCTCGGAAACACGGGCAAACAATGATTCCGAAATCAAAAGGTAATCCAAACGAGAAAAAGACCCGTGAGCGCGAGATTGGTGAGTATAGTCCAATACATCATACCGGTGGACTGTTCCCAACTAAACAACCCCTCCCCACTCAAACCCCAAATAGACCCAAAGAACATATCCCCGAAAGAATATGCAGGAGGTCCAAAAATGACACCTCACGGAACCCCACCCCTCCAAAAAACAATGACATGAAACAACAGTGCTCAACCATGGAAGAAATACAAAGAAAAATCAACATAGCTACTGGCTAATCGGCAGACAGCCCCACAAAGAATAATATGAAGCAGGTAAGCTCAAAAAGTGTCATGGAGGCTCCATAGGAGAACCAAGAGTCTTGTTGATGTAGTCAGAAGCCTCAGGGGCCACTGTGAACGAATGCCAGGAGCCCACATGGTGAATCTTCAAAACTGCAGGATATATAATTTGAAAACGGTGCTTAAGACCCACCAATTTAGAGCAGAGAGGGTAAAAAGCTTTTCTGTGTTCAGTGAGGGCAGCAGAATAGTCCTGACTAATCCGAACAATGGAGCCCCGCAATTGCAAAGTATCCCGTTTGGCACGATACTGCCGCAGAATCTCCAATTTGTGTCTATAGTTCAAAAATTTGGCAATCACTCCCGTGGTCTAGAATCCTGGGCAGGGCGAGCGCCAAGGCGATGAGCACATTCCAGACAGAGAGGGCCCAATGAAGACGTGTCAGGGAACTCCAGCTCCAGCCAGCCTCCAATTCAGCAAGCAAATGGGCATCAGGAATGATTTCAGGGACACCCAAAAAACACAGATTCCCCCGTTGGGACCGGTTCTCGAGGTCATCCAGTTTATCGGCCTGGAGACGCACCGTTTCCTGTAAGGCCGCAAGATCCAGCTCATGTTAGTTAAGTGAGTCCTCCATCGTGGACACGCGCTGTTCCAGCTCGGTGGTCCTGACGGCTGTATCTGCCAGGAGTTGTTCTAAGCGGTTCATTTGTCCATCTGCGGTCCCAGAACCTGTGCCACCACCGCCTTGATATCATTAAGCGCTGTAGCTGTGAACTCCGACACTGCGGTTCCCGAAGCGGCCGCCATTTTGGCCACGCCGGTGCTCAAGCGCTCTTTTCTTTGCGAGCCGGTTTCATGCGTGCCGCTTCCTGGGATCGGGTAAGATATCTGTCCATGGGGTCCCAAACCAGGGCAGACCAAAGATTGCCAGCCAAAGTGCCTAAAAGCCAGTTAAAACAGCAAAAGGAGGAGCGGGGTCCCGGAGCCGATCAGGAGCACGTCCTCACCTGCTCATAGCGTCATGTGACCTCCCATCAGACTTTATAATACTTATCAGACTGCAGGTCTGGTCTGCTGGATCCAGTTCCGTGGTGAAGGGTGAGCTACTGCTATAGGTGTCCAATCTGCATCAGGTCCGGTCTGTGAGGTCTAATCCTGCAGTGGAAGCTGGCTACTGCCACCGTAGTTAGAGATTCTTGGACTGGTTTTCGGTCTTCTGGATGGTCAGGCCAGTCGCTACAGAAAGGCGCGCATTAAGGCGCAGGCGCCTTTGCCGCGCGCCTTAGCCGGTGTGCCGAATGGCTCTGCGCCATTGGTGCTGTGGTTTTATAGGTGGAACCCTGCTGGATCGGAGGAGAGGCGGAGCGGTGCTCCCACGCCTGCTGTAGCAGGGCTCCCCTCTGGTTTCCGTCGGCTTGCTGGTTTCGGTGCGGGTAAAGGAGGGACCAGATGGTGCTGTGGCTTTTTAAGTAGAACCGCACTGGATCGGAGGAGGGGGGAGCAGTGCTCCCACGCCTGCTGTAGCGGGGCTCCCTCTGGTTTCCATTGGCCCGCTGGTTTCGGTGCAGGAAAAGGAAGGACCCGATGGTGCTGCGGCTTTTTAAGCAGTTGTGGTTATCTGTACTTATGAAACTGAAGCTAGCAAAGAAAAGCAATGAGGTCTGAAAGAATTGGAGTCCAAGGAATCCAATAAAAGTTTGTTTATTACAAATGGATTATCCAGTCAATGAACATCACATCATCATTATATGCATGACTCGACATAGGCCGTGTTTTGGCAATATTGCCTGCATCAGGAGTCTTAAGTGTACTACAACAAATAAAAAAATGAATAGAAAGCCATAAATAATAGCTATGAATAACAATTAAATTCCTCCTTTTATCAAGCTGTGCTAGAGATTTTGGGCCGGATTCTGTATAGGATGCCCAGTTTCAGAAGCCGCCTAAGCAGCTTTTGAGAATCACACATGGGCATCCTATATAGACTTGCGTCTGTCCTCACAGAGACGCCTAAGCCCTCTAACTGTTGTCTATGTCACAGGTGCCGGTTAGAGAATTGGGCTGCCGCTGAACTGATCATGGCAAGGAATCTCCCTGCCACGATCAGTTTAGTGGCCACAGCAGGGACCCCCCCCCCCCGTGAAGGCCTATGGGAGTGGCCCAAATGATCTGGCCAATCAGAATCTTAGGCCACTCCCAGTGCATCCCAGAATACACTTGGTGAGAGGCCTATGGGAGGGATCTTAAGAACCTGGGCCCCTCCCCGGAGCAGGGACCATCTCTTGGGTGTTTAATGTACAGCGCTGCTTGCATCTAGTACCGCTATAGAAATAATAAATAGTAGTAGTAGTTTATACATTATCATAAACAAGTTTTTAGTGCAGCGAGCTGCGCTGAATGGCCCGTGCTGCTCCCGACGCTTATAGGAACTCTATAAGTGTTGGGAGCAGCGCAGGCCATTCAGTGTGGCTCACCGCAGTTTGATAGAAGAGGTCCTTGATTAGGAGGGCCAGGATTGGGGTTGATATCCCCAGCAGTGAGTAAAAAGAGGAAAAGAAAAGTATGAAGAAGATTAGGAGATGTGCAACGATAACTATGCAGGTGAGATGCAGTCAGACAGGATGGTGAGGGTTGAATGAGGGGGAGAAACTGTTGAGCCTTAGAGCTGTGAACAAGATGGGCGATAGGATGGTGAGGTGGTGAATTCAAAAAGTGGACAATGTGGATTTGAGGAATGCAGTGGTTTGGGGGTAGAGGGGAAGATTGAATAGGGTTAGAATCAAGAAGAAAATGTGTAATGGAGCCATAGACTTGAAGAGGGATTGATACCTGTTGATGTAGCTGGGTGATGGGGTTACTCTTGGGAGTGCTGGGACAAATCTGCAGGTGGATTGCAAGGTCACCTTTGTAAGAAAGGTGGATGTGGTAGAGAGGTTACCTTAAATTAGTGATAATAAGTGATGTAGCAGTAAATTTAGGGTTAGTTTCTAAGTGTAAGGGAAGAGTGATTCAGTGATAGTCAAGTGGGCCATCTAATATAAAATACTAAAACTTTAAACAGACAGTACAAGAAAGTGGAAAACAGCTTATTAACTGTTTATTTGTGCACTATACTTTGCAACACCAAATTTAAATCAAGGTCATAAAAATGCTGTCAACCACAAGAACATTACACAGACAAGCAATATGACATGTCTACACTTTGGCTTCTCTACCATTGTAAGAGGGGTTGCAAATTCTTTTTCAGTTTCTTTCATTACAATGTGTATGATTTTACTTGCTTTTGGGCTGCAGTGTTCTTTGCCAAGTTCTTACTTTGCATCTTGGATTAGGCTTGAAATCATTTGTACTACTGGCAGAGATAGAGCAGGGATGTGAATCTGCAGTTCCCAGTTCAATTACTATAATAAAGGATTTATAGCCTTAATGGGTTTAAGTGAGTGCGTCTGAACTGTTTGCCTTTGAGCTCTGAACTATGCAAGAGCATGCCTCCTTGGTCCTTTTTCTGGAGCTCAGGGTATGGTTTGCTGGATCTATGGCAGCATCCACAATCCTATAGACAAGCAGATGAAAATCTGCCGAGGCTTTTTTAATGCAGGACAGCTGTCTTCTCTCTCAAACTGTCATTTCATGGTACACACACGGTAATATTTTGTGAAAGGGTTGCTCCCGACATAAATGAACAATCCCTGCTTTTACTCATGGCATGCTTCTGAGCAATTAGATCATTTTTCTTAATATTTATTATACATCAAAATATGATAAATCAGATGTAGCAGAAAATAAGGTACATATGAACCAATTATTAAAAAAACAAGAAAAAAGAAAACATGTTATAAGAAAAATACATAACTGAGTAGCCCTATACAGTCAACAATTTCACATAATGAAGTCAACATACAATTTATGGAAAACCAACATAAAAAAGCAAATAAGCAACTTACTTGCTGACCTAGTTCTTATTCCTAAATATACTTCTCAATTATGGAAATCACCATTTCTAACTAAGGGATGAGGTTAACATAAGGACCAAAACTGCCTTATATGAAAGAAACCTAGTCATATGAGCAGGTTCATAAGACGTATATTTAATATTTATTTACTTCACACATTTGCAGGGAAAATTCAATCATAAACTAGTTGCTAACTAAAACACCCCATATGCCATAACAACTGAAAATGCTTAATCCAGTCTGGGTGGCTTTGGACAATTTATTTAGACTTTCAAATTACGAAACAAAACTTCATTATTCCAAAAAACATTCTAGAAAGAAAATCTCAATCAAAGTCATAAAGTTCCTTTCTCAGAAGATATTTAACTATATCAGCACTGACTGATAGTCTAAATGTTCCAGACTTGAGAAGTCCTTATTAAGTCAAGGAAATGTTATTGACTTTTCTCAAAACTGTACAAAACAAGCATTAAAGGAATAATAACAATATATCAGAAGTAATAATCGAGAAAACAGAACAGAACCCCCCCCATTGCATGACATCTTCTATAATCCAACAAACATTGTAAATAAAATCAATGTTAAGATACTGTATAAGAGAAGACCATTTTGCAGCATAAGAAATAAATAATCTTTTTCTAGTTACTAAATTTAACTCAGATATATACCCAAAAAAATACAATATTCCACCATTTAGTACAAGTAACTAAGAGGTCCTTTTATTAAGGTGCACTAACCAATTTAGTGCATGCTAAAGATTAGCATGCGCTAACTGCTAAGATGCCCATAGGATATAATGAATGCTTTAGCATTTAGTGCGCGCTAAGTTGGTTAGCGTGCCTTAATAAAAGGACCCCTAAATACAAAGCCTTCCAAGAGGCTAAAACAGCTTTAATTCCTAAAGTTAACAGAGTATCAAGCAAATCATAATTTTTCAAAAGTTTAGACTGAAAGCATAAGGATTTTAAAATTAAAAACTTAATACAAATAGGTATACAAAAATAGAATCATACCAGAATTGTTTAAAAATAACATGTTTAGGTATTCACCAAACAGATCATTATGTTCTGAGAATTTAGCTTTACTGAAAACGAAAGTGGACCCAAAACTTGTGGAGACTGGTCAAATGGCTTTCTGCTGTGCAGGAGTTAAAGTATGGAACTCCCTTGTGGGCCAAATACGAAATTGCCGTGAAAAGGGCTTGTTTAGAAAACTACTCAAGACGCAATTATTTGTGGATGCCTTTTTCTAGCCAATAACTTGTTTCTCTGGTATAATTGATGAATTATTCACGATCTCTTGATATAAGCTTTGGTGTTAGTTTGCTGATATGATCTCTGAGGATTGTTTGTGTTTGTCTTATTATGTTTTTTTATAATTTTATGTATGTAAATTATGTAAACGTTTAGTGCTAAATGATATAGAAACTTTTTAAATAAATAAATAAAAATAAATAATTGTAGTCCAAACTTGCTGCCAGAACTTGTTTATGCAGCATGTACAAACTCCAATAATATATGTGTAAGAGCAATTTCTACAAAAAGATGGACTAATGCAATGGCATTTAATGGAGTCCACAACGATCGATTTGATAGAATGAATCATTTGAAGCCAAAAAACTGTTCCATTCTTTAACAGTAAAAGTATGATTTATATCCTCCTCCCATACCTTTCGCAAACCCAAAAAACTAGAAGAGACCCGCTTCAACAAACCATAAAAACGTGAAACCATAAAAAGCTGTATGACCCAACTTCTTGAACAAAGAACAATATCTGAGTAAATCAAGCTGTGCTCTAAGACTTATAATGGAAATATTACATTTACATATTGCTGATTTGAGCTGCAACCAATGAAAAAACTCAGAATCAGCCAGATGTTGCGAAGCTTGCAGTTCAACAAAAGATTTCCATGAAGAAGATGTTAAATTAATAAAAGCTTTTATTCTGCTAAATAAACCAAGAAATTGTTTTATCATCAATAAGCAATTGAGGATTATTCCATAAAGAATAATAAGGAGCATTAGACCAAGGAATTTTTAATTGTGAGTCCAAATGTCTAAAAACTAAATATGCATTCCTAATGTTAGGGTCGCTTATTTTGGCTGTATACTTTATGAACCCTGGCAACCTACCCAAAGGAACAAAAGCAGAAATTTCATCCTCAAATAACAACCAGTTAGGTGATGATAGATTAATTGAAGAAAACCAAACTGAACCCTGTCTAAGGATAAAAGCTTTGTGGTATAAAAGTAAGTCAGGAAAATCAATTCTCCCCTTAGAGCTTTAGTTAAGGCAATTCTAGCAGGCTTATTACACCATAAAAAGTTAACCAATAGCTTCTCCACATTTCTATAGAAAAACTGAGGAAATAAAAGCGGAAACATACAATCATCTTCAGAGAGTCTAGTCTACCTCAAAGTGGCGTAGTAAGGGGAGTGCAGGGGTACTGTCTGCCCTGGGCACAGTCTTCCTCAGGGCACTGCACCACTCCTGCTCTCTGCCCCCTTCACACTCCTCCCCCTGTTGTGCACATGCACCCCTTCCCCCCCATATCTTTTTAACTCTGGCGTGAGCCGCCACGTCACATCAGAGAGATAAAAAGGTATGGGGAAGGGGTGCCCATGTGCAGCAGGGTGGTAGGGCAGAAGGCAGGAGAGGGGCTGCACCGCCCCGTGTGCCGCTCACCCCCACTACGCCACTGCTGCCCCACCAAGATAAACAAAGCGGGGACCATTTCTCAAAAATATCCTTAATCTTGTTAATGATCAGCGACATATTTAGCTTCAAAGACATCAACAAATCTCTATCAAAATTCCAAGATATTTAATATGTGAAATAACTCATCATAACAGACAATTTGACAAAGAAAAGGGACCACAAGCACTATTAAGTAGCATAAGTTCAGATTTGTCCCAGCTAATTTTATACCCAGACAACAGAGAAAAATGCTGGATGACAGTAATAAGTTCAGGTAAAGAAACAGATGGATGAGAAAGGTACAGCAAGATGTCATTAGTATATGCCGAGAGTTTAAATTCCAAATGGCCAACCTGAACTCCTGATATAATAGGAGAAGTGATATAGTAAAGGGGGGGACAGACGGCACTGGATGCCATCTTGGTGGGGGCAACAGAACATCTCTGCCCTCCATGCCACGCTCTCCATTTCCCACACACGCACCCCCACCCCTCCCGGTACGTCTTTTTAAAATCTTCACCAGCGTGAGCAACTACTCTAGCCTGCTGTTTGTACCGGCTTGGCTCCCTCTGAAATCATTTTCAGGTTGCAGGTCCAGGAAGTGACGCCATAGGGAAAGCCAGCACCAGCAAGAGCAGCAGGCCAGAGAAGCTCTGATCCACCAGCCAGTCCCCAGTTCCTGTTGTCCCTCCATATTTCCAATGCCCCAACCTCCTCCATTCTAATCCCCCATACCTCCCTGTTCCGATTCCCTAATCTCTCCCCCCATCTCCCAGCACATTCAGAGGATTGCAAGCTGCATTTTTCATATATATAGCAAGAGTGAATAAACTTTGATACTGAGATACTGCAGGTTACGTAGTCACTCCTGTAGGAAATCAAGCCTGATTTTACCACACCTTAATAGCTATCTTCCTAAATCTGTTAGCCTGTAATGTATTGCCAGTCTCTCTGTCCTTTTTGCTAACATACTATAGAATAACCATCTGGTAGTTTTGCTGTTCAGACTAGTTTGTCCATACTAATAATAATAATAATAACTTTATTTGCATGTAGTACATTGCTTTGCTCCTCTGGGGATACATGAAAAGTACACACATGGCTATATGAAAATCAGACTTCAAATGGTAGAGCTTTATCTTTATGATAACAATAAAGACTAAAATGTTGTCCAAATTAATTTTTAATTTGGAACCAGAAACAAACATAAGTAAAAATAATATCAGTCATTTAAATTTATTACATTTAATTTTAAAAAGCCAAAACACTATCCATTACTTAAATTGCTAAATTAATGTTGGTGTCTTAGTTTGATCTTTTAAAAATAAAATAAAGTGAGTTTTATATTCTTTCCAGTATAGTGGAATGTTGAAAAAAAAAAGTCCACATAAATGATCAAGACTATACGTCTCTCCATATATTTGGGGGCAAACTAACTCTCTGAAAACAGAATTGGAACAGACTGGGGAAAAGAAAATCAAGTTTGAAAATGAATAAGATCAGACTAGGGTTCCAGAGAATACGGTTCTCAAAAAATGGTCTGTAGGAGAGACAGTTACACCAGCTGCAGCACTGAACAATGGATACATTGAAATATAGCAGGGAACTGTTCATGTCAAATTACACCCCCCACACACACTCCTCTCTCATCCAGTCACAGGCACACACAGAGCCACAGAAATACCCAGAGTCACATACATACAGATGCATACACACACAGATAGAGGCAAAGACATACAGCTATAATAAACACAAATCTACAGTATGCAGAGATACAAAAGCACTCAAAAATATACAAAGAATCACAGAGTCACTTTTACCAATAGGTAAAAGGGCAGCTGCCTTGGACCCCTAAATAACTGGGATCCTGATAAGCACTTTTTTTTTGCTTCAGGATAAAGTAGTATATTAGTTGTGTTGATAAAAATTTATAAACAAAGCCCTGCCAGCTGAACATCTCTTTCTCCAGTTCAGCAGCCAGAACTTTGATTTATAAGGAAGGAATAAGCTAAATATTGCAGTACTGAGGCTTGTATGGATGCTGCGGTGACGGTGACGGGGCGGTGAATGGGATGGCTGTGAAGGGAATGGCGGTGATGGGGCGGTGAAGGGGACAGTGCAGTGACGGGGACAGATTTTTTCCCCATGTCATTCTCTAGTGCTCACGTCAAAAGCTTCCCTCTGACTCAGCTTTCTGTTTCTGCTTTTGACTGAGCACCACGCTGCTGATCTGAAGTTCCGTTGATGCCAGGGGTAGAACGAGGCCCGTTGCGATCTTAAGTGTCATCACGTGTGTGTGTGTGTGGGGGGGGGTTGCAGATCTTGTTGCCAAAATCGGAAAGGTGAGGAAGGGAGAAAGATGGGCCTGTGGTGGATGGAGAGATTGAGAGAAGGGGCAGATGATGGAAGTGGGGAGAAAGGGGAGAGAGAAGAGGGCAGATGATGGAAGTGGGGAGAAGGGGCAGATGATGGAAGTGGAGAGAAGGGGGAGGGAGAAGGGGCAGATGATGGAAGTGGAGAGAAGGGGGAGAGAGAAGGGGCAGATGATGGAAGTGGAAAGAAAGGGGAGAGAGAAGAGGGCAGATGATGGAAGTGGGGAGAAGGGGAAGATGATGGAAGTGGGGAGAGAGAAGACGGCAGATGATGGAAGTGGGGAGAAGGGTGAGCAAATGCTGAATGGAAGTGGAGAAAGAGAACACATACTGGATGGAAGGAGGGATAAAGAAAAAGGACATATGCTGGATGGGGGAAGAAGATAGAGTTAGTGAGATAGTGGAGGGGTGAAGGAAATGGGTGGCATGCTGTGGGTAGACATAGTGAAAAGAGGGAAACTGAGGACTGCATAGTAAGAAAAAATTTAATTTAGACGGAGGCAGAAAATAAAGAAGGAAGACCAGAGAAGGAAAGGGAAGAGAGAGAGGAGAGAGAGATGCCAGAGAATAGGGAAGGAGACAGAGATATCAGATCTGAGCGGAGGAAATGAGAAGAGAGATGCTAAAAACCACAGGGGGGAGGGAAAGAGAGATGAAAGGAGAAAGATGCCAGACCATGAGGGAACAGAGGGAAGATGATGGATGCCAGTCCAAAGGGGGGAGGGATCTAGAGGAGAAATGGCAGGGGGAGACAGACAGTTTCTGGAAGGGGCATAGAAGGAGAGAAGATGCCATATAGGGGCAGAGAGATGGCAGACAGTGGATGGAAGGAAGAGAGTAACAAGAAGATGAGGAAAGCAGAAACCAGATAAGACAAAGGTAGAACAAAAATTTTCTATTTATTTATTGCTTTAGGAGACATGGGTCACTGTTTCTGTGGTGTTGTATTGTATGCAGAGTCCAGCTTCTTGCTGGTTCAATTTAACCTTTGTCTATGTATTTCTATTTTATCCCCCCTTTTACAAAACTGTGGAGCGTTTTTTAGCGCCAGCCGTGGTGGTAGCAGCTCTGATGCCCAGAATTCTATGAACGTCAGAGCTGTTACCACTGTGGCTAAAATCCACACTACAGTTTTGTAAAAGGGGGAAGGGTTAATTTGTGATGACATATTCCATACTAGGCGAAGGTGTTTTCTGTGTTCTGTGTGTTCGAAAGACATGGTTTTCTGTTAGGATTGACGGTGTAGGATTGATCTGTACTAGTCTGGCTTGTTTAGTTTTACAATGGGTGTATTGATGTTGTACTGCTTACTGCAGTATGTAAGATGCTGCCTTTTCCTAGGTACTCATGTGTGACGTGTGGCTTGTTACTAAAAATCATGTTTTTCGTACAGATGGGGGAGGGGGTGCCAAAAAATGATGGGCCCGGGTGTCACATATGCTAGGTACGCCACTGCCCAAATGGATTTATTCCCCTCATGACACTGCCGCAAAATAATAAAGGGGACTCAACATCAACTGCTCAACCCAGTGGTAAGCGGCCTAAGACGGACCCCTGCTTGCCAGACAAAATGGCGGCAAAGCATGAGGATTCGCAGCTGGACACCATAATTAAAGAAATGTGCTCCTTCAAACAAATCATGAAGGAGCAGGTAGAAAAGACCAAACTCGTTCGGGTTGAAATTGAAACGCTAAATGCTCAATTCATAGATGCTAGGCATCGCATTGACGCCCTGGAGAAGACAACTGCTTTGCTTCAAAACAAACTTACTATGGTGGAAAAACACGATAAGATGATCAACTCACTGCAGCGTGACCTGGAAGACCTATCAAATTGTAGTCGGAGGAATAATATTCAGATCTTTAGTTTGCTTGAAACATTGGAAGGCTCTAATATCATTACCTTCCTCACCAAATTTTTGCCTAAAATCTTGAGTCTGACTTTAGCAACCCCACTTGAAATTGAGCGTGTGCACCGAGTCCCCTCCAAACTACCTGCGCATCAAACCACATTGAGGCCTATAGTGGTGAAGCTTCTACGTTTCCAGCATGTGCTGCAAATTATGACCGCTACTAAAGCGCACCCCCAACTCCTCTATCAAGGTAGGAAATTCTTTATCGTTCCAGACCTTGCAAAATCTACTGTACTTAAGCGCAAGGACTTCCTCTCCTGCCGTCAAGCGCTGAAAGACATCGGAACCAAATATGGACTCATGTATCCAGCGAGGATGAAAGTAACCTACAATAATTGCACCACTTCTTACCTCGATCCGGAAGATCTCAAATCTTTCCTTGAATCTCTGAAAATGCAGTGAGTACTTGGCAGCAGGTAGCCACGGCTGCCTACATGTGATTTCACTTAGCCAGGACTGCCTTAACGCCATTTTATTACAATGGTATGGAGTAGCTTATTGCTTCTAACGTTTGTTCATTTGTCCTTACAGTGGCACCCTTATATTGTTTATCTTAGGCATACACTCTTGCATTTTTAGTGCAGTATGTGTTGCATTGCTTTCTGTAATTTGTCTCTCCTCTTATGTTTTTGTTTATTTCCCTTTCTCACCCTATACTGGAATGATCAGATATTGTGCTTATATCGAGCTTCATTATATAATGTACATGCGTTTGTATCATCTTACATGCTGTTTACTGTTCTTGAATATGGCTGATTTACATATTATTTCGCATAATGTTAATGGGCTGAATCACCCAATTAAGCGTAAGAAAATTGCTAATTATCTCCTTGCTAAACATCCTGATGTCATTTTCCTCTAGGAAACTCATCTTCCCTCTGCCGTCGCCCTAAAATTAGCTTTGGTGGGATATTCATCACATCTATATTCCCCAGCCACTCACAGGAAAAAAAATGGTGTTTCTATTCTCTTTTGAGCTAATTTACCAATTACCATTTTATTCAGCAGGATGGATGCGGAGGGAAGATGGTGTTTGGCTCATGCCTTGTTGCACTCAGTGGAGCATGTCTTCCTGAATGTTTATGGCCCAGAACTAGATCACCCAGAAATTTTTCGAGAACTCCAAAATACTTCTTGAATTTGGATCCGCCTCTCTAATCATAAGTGGTGATTTCAATCAAATCCAAGACCTATTTTTGGATAGATCTTCTTCATGTAAACCTTGCAAGTCAAAAACATTTCATGAATTACATAATCTCATTGATAATTTCTCCTTTGTTGATCCATGGAGAATCCTGAATCCAAAGGGTAAGGAATTTTCACACTTTCTCTCCCCTGCATAATACATACATAAGAATTGATTTATTTCTTCTCTCTTCTCCTCTGATGCAGAAGGTGAACATCATCATCATTTATCCCATTACCCTCACAGATCACACATCCATTTCACTACATCTTAACATCTCACCTCCAATTGTAGGCACTCCTGCGTGGAGATTGAACAATCATATTTTATTAGATGACGAAATTATGGAAAAAATAAAACTCTTCACCACTGAATTCTTCAAACTAAATTCCAAAGATCCTGAGATATGTCCCACCATTATTTGGGAAGCTTACAAAGCTACTCTAAGAGGTGAATTGATTAAATTATCTGCCTGAAAAAAAAACTTAGGCTACAAAAAGAAAAGGATTTAGAACAGACTATTAAACAATAAGAGCACCAACATATGTTAGATCATACGCAAAATCCCTCTTCTTATGATCAGATTCTGAAACTCATATACGAATATAATTCATTCATTTCTTACAAAGCTAGACAGGACATTTTTCTTCATGCTTCCGGACATTATATGGGAGATAACATCATGGGTAGACCCCCTGGCTAGATATCTTAAAACCAAAAACAAGAAAACTACTATTTCCTCTATCCCGGACAGTTCCGGTCAGATATTAATCAATAATAATTAAATTGCATCTCAATTTGAATCTTTTTATACCAACCTGTATCAATCCGAATTTACCTCTACAGATTCGGACATACACTCCTTTTTAGATAAATTAGACCATCCACTTCTAAGCGAGTCTGATAAAACAAACTTGGACTCGCCCATATCCATTTCAGAAATCTCACTTGCAATTTCTTCACTGGCCAGTAAGAAAGCCCTAGGCCCTGATGGATTTACCAGCGAATACTTCAAAAAATTCAATTCTCTTGTAGCACCACATCTTTTAAATTACTATAATTTTATACATCAAACCCAAGACAAACAATTTAATTTTGCAAATGCTACCATCATTGTTTTTCCAAAGCCCGACAGAGACCCTACCCTAGTTAAAAATTATAGGCCTATATCCCTTCTAAATTTAGACTATAAAATCATTGCAAAAATACTATCAAACAGACTAAACAAAATCGTCTCTTCCTTAATACACAAAGATCAGGTAGGATTTGTTAGAAATCGCCATATTGGGGATAATTTACGACTCTTTCATTATATCAATGCTCATGTTAAAACTCTCCCAGAACCTGTGGTAGGTCTGGCCATTGATGCCGAAAAGGCATTTGATCGCGTCAAATGGCCTTTCCTACTGCAGGTGCTACAATGGTTTAACTTTGGTGATTATTTCATTAACTGGATTAAAACGTTATACTGGCATCCTTCGTCCCGGATTCTTATTATCAATTCACTCTCCTGAAAATTTTCTCTTCATAGAGGTACCCGCCAGGGGTGCCCTCTTTCACCCTTATTATTCAATTTGGCCCTAGAACCCCTCCTATCAGCAATACATCAATGCCCCCTCATCAAAGACATCGTCTCATCTACCAGACACATAAAATTGGTGGCATACGCCGATGATGTCCTCCTTTTTATTCGTGACCCTCTCACTTCCTTACCTGCACTTACTTCCATAGTCAAAGATTATTCCTTACTGGGAGAAATCTGAAATCTTCCCACTTAATGACCTCATATCTTTCTCCGAGCTTTCTCACTTTAATTTTCATTGGTCCTCTACTGCCATAAAATACTTGGGTATTCTAATTCATAAAGATCCCTTGCAGGTTATGGACTCTAATATAATCGAGAATTAAACAGATAGTTCAACACAGCCACTAAATGGTCCCCCTTTTTTCTAACATGCTGGGGAAGAATAGCATCCATTGAAATGACCCTCGTTCCACAACTCACTTATATACTGTCTATGTTTCCCACTCTTTGTAACATGTCACTTTTTCACTGGATCTCTCAGAATTCATTTGGAATAACAAAAACCTCCGCATAGCTCTCTCCAAATTAAGAGCCTCAAAGGTCAACGGTGGCTTGAACCTCCCAGATTTCCATCTGTATCATGTAGCATATTTTGTTAAACATGGTGCTTACTGGTTTCAGGCTCACTTACTCTGCAATCCCCCTGTATGGTTGGAGCTAGAGTAATTTATTTGTTCTCCCTTTCCAATGTCAACCTTCTGTACCATGAGCATTCCTAATTATCTTAGGGGATATGCTCTGCTGGGTGCGACACAAAAGGCCCTCAGACAGCTTGATAGAATAGCTGATATTTCTTTTTACAGTACTCCTGCTATGTCACTTTGGAATAACCCGAAGCTTAAACACAAGGGCAAACTGGTTTTCTGGAAAAGATGGCAGAATGCTGGAATCTGGTTCGTTGATCAACTACTATGCAAAGACTCAATCATGCCCTTTTCATCTCTTTGTGAGCTACAGATTAAAACTTTGTGTTTCTACAGATTAAAACTTATCATTCTCAACGGTGTTTAATAACCTCTGTTATTGATAATATCGTCTGGCCTACTGGGAAGGACAAAGCCATTAGCACTGTTCAAAATTGGTGTGTAAAAGTTCTTTCTCATGGAAAAGCTGTGTCAACATTTTATCATATCCTTTGGGACCATCACTATTTTCTCCTCAAATTATGACTCAGTGGGAACATATGCTGCATACTCCAGTTTCGAATTTTGATTGGCCTTTGTTCTGGTTCAAAACCAATTGGCTGCTTCTTTCCTCAAGAGTGGCCCAATCCCTGTATTTTGTCATTTGGCAGGCTGTATGGACTCCCTTCTGAATGTGGAAGGCCAAACTGCGACCTGATTCTAAATGCTGGCATTGTCTAATGGCGGATGGGACTTCTTTGTGGAATTCGCTCTGTCTCTACAATAAATATGAACAATTTACTTAGGAAAAACGTCGTATCACTGGGATGTCTTCATGTGTTTCTTCTGTCACATCACCCTGGAAATTTCTAGATCAGCTTATCCATGACACATAGCTGATCATTCTTGTTTCTGTTATGGTCACTATTCCTCATCCTTTTCGTTCACTTTTTTAGGGTTACCTCACTTTTGTATTTAGATATTATGTTCCTGCCTTGTATGATCTTAGATGCATTGTGGAGAGATAAATATGTTTTTTAGTTGTAATCTGTTATATATTATGCTTTGTATCTTTTGTAAAGCATCTATGTTTTTGTGATGTTAAAATTTCTATAAAATTTTGAACTGACAGAAAAAAAAGAAAATTTAGCTCTGAGTCAGGTGCTATCATCTCCCTCTCACAACTCAGATACAGCATCTCTCACTCTCTTGTGGGTCCAGCATCTGTCTCTCTCTTTGCCCCTCACTACCCCCTCCCAGGTCCAGCATCTTCCTCTCCCTTTTTCCCTCCATAGGTTCAGCTTATCTCCCTCTCCCCAATTTGCCTTGACCATTGGCAGCAGCAGAGGTTAAAGGTGATTTCCTCTGGCCAGCCCCTGGGACCTTCCCTATGGTGCACCCTGCCACACAGAAACAGGAAACTGCATCAGAAGAGATTGGAAGCAGGAGAGGGAAAGCCCTAGGGATTGGACAGAAGAAGCCTGCATTGATTGCTGCCACAGCTGGCAATCAAGGGCAAATGTGGTTGAACACAGGAGGACAGTGGTGGGAAGAGAGGGGAAGAAGGGAAAGCGCTGGATCCATGGAAGGGGGAAGGAGGGAAAGACACTGAATCCATGGGAGGGGGAAGGAGGAAGATGTAGAGGAGGAGGGAAAAGGAGAGATGCTGGATTATTGGGAGGGAGAGAGAGGGAGGGAGGGAGGGAGGAAGAGAGATACTGGACCTTGGGAAAGAGAGAAAGGAGAGAGGGAAGAAGAGAGACACTGGTTCCATGGAAAGAGGAAAAAGAGGGAGGGAGAGAGATACGAAGAAGCTAGAAGGGGGGCAGGCAGGGAGAGACATTGGATTTGGGTTGGGAGTGAGAGACATATTAGATATATTAGAGGAAGAGACACTGGACCTGGAAGTAAGAAGAAGGAAATATATGGGACCCAACAGGGAAAAAGGGAGAGCTGCTGGGCCTGGGGGAGAGATAGCAATAGAAAGAAAGAGCAATAGGAAAACATGTTGGATTCATTAGGGAGGAGAGTGTGAGATGCAGAACCTCTTAGAGAAAGGAAAAAAAAACTGGTCTGGGGAGAGGAAGAGATGCTGAAGACAATGGGGATAGGAAGGAAGAGAGAGATTGAATCTGCTGGAAGGAGGAGAGATGTTGGAACCAGAGAGGGAGGGAAAGATATGCCATACTATGAGGAGGAAGAGGGATTGTGGTCCTGGATTGGGGAAAGTACTGGAGGCACGGAAGAGAGAGGGGAAGGACAGAGAGAGAAAAAAGATGCTGGGCATAGAGAGAGCATAGGGATAGGGCTAGAGTGCCATTGCTGGATTGGGGAGTAGATAGGGTCACAGAAGAACAATGCTGGATATTATGGGGGAGGGGGGAATAGATAGACAGAATGGCAATGCTGGAAAGGGGGTAGGATAGGAACACAAAGAGACAATGCTAGAAACAGGAAGAGAGATAGGGATACAGAAGGACAGATGCTGGACAGGACAGATAGGGACACATAAGGAAGATGGAGAGTGGATATATACTATATAAAATGCTGAATTTAGGGGGAGGAAATGGACACTGAGAGGTCATATGCTGAACATGGGGTGAGAAAAGGGATAGGGACAGGGAAACAAAAGGGAAATGCTAAACAGGGATATAGATGGATGGATGGTTGACATGGAGAGAGAAGAAATATGAAATAAGAACATAAGATTTGCTGCTGCTAGGTCAGACCAGTGGTCCATCGTGCCCAGCAGTCTGCTCACGCGGTGGCCCTTAGGTCAAAAATCAGTTCCCTATTTGAGTCTAGCCTTACCTACGTATGTTCTGTTCCAGTAGGAACTTATCCAACCTTACCTTGAATTCCTGAAGGGTGCTTTCCCCTCTAACAGCCTCCAGAAGAGCGTTCCAGATTTCTACCACTCTCTGGGTGAAGAAGAACTTCCTTACATTTGTACGGAATCTTTTCCCTTCTAACTTTAGCGAGTGCCCTCTCGTTCTCTTCCTCTTGCAAAGGGTGAACAATCTCTCTTTCTCTACTAAGTCAATTCCCTTCAATATCCACATAGCGGGAGGAAGAATGGATCGACTGGTGACCTGTCTACTGGGAGCCAAGGCAGAAGACATAGTGAGCCACATTGACAGGATCATCGACAGTGTGGAAGAAGAAGATACAGCAGTGGTGATCCATGTGAGCAGCAGGAACTACAACAGGGAAGTACTGAAGGACCAGTTCCGAATGCTAGGAAGGACGCTGAAGACCAGAACGCAGAGGCTAGCATTCTCAGAGTTCTGCTGGTACCCAGGGCTGACGAGAAGAAGCAGATGGAGCTGCAAGCAGTCAACGCATGGATGCGGCGCTGGTGTGAGGAAGAAGGATTCCACTTCATGCGCAACTGGTCGACGTTCTAGGGGAAGAGCAAGTTATTCAGGAAGGATGGACTCCACCTCAGCAGAGACGGAATGAGGCTACTTGCAAGCAACATCCAGAGAGAAGTTGAGAAGTTTTTAAACTAGGAAGAAGGGGAAAGCCGACAGTCGACCAAGAGAGAGAGTCGATGGTTCGGGAACCGGTATACTCAAAGATACCGTGCAGGAAGACAGAGGGGAAGACTCACCAGAGGATCCTGTGCAGGAAGGTAGAGGGGAAGACCCACCGGATCACACGCAAAACAGGTTGAAAGGGACACAAGAGGGAAGAAAATGCAAGAAAGGAATAGGTCGTAAACTCAAGTGTATATACACGAACGCAAGAGCCTAAAGAATAAGATGGGTGAATTAGAAGCTATGGCACAAAAAGATAACGTTGACATCATCGGCGTCACAGAAACATGGTGGACTGAGGAAAACGTCTGGGACACTGTGCTACCGGGATACAAACTATACCGCAGAGACAGAGTGGCTCAAAAAGGTGGGGGGCATTGCCACATACATCAAAGAGGGAATTGAATCTACTGGAGAGAACACACCACAACTGATGGATAAGTTAGAGTCTCTATGGGTCAAAATTCTGGGAACAAATGGACTGGAAATGAAGATTGGCATCTACTACCGACCCCCATGGCAATCCGAAGAAATCGATGGGGAAATGACAGAAGAGATTAAATGCAACTGAAAGGGAGGCAACGCAGTTATCATGAGTGACTTCAACTATCTGGGGATAGACTGGAACCTAGGCGCCTCCGGCTGTGCTAGGGAGACCAAGTTCCTGGATACTATAGGCGATTGCTTCCTGGAACAACTCGTCAAGGAAAATACAAGAGGAAATGCAATTCTGGACTTAATTCTAAATGTACTGCGAGGACTGGCACAAGGTGTTGAAGTAGAAGGGATGCTGGGAAGCAGCGATCTCAATATAACCCACTTTGACCTGGATGCAGGTGAGAAACATTGGTCCAAAACAAAAGCCACGGCGCTGAACTTCTGAAAAGGGAATTACGAAGGGATGAGACTCAAGGTGGGGAAGATTAAGAAAAGGATAAGCACTGTAAAAATGCTAGAGCAAGCTTGGTCCCTTTTTAAGGACACAGTCACCGAGGCGCAAAATCTATATATACGCGTATCAACAAAGGATCCTAGAGGAAAAAGAACAAAGAACCAGCATGGCTCACTGTAGAGGTGAAGGAAGTGATCAGAGACAAGAAAACTTTGTTTAAGGAATGGAAAAGATCAAAAATGGATGAAAACTGGAATAAACACAAACAACATCAACATAGGTGCCATAAGGCAGTAAAAGGGGTCAAAAGAGACTATGAGGAAAAAATAGCCAAGAGGTGAAAAACTTGAAGCCGTTCTTTCGATATATTAAGGGGAAATGATCTGCAAAGGAAGCGGTGGGGCTGTTGGATGACCGTGGAATAAAGGGAGTGCTAAAGGAGGACAAAGAAATCGCAGACAAACTGAACACATTTTTTGCATCTGTATTTACCGAAGAGGATATACACAGCATACTGGAACCCCTCAGGCTATATGCTGGAAACGAAGACAGGAAACCGACAGGGTTGACGATCAGTCTAGAAGAGGTATGCAAGCAGATTGAAAGGCTTAAGAGCGATAAATCCCTGAGTCTGGATGGCATACATTCGAGGGTCATCAAGGAACTGAAAGGGACTATAGCTGAACTGCTTCAGCTAATAGCCAATCTGTCAATTAAATTGGGAAAGATTCCGGAAGACCGGAAGGTGGCGAAAGTTATGCCGATCTTCAAAAAAGGTTTGAGGGGAGATCCGCGAAACTGACCTCGGTACCGGGAAAGATGGTAGAGGCGCTGATAAAGGATTGCATCATTGATCACCTTGACGGACACAATCTGATGAGGACCAGCCAGCATGGTTTCAGTAAAGGCAGATCTTGCCTGACAAACTTGCTGCACTTCTTCGAGGGAGTAAACAGGCAGATTGACAAGGGCGACCTGGTTGACATTGTATATCTGGATTTTCAGAAGGCATTCGACAAAGTTCCACATGAACGACTACTTCGTAAAATCGCATACCATGGAATCGAGGGTGAAATACTCACGTGGATTAAAAATGGCTGGAGCATAGGAAACAGAGAGTGGGGGTAAATGGACAATTCTCAGACTGGAAGAACATCACCAGCGGTAAGGTAACGCCCCTCAGGATCTCTAAGAAACTGTGAGTCTGCAGTTGAAGGCCCTTGTGAAACAAAATCACCACTCCTCCCTTCCCCCCCCCCCCCAGAGCCGAAGCCTCCAGGTGGTCTCCCACCCACCAAGTACAGAGCTTAGCATGTTGCTCGGAGGACAGCCGAGTTTCCTGCAGAAAAGCCAAGGAAGCCTTTCTACGATTCAGCAATTGTAGTATTTTATAACGTTTAATTGGGGAGTGAATCCCCCCACATTCCAAGAAATCAGTTTATGTTCCAGGAAAAATTAAAAAGAGAGATAAAAGCAGGTACAGAATATCCCATATCATAGAACCAGGGGAGTGTCCCAGCCACCACCCCCCTAGCCAAGTAGCCAGGATAGAGCCAGTGGTGGAAAGCAAGTGATCTACATTCAATCGATAAACATCCATGGAGAGTTGGATTCCCAAGTAACAAAAAGCCCATTTCAATGGAAAGGCCCCTCCCCAAGATCTCTGAAGAAGCTTAGTAGAGGCTAATGCCTCCGATTTCTTCAGCTTCAAAGTGAAGCTGGAAAAATCCCCATATTCCCGAATGCTTTCCAGGAGAGTAAACAAGGAACAGTGTGGGTCGGTCAAGAAGACCAGGAGGTCATCAGCAAATGCCGCGACCTTAAAATGAGTGGCATCCAGCTGAAGGCCGCTGATGTCAACATTAGATTGTAGCTCCCTAATCAAAGGATCCAAATAAAGCGCAAACAATAATTGCGAGAGAGGGTAGCCCTGATGAGTGCCCCGACGAATCAGAAAGGGGGTCGACAGTCCATTCACCGAGATCCGTGCTTCCAGATCACAATACAGTGCCTGGATAGCATTAAAAAAAAGGGGCCCATCCCGTACGCATGCAGCACACCGAAGAGGAACCCCCACCTCACACGGTCAAAAGCCTTTTCGGCGTCAAAGCTAACAAGTAAGGTGGGGGTGCCGTCTGCACAGGCTTTCTCCAAGGCCAACAAGATACAGTGAATGTTTTTAGACACCGGATGGTCACGCACAAATCCCACCTGCTGTTCTGACACCAGGGAGGGCAGCACCCAGGCCAGACGATTTGCCAACACCTTAGCCATCAATTTCATCTCAAAATTCAGCAGGGATATGGGTCTGTAAGATTCCGACAGGACTGGGTCCTGACCCAGCTTAGGGAGAACGATAATCTGGGCCAGGCTCAAATAGCGAGGCAGGAAGCCTTTAGCAACACTTAAATTAAAGATCTCTGACAAAACCGGAGCGAGCTTCGCCAGAAGCAACTTGTAGAATTCACCGCGGTAGCCATCCGGTCCCGGAGACTTACCCAACGGGCAAGCACGAATCACCCACTCCACTTCCTCTGCAGTGATAGGGCGCTCCAACATATCCGAGTCCCTAGTGGAGAGATGGGGCAGATCAAGGCTGTCCAGGTAGCCCCGCCCGTCAAGATGATCCTGGCCAGGTGAGTCATACAAGGCAGTGAAAAAAATCCTGCATAATACGACTAATGTCCTCGGTCCTATGATGCAGAGCACCCCGCGAGTCATGCAAAACCGTTAAACCCGCAAACCCGCGATATGAGCAGGCCAAATGGGCCTGCATCTGACTACTCTTATTAGCAAACCTAAACAACTGAAACTTATACAGTAGTAAAAACTTGTTTTTACAAACTAATGCTTATACGCTCTCTATCATCTATTCTCGATACTGCAGCTATCACAACTCTAATTCATTCACTTGTCATCTCTCACCTCGATTATTGTAACTCTCTTTACAACGGACTCCCTCAAAAAGAACTACGGCGATTCCAACTCTTACAAAATACAGCCATTAAACTTATCTACAAGTTAGGAAAATTTGACCATGTCACACCTCTCCTGAAAGAAGCTCATTGGCTACCTATAACCCACTGTATCACATATAAAACAATTATGCAAGTTTTCAAAATTAGACTTACCCACCAACCTTCTTTTCTAGACAAACTTCTAATCCCTTACTGCTCATCACGGACCCTTAGATCAGCCGATCAAAACCTGCTATCTGTTCCCACAATTAAAGAATTTTTCTATACGAGAAAGACTAACTTTTCTGTAGTCGCTCCTACCCTATGGAACGCATTGCCATCCCATATTCGCCACGAGAAATCAATTGATAAATTTAAGACTAAATTAAAAACATTCTTATTTCAAGACGCGTTCTCTTGCTCCTAAGTATAATCTATTCTACAATACTTCAACCGCTTTCAAGAAGCGATCCCATTCCTTATGTTTCATCCTTCCCTTTTCCATTCCCTTTTTTTTTTTTTCCTTGAACTATGCAATTTTTTTTCACTTCCTTCTGTTTATTCCCTACCATCACTTTCCAGTATGTCTAGTTAGAGTCTAAATGTTCACAATCCCCTTTTTTTTTTTCTTTTTATCTTATATATTGTATTAGTTTTATCTTTTATCTTATTTTAACTTGTAAACCGGCTAGATACTTGCTGATAGTCGGTATAGTAAAATTTAATAAACTTGAAACTTAAACTTGAAACTTATAGTGGTCCCGAGACCGCTGCGCCCCTCGGTGTAAAAGTTCATTCAATTCCTGCTGTGCCTCTAAAAGCTGTGTCTTGAGCTCCAACGAAGTGCGGCTGGCAAAGCACCGCCGCAGGACCATAACCCGGTGCTCCAGTGTGAAAATTGCCCTATGGTGCGTTTTAGCCTCGAAGGCCACAAACGCCATAATTTTCCTGCGCAACACGGCCTTCACCATTTCCCAATAAAGGACAGGATCCTCCCTGTGTTCCCCACTAGTATGTGTAAAATCTCCCTACTTGTTCACTAAGAAATCGTGAAAGCGGGTGTTCCGATACAAGTGACAAGGGAATTTCCACTGGGTGCCATCCTCCCGGGTGGGCCCCCAATGGCAACTAAGACACACCCACAGGTGATCCAAAATTTCAATGGGGCCGAGCACCGCCTCCTTAACCTCAGGAAGCAGTTCTCTGGAAAGGAGGATAAGATCAATCCGCGAAAGCATCCCATGGGCTCTAGAAAGATGAGAGTAGTCGAGCTCCACCGGGTGTAGAACTCTCCAAACATCCAGCAGGCCCAAAGAAGAAGCCAAGGCCCCAGTGCAGGCCTTGAGAGTCTCCCTCCCCGACGAATTAGAGCAATCCAGCTTCGGGTCAGGAACCTCATTAAAATCTCCCCCAAGGATCAGGGGAATATTCCCAAATTGCAACAAGAGGTTACGCAGATTCTGAAAAAATTTGGCAGAGGCATTAATAGAGGCATACAGATTACATAAAAGTAAGGGCTTATTGTTAAGAGTAACCAAGGTGATAAGATAACGCTCCTCAGGATCTCTAAGAACTCTGTGAGTCTGCAGATGAAGTCCCTTGCGAAACAAAATCACCACCCCTCCCTTCCCCCCCCCCCAAAGCCGAGGTATCTAGGTGGTGTCCCACCCACCAAGTACAGAGCTTAGCATGTTCCTTGGAGGACAGCCGATTTTCCTGCAGAAAAGCCAAGGAAGCCTTTCTATGATTCAGTAATTGTAGTATTTTATAACGTTTAACTGGGGAGTGAATCCCCCCACATTCCAAGAAATCAGTTTATGTTCCAGGAACAACTAAAAAGAGAGATAAAAGCAGGTACAGAATATCCCATTTCATAGAACCAGGGGAGTGTCACAGCCACCCCCCCTAGCAGCAAAACACCATGGAGACCACCAATCCCCACTTGTCTGAACCAAGGAAAACCCCTCCCCCCAACAAGACCCCTCTCCCCCTCACACCCCCCTCATGCTCTCAACTCCCCCCCAACCCATCCCCTACACCACACCCCAATGGGTGTCACATTCAGAAAGCAGTATACACCCACTGCAGGATCCCTACAACAGCGCCCTAGATCCAAGCCCCCTTTGCCTGGGCCCCCGTAATAGCAGACCCCCCCAACATACAAAACCCCATGGCTCCTGGAGAGAGGAAATAAAGAGGGACAAGGCATAAATGGAGCTCCTGGAAAAGATGAAAGAATCAAAAGAACAGAAACGCCACGCTTCCCACCTCACATCAGTACAGAAAAAAGGGGATCCAAAGAGATAACCCTGTAAAATCCCAATACAGTAAAACAAACTGGCCTTAACCCAAGCCCATACCCCCCCCCCCCCACCACCACCACCACAACCACCGCAGAGCAGAGTTATCTAGAAATGGTAGAACTGCCTGGAAGACAAAAATGCACACCCAGGTCCAAGCACAGAATCACAAAGCTCCGCATCAGAAACCCACAGACCCAAAAAGGGAGGGGGCAGAGGGACACAACCCAAGAAATAAATACAATAGCATAACATCAACAGAACTGTGCAGTAAATCCCCGCATCCACTCACACCATGGAGTATCTAGTAAAGCGGAGGAAAACCACAACGCCAGCCAGGACTCCCGGACTAACATCCCCTACACACTCCGAACACATAATCTCCACTCACCCAAACAGAACCCAGCCAAACCAAAGACAGCCCCAGCACAAACACCCACAGACACCACCAGCACGCATCCTCTCCCCCCCTCCCCCCGCATCAGAAAACACTCTAGGCTTACAGCAGAGTTCCGAAAGAAGGGCAAGAGCAAGGCCAGCCCAGGTCCAAGTCAAGGCATAAAGGGCCCTTCTCCAGAGGCCTATACGAAAAGCCCCAAGGCACAAAGTTCAGACCCCGAAGGGACTACCAACAGAGCCCAAGCAAAGCTCACAGGGTGGCTTTGGGAATCTGCTCTTCCACAAAGCGCTGAGCAGTCTCTGGAGATTCAAAGTGATGCGCTTTACCCGAGTGCATCACCCGTAAGCTTGCTGGATACTGAAGAGAAAAAGGTATTTTCCGTCGAACCAAAGTGGTACATAGCGGGGAAAACTTTCGGCGAGCCTGGGAGACCTCCGCAGAGTAGTCCTGGAAACAGAGGATGGAGTTATTGTGTATTTGAGTTTCTTCCCCTGATGCAGGGCCCGAAGCACCTCGATCTTGTGCTGGTAATTCAAAAGACGGCAGATCACCACCCTTGGACGATTGGCACCGTCCCTCCTCTGCCCCAGGCGATGGGTCCGTTCAATCCGCAGGGGGCCCAGCTTCTGCGGGACGGCGAGAGAATCCATCAGCCATTGTTCCAAGACGTCACCCAGGTCACCCTCTGCAATGGACTCGGGCAGGCCAATAAACCGGAGATTGTTCCGGCGGGACCGGTTCTCAAGATCCTCAATCTTGGCCTTAAGTGCTGCCAGCGAGGTGGTATGTGCCCGCTTGTTCTTGGGAGAGCCACTGGACAGAGTCTTCGGTATTGCTGACACGCTGCTGCGTGTCCTGGACCTCAGATGTTAATGTTGCAAAGCGCTGATCCAGGGTATCGTTTATCGAGGATCTGTTGTAACATGGCACCGAGAGTGCCCTCCAGTGCAGACGGCACCTCCACTGTCACCTCCATGACCCAGAGGGAGCTAGGGGATTCCGGAGATACAGGAGCCATGTGTGCCGACATCTTAATTTCCAACAGCTTCCCCTGCTCTTGGCTCCTTGTTGGTTGTTTCGCTGCCATCCCACCGCTACCTGCACCAAGCACTCCAAGGGGCCGAGGACGTGATCCCCGCAGCAGGTAACTAATTTAGTAGGGCAAAACTGCTGATTAAATGCCAGATCTGCAGCAGGCATATCGGAGCCGCAAGAGCACACAACCTCACAGCCCCATGCTTCCGCCGGAAGTCTAGAGTTAAGGAATTTGTGTCACTGGACATCATAGGTGGTTTAAAAGTTGTCCTGGAGAAGCATGACAACACATGTTGTCTTGGGACAGTGGCACCATGTAAAATCCATCCTTTGAAATCTGTTGATAATGACATCTAATGGTTAGATGTATTATCACCCTTAGTTTTATTTTATTATTCTTCCAAAGCAACAAAATGTTTGGCAACCATTCAATTCAATCTGTCCCTCCCCCAGCCCCTACGGGTCAGACACACACACACACACACTATCTCTCTCTCTGGCAATTTCATGCTTTTCCTACATGTTAAGTGCCTGTTAGCTCTTTTGCCTCTAGTTCCCTGTACTGCTCTCTTCCTGTAATTCATCAATTTTTATAAGCTCAAGTATTACTAAAATGTTTAAAAAAAAATTTAAATAGCTGATTTTAGCATAACTACAGTGTACCAAGAGGGCAGACCAGCTGTTGCTTTATGCGCTGCCTTCTTAAGTGATGGATTTTGGAGCAGGATGGATCTATGAGGATTGTGAAACATGCTCAAAAATTTTTGGCATTGCAAAAGGAGTTTAGATACTTGAGCCTATCAAAGTGCTAATAGTTCATACTATCCATTATGTATCCCCAATTGTTATTATTTCATTGACACATGTTGAAATTGTTCCCGATATGTACTATAAATAATCAGTCACAAAATCACAGCTCTAAATACTCTATAGTTTAAAAGATTATATCATAATGTTTGATATAATCTTTTAAACTATAGAGTATTTAGAACTGTGATTTTGTGAGTGAGCATCATTGGTTGAAAAGACACCTCCCTTGCCTTTTCTGCTTGACCGACTAAAGATAGGCGCTGGAAATGAAGGCCAGGGTTTTCCAGGAAGCCTGTGTGACTGTCTTTTGGGATACTGTACCTGGGTATAAAAGAATATTGATTTATCTTTCCATCTCATCCTGACTGTACAAGGCACTGGGAAGAGGGGACCAGACCAGCTTTGGAACTTACTGTTGATCTATGCAGTGTGATGGAGTTCTCCCCTGATCTCTTTCTCAATTATTGCTAAGTAGTATATAGAAATAAAACAAAAGCAAAGGAAATAAGGTAATACCTTTTTTATTGGACTAACTTACCTTATTTCCTTTGTTTCTGTTTTATTTCTATACATTACCTTGAAAAGTGGACTAACACAGCCACCACATCATTTCGCTCAATTATTGCTGGAAGCTTTAGCCTGCCAAGTGGAGAACTAACCCACTGCAATGCCCTCACTGTATCTTTTGAAATTTCTGTTTGGCTTCCTGAATAAATAATGAAACGTGGCACGTCGAGGCCAAAGAACATTATTTAACAGATAAATGATGTTTATTTTTTGATGCTTTGCACAATAATAACCTACGGTTTATCTGAAGGTACAGCGATGATTGGGTGGTGAGGTTTTTGGGGGAACTTGTTCCCCTTTTTCCTCCATGTCTCTGAGCACAACCTTCTGATTAGAAAAACTATATGAAAATAAATTTAACTAACTTTTTGACTTTAATATAAAAATCCTTTTATGAAAGCATGTTGTGTAGTATATTCTCACTGGAATCTTTGGCATGACAATCCCTAGGTTCAACATCTCTCCCTCTCTCCTCCACATCTAAGGAAGCACTTTTTTACAGAAAGGGTAGCAGATGCATGGAATAGTTTGAATTCAAGAACGTGTGGGACAGGCATGTGTAGGGTTGCCAGATTTTCCAATTAGAAAATCCGGACCTCTAAACCTGCCCCCAGTTTCACTTTAGCCCTGGCCCCCACTGTCTGCTCTTGTCGGGCAGGGAGGAAGTCCACGTGTGCGTGTGGCATCCGCGCATGCACGGACTTCCTCCCTGCCCGACACAATTTCAGGAGGTGCCGGGTTTTGAAAAGCTGTCCGAACCCCTGGACATGTCCTCAAAAAGGAGTGAGTTTTATGGTGTCATTGCAGATTAAAAATAATATCTCCCTACAAATTTGACTATAAATAATCAGAAAATATTCTAAAACTCATTCCTCAGATCTGGCATATTCTCTATTTTCCATTGCAAAGTCAGAATGAGAGTGTCTGTCAAGTAGGGCCTGGATTCTGTAACCGGTGTTGTTGTCGGTGGCCACCTTCAAAGCGGCTGCAATTGTGTGTCAAAGGAGGACATGTCCGGGGAAATCCAGACATTGGTAACTCTAAGCATGTGGGATCTCTTAGGGAGGGGAGGAGATAGTAGATGCTGTGGATGGGCTATTTGACCTTTATCTGCCATCATGATTCTATGTTCAGTGGTGTGATCGGCATCTCTCTTTGCAATTCCCTCCCTCGCCCATTCTCCTTTACTTTCAAAGTTGCTTAGCAACTGTGGAAGCTTTCTCTGAGGGATAGATGCCAATCATGCCACAGATAGGGGTGGCGATTAAATTTATTAGCCGTGATTAATTTTTTTAACACGACTAATAAATAACATGTTACTCATGGCATTAACTGTGCTTAATACACAGCCCTAATTTATATGCATATCCATATACCCAAGTTTGTAAAATATGCTTTTCGGCAAGTGTAAATATGTACCATTTGTGTTCTATAGAGGCTGATTCTATGAATCTGTTTCATAAAGGTACTCCTTTTTGGACTTTCCACACAGAAGTCATGTTATAATCTATAATTTATAAATTCAGGTACTATCTACCAACATCTACAAAATTACAATTAATTTTTCTTGAATAAGACAACTTCTGGCAGCATAATATATTCTGATGTATCTACTATTGTGTATTTGTCTGTTATCATTAGCTTAGATTTTCTTTGGTTTTAATTCCATTTTCTCTAATGTACTGTAGGACATTTATCTATGCAGCCTTGACTAAAGGAAGACCTACCCCTCTTCGTATAGTTATCCAAGCTGTAATATTCTGTACCTTTAACGGCTTCCTTCAAGGGCACTGCATGGTTTATGGTACTGAATACCCTGCCACCTGGTTTACGGACAGCAGATTTACCTCAGGTAATTTGTTTATTATTTAATGTGATTACATTATAAAAAGATATCTTCAGTATCAGTTCAAATGTTTAGTACCACAAATCAGCTACATGTCACATGGCTAAAAATATAAACATCACCTTGACTAAGGCCGTAAATTCAAAATTGAAGAGCATTTATTATTATGGAATAACTAAGTTATTTACAGAGAAGGAAATATTTAAAGTACTTATGCAAATGAGAGCAAATATAGCCATAAGCAGGGGCGGCCCTATAAGGAGGCCAACTGAGACAGCTGCCTTAGGTGGCACTCTTGAGGAAGTGGCATCTTGCTGCAGACCAGCCTACCTGCTAGTCTGCTTTCTCTGCCGCTCCCCTTCCTGGCATCTAGTTCTTTCACCCTCTTCCCCAGATCAGCATTTTTTTCTCTCCTCCAACCCACATCTACCTTAGATTTGTCAGCAGCAGCATTGATTTCACAGAGCGGCCCTTCTAACCCCGGCGCTTCTCTCCACTGTGGCTTGCCCCACTGGAAATAGGAAGTTGCCAGAGAAGGTGGGCTGCAATGGAGAGAAGTGCTGGGATCGCCAGGGCCATTATGTGAATCACTGCCACCGCCGCCAAATCTACAAGTAGATACAGGGGGATGGAAAATAATGCTGATTGGGGGGAGAAGGTGAAAAGATTAAATGGCGGGAAGGGGAGTAGCAGAGAGAACTGACCAGCAGGCAGCCTGGCCAGCAGCAAGATGCTGCTCCCTCAACAGTGCCTGATATTGGACCCGGGGCAGTGGCATACCAAGGGGCAGGCAAGGGGGGTGGAGCAGTCCACCCCAGGTGCAGCCCATAAGGGAGTGCTCCGAGGGCCAGTGCTGTGATCTTCTTCCGGAAGTGACAGTCTTCACAATTCTCTGCTCTGCCGGCATCAGGCCTTCCTCTCTGCCAGGTCCTACCTGTCAGAGAGGAAGATTCGAAGCCAGCAAACCCGTGAGTTGTGAAGGCTGTGCTGCCGAAAGAGGGGGAGGGATGACAAATAGAGAGAGGGAAGGAGAAGGGAGACCAGGGATGGGAGGGAAAGTAAGGGCAGCACAAGGTCCCTTTACAGCCCATCATGAAAACAAATACACCCGTTTACTATCTTTAGTTTTATTTAAAAATAGTAAATTTGGGCCTGTGTCTGAGACCAAAGTGGCATCAGACATCTGTGAAGAAGCTCCCACTTTTAAGGCAAATTTTCTTTGTTCCATTGCTGTTTTCTACTTATGTTTATGCCTAAGTGTCGAGGGAGGCAGCTGAACTGAGGAAGGAGCTCAGCTTAGATGATGAGGTTTCAGAGAACCTAAGAGGACCATCCACCCTTCTCCTTCCTGAGAGATTGCAAGAGCTGGATACCGGAGCTATGGAAAGACCTGTGGAAGATGGCAATCAACTTGGTTGCTGTCTCTAGTGCACTTGAAAGTATTTCCATCACAAATGATGATGCCAGGTCAGATGAAGACGCTACTACAAGAAGGGGTGCTGCAGTTGGTCACCCTTGGTAGAGAGTGCAGTGTTCTCCCCAGAAATTTTGGCATGAAAAAGTAGCCGGGTGGGGTGGGGCGGGACGGGGAAATTTGGTGGTGGGGAAAATGAAGGGCTCCTTTTACTAAGCTGCAATAGCGTTTTTAGCGCGTGCAGAATTGCTGCGCTACACGGCTAGAACTAATGCCAGCGTCTAGTGCGTGCGGCAATTCTGCACGAGCTAAGCGCGGGGTAAAACCGCTATCGCAGCTTAGTAAAAGGAGCCCTAAATGTGTACTATTTGTATTAGTTAATTATTATTAGTTATTTTCCAATGCTCAATATGACTGCCTTTCTTAAGGTTTGACACTTGTTCCATAATATTTATATTAAATTTAAGAAGTATCCAATTCTAGAAGTGAATAATTAGATATTTGCCCTCTTTCAAATGGTATAGAGCAGAGTCTCTCAAACTTTTTTAACTCCGGCACACTAAACACAGCAAATGTTTTTTTGTGGCACACTAAATGCAGCAAATGTTTTTCATGGCAGGAAAAAATTTCTGGGGAGAACACTGTTGCCATTAGTTTTCAAGGTCCAATCACATCAAAGAATGATGCTTATCTGGGCAGTTGTATAATAAAAAGAATGGATAAGATAACATGAGAAGTGAAATTGTCATGAATCAGAGGGATACATACCCTGTAGGTCCTAAAAGCAGGCTTGTGGATTAGATATAAACTATGAAGGCAGTGGCGTACCTAGCATATGTGACACCCGAGGCCCATCATTTTTTGACACCCCCCATCTGTATGAAAAACATGATTTTTAGTAACAATCTACACATCACACAAGAGTGTACCTAGGAAAAGGCAGCATCTTACATATTGCAGTGAGCAGTACATCAATACACCCATTGTAAAACTAAACAAGCCAGATTAGTACAGATCAATCCTACACAGTCAATCTTAACTGAAAACCATGTCTTTCGAACACACAGAACACAGAAAACACCTTCGCCTAGTATGGAATATGTAATCACAAACTAACCCCTCTCCCTTTTACAAAACTGTAATGTGGTTCATAGAATTCTGAGCAATTACTACCATGGCCGGTTCTAAAAAAACGCTCTACAGTTTTGTAAAAAGGGGGATAAAATAGAAAAACGTAGACAAAGGTTAAATTGAACCACCAAGAAGCTGGACTCTGCATATAATGCAACATCACAGAAACAGCGATGCATCTTCCCTAAAGCAAAAAAATAAATAAATATAATTTTTTTCTACATTGTCTTCTCTGGTTTCTGCTTTCCTTACAGTCTTGTCACTCTCTTCCTTTCATCCACTGTCTACCCTCTCTCTGCCCCTTCTATATGGCATCTTCTCTCCTTGTATTCCCCTTCCATCTCTCCCTTCACCCCTATTAGTCTGGCATCCATCATCTTCCCTTCCCTCCTCCAATGGTCTGGCATCTCTCTCCTCTTCTTCCCTTCCCTTTCCCACACCCCCATGGTCTGGCATTTCACTCTCTCCTCTCCCTTCCCACGTCCATTAGCATCTGCCCCCTTTCTTTCCCTCCAACCCAATTCCATCCAGTATCCTTCCCCCTTATGTCTCTCTCTCCTTTCCCTGCACACCAATTCCATCAGCATCTGCCCCCTTTCTCTCCCTCCACCACCCTTCCATACCACCCTGACTCCCTTTTTCTCCCTGCACCCCTTTCTATGCTCCTCTCTCCCTCCAATCCAGCAAGGTCCCATGATGACTGCTTCTGTTGCCTCTGCCTCTGGAAGATGTAAGTGACGTTGGAGGGGGTGGGCCGGCAGATGCAGGGAGTTACGGCAAGGTTCCGCAATGACTGCAGCTGCCGGTCCACCACTTCCAACGCCACTTCCATCTTCCGGAGGCAGAGGCGGCAAATGCAGTCATCACGGGACCTTCCTGCACTTCAGTGCGGCTGCCGACTCTGCTTCGGAATAAGTACAGCAGCCGCGCTGAGGTGCAGGTGCCATTTAGAGCAGCTTGGAAGGTTCTGGATCCAGCTGGCTGTGTACTCCCTCTAGGGCTAGCACCCGGGGCGGTCTGCCACTGTATGAGGGGACAAAAAAATAATAAAAAGAATGGATAACTTGACCGATTTACACATGTCATACAATTATAACCACAAAAATATGTCATAAAATGTAATTCTAAACTCAAAAGACTCCAGACGAAAAGCAGATTATAGAAAGAAAACCAGAAAAGACCAAACCCATAGTACTATGATTCAAATGCTAAAATCGGATATGTCCATTATAAAGAGACGTGTGGATCACTGCTAATTATAACAAGTGAGTCTTTAAAATATGAGACGGTAACGGATAGCCAGACCTGGTGGACGGAAGTGATAAATACTGGAGCCAAAACCAAAGCACCGTGATGAAACTTGAATGGAAATATGGATACCTATTTATACTTTTGAGTAAAATTGTGATGCAAACGTGTCATAGAAAAGAATAAATAACATGTAAACTAAAAACCAAGAACAACATATTTTAACACCGAACTCAGAATTAATGAAATAACATGCTAAAAGAACTTAACCCCCCCTAAAATAGGGCATATACATACTTAAAATGATGGCTGGTTACAAACAAGTTTCAAGTTTATTATAAAATTTGATTAATCGCCATTCCAAATTCTAAGCGATGTACAAATCAATAAAAATTACAGAACTATGGGAAACAAACACAACTAACAAAGGGACTAAATCTACTAAAAATATTAAAAACCAATTTATACAAACATAATAAGACAAAAGGAAAGGCAAGGAAAGAAATACAATCTAATGAATATGAGGAAAAACAATTAAGGTTAAAAACAATAGGAAAGGGAAGGAAAAAACTCTCAAAAACTATAAAGATAAAAAAGAGAGCCATAAGCAATTCATTTAGTTATTGAATGCATCTTTAAAAAAGAAAACTCTTAAGTTTGCTCTTAAATTTTTCCAAATTCTTTTCCTCTCTTAAATAAATTGGAAGTGAATTCCATGTTTGAGGAGCTGTGATGGAAAAGATAGATTGCCGCCGTGTGTTAATAATTTTGAGAGAGGGAATGACCAATAAATGTTGGTCATTCGACCTCAGTAATCTGGATGAAGTATAAGGTATCAAGGCTTTATAAATAAAAGCTGGGGTTTTAAATATAAGAGATTTAAAGGTGAGTAAGCTTAATTTATACAATATACAATGTGCGACTGGAAGCCAATGTGCTTTGTTAAGTAAAGGAGTTACATGATCAAATTTCTTTGCTTTCATAATAAGTTTAATTGAAGCATTCTGGATGATCTGCAGACGCCTAATTTCCTTTTGAGCCATTCCCTTAAATAGGGCATTGAAGTAGTCAATTTTTGAAATAACCATAGAATGAATTAGTATATTCAACGATCTTGGACATAAGAATGTAGATGTTGAGTGAATTTGACGAAGTCTGAAAAAAGTTGATTTAACAACGTGGCTAATATGGTCATGATAAGTTAATTTGTTATCAAAGATAACCTCTAAAATCCTAATTTTATTTATCAGCTTCAGGGTGATACCTTTGATAGAAATTGGAAAGGTAAGTTTATAACTATCTTTCCAGGGAAAGAGCATAATATTTGTTTTATTAATGTTAAGGGATAATCTATTGGTATCAAGCCATTGGTGAATCTGTTCTAGTTTCTCATTAATAGCTGATATTTCAGAGAACTATTGGGGTCCAGTGGATGTAAAAGCTGTATATCATCCACATAAACAAATACGGAAAAGCCAATAGATTGACAAAGAGTCATGAGAGGTGCAAGAAATATATTAAACAGAAGAGGGGAAAGAATAGAACCCTGCGGAATACCATATGATGCTGAGAAACTTTCAGAAGTTGTATTGTTAAAAGATACAATTGAAGAACGATTATCAAAATAAAATTTAAACCAAAGCAGGACTTGGTCTGTAATACCGATGGATTGGAGTCTATCTATTAAGAGATTGTGGTCAATTGTATCGAATGCTGATGAAAGATCAATTGAAATCAAAAGAACAGATGTATGATGATCCAGGTGGTAAAATATGGAAGTTGACATGCCGATCAGTGAATGTTCAGTAGAATGATATTGTTGAAAACCTGTTTGATTTGGGTGCAAAAGTAAAAGTATGGGAAATGAACAGCTGATAATACAGAGTATATCTTGAAAACATAAGCCGATAGTAGCTCAAAGACAAGCCGACCGGGTAGATGAAAAGTGAAATCAGAGGTCATGGCCTGAAGCTGAGAGGGGACATGGCCAGGACAAATGTCAGAAAGTTCTGCTTCACACAGCGAGTGGTGAACGCCTGGAACTCTCTCCCGAAAGAGATGGTGGAGGAAACTACCATTCTAGGATTTAAGGGAAAATTGGACACACATCTTCTTGCAGGACACATTGAGGGATACGAGTGACTAATGTATACACCAGGGTACGCCTGGCTGAACCTCCGCGTATGCGGATCACCAGACTGGATGGACCCCAGGTCTGATCCGGTGCAGGCATTTCTTATGTTCTTATGAAACCTGGGAAAGATCTAAATTATTGTTCAAATGAGCTTCTATTAATACCAAAGAATAAAACCACAGCACTCGGGAAAGTAAAAAAGGGAGAGTAAAATGGACTTACTGAAAAGGTCTCTGCACTGATGAGATAAATTCGTAAGCAGAATAAATGTGAACACGCGACAGTGGGGCTATGATATTTGATCCGTTGAAAGAGGCGCCAAAAAAGTGTCGGCAGTGGATTGGATGCACACTGATAGGGGAAGGGCATCGGGCTGTTAAAAAAGGCTGCTTTAATAAATAAATGAAAATACTGGTGAAAAACTAAATAAAAAACCAAAACCATGATAAAATGCCGAACCTGACTGCAAGTGGTAGTGAAATTAAATACAGAAAAGACAAAGGTTTTCTTAGCAAGCCCAAAGGATAAAATAATTAGAACATCAATTCACTTAAATGGTCATGATTACCCAATTTCTAAATCTAAAAAAATATTAGGAGTTACATTAGACACACATCTATCTATGGTTGAACATACAAATTTAGTGGTGACGAAGTGTTATTTTTTCACTATGGAAACTAAAAACTATCAAAAAATATTTTGATCCTCTATCCTTTAGACCAGGGGTGCCCACACTTTTTGGGCTTGCGAGCTACTTTTAAAATGACCAAGTCAAAATGATCTACCAACAATAAAATTTTAAAAAAACACAAAGCACACTGTACGCACAGAAAATGTTAATTATCATTTATATTCTGGGTTTTTTTCAAAGAGGTCAAGGCAGATGACTCCATGCACTGTCACCTCAGTAACAACCATTCAAAAATAGACAAATATACCCCCTCCCTTTTTACTAAATCACAATAGCAGTTTTTAGTGCAGGGAGCTGCACTGAATGCTCAGCGCTGCTCTCGACGCTCATAGGCTCCCTGCGCTAAAAACCGCTATTGCAGTTTAGTAAAAGGGGGCCATAGTGCAAAATATAGACAGCAGATATAAATTCTCAAAACGGACACATTTTGATCACTAAATTGAAAATAAAATCATTTTTCCTACCTTTGTTGTCTGGTGATTTCATGAGTCTCTGGTTGCACTTTCTTCTTCTGACTGTGCATCCAGTCTTTCTTCCCTTCTTTCAGCCTGTATGCTTCCTCTCCTCCAGACCTCATTCCCTCCCCCAACTTTTTCTTACTCTCTCCCTGCCCTTTCTTTTTTTCTCCCTGCCTTCCCCCAAGCCACTGCCACTGCCGCTGCCATCGGATAACAGGCCCCAAAGCCATGCCGCCACCCCAAGCTCTCCCTGCTTCGGGCCGACCAGCATTCCTCTCCCCAACGTCAATTCTGCCATTGGAGAGGAAGTTCCAGCCCAGCCAGGCAGCGATTGGCTGGCCAGAACCTCCTCTCCAACGGCAGAATTGACATCGGGGAGAGGAAGGCTGATCGGCCCGAGATCGCGATCAACCTATTGGGAGAAATGCTGCCGGGTCCTGCCTTCGCGGAAACAGAAAGTAGGCAGGACCCGGCAGCAAGAACAGCAAATTGTAAGCTTCACTGACCTGTCTCCCACCTTAGCACATAGCGAACGCATGCTCCGGGGCTCTAACATGTGCGTGCCGGCTTCCCTTCTCTTCTCTTCCCTCCCCGGACATAACTTCCGGTTTCGGAGGGAAGAGAAGGGAAGCCGGCACGCACACTTAGAGCCCCGGAGCATAAGTTCTCCAAGCCGGGTTTTTTTTTTAATGTTGAGCAGCCGCAGCAGCAGCAGAATTCACATCGGATGATAGCCAGGCGGTCATCTAAATTAGTTGGGCGGAGCGCCCAGCTAAAAGGCCCTAGGGAGAACACTGAGAGTGTGAGGTATGACAAGACTCAGTGGAGCTTGATTCAGTAGCTTTAGCCAATTTAGTAATCTTAGCCCTCCTCAACCTGCTGTGAATCTTTTAACTGTGGATCTGAAAGCTTTATAATAATAATAACTTTATTCTTTTATACCGCCATAACCAAAAGTTCTAGGCGGTTTACACTAAAAAAAGCTGGACTAGAGAGCTGCATGGGAACGGGGACGACAGGAATCCCACGGGGATCCTGCAGGTTCCCCCTTTGGGTCACGGGGATCCCTTGGGGATGCCCCCTAGGGTCGCGGGGATCCCGTGGGGAACGCCCCCTAGGGTCGTGGGGATCCCGTGGGGATGCCCCGAGGGTCATGGGGTTCCTGCGGGGTTAGATGGCACTCGAGCCGCAAGGCTAGTCTCCTTCTCCTTACCTGCCCTGCCGCAGCACACAGCCGAACGGAAGTCTTCTCGATGTCAGCGCTGACATCGGAGGGAGGGCTTAAGCAAATCCTCCCTTCCTCCGACGTCAGCGCTGACATCGGGAAGACTTCCGGTCGGCTGAGTGCGGCAGGGCAGGTAGGGAGAAGGCAATGGCGTACTAAAAGGTGGGGGGGGGGCGGTCCGCTCTGGTTGCAGCCATGGGGGGGAGTGTGCACAGCCGGTCAGGTCCCCTTACCTTTGTGGCACTTCCCCCGACCGACTGATAATAGGCCTGGCCGACAAACCTCCCTGCCCTGTAGCTGCGAATCTAAATTACCTTCTTACAGCAGCTTCAATACTCCAGCTGCTGTAAGAAGGTAATTTAGATTCGCGGCTACAGGATAGGGAGGTTTGTCCAACCGGGCCTGTTCTGTTGTTGGTCAGGTGGGGATGCGCCACAAAGGTAAGGGGCAGGGAGGGAGAAAGGGAGGAAAGGTGGAGTGGAGAAGAAAAGACGCTTAAGGGAAATGAGTAAAACTGAGGGGGGAGAAGGCCGCTGAAAGCACTGGGGAAGACAAAGGGGTGGAGAAGGATGCTGAAAGGACATGGGGAAGATGGGAGGGGGGAGAAGGATGCTGAAGACAGAGGGGGGAGAAGGATGCTGAAAGCACATGGGGAAGACAAAGGGGTGGAGAAGGACGCTGAAAGCACATGGGGAAGACAAAGGGGGGGAGAAGGACGCTGAAAGGACATGGGGAAGACGGGGGGAGAAGGACGCTGAAAGGATATGGGGAAAACAGAGGGGGAGAAGAACGCTGAAAGGATATGGGGAAGACAGAGGGGGAGAAGAACGCTGAAAGGACATGGGGAAGACAGAGGGGGGAGAAGGACGCTGAAAGGACATGGGGAAGACAGGGGGGAGAAGGACACTGAAAGCACATGTGGAAGGCAGAGGGGGGAGAAGGATGCTGACAGGACATGGGGAAGATGGGGGGAGAATAGGACGCTGAAAGGAAATGGGGAAGAGAGAGTGGGGAGAAGACGCTGGCAGGGAAGAAGACAGAGATGCCAGACTATGTGGGGAGCGAAGGGAAGAAGATGGGTGCCAGACCAATTTGGGAGAGGGGAGAAAGGGAGAGGCACAGTAACAGAGCAAATGGAAGACGCAGAGAGAAGAGAGACAGTGGATGGAAGGAATTCAATGAGAACATGAGGAAAGCAGAAACCAGGCAACAAAGGTAGGAAAAAAATTCTTTTTTTTTTTTTTTTTTGCTTCAGGATAAAGTAGTATATTAGTTGTGTTGATAAAAATTTATAAACATTAGAGGCTCAGGTAGAAACCCATTTACAAAGTATGTATTCTTCCCAATTAATATTTCCAAATTAATAAAGTCTTTTTGCTTATTTTTAAATGGGTTTCTACCAGAGCCTTTAATTCAGTAGCATAATTAAATGAAATAACTATTTCTGTAGTTTATAGGGATGGGAGGGGACGTAGGGGATTCCTCGCGGGGACGGGTGGGGACGGAGGGATTCCTCGCGGGGACGGGTGGGAGTCATCACGGGGACGGATGGGGACGGGTGGAACTTTGGCGGGGACGGGTGGGATTTCTGTCCCCGCGCAACTCTCTAAGCTGGACAATCAGCACAATACAATAATACAGTAAAAAATACAAATATTTGTAAAATAGAATTTCTATAATAAAACTCTCTAAGTAATAAACTTATCGAACAAAGTGGTCTTAACTAATTTCTGAAAACTGCAATAGATAACATAGCTTGCTGAATACATTTACCTAACCAAGATTGTTGCCTACCAGTTTGAAATGGAACACTATGGAAAACCTTCACTACAGTTAGGTTATTTTGCCATGCCCATAGATGCGATCACGCTTCCCCTTTACTGTTAAAACTCCACTGGTTGCCCATTGAATATCACATAAAGTTCAACATTTTGACTGTTACCTTTAAAGCCTTTGGGTACTCCTATCTAGCCTTGCTTACTATGCTGTATACTCCTACCCGTTATTGCTTCTTAGTTATCTATGATCCTTTAATATTCACAGATTAGTTTTCCTAAATCCTAGAACAGAATATTAGGAGTCAACCAGAGGAGTGCATTTTATTGCACTGCTCCCTTTCTATGGAACTCCCTTCTAGAATATCTTAGATCTGAATCTTCCCTATGGCAATTTAAAATAGGCCTAAAGACTTATTTTTTTGGCCTGGCCTTTGATGGCTATACTGCAAATCCCCTTTTAAGATTTCTCTGGCTTCAATGTTGGCTCCTACAGTGTGCAGGTTATATAGCCTACTGGTTCACTTTGTTCTTATTGATTAGATTGAGTGTATTTTAATTTGCTAAATATTGCATTTTCCTATATATGATTGGTGTTCCATTCGTCCATTTTATTTTTATTGTACACTTCTCTCTCCGTATTCACGGTTTCAGCATTTGTGGTTTCGATTATTATGGTTTTTAGCTTGCTGGCTCCCCCCCCCCCCAAAAAAAAAATTACATCAGCTTGCATAGAGAAATCGCTGATTCCAAGCATTTACAGAGAAAATCGCTGATTCCCAGCACTTTCTTCACTGTGTTTTGCCTCTCGTTCAGGAACAGGCCAGGTCTCCCACCATGTTATTCGCGGTTTCACTATATTCACAATGGTTTTTTAATAGAAAACAGCGAATAACATATGAAAAAATTATTTACGTTTTTTTCTATATTTGCGGTTCTGTTAATCCCCTATCACAGTGAATACGGAGAGAGAAGTGTACTCTGCTTTGAATTGCTGGTATAAAGAAAAGAGGATATAGCAAATTTTAACTGTAAATTATAAACTATGCTCTAACCTTGTGACTATATCTTTCAAGATTTTATAGCTTGGTGGATGAGTTTAGACAATTCAACAAGAACACAACAAAAATAGACAATGCTGAAAAATTCATAAAATAATTTAAATCTTCAGTTATTCAACAGCTTAGGGACAAAGCCTTATTAATGAGGAAAATTGAAAATCTAGAGAATGCAAATAAAAATCTAAACTTGCGACTTTTAAATTTTCCAATTTCTAGACTTTTGGCCCCTAAGGAGTATCTCAGACATTTTTGACATCTGTACTGAAATTTCCAAAACCAACTATTCCACCTATTCAGAAGATTTACTATATCACTACTTCTAATGTAGAGAGAGAACATGTGAAAGCAGGACTGAATGTTTCTGGTTTATTGGTTTTCCTACAAGATAAAGAAGCAAAGAAAAAAATGTTTCCTTTATGGGACATAGGGTTTATATTTTTCCAGATGCTTCTGGATAGACCCAGCTTAGGATGAAAAAGTTTTTGCCTTATCGTTCTATAGTAGTTTCTATAAGAGCTGAATTTCAGTTGCACTTTCCCTATAAATGTTTTCTTTTCAAGGTAATAGATACATTTTTTATGAACCAGCACAACTTCAGTTTTTCTTGGAAGGGAAAGGTATTTTTTGCAGTGTTGTCTACAACTTCTTAGATGTTGTGTTCATAAATGTTTTAGCAACAGGCCAAATCTCTGAAATATATTTATTTCCTTTTTCCCAGCTTTCTATGGATATCCCTATTAGGGCTCCTTTTACGAAGCCGCGTTAGCGGTTTAACGCGTGTATTAGTGCGTGCTAAACTGCTGGCCGTGCTAGACGCTAATGCCAGCATTGAGCTGGTGTTAGTTCTAGCCGCGTAGCGTGGGTTTAACGCATGCTAAAAAGTTGCGTGCGCTAAAACCGCTGAGGAAGGGGAGGAAAAGTCCTGTAAGCTCAGGTGAAGACCCCCGAGAATTTCCCTGTTATAGCAGTAGCAGGCCAAAGCAAGGCCAATACAGCTAAGACTTAAAATGGTTGCTGAAAAAGCATAGTTAGAAAGAAAACCAATTCTGGCACGAGTCCCCATCAAAATTTATATTGTATATAGTCATTAAACACATGGATGCCATTATAGTTTAGTTGGGATTGGTCTTTATTATAGGTGTAGGGAGTCCCTATTTCAACTTTTGATATAGTTCGGGCAACTAAGCATATGTGGGGGGGTTCTTAATCTGGTCTGATATTCAGAATGTGGATCAAGTTCACAGTAAATAGGGGTGGCTAACATTTTAATATACTTTTCTTTTATAGCTTCATCCTGTCATGATCGTACTATATCCAAAAGGGATAAATTAATCAGTTAGATTATAGCTAGGATCAGTTAGAGAGAAAAACAATTCTGGTGAAAAATATAAGTAGCATGATAACTTTATGAAAGAAAGACGAACCACGGACAGAAGTGTACAAGAAGGCTAACCACAGAACCGGAAAACCGTTAGGCCCAGGTGTTCTAAAGAGGAACTTGGTATATTAAAAGGACATTTACGGGGAAGTGAGGGAGAAGCATATGAAAAAAGGCGTGACACAGAATCACTCAATTATATTAACCAATCCATAGATTAATAAATGAGATAATGAATATGATTAACCAATGAAAGTGTGAAATGTAACATACACCAACATGGGCCAGAGCTGTCAGAATCATATAAAAGAAAGCTCCTTGAACCAAGGAGTGAGAACTCATCGGAAGTTCTCCATCAGTCTGGCCAGCCTGCAGTATGCTCTATCACTCTGTATGCTGTGTGATTTGTTCCTGTAAGCTATTACTATTTGATTATTAAAACTCATATTATTTGTATCAGCATAAAGAGAGTTGAGTGGTCTGTCTGTGAAGGCCTAGGGTCTTCACTGCTAATGCGGCTTCATAAAAGGAGCCCTTAGTTCTCCCTCCTTATCCATTTTTTATGCATTATATTATATGGATTATTTCCTAGTAGGTTTGGCTAACAGCTTTAATGGCTTGTAATAATGTTTTTGATTTTAAATTTTAAACAAAATAAAAAATAGCAAATTTGTGTTTAACATGCTTTTAAATTTAGCGCCTGATTAAAGTTTCACCAATGGAGGTATGTCTTAAGAGAAAAAGACCTCAGCAGATATGTCTTCAATCAGGCAGTTTTCACCTTTTGTTAGCTTCCATCCACTATCATAGGTCAGAAAAATATTCTTTGTTAGTCAATTAAAATTTACCCCCACCCTTACAAAACTGTAGTGTGACGTATAGCGCCAGCCACGACAGTAACATTTCTGATGCTTAGAGGAATTCTATGAGCATTGGAGCTGTTACCGCCGTGGCCAGCGCTAAAAACCATGCTAGTTTTGTAAAAGGGGAGGTTTAATGATTTATTGAGATTTATGTTCACCCAGAAAATTAAAACCACAAGGCAACTTGTACATTGCTTACCAATGTCAGTGGCATCCTTAGCATTTCAGGTCATGTATACCAAAAACAAAGCTGACAACACATAAACCAAAAATTGAAGCGGAGAAAAAATAAACCTCAATTGAGGGAGGTTGGGACTACACAAGTACCCAACCATCCACACATCATCACGGGTTTATAAAAAAACTCCGTAAACATATATATGAGAGTAACTGCTTCACTCGTTTTCATTCATACAAAAACTTATTTTGGTCACTTTTTTTTCCCTTCTTTTTTTCTCCAAAGTCTTTTTTGTGTATAAACGTCAGTGTATAGTAATACAGGCCAGAATCCCAAACTTAACTGAATTAATTAGCAAGGGCTACAGCTTAATTGCATTAGTGTAAGAGTTCTTAAAGGTATGGAGCATACAATCAAAAATAATACAGAAAAAATACACTCATCTGAAAAAGGCTTTTCACCAAAGGCTTCCAACTCATACTCCCGACAGAAAAGACTTTCTGTTTCGCCCGACAAGGGCTACTTCAGGGGAAAAGAGCCATCTTCTGTTGTCTCCATGCTTCTTACAATTTGTTGGTAGTGAAGCCGACTCCTCTCAAGCAGGTACTGGGCCCAGTACCTGCTTGAGAGGAGTCGGCTTCACTACCAACAAATTGTAAGAAGCATGGAGACAACAGAAGATGGCTCTTTTCCCCTGAAGTAGCCCTTGTCGGGCGAAACAGAAAGTCTTTTCTGTCGGGAGTATGAGTTGGAAGCCTTTGGTGAAAAGCCTTTTTCAGATGAGTGTATTTTTTCTGTATTATTTTTGATTGTGTGCTCCATACCTTTAAGAACTCTTACACTAATGCAATTAAGCTGTAGCCCTTGCTAATTAATTCAGTTAAGTTTGGGATTCTGGCCTGTATTACTATACACTGACGTTTATACACAAAAAAGACTTTGGAGAAAAGAAGAAGGGAAAAAAAAGTGACCAAAATAAGTTTTTGTATGAATGAAAACGAGTGAAGCAGTTACTCTCATATATATGTTTACGGAGTTTTTTTTATAAACCCGTGATGATGTGTGGATGGTTGGGTACTTGTGTAGTCCCAACCTCCCTCAATTGAGGTTTATTTTTTCTCCGCTTCAATTTTTGGTTTATGTGTTGTCAGCTTTGTTTTTGGTATACATGACCTGGATGTTTCCCTACTAATAACTAAATTTTACAAAACACATTTTTTCATATATTTATTAATTATTTTGTTTTGACCTTAATAAATCCTTAGCATTTCAACAGACTCCTCAAGTCCTGTGTTTTGCTGTTATAAGACCAAAGCTCCCAAGTTACCCATTCCAGGGGGGAGACCTTTTGGCCAGTCCTGGTTTTAAAACTTACATCCCAAAGCAGTGTAGTATTTGTAGTCTATGATTCTATCCATTGAAATCAGTGCTGCAGGTCCTGGAAAGGTTGGAAGCTCTGTAAGAACACAGAATGGATGCTCACTGAATATTATCTGAATTATACAAATATAATTATTGTAAGGCTTGAATGATTTAATGGTCAGAATGTGATAAGGAGGGGTCTGGCGCAATAAGGAAATGTTTGGGCATGAAGTCTCTGAAGGTAAAAAAACCACTCACTAGAGACCGTCTAGATGCCAGGGAAATCCACACTGGATGAGAGGAAAAGGGGCAGGATCTTTATTCCCTTATATCTGGGATTGAGAGGACACTAGAGTTTTGATAGGAAGTAATGCACTAGAAGCTGGTCCTGTTTAGCTGCTGAAACTGCTGGAGTTGACTAAAAACTTATGAGTGCTGGAAGTGGTTAAGGAGTGTTTACCCTTTAAGAGATGGGGAAGGAAACCCACCAGCAAGACCCTTGTGCTTTAGGAAGCTGGGGTCATTGCACCACTCAACATTGCCAGCATACCAATTAGGGCAAAGGATGGGGGAATTTGCTGTCCCAGAGGGGAATATAATTCCTTTCCTATGAGAGGGGAGAGGGAAAAGCTCACTGTTAGGAAATGGAATACTGAGAATTTGAACTGTGCCAGCCTCAGCCTCTGCCTCTGCCAGATGGAACAAGAATGGAATAAGTAGAAAGAGCTGGAATCTTGACAATCCTCTCAGTAGACATTAAAGCCAGAAGGAGAATGCTTTTTCTTTGATTTTCTTTTAAGTTAAACAGCCATGTAGTAGAAGATAGAAAATGCTAATGTCATTCTTTTTGACTATCCTGAAGGGTGGGGCTGTTCAAGGCTGTGCTACAATGCTTTAAATGCTAGCCAGTCCTGTAGACACTGAAAGTGTTTTTTAGTTAAATGAAGAGATTTTGTCAAGCTATATAATTGAAAAGAGGGTATTATAAAGTGGAATTATGTTGAAAAGATTTTTGTACTGGTTTCTTCAAACTAATTTGTATATAACTTCTGACCTACTAAGCTTGCAAGTTCTGAGTCTTAATTCCAGAAAAGGAGGAGCTGAACCAGACAGCATGTAAGGACTTGATGAGAAATTTTATGTGTTTTGTGTAAAGAATTACTGTTGCGAAGCTCACTCTGCTTTACTATGAGTGTTCTAGCGACTGATAGTAAAGACCCCTGCAAGTTAAGAAAAAGTCCCCCCTTCTGTTTTAACTCCACACCAAAGCTATCATTGATCGGGATGGTGTGGAGTTAAAACAGAAGAGGGGACTTTTTCTTGATACAGCCTTCGGGTGAAACATGTCGGAATGACAGGTCCCTTCCCGATATCAGTGACAAAATTAAAATTAACAACGAAAGATAAGTTTAAGTTCTTTATTTTTAAGATATTTAAGATATTAACACAAATCACTAAGAGCACTTTAAAAACGGGTCTAATGAGGAGGCCAGTGCCAAAACAGTATTTTAGCCATTGAAAACACTTGGCTAATACTGGCACTTCTGAAGACCTTAAAATTAAAAAAATTAAAAGAAGAAATTTTTGAAATACTGTTTATTATGAGATGACTTATATACAGTGGCATAGCGAGAGAGGTTGGCATCCAGAGTTGTGGTGCCTGGTATCACCATGCTATGTGCCCCCCCTCCACCCTTCCCCACCGCTTGAGCGCTCCCATGTACCTCTTGAAATGTTCACTGGTGCGAACAGCACCTTCCACCCGCTGCTCGTGCCTGCCTCAGCTCCTTTCTATCACATCCTGGTCTCGCAGCCAGGACGTGATCTGACGCTGGTACGAGCAGCAAGTAGAAGATGCTGTTCACGCCGGCAAACTTTTAAAGAGGTACGTGGGGCAGAGAGGAGGAGGAGATGTACTGGTGTCCCCCCTCCTGTGAAGATGGCGCCCAAGGTGGTCCACACCCCGCCCCCTCCTTACTACACCACTGCTTGTATACTGCCTTTTTGTAGTTTTACAACCACACTCAAAGCGGTTTACATGCAGGTACTTCATAGACACTGAAGAATGCAGCACTTATCGCATGTCAATCTTAAGTTATGTGCTGCTTATAGAATCACGCCTAAACTAGACTTAGTTGCCAGTAGGCACCCTAACTTTAGGCACTTCCTATTCATGCCAGGGTTTTCTTGGCCTAATTACCAGCGCCTAAGACCAGTTTAGGGGCCTACATGCAAAACACAGCCAAGATCCACCCACAATTTGCTCTTAACCATGCCCACTTTCTGGTTTGCACCTACTATCCAATTAATTTTAATTTTTGCCAGTTATGAACTGCTAATTTACTCATTATCTATGCTGATTAAGCATGGTTTGTTAATTTTCTGTCAGATTGTACTTTTGCTTTGATAGAGGGATTGGAAACATCTGTTCTTAGGTGATTAATCAGTAGAATGATGCAGGGGTCTGCTCTTTCCCTGGTATTATTTAATCTCTTTAGAAGTCCCCTTTTAGAAATAATACAGTGATATGGGGTAAGTACCTATGTATATGAGAATGATTTGATGTTGGTGACAAGAATTGCAAAGTTTACTTATGATCTGCTAGCTGTGCAAAATTGCCTTACAGCTACTGTTGATTGGTTGACTAAATATCTTTTGGTAATAAATGATACTAAAACAGTGGCTTGTTGGAAAACAGGATGACAGGAGTGTCCAGGGTCATCATCTACATTATTTGGGAAGGAGTTACTAATAGTAGACACGTTTTGATATTTAGGTATTATAATACTTTAGATTCCCAATTATCATTTACCCCCTTCTTTACAAACTCACGCTAGTGTTTATAGCGCCGGCTGCCGCAGTAATAGCTCTGACACCCATCAAATTCTTATAGAACTCCTTCACCAAGGAGTTAGATTTAATCTCTCATATCTTATTGAGCTTCCTCTACTTTTTTCTCCAGTTCAAAATTCTTTGCTTCCTGGGTGATTAAGCCCATTTTACAATCTTGTAAGGAAATGTCCACCGATACTTTATTCCCCAAGAAAACTTTTTCTAAAAGAGCAACTGCATCCCAGTTAGAATCTAATGTAACATGGGTAGGTTTAATAACTGGGGATACAGAGGGCTCACCACCAGTCTGCTGCTGCTTCGATTTTTCAGTCAGTGAGGCTACTACTTGTCTCTCCAATTCTCCCACTGCACCTTCGAGTCCCAAAAAGGACTCGGGACCCGCACCCATGGCGGTGTCTGGCCCTCCAACATCTCCCTCCAAACTCCGGTCACTCCTCTCAATCGATGCATCATCAACTGCAAAGCTTCCTGCGGCTTCATTCATAGCTCCAGGTGCTTCCCCCATGCCTGGATCTGAGGGCGGAAGTCTCTCCTCCGGGCTAAGCGTCACATCTAGCTCAGATAAGGCCACCTTATCGCCAGCATCTGCTCTGGAATGTATAGCTGACTGGACAACAAATCTCTCGATGGACGAAATAGGAAGAAGAGAAGACTCCAAGGGGTAAGTCTTAATCTTCCCTTTTCTCTTGCCCATCTTTAAGCAGTAAATCACCAATACTATTTAAGTAGGAAAAACTGGGACCTTCAGAGTCCGTTTCAGCGCATCTGTCTAGATCACCATCTTAATTCTCCTCTATGCTAATGCAATTTTAGTTGTGGTTTCTAAGAAGAATCTTAACAATCTTCAGACTCTTCAACTTACAATCATATGGATATTGGGGCGGACTGCTAGGTTTGATCATGTTAGAGCTTTGATTTACATTGTTTGCCTGTATATTACAGGATAAGATTTAAATTGATGGTTCTGAGAAGGTACCTTTGACACTTGATAATTTAATTAAAATATATACGATAATGAAAATATATATGCCATCTAGAAATTTGTGATCTCTAGACACATGTACTCTAAAGATCCTTCAAGTGGAAGATACTCATTTGATGCCCACCGGGAAGGGAGTATTTTTCTATTTGGCACTTAGGATAGTAGACTTGGGGGTGGGTCAGTAGAGTGGGCAGACCTGATGGGCTATGGCCCTTATCTGCCGTCATCTTCTATGTTTCTATGTTTCTTCTTTGTGGACTGCACTTCCCCAATCTTTAAGAGAAGTGCAGTCTCTTTCAGTTTAAAAGGCTCATTATTTTTTAATGCCATTTGTTGTTGCCCTTCCAGAGAGTTAGAGGGGAGTTGATTATGAGATTAGCTGTCATTTTAGTTTTTTATTTAGATGGATTGTGATATAGAGAATGACACGGGGACCGTTTACTGCGGTAAACCGCGGGTCACTGCAATAAATCCGCAGGAATGGAGACATTTGCAACTGGTTTACCACAGGAATGGGGACAAGACCTTTCACCGCCCCACGGGAATGGGAACAAGACCTTTTACTGCTCCGTGGGAGCGGTGAAAAGTCTTACTCCTGTGGTAAAAAAAATTGCACCCGTGTCAGACTCGGCATCTTCTCCCCAGCTCCTCTTGCGCCTATTTTACCTTCAGGAGCCAGCCATGCCACGATGAAGACAGAAGGAACCTAAAAGCAAAGCCTGAGACCAATGTGATTTGAAGAATAAAATTACCAGAAAACAAAAAGAAAAAAAATGAATTTATTTTATATTTTGTGATTAGAATATTTCAGATTTGAAATATGTATCCTGCTAGAGCTGGTATTAAGAACATAAGAATCGCCTCTGCCGAGTCAGACCATGGGTCCATCATGCCCAGCAGCCCGCTCCCGCGGCGGCCCCCCCAGGTCCATGACCTGTAAGTGATCTTTTACCTACATTTTATTCCCTAATCATTTAATATGACCCGCGGTTTACCGCAGTAAACGGTCCCCGTGTCATTCTCTATATCACAATCCCTTCAATCCCCTTTTCCGTGCATCCCTGGCAAGTCTCTCTTCATACTCTTTTTTTTGCTTTTCTGACCACACGGTGGCATTCTTTTTGATGCTTCCTGTGCTCCTTCCAATTTTCCTCGGTTTTATCCTTTTTCCACTTCTGGAATGATTTTTTCTTGTCTCCTATCACATTCTTAACTTCATTGGTTATCCATGCCGGGTCTTTTGCTTGATTCTTTTTGCACCCTTTTCTAAATCTGGGTATATACAGGTTTTGCGCTTCGTTTACCATGTCCTTGAATAAGAACCAGGCTTGCACCACTGTCTGTGCTTTCCTGGAGCTGTTCCTGAGTTTCTTCTTCACCATTTGTCTCATGGCATCATAGTTCCCTTTCTTGAAGTTAAACATTGTTGCAATGGTTCTCTTCCCCTTTGGCATTCCTATTTCCACTTTGAACTGGATCATGTTGTGATCAGTTTCCTAATGGTCCCACTACTTCCACTTCCTTGGCAGGTCCTTTCAGCCCGTTGAGGATTAAATCCAGAATAGCATTCCTTCTCGTTGATTCCTTGACAAGCTGTTCCATGAAGCAGTCTCGTACAGCCTCCAGGAACTCTGTTTCCTTTGTACATTTTGAAACTCCAAGACTCAATTCTGTCGACGATGTCCTTAGTTTTTGCTCCTGGGAGACAGGTCACCAGCCGATCCTCTCTCCCTCCTGCTATGTGACTGTCCATCTGTCTTAGGATTGAGTCTCCCACCAGGATTGCAGATTTCCCTTTTTTCAGCATCCGCTGCGGTCGCAGGTCCATGTCCTTGGTGCGCTTCGTTTCTTCTCCCTCTAGGCATTGGTAGGATCTTGCCTCTTCTTCCTGCGAGTTTCCTCCATGGGTTTCTTCTGCCTTGGTGTCAGGTGGTTCTTGTCCTCCGTTTAGTGCATCTTCCTTGTTCCTGTGCTGCTCATGTTCTTGTTCTTCCATTCTCCTGTAGGCATCCTCGATGAACTTCTCGAGCTCCCTGACTTGTTCCTCGATGTGCCTCTCTCTCATAGGGTCTTTGGCTGTCTGGAATGGATCTTCTGAGATGTAGAGTCCCTCCAGTTCCCGGATCTTGTGCTTCAGACAACTGACTTCGCTCTTCAAGCTTTTCAGTTCCTGACATTTTCCGCACACATATGACTGCCTCCCCGAGGGGAGGTAGTCGTACATGTGGCAGTCCGTGCAGTACACTGGGAAATTTATCCTCTGGGTTCCTTCAGCTTCCATTCTTGTCTGCCTTCTAGAAGTCCCTGTACTCTTTGCTTGTGCGCTCACTCCTGTACCTTCTTCGTCTTCCGCTTCCCTTCGTTTGTGTGTGCGTGTTGTCTGCCTCTGCCTTCTGTGCCTGCCAGTTCCTTTTGCTTGTGTATGTGTGTGTGTTCTCTCTTGAGTGTGCCTTTTTCTGTCCTTCTGCTGCTGCCTTTTGCTTGTGTGTGTTCTCTCTTGAGTCTGCCTATCCCTCTTCTGCTGCCCTTTTGCATATGCTACCTCTTGGGCCTACCCCTTTCTTATCTTCTGTTCCTGCTGCTCTTCTTCTGCGCCCTCTGTGCCTGTCGCTTCCCTTCGTTCGTGAGTGGGTGTGGTCCCTCCTGGGCCTACCTGTTCCTTGTCTTCTGCGCCTGCTGTCCCTTTCCCTTACTTTGCTTGTATGTGTATACTTTGCTTGTATGTGTATGCTCTCCTTCGCGCCTGCAACCTCTTTACCCTGCTGTCTTTCCTTGTGTGCCTGGATGTAGTGGCCCAGGTTTAATTTATATCTAAACAAACCCCAAGCAATAGTTCTCTAATGTTAAAACTGATAAATTGAGCTCTCTCTCATTTTTTTCAAAAAAAACATTTTAGAATTTTTTTTATATAAGTAAAAAAACTAGAAGGAAAAAGCCTCAAAGAGCTCCAAGCCACAACAGTCTAAGGAAAACTCTTTCATCGTTAGCATTAAAAAATACCTACCATTATTAATACATAACAAGACTTTCCATATTTCTCTTCACAGATCTGTCGATTCCACTGTCTTTATTAGAAATTCACTTAAATAATTTCACCTAACTTGCAGTCCATGGAGATTGCTCCTAAAAGTGCCTCCTTATAACCACAGGAGCCCACAGCCAGTGGTTGCCAGCATTTCATTCAGCTTCTTCAGGACCAATGGACTGTACACCTACAGGGCTTCCTTGCTCCTCTTGACAATATATAAAAAAAATTTGAAAAAATGTTTTGAAAAATTGAGGGACTATCTACATAGTGCCAAGGTGATCCATATTCAAGAGGCATACTATCTAAATATCATTGATATTTTATTTATTTTTCTATACCCTTCTCATAGGAGAGCTCAGAATGGTTTATATTAATTTATTCAGTTACTCAAGTATTTTTCCCTGTCTGTCCTGGCAGGCTCGCAATCTATCTAATGTATCTGGGGCAATGGGGAGGATTAGGTGACTTGCCCAGGGCGACAAGGAGCAGCCTGTGTTTGAACCCACAACATCAGGGGGCTAAGGCTGTAGCTTTAACCACTGCGCCACTCTCCCCCCTGATATATTCAGTGCTGCTATCTGAATAACTACCCATATAACTTAGGATAGAACATAAGATTTGCCGCTGCTAGGTCAGACCAGTGGTCCATCGTGCCCAGCAATCCGCTCAAACGGCGGCCCTTAGATCAAAGACCAGTGCCCTATTTGAGTCTAGCCTTACCTGCGTATGTTCTGTTCCAGTAGGAACTTATCCAATCTTTTCTTGAATCCCTGGAGGGTGCTTTCCCCTATAACAGCCTCCTGAAGAGCGTTCCAGATTTCTACCACTCTCTGGGTGAAGAAGAACTTGTATGGAATCTTTTCCCTTCTAATTTTAGCGAGTGCCCTCTTGTTCTTTTCACCTTGGAGAGGGTGAACAATCTCTCTTTCTCTACTAAGTCAATTCCCTTCAATATCTTGAATGTTTCGATCATGTCCCCTCTCAGCAAAAAAGTCTGTCCTAAATTAATAGTTATCTCAGTAGCGGCACTGAATATCACCACTATCTGAACAGTGCCGCCAATCACCATTCTATACCGATATTCAGTGACAGCTACTATCCAAATCCCAGTGCTGAATATTCTGATTTTTTAACTGCTATAACCAGTGTCTAAACACCACCCCCCATCAACTGTGGTGGCTGAATATTGACCCACAAGTAGTTTTTTTCCAGTATGTCTTGGGAGATTATTACACAACACTGAAGCAGCAATTCAAAAAGATCTTTTTCTAAGGCAAATATGGCACATTTCAATATTATTTGCCTGTCCTAGAGGAGTGTATTCACTAAAACAAAACCCTCAACAAAGGAATCCAAGTGTCCAAAATCCCTTAAATGTAGTTCAGTGAGACTCAAGGTGAACAAAGCTATGGGACCGGACAAACTACACCCCAGGGTGCTCAGGGAGTTGAGTGACGTACTAGCAGAACCGTTATCCGCGCTCTTCAATCTTTCCCTAAGAACAGGAAGAGTCCCGTTGGATTGGAAAATGGCTAATGTCATTCCACTCCACAAAAAGGGATGCAGGATGGAGGCTGAGAATTATAGACTGGTGAGTCTCACATCGATAGTGAGTAAACTTATGGAAACACTAATCAAACGCCAATTGGATACGATCCTGAATGAGGAGAATCTACGAGGTCCCCATCAACATGGTTTTATGAAGGGAAGGTCCTGCCAATCAAATCTGATCAGCTTCTTTGACTGAATAACAAGAAAGCTGGATATAGGGGAGTCCCTGGACGTTGTGTACTTGGACTTCAGCAAAGCATTTGATAGTGTCCCACACCGCAGGTTATTGAGCAAGATGGGTTTGATGGGACTGGGTGAAACATTAACCGCATGGGTTAGGGACTGGCTTAGAGGTAGACTTCAGAGGGTAGTGGTAAACGGTACCCTCTCCGATATGACGGAGGTGATCAGCGGAGTGCTGCAGGGCTTGGTCTTGGGCCCGATCCTATTTAACATCTTCGTAAGAGACTTGGCTGAGGGGCTTTGAGGTAAAATTACATTATTCGCCGATGACGCCAAACTATGCAACATGGTAGGCAACCGCACAACAGATGAAAGCACAGTGCCCGACAAAAGCTCAATGCCTGACAGTATGACGCAGGACCTACTCCTGCTGGAGCATTGGTCAAAGACTTGGCAACTAAGTTTCAATGCCAAAAAATGCAAGGTCATGCACCTTGGCGGCAAAAATCCATGCAGAACTTACACCCTAAATGGTGAGATCCTAGGAAGGACTGTAGCAGAACGTGACTTGGGGGTGATCATTAGCGAAGACATGAAGGCTGCCAATCAAGTGGAGAAAGCTTCATCCAGGGCTAGACAAATCATGGGCTGTATTCGTAGAAGTTTCTTCAGCCGCAAGTCCGAGGTCATAATGCCGTTGTACAGATCCATGGTGAGACCCCATCTGGAATACTGTGTACAATTCTGGAGGCCTCATTATCAAAAAGATGTGCGGAGAGTTGAGTCGGTTCAGCGAATGGCCACCAGGATAGTCTCAGGACTCAAGAATCTCCCGTATGAGGAACGACTGGGTAAGTTGCAGCTGTACTCACTCGAGGAATGCAGAGAGAGGGGAGACATGGTCGAGACGTTCAAATATGTCACAGGCCGTATCGAGGTGGAAGAGGATCTCTTTTTCCTTAAAGGACCCACGGCAACAAGAGAGCATCCGTTGAAAATCAGGGGTGGGAAATTTCATGGCGACACCAGAAAATATTTCTTCACCGAAAGGGTGGTTGATCGCTGGAATAATCTTCCACAACAGGTAATTGAGGCAAGCAGCGTGCCAGATTTTAAGAAAAGATGGAATTGGCAAGTGGGATCTCTTCATGGAGGTAGTTAGGGGGTGGGCCATTAGTGTGGGCAGACTAGATGGACCGTGGCCCTTTTCTGCCGTCATGTTCTATGTTTAATATCACAGCTGTTCTATTGCATACTCATATAACTGGATCAATAAATATGACACATGCCAAAATAAACAGAAATTATTGTAAAGTGTAACGAGAGTCCTCGGTGCACGATATCAGTTCAAAAAAACCCAGTGCCCTCACAGGAGCATTTCCCATATGGTCACTAAGGCCCTGTTTCTATAAAGTCCACCTAAAGCTAGGTGCCAATATCAACACTTATTCTACAAAACTTAGGCACCCACTATAGAATCATACTCAGCGTCACGACCTAAGCATGCTTAGGCGGCGCTCAGCATCCTAATATTTAGGTATCCCCAATTTATGCCAGGGTATTCTATGCCTAAAGTTAGGCACTGATATCAGAGCCTAAGATTCTGAGATCAGATTCCAAAGAGGTGACTAACTCAAAAACATAGAAACATAGAAAGATGACGGCAGAAAAGGGCCACAGCCTATCAAGTCTGCCCACTCCATTTACCCACCCTATTAAGTCTGAGTGCTAATGACTTAGTTCCTTAACTCGACCGTCGTAGGGATCCCACTGGATGTCCCATTTATTCTTAAAGTCGAGCACACTGGTGGCCTTGATCACCTGCACCAGAAGTTTGTTCCAGTGATCTATCACCCTTTCTGTGAACATAAGAACATAAGAACATAAGCAGTGCCTCCGCCGGGTCAGACCATAGGTCCATCCTGCCCAGCAGTCCGCTCCCGCGGCGGCCCAAACAGGTCACGACCTGTCTGAATCACTAGAAGGGGCCCCCTTGCCACCTTGGTTTCCCATTGAGTCCTATCTTCCCATCGAAGTCCTAACCCTTCGGTCTTGCACATGCACGAGCTGGTTGGGTTTCTATACTTATTACCTGGTTAGCTTTCTATACCTATGTTACATCCCAGCACCTCTCTCAGTATCCCACGATCCCTTTATCCTTCAGGAATCCGTCCAATCCCTGTTTGAATCCCTGTACCGTACTCTGCCTGATCACTTCCTCCGGTAGCGCATTCCAGGTGTCTACGACCCTTTGGGTGAAAAAAAACTTCCTTGCATTTGTTTTGAACCTATCTCCCTTCAGTTTCTCCGAATGCCCCCTCGTACCTGTTGTCCCTTTCAGCCTGAAGAATCTTTCCCTATCCACCCTCTCTATGCCCCTCATGATCCTGAAGGTCTCTATCATATCTCCCCTGAGCCTCCTCTTTTCCAGAGAGAAGAGCCCCAGCCTATCCAACCTCTCAGCGTATGGGCAGTGTTCCAGCCCTCTTACCAGTTTCGTTGCTCTCCTTTGTACTCTCTCAAGTACCGCCATGTCCTTCTTGAGGTTCGGCGACCAATATTGAACGCAGTATTCCAGATGTGGACGCACCATCGTTCGATACAATGGCATGATGACTTCCTGCGTCCTGTTTGTTATGCCCCTCTTTATGATGCCCAGCATCCTGTTGGCTTTTTTCGAGGCTGCTGCGCACTGCGCAGATGGCTTCAGTGATGCATCCACCAGCACACCCAAGTCTCTCTCTAGACTGCTGTCTCCCAGCAATCCCCCCCCCAATTTGTAGTTGAACAACGGGTTCTTTTTCCCTATATGCATGACCTTGCATTTTTCCACGTTAAAGCGCATTTGCCATTTGTTTGCCCAGTCTTCCAGCTTGTCCAGGTCCCTTTGCAGGTCCTCACACTCCTCCCTGGATCTAACTCTGCCGCACAGTTTGGTATCGTCTGCAAATTTTATAACCTCGCACTTTGCCTCCTTTTCCAGGTCATTGATAAATACATTGAAGAGTAACGGCCCCAGCACCGATCCCTGTGGCACACCGCTCGTGACTCCCTGCCAGTCAGAATATTGTCCCTTTACTCCAACCCTCTGCAGTCTACCCGACAACCAGTGCTTGATCCATCTGTGCACATCCCCTCCCACCCCGTGGTTCCACAGCTTCCCAAGCAGCCTTTCATGTGGCACCTTGTCGAAAGCCTTTTGAAAATCGAGGTAAATGATGTCTATGGGTTCCCCATTGTCCATCTGGCTGCTTATTCCCTCAAAGAAGTACAAAAGGTTCGTTAAGCATGACCTTCCCTTACAGAATCCGTGCTGGCTTGTTCTCAGTAGGCCATTTCTCTCGATGTGCTCGCAAATACCATCCTTGATCATAGCTTCCACCATCTTCCCTGTAATTGAAGTCAGGCTCACCGGCCTGTAGTTCCCGGGGTCACCCCTCGATCCCTTCTTGAAGATAGGTGTGACATTCGCCAGTTTCCAGTCCTCTGGTACCTCTCCAGTTTTCAAGGATAGGTTGCAAACATGCTGGATTGTGCCCGCTATTTCTTGTTTTAGTTCCTTCAGAACCCTTGGGTGGATCCCGTCAGGGCCCGGCGATTTGCCGCATTTTAACCTGTCTATCTGTTTGAGGACATCCTCCTTACTTACCTCTATGTGTTCCAATTTTTCAGCCTGTTCCCCACTTATGAGCTCCTCTGAATCCGGTATGTTAGATGTGTCTTCTCTCGTGAAAACCGACGAGAAGAACGTGTTCAACCTCTCAGCTATCTCTTTATCCTCCTTAATCACTCCCTTCCTATCCCCATCGTCCAACGGCCCCACCTCCTCTCTCGCTGGTCGCTTCCCCTTTACGTAACTGAAGAATGCCTTGAAGTTCTTAGCCTCCCTGGCCAGCCCCTCTTCGTAGTTCCCTTTTGCTTTTCTAACCTCCCGGTGGCATTCCTTTTGGCATTTCCTGTGCGCCTGGTGATTTTCCTCCGTTGGGTCCTTTTTCCATCTCCGGAAGGATGCTTTTTTGTCATTTATTGCCCTCTTTGCCTCTGTTGAGATCCAAACCGGGTCCTTTGATCGCTTGTTCTTGCCGCCTTTCCTGAAACTGGGGACGTACATTCTTTGAGCTTCCTGCAGGGTGTCCCTGAATAGGGTCCAGGCGCTTCCTACAGTCTCCATCCTAAGGATGTTTCTGAGCTTCCTCCCCACCATTTCTCTCATAGCAGCATAGTTCCCTTTCCTGAAGTTGAGCGCAGTTGTTGCAGTCCTCCTTACTGTGGGTGTCCCCCTTTCTAATGTGAATCTGATCGCATTGTGGTCACTGTTGCCTAGTGATCCTCCCACTTCTACCCCTCTTGCAGGCCCCCCTAATCCATTTAGGATGAGGTCAAGAGTAGCACTCCCTCGCGTCGGTTCCCTGACTAGTTGCTCCATGAAGCAGTCCCTCACAGCTTCTACAAATCCTGTTTCCCTAGCGCAGTTGGAGTGACCCGTACTCCAGTCAATCCCCGGGTAGTTGAAGTCCCCCATCACTGTTACACTTCCAGTCCTGCATTCTTGTCTCAGTTCAGCTTCCAAGTCGTGTCCGACTCCTTCCGGCGTACCAGGTGGGCGATAGTACAGCCCCAGTTTTATGCCTGCACCCTTGTTTCCCGGCAATTTGACCCATAGCGATTCCAGCCCCTCTGCCTTCGTTGCCATGTCCACCCCGACCGAGTAGATAGAGTCCTTTATATATAGTGCTATGCCTCCCCCCTTCTTGTGGGTCCTGTCCCTCCTGCAGAGCTTGTACCCCGGCAGCGCCACATCCCATTGATTCTCCTCTGTCCACTATGTTTCTGTAATTCCAATTATATCCAGGTCTTCCCCCTTGGCCACGACCTCTAGTTCACCCATCTTGGCCATGAGGCTTCTTGCATTTGCGTATAAGCACCGTAGGTCCTGTCGTTTTTCCTCCACCTTTGTATTTACCTGGGCCGCCTCCCCTTGAATTTCGGGCAGTTCTCCTGTTCCCTGTGCTTCTGCTTTGCCCTCAGCCTTTACCCTCGTAGCTTTCGGTTTCCCCACATTCCCGCCACCCCACTTCCCCGCTTTTCCTCTGGGTTTTCTAGCCCTACCGGCCCCCTCCTGGGCTATCATCCCTTGAGCCTCCATTTGAACCCCCTCGCCTTGTGGCACCTCTATATTGCCCTCAGCTTTTGCCCTCGTGAAGAAATACTTCCTGATGTCACCACTAAATTTCCCTCCTCTGAGTTTGAGCGGGTGCCCCCTTGTGACCGAGGGTCCCTTGGGAAAGAATATATCGTTTTCCACCTCTACACGACCTGTGACGTACTTGAATGTCTCGATCATGTCACCCCTTTCCCTGCGCTCCTCTAGGGTATAGAGCTGCAGCTTGCCCAGTCTTTCTTCGTATGAGAGACCCTTGAGTCCAGCGACCATCCTAGTGGCCATCCGCTGGACCGACTCAGCTCGAAGCACATCTTTCCGGTAATGTGGCCTCCAGAATTGCACACAGTATTCCAGATGAGGTCTCACCATGGTTCTGTAGAGTGGCATTATGACTTCAGGTTTGCGGCTGACGAAGCTTCTATTGATACATCCCATCATTTGTCTTGCCTTGGATGAGGCCTTCTCTACATGCCCATGATCTGTCCCTAAGCATGCCATTCTAGGCACCTACTTTTTATAGAATAAAGATTTTGAAACTAGGGGCTTAACTTTAAATTAAGTCCAATTGTGAAGTGTTGAGTGCCAATATCAGCACTGATTAAGCCTGTTGGTCAATTAAAATAGGCGCCAATAGCGGCACCTAATTTTGGGCGGACTTTATAGAATCAGGGCCTAAGAACATCAATGGACCTCTCGTGATATAATGGTATCTCAAGCTTATAATAAATAGAGTTAAATTTAAGTCTCCTTGTTTTTCTGCTTTCAGGTATTCTACTGTTTTTTATCGGAATGGGGATCAACATTCACAGTGATCACTTGCTACGAAAGTTAAGAAAGCCTGGAGAGCTTACTTACAAGATTCCTCAAGGTAAAATAAAAATTCGTTTTTTTAAGAAATGTAAAGTAATAGAAAAGAGAGAGGTCTATAACACAGGTAAGTTTAAAAAAGAATGGTACTGTTGCATAGATTCTAGGTACTACATATTTACAGAATTGAGTCCAAAATGGTGCCCATTTTTTGCTGATTGACTTTGTCCAGAGTGTTCTTTTTCGTTCTATTAGGAATGACCATAATACCTGAAACTGTCACAAAGCTTGGTATCCACCATCACTTTCACTTTATGGGGAGTTGGGATGAGATCAGTAGCCACTAGGAGATTCATGAGAGATCATGTTTTCATCCCTCTAGTGGTCAACTGTTCAATAAGTGCAACTTTTTGTACCTTGGACATTGATTGAAACAGGTCTAAATAAAAACATCCTTCTTTATCACCTTGGGCTTTTTTGTCCTTCCTGAGTGCCCCTTTTACCCCTTGTTCACCTTTTGGACCAACTGCTTCTCTTACCAGCTGCTTACTTTGAATTGTATCTAAAAAGGCTTTTACTATCCAGTCAATATTAAGCCAATGACGGTCAGCTTTATTTTTTTAAACACTGACTGTCACCAGCTAGATTATCCCCTGATATTCAGTGCCAGGCTATGTGCTGCTTCATTGGCTGCAGAAGCTTATGTGGGTCAACTGATATTCAGTTGGGACCTGCATAAGAGTTATGCAGACCGTGGGTGAATATTGACTGGGATCCACATACCTTTTCAGGGCCATTAGTAGCCCTCCAAACCCCTTAGGTCCCTTGAAATAGTCCCTCCATCCTTTTAATTCCAACCCTGGCCTGCAAATTTACATACTCCCACCCTTCCTCTGGTAGTCTAGTGGGGACAATGAGAGCAGGGTCAAATCCAGAAAATGTCTGCCATGACCATTATCCAGTCCTGAAACATATTAAAATAAACTTTTTGCAGCAATATAGTCTGAATTCACTAGTATTCAAATCTTAGAATAATCACATATCTGTGTTTCCATCTCAACAATAGTATACTTGATGCTTCACAAAATACCCACAAGGGCACATGCCTTAGGAGACTAATCCTTTCTAGTGACTTTCTCCTTCATGGCAACAGAGAGGTTGGCAAACTGGAAGTGGGACTTCTCCACTACATCCCTAAAGATCTCTTCTATATACCTCTCGCTCTGCTTCAGATTCTCCAAGCCTGCTACTCTAGCCTTCAGGGATTGGACTCTTTCTCTGAGTGCTAGGAGATCTTTACATCAGATACTCGCATATAAGCTCTCACTAACCGGTAGATGTTCTAACATGACACTCAACTGAAACAGACAGCCCCCATCTGCTGTAGTTGCTGGACTGCTGCATACAGTTGGGATGCAATGGTCAGTTTGACGTCTAGAATCCAACTCCTTTCAGCTCCATTATTTCCTGTTGTTGTTGTTGGGAGAAGCACTTAGCTGGAGCATGGAGACATCCATATGAGTTTGTCCTCGAAGAAAACAAAGTTGTTCACCTGAAATAAATATTCTCTGAAGAGCAAGAAAACCAATAATGCACATTCCCTTCTCCCTGTCTAGAGCTGTATGTAATTGCCATTATCCAAAACAAACAAACAAAACCAAAACCCTCCATAAGCTGGCACATACATGAAAATTTCTATACATACTCAGAAAAACCCTTTGAGAGTTTTTTGAAGTTCCTACATATCAGCAGTGCCGGATAATACTACCCACATGTATGACTAGTTATTCTGTAAGACCTCATGCAGGTAGACCATAAACAGAGACCTTCGTTATACAGGGCGCCTTAATTTTAAATGGTTACAAAATCAAAACTTATTGGAATATGTTTATAAATAAGATGACAGCAAATACAAGTCCCAAAAAGCACAGTTAGCAAGATCTTACACAATTGTTTGCACTTTCACCCTTATAAGCTGCAGTTGGTGCAGAAGTTACAACCTTCAGACAATGCAACATGACAAAATGACTGGGTGCTCCTCAAGTGGCCCCTGAGATCACCGGACATTACTGTTTGTAACTTTTTCCTTTGGGGGTACATGAAAGAGTGTACGTATTTCCACTACCCGCAATTATGGATGATCTGTTGGAATGCATCACTGAAGGTATAAACGCGATCACTCTGGATATGCTTCAGAGAGTCTGGTCCGAACTCAGTTATCGAATCGATGTTTGCCGAGTAACAAGTGGGGCGCACATCGAGTGTATGTAATCAACAGATACCATATAAAACTTTGAGTTGATGAAACTGTAGCCTCAAAGGTGAAAGAATATTCCAATAAATTTTGGTTTTGTAACCATTTAAAATCAAGGAGTGTTTTTCTGGGCACCCTGTATGTCTGGATTTCATAGTTAGATTGACTGACTCCTTTAACCCCCACATGATCTATTGAACACATTTATGAAAAATGCTTTCCAGATACATGGATGAAAATTACTATTTTGTTGGTCTGCTGCTCTTCCTGCATATTTAAAAAAAAAAAAAAAAAAAAGAGTATGCACTTTTTACATTTACTTCCCATGAAGAATACTCTACTGTTTTGTTTTTTATTTCGCTTAGAGGTATATGGCTGGAGCCCTCATGGAATAGATCAGTGTCCTGCAAACTTTTTGTAACTGCAGCACACTAAACTCAGGGCCACTGCTGCAGGGCATCTAAAAATGCGCAGATGTTGATGCGATGACATCACATGCATGTGATATCATCACATGGATGCCCGTGAATCAGCGGGGACTCTCCAGACGGAGCCCTAAGCCTATCACTATGTCGGGGGGGGGGGGGTGCTAAAGGAGGAGAAGCGCCGGCGCCAGTTGACTGACTACAGGACGTGCCTCTCGCCACGAGAGGCACATCCTATAAGCAGTCAGCCGGCGCCTGCACCTCTCCTCCTTGCTGGCGTCTCGCGGCACAACCGAAATCTCGCCATGGCACACTAGTGTGCTGCAGCACACAGTTTGCAATACACTTGTATAGATTTTATGATATTTATGATTTTGGGTGTGGAGTGGTGATCAACATTATTCTATAAAGGGCGCTCTAGAATTGGCGCTCTTTATAGAAGTGTTGAGCGCCAAATTCTGTGCTGAACTTAGGCCAGCTGAAACCTGATGTAAATCCTGGTACATAAGTTGGGTGTAGATCCCCACTATTTAGTAACAATCTTATGTGAAAGCCCCTGACCCGCCCATGCCTGCACCCCCTTTTATGTTGCACAAATCTGATTTAGGCTCCCATTGTTACAGAATAGTGCACAGTCAGATTGGTGCCCAAATCATAACTAATGCCAATTATTTATTTATGTTTTTATATACCACTTATAGTCTAAGTGGTTTACATTCAGGTACTCTAGCATTTTTCCCTATCTGTCCTGGTGGGCTCACACTCTATCTAATATACTTGGGGCAATGGGGGATTAAGTGACTTGTCCAGGGTCACAAGGAGCAGCATGGGATTTGAACCCACCACCTCACTGTGCCACACACTCCCCTACAAGTGCTTGCTATCTCCAATAATTAAATCATTGGAGTCCATTAACTAATTATTTTGGGTACCAATCTAGGATCCATGCCCTTTATAGAAACTGGGAGATTTTGACTAGTGTTACTAATTGCTGGAACTTTAGATTAAGTCTGCAGATTTAGTGCATTAACATTCTAAATTTAATGGTGATTGATAAAATGAATCACAATTAACATGATTATCTTGTCGGCAGGGGTATTCCGGTCCTTTCCCCAAGCTGCCACCTGTAATTTTCAGGCCACCAGCAGCACCAGTCAGCTGAATATGCTGCCTTCGGCGGCCCCGGAAGCTTTCCCTTTGCAGGTCAGGAAGCTGAAACATAGGGAAAGCTTCCGGGGCCGCCAAAGGCAACATGTTCAGCTGACTCTGCCGGCAGTCCAAAGTAGAAAAGAGAGAGATATCCATCACATGGGTGGAGGGGGAGGGAGAAGTGTCACACCCAATTGAGGGGGAGGGAGGGGTAAAGGAGAAAGCCACCAAATTGGGAGGGAAGGAGGAAGTAATGAAGACCAGAGAAGGGAAGAAAAGGGAAGGGGAGAAAAGAGAGATGCCAGACCATGGGGAAGGAAGGGAAGCAGAGGAGAGCAAGAGATGCCAAACTATAGGAGGAGAGGAGAGCAAGATGGAAGGGAATTAGACAGAGATGCCAGAGCATGGGGTGAAGTGGGATGGGATGGGGTTAGAAGGCAAAGAAGGAAGTAAAGCAGAGAAGAAAGATGCCAGAGCATGGTGGGGGAAGGAAGAAGGGAGGGAGAGATGGAACGGAAGGAGACAGAGATGTCAGACCATGGGGTAGGGCAGTGTCATACCAAGGGCAGACACCAGATGGAAGGGTAGGGCAGACGCTGGATGGAAGGTAAGGATAGAGGGAGTCAGTTGCTACCTTGAGAATAGCAAGGAGAGAGAGAAGTGATGCATTGGGGGCAATGAGAGGGAAAGAAGCTCTAAACTCAGGGCAAGGAAGGAGCAAGGTGATGCATCGAGGAGAGGGTGAACAAGGAGGGAGAGAGGTGCTGCATGGGGGCCATGGAGGAGGAATGAAGCGGTGGATTTGGGAGACATGGAGGACAAGAAGTGTTGCATCAGGAGAAGTAGGAAAAGAAATGCTGAACTTAGGGAGGGGGTGGGGTGAGGAGGGAAGAGAGAGATCGAAGGGATTGAGGACAAAGAAGGGGAAAACTGGATGCACAGAGGTAGGGAGAGATACTGGATATGAGGGGTGAGTGGGGAAAGGAAAAGAGGAGACACACTGGCCTGGAGGCAAGAGAAAGGAAAGACCAGGACAGAGCTGAGAGGGTGAGTACAGAGAAAGGAAATGGAGTCTAGGTAGTAGATGAAAGGTAGAGAGGAAACTTCAGATAAACAAGTAGATTATGCGTGATTTCAGGATTTTTTTTTGTATTTGTTGTAGTTGCTTTAAAAATATCTTATATATTAATTGCGATTAAAATCTGTAATCTTCCTGCATCCCTACGTGAGATGCATTCATCTGACTTTTGTAACCTTTCATGTGCAGGGGGACTGTTCAATTATGTATCTGGAGCTAATTTCTTGGGTGAAATAGTTGAATGGATTGGCTATGCAATAGCAACATGGACATTGCCGGCCTTTTCGTTTGCATTTTTCACTCTGTGTTCAATTGGACCACGAGCTTACCACCATCACAGGTAAAAAAACCAAAACAAAACATCATGATGCATGTTTTCTATTGTTTTGTTTTTTTTCTTTCAGTATGTCCATGCATGTGCTGAGTAACACAATAGAATCCTCACAATTACCATATGGAGATGCTAATAAATTAGTGGGTTCAATGTGATAAGTTGAAAAAGGACTAAAGTCTTATTAACTGTGTAAAAGGGGTAAAATTAAGATTATTACATTACATTAGTGATTTCTATTCCGCCACAACCTTGGCTTTAAATGACAAGGGATGTGTGTCTGAGAGAGAAAAGGGCAGAGTGGCTAATGGTAGGTGGAATTACATTTCATGTTTCTTTTTTCCACAGAAAATATGAAATCGTATTGGTCACTAATGGCAACTTTTATTGAGGTCTTTTCTCCTGTTCTTATAAATAGGCCCTGTCTAAGTGTCATTAGGCATTTTCACTCAGTTTATAAGAATGTCACACCACCTGTCAAAGGGCCAGTTTATATGATACTGAAATATAACAGATCATGCCTTGGTCTGTATTTGTTATGTATGTTGACTAGTTGGTTACTATTTAACAATAAAATGTCCATTTCAAAATCTCTGCTGCTCGGAGCTCAGAAATGTTTCATTCTAGGGGTTACTTAGCTTGAAGAAGTTGGGAAACACTGAACTAGACCATGTGGTTCTACATGTCCCCTGGCTATTTAAATTGCCTCTCCAGGGCTAACTGTGCATTTTCAATGGCATTTAACCAGATAGTGCCGTTGAAAATGCCCGGTTAGCACTCAAGATGAAATCAGCTATTCTGGGGGCTTAGCTGGCACATAGCCGGTTAAGTGCTGATATTTGAAACTTAACTAGTTAATAATAATAATAATAATAGCTTTATTTATATTCCATCATATCTTTTCAGTTCAAGATGGTGTATAACAAGAGGTGCTGTAAGGAAAACAGCAAGGTAACATCAGTTAGATTTGGGAAGGGGAAGCAGTCAGTTATGTGACAGGGCGGTAAAGAGTGGGAGGAAGCAAGGTGAAAGATGTGATAGGTGTTGAGCAGATTTCAAGGATCAGATAAATTTGTCAAATAAGTACGTTTTTAGTGATTTTCTGAATGAATGGTATGTTAGAGAGTTCAGGATTAGGTCACTTAAGGTGTTGTTCCAGAGTCCTTCTTGAAAGGTGAATGTCCTGTTGAGGAATCTTTTGTATTTGCATCCTTTGGGCGAAGGAAAAAGTGAACAGTAATGTTCTACGTGAAGAGCGGAGTTTGTCCTGAGGTGAGGTGTTTCAGGAGGTAGGTGGGAGCGGTGCCGAAAAGAGTCTTGAAGCAGAGGCAACCGAATTTGAAGATTATTCTGGCCTCGATAGGTAGCCAGTGAAGCTTCTTGTAGCATGGGGTCGGATTTTTCAAGCCAAAGATTAGTCGAATAGCTAAGTTCTGGATAAGTCTTAGTTGTTTAATTTTTTTTTGTGTGCGATCCTAGGTAGGTAATGTTGCAGTAGTCCAGTGAGCTTAGGACCAGAGACTGGATCAGCACTCTGAATGATGTGAAATCAAAGAATGGTTTTAGCGTGCATAGCTTCCATAATAAGTGGAAGCATTTTTTAATTACCGTATTTTTCGCTCCATAAGACGCACCTGACCATAAGATGCACCCTAGATTTAGAGGAGGAAAACAAGAAAAAAAACCATTCTGAACCAAATTCTCCCTGCCAGGCTCTGTATCCTGTTCCCCCTCCCTGCCAGGTTCTGTCACTAGAAGGAAGGAAAGGTGAGTAGTGGAGTCCCTCAGGGTTCGGTGCTGGGGCCAATCCTGTTTAATATGTTTGTGAGTGACATTGCTGAAGGGTTAGAAGTAAAAGTGTGCCTTTTTGCAGATGATACCAAGATTTGTAACAGAGTAGACACCGAAGAGGGAGTGGAAAATATGAAAAAGGATCTGCAAAAGTTAGAGGAATGGTCTAATGCTTGGCAACTAAAATTCAATGCAAAGAAATGCAGAGTAATGCATTTGGGGATTAATAATAGGAAAGAACCGTATATGCTGGGAGGAGAGAAGCTGATATGCACGGATGGGGAGAGGGACCTTGGGGTGATTGTGTCCGAAGATCTAAAGGCGAAAAAACAATGTGACAAGGCAGTGGCTGCTGCCAGAAGGATGCTGGGCTGTATAAAGAGAGGCGTAGTCAGTAGAAGGAAGAAGGTGTTGATGCCCCTATACAGGTCATTGGTAAGGCCCCACTTGGAGTATTGTGTTCAGTTTTGGAGACCGTATCTGGCGAAGGACGTAAGAAGACTTGAAGCGGTCCAGAGGAGGGCGACAAAAATGATACGAGGCTTGTGCCAGAAGACGTATGAGGAGAGACTGGAAGCCCTGAATATGTATACCCTAGAGGAAAGGAGGGACAGGGGTGATATGATTCAGACGTTCAAATACTTGAAGGGTATTAACGTAGAACAAAATCTTTTCCAGAGAAAGGAAAATGGTAAAACCAGAGGACATAATTTGAGGTTGAGGGGTGGTAGATTCAGGGGCAATGTTAGGAAATTCTACTTTACGGAGAGGGTAGTGGATGCCTGGAATGCGCTCCCGAGAGAGGTGATGGAGAGTAAAACTGTGACTGAGTTCAAAGAAGCGTGGGATGAACACAGGATTTAGAATCAGAAAATAATATAAAATATTGAACTAAGGCCAGTACTGGGCAGACTTGCACGGTCTGTGTCTGTATATGGCCGTTTGGTGGAGGATGGGCTGGGGAGGGCTTCAATGGCTGGGAGGGTGTAGATGGGCTGGAGTAAGTCTTATCAGAGATTTCGGCAGTTGGAACCCAAGCACAGTACCGGGTAATGCTTTGGATTCTTGCCCAGAAATAGCTAAGAAGAAAAAATTTAAAAATTTAAATTGAATCAGGTTGGGCAGACTGGATGGACCATTCAGGTCTTTATCTGCCGTCATCTACTATGTTATTATGTTACTGCCCCCCCCCCTCTGATGGTCTAGTGCGGGGGTCGGCAACCTGCGGCTCCAGAGCCGCATGCGGCTCTTTTCCACCTTTGCTGCGGCTCCGGTGGTGTGTCACGCAGGCATGCAGCTTAAGTCCGGCGTCGCGGCGGGAAATAGCCATGCTGAGCAGTGAGCTCAGCACATACACAGATGAAAGCCTTGCTTGCTGATTGGTCCGGCGGCCCCGCCCCGCCGTGCCGCCGGACCAATCAGCAAGCAAGGCTTTCATCTGTGTAGTGCTGAGCTCACTGCTCAGCATGGCTATTTCCCCCGCGACGCTGGACTTGTAAGGTGCCTGAAAAAGAAATCATCCTGGCCGGGGTCGGTGTCATGCTCCGGAGATCTACAGCCTTCCTATCTCCCTCTCCCTTCTACTTGCTTCCGGCCACATCCCCTGCTCCGCGGCTCTCTTGGGCAACTCAGCAGCAGCTTCTGACGTCGGGGCCTACCCTCTGCGAGTCCCGCTTGTTTCAACTTCCTTTTTCCACAAAGGCGGGACTCATAGAGGGAAGGCCTCGATGTCGGCAGCTTGTCTTGATCACCGCTGCTGACAAGTTGCTGAAGAGAGCCGCGGAGCAGGGGGGTGTTGCCAGGTGCAGGTAGAAGGGAGAGGGCCAGATGCAGGACTCGTGGGTGAGGGAGGAGAAGAGAGAGGGGAGGGAAACAAAAGGAAATATTTCATACTGGGCTGGGCCGGAGTGGAGGGAGGGTGGAAAGATTCTAGCTACAGGGTGCAGTAACAAAGGAAAAGGGGGGAAAGCTGAAAATGGAGATAGTGACACAAAGAAGAGAAAGGGTAAGCAGGACCTACTGAATAAGGATAGAGATACAGAGGGGACATGAAGAGGAGGTGAAATAGAGACATAGAAGTAATGCTGAAAAAGTGTGGGGGGGGGGAGATAAAGACATTGAAAGGGCAAATGGTGAACATGGCGTAAAGATAAGGACAGAGACAAATGAAGATTCTGAAAAAGTGGTGAGATAGGGATATAGGTGAGATGGACACAAAGAAGGGTGATGCTGGAAAATAGGTGGAATGGTAATTCTGACAGACACAGAAGGGAAATGCTGGATCAAGGAGAGATGGGGCTCAGGCTGGATGGAATGAGGAGAAATGCCTTGTTGGCCCGGAACTTCCTCTCCTACGTCAGAATTGACGTCAGGGAGCGGAATGCTGGTCAGCGCAACACTTCTGCAGGGAAAGCTTGGGACGGCGGTGGCTTGGGGGCTGTTCCCCGATTGCGGTGGCAGCAAACTGAGTGGCTTGGGGGACGGCACGGAGACAGAAAGAAGGGGGAACAGGGAGACAGAAAGAAAAAGTTGGGGGAGAGAATGAGGTCTGGAGGAGAGGAAACATACAGGAGGCTGAAAGAAAGGAAGAAAGATTGGATGCACAGTCAGAAGAAGAAAGTGCAACCAGAGACTCATGAAATCACCAAATAGCAAAGGTAGGAAAAATGATTTTATTTTCAATTTAGTGATCCTGTATATAGCATTAAGATAAGAAACAATATATGCAGTGTTAGATTTGTTTTATAATGGTTTTGCGGCTCCAAGTTTTTTTTTCTTTTCGAAAACGGGTCCAAGTGGCTCTTTATGTCTTAAAGGTTGCAGACCCCTGGTCTAGTGGTAGGCCAGGGCAGGGCACGGAGCAGGCAGGCAGGCCCCCCTCAGTACCTTAAATCATCCCCCATACAACCACGTGTCCCCAGTACCTTAAATCATCCCCCCATACAACCATGTGCCCCCCAGTACCATAAATCATCCCTCCACGTACCCCTAGTACCTTTTTTAATCATACCCCCATACCCTTAATCATACCCCCTCAGTACCTTTTTTAATTCCTCCTTCCTTAGACGGCTCTCATCTTTCCTAGCCAGCGGCACAAAGGCCAGAAATGCAGAGATCAGGAGCAATTCCTCCGCGCTCCTGCCTGGGCCCATGCCGATCTCCAAATGACTGCAGTCAGTTCTCGCAAGTCCCGCGAAAGCTGTTGCAGCCATTCGGAGATCAGTGCAGCCCAGGCAGGAGCGTAGAGGAATTGCTCCTGATCTCTGTGCTTCTGGCCAGGAAATTCGCTAGACCACCAGCAGTATGCGGCTGTGGCAAGGGGGGGGGGGTTTAAAAATATGCAGTGGTGGCAGGGTGTGTGTGTTAAAATATGCAGCGGCGAGGGGGGTTAAAATATGCGGTGGCGGGCTTAAATTTGTATCTTCGCTTCATAAGACGCACTTACATTTTTGGGGGTGGAAAAAGTGTGCCTTATGAAGCGAAAAATATAGTAGGATGTTGGTATGGGCTTCGAGTGTTAACTGCTGATCTAGGGTGACTCCTAGGATTTTGATGGTAGGGTTAATTGAGAAGTTTCTTCCATTTAGGCTAATAGCAGATTCAGTTGGTTTGTTAGTTGGGGAGGCCATAAATATTTTGGTCTTTTCCGGGTTTAGCTTTAGTTTGGAGTTAGTTCTACTTGGTTGATGAGCCGAAGTGTCTGGTTTTGGTTGACAGTGCAGAGATGGGGATGATAATTGTGATGTCATCTGCGTAGATGTATGATTGGAGGTTTAGTTTGGACAGTTCCTGGCCTAGGGAGGACATGTATAGGTTAAATAGGGTGAGGGGGATAAAGGGGAGCCTTGAGGGACGCCACAGGGGTTGGGCCAAGCATGAGAGTATGTTTGCTCGCTGGTGACTTGGTAGGATCAGTTTTTTAGGAAGCCTTTAAACCAGTTGAGTACATGGCCCAAGATACCTATGGCGTCTAGACAGCCGAGTAGGATGTCATGGTCCACCAAATCGAAGGCGCTGCTAAGGTCGAATTGGAGTATTAGTGCGTGTTTCCCTGAGCTGAGTAGTTGTGTGATGTGATCTATGATCTATGCTTCAGTGCTGTGGTGTGGGCGGAATCCTGACTGGTATTTGTAAAGTATTGAGAATTTATCTAGGTAGCCAAGTTTGCGAGGGGGGGGGCGATGCTGGTTCTTGGGAGTGGGGTGGGTGAAGCCTGTTCCAGGGGTAGGGTAGAAGCACGCCAGTGGCCTAGAGGGGGAGGGGGTCTTTTTTGGGATGTGGAACAAATCACCTACATTTCCACGGGGAAATGTTCTTTGATATACAAGAACCTTGGTTTACGAGCATGCTTCTGGAACGAATTATGCTCGCAAACCAAGGTTCCACTGTATTTTTATTGAGAACAGAGCATCACCATACAACTGGTAACATCTTCCCAGTAACATAGTAGATGACGGCAGATAAAGACCCGAATAGTCCATCCAGTCTGCCCAACCTGATTCAATTTAAATTTTTAAATTTTTTCTTCTTAGCTATTTCTGGGCAGAATCCAAAGCTCTACCCGATACTGTGCTTGGGTTCCTATTGCCGAAATTTCCGTTAAAACCTTCTCCAGCCCATCTACACCCTCCCAGCCATTGAAGCCCTCCCCAGCCCATCCTCCACCAAATGGCCATATACAGACACAGACCGTGCAAGTCTGCCCAGTACTAGTCTTAGTTCAATTTTTAATATTATTTTCTGATTCTAGATCCTTTGTGTTCATCCCACGCTTCTTTGAACTCAGTCACAGTTTTCCTCTCCATCACCTCTCTTGGGAGCACATTCCAGGCATCCACCAACCTTTTCATAAAGTAGAATTTCCTAACATTGCCTTTGAATCTACCATCCCTCAACCTCAAATCTGGTTTTACCATTTTCCTTTCTCTAGAAAAGATTATGTTCTACGTTAATAGCCCTTCCCAGCCCATCCTCCACCAAATGGCCATATACAGTCACAGACTGTATGGCACAATACAATACAAAAGACTAATACAAAATAGATACATACTAACAGAATGCACAAAAAAGCACTGCAAAGAAAGAGCCAAAGCAGAAAAGGCCCCCCCCCTAACCAGAAATGCAAACAGTCCCACTAGTGAAACATACCAAATCGGGGCCTAGTGCAACCCAAAAGAATGCTCAACACAACTTGGAAAAGATATGGCGTTCACTATTTCCCCCACCCCCAATTCCCCCCTAGAACCTCGCCTCACTGCTGAAAGGAGTCCCAACAGTCCAAATAGGCTTGCCGCCTATGATGCTTGGGAGGCTCCCATCGCATCTGTTCCCACGTGGCCATCTGAGACATAAGATTTTTCCAATGCTGGAATACGGGGAGGATTGGACCCGACCAGTGCAGAAGTATGGACTTCTTCACAAATCCAAAAGCCACCAAGATAAAACGCTGATGGTGCTCTGGCAATCCCAAGTCCACCAAAGGGCTCTCCACTCCTAATAGTACTGTCTTATAGGCCCATTCGAGGGAAATGCCAACAATGTCCTCCACTGTTTTAAACACTTGGGACCAGTGGTGTACCAAGGGGGGGTGGGGGGGGCGGTGCGCCCCGGGTGCCAGCCCTGAGGGGGTGCTCCCGGCCTTGTCGTTCAGTCCCCACCCCCGAAGGACCGCTTGCCCCACTGACCTTCCTGCACCACCTGTGAAGCAGCCCGCAGCAGGATAGCGACGTCAGCGATCCCTGAACTGCTTGGGTGCTGCTTCCTGCGCCGCGGTCCTGCCCCTCCTCTGACGTCAGAGGAGGGGCGGGACCGCGGCGCAGGAAGCAGCGCAGGGATCGCTGACATCGCGATCCTGCTGCGGCTGCTTCATAGGAGGTGCGGGGAGGCCAGGGGGACGAGCGGTCCTTCGGGGTGGGTCGGAGCATCAGGCCTTCAGGGTGGGGCGGACGGGCAGGCAGTTAGGCTTTCAAGGGGGAGGGGGGAGACAGGCAGGCAGGTAAGCAGGCCTTCGGGGGGTGTGCAGACCTTCAAGGGGTGCAGGCCTTCAAGGGGGAGGGACAGGCCTTCAAGGGGGGGGCAGGCAGGCCTTCAAGGGGGGGCAGGCAGGCCTACAAGGGGGTGGGACATGCCTACAAGGGGGTGGGACAGGCCTTCGGGGGGGGTGCAGGTCTTCGGGGGGTGTAGACCTTTGGGGGGTGCAGACCTTCAAGGGGGTGCAGGCCTTCAAGGGGGGGGACAGGCCTTCAAGGGGGGGAAAGGCAGGCAGGCCTTCAAGGGAAGGACAGGCCTACAAGGGGGTGGGACAGGCCTTCAAGGGGGGGACAGGCCTTCGGGGGGGGCGCAGGCCTTCAGGGGGGGGTGCAGACCTTCAAGGGGGTGGGACAGGCCTTCAAGGGGGGGACAGGCCTTCGGGGGGGTGCAGACCTTCAAGGGGGTGCAGGCCTTCAAGTGGGGGGACAGGCCTTCAAGGGGGAAACAGGCAGGCAGGCCTTCAAGGGGGGACAGGCCTACAAGGGGGGGGGACAAGCTACAAGGGGGTGGGACAGGCCTTCAAGGGGGGGTACAGGCCTTCGGGGGGGTGCAGACCTTCAAGGGGGGGCAGGCCTTCAAGTGGGGGACAGGCAGGCAGGCCTTCAAGGGGGGGACAGGCCTACAAGAGGGGGACAGGCCTCAAGGGGGGGACAGGCCTACAAGGGGGGGGGACAGGCCTTCAAGGGGGGACAGGCAGACCTTTAAGGGGGGACAGGCCTTTGGGGGGGGACCCTGGTTTAGAAGTACACGGAGGGAAGGGGGTGTACAAAGAGACGTGCATATGCCAAACTTTGGGGGGGGGAAGAAATAATGAGTCTGAAAATAGAGGAGAGGGCGAGAGATGATGGACCATGGGATTTAGGGAGGGAAGGAACAGAAAGGGAGAGAAATTGGACACAAGGGATGGTGTGGAGGAGGGATAGAGATACTGGATAGGAGGGTAATTAGGAAAAGAAAGGGAGAGATGGTGAACTCTGGGGTGGTGGGGAAGGAGGGAGAGATGCCGGATGAAAGGGTAGTTAAGAAAAGGTGGATCTGTGGAGGGAGATGAAAAAAAGGAAAGATACCAGACTTCCTGAGAAGGGAAGGGAAATGGAAAGGGAGGACAGAGTTGGCAGATGGATGGTTAGCATGCAGAAAGAAGGAGACCCTGGCAAGCAAGTTATCAGAAGAAAACCAGAGCCTTGGACCAACAAGATTTGAAATATAACCAGACAACAAAAGGTAGAAAAATTAATTTTATTTTCTGTTTTGTGATTATAATATGTCAGATTTGAAATGTGTATCCTGCCAGAGCTGGTGTTGGACTGCAAACGTGAGCTAGGATTTAACAGAGAGAGGAAAAGTCCTTTTTGTTTTTTTATTTTATTTACACCACAGCGCCAGTGTGGTTAGGAGAAGCCAAAGGGGGTGAAAAAGCTATAAAACCCACCAGGAGTTTTGAAAAAAATCACCCAACTGGGCAGGAAAATCGAATTGAAAAACCAATTCAATAGGCTGAATCGAATCGAAATTTTTTTTCCTGAATCTGGCAGCATTAGTTTGTGCTACTGTCTTAGACTTTAGGACCTGGGATTGGGGAGAGATGGCATCCTCAGTACTTTATAATGCAAGTGATACGATGATTTGGTCAGACTTTTGAAGGGTCTGCAGAAAAAAAATATTGTATAGGCCGGGGACATGAGACAGCAGGAAATGGGAACTTTTCTTCCTTCTATTTTTGTAAATGGAAAGGCTGAGGATGTCAGAGAGTTCAGTTAAAATATGTGCTTTATAAGAAAATATAATAATGTGTTTTATAAAGTTTATAGCATAGCTGGCCTACCCAGTGAGGTGTTCCTAGTGGTGATGGTGGCAGCGTGTCAATGTGTTGAGAGGAAGAGGTGGTCTGGGAAATTCTGCTGAGCAAACTCTGGGCCCATTTCCACCCCCCAGTTAGTCCACTCCACTCAACTGATTCACACACTGAGTGGGTCTTTGGGTGTTGTTTTGGGATCTTTTCCAGTGGTTTATCAGTATCTCCTTCTGGTCCAAGGAAGGAAACTTTGTTATCCTTAGCATTGACCTACAGAATATGTTTGTAACAGCGCTGCTTGTGTGGCATTAGGCTATGTAGTGATCAAAAGAAAAAAACAGACCTTTGCACATTTTTGCACTATATGGTGGGTGCATGAGGAGATTCACATTTCCTGCACAGCTAAGTCCATGTGAAGTTACCTATTGCTGTATTTGACATCTAGCAAGGTCTCTGTTTGAAAGGAAAGATCTAAACTTAAAAATGAAGTGGCCAGAAGTTATGATAAAAGCAGATAGTGTAGCTGGTTTTAAGAAAGATTTGGACAAATTCCTGGAGGAAAAGTCCATAATCTGTTATTAAGACATGGGGGAAGTGTCTGCTTGCCCTGGATCGGTAGCATGGAATGTTGCTACTCTTTGGGTTTTGACCAGGTATTAGTGTCCTGGATTGGCTACCATGAGAATGGGCTACTGGGCATGATGGACCATTGGTCTGACCCAGTTAGGCTATTCTTATGTTATGTTCTCATCTGTAGGGGCCTTTGTTTTCACTTCTTATTTTAATGTATTTTTTTTCTGGGATCTTATCAGTGTTTTTTATAATGGGAACAAAAATGGAAGAGAATTAATGTGTGTGGGATGAGGGGGTAACTAATTTCTTCAGCTAAATAATTCAATCCACTTCAAACAGACATAGAAGAACTCACGCACCATTCACACACCCTCCAACCAAAAACGTCAAAAGAAAAAAACTGTTAGACAACCTCCTAACACTCGACCCCCAACTCTACAACCTATTGACCTCGACCACAGACTACAAAACCTTCAAAAAGAAATAAAAACCCTTCTATTCAAAAAACATATAAAACCGAACTAATACAATCAGAACTGTCCCAAGCATCACCTGCAACTACTCCATATGTACTTCTGATGTCATGACAATTCAGACATAATTTATGTTATGTTATGTTTGGAATATAAGAATATTTTCACTGCCTGTTTCTATTCTGACCGTTTATTCCGTTTCATGGTCATTACAAAAAATATTTTTTTACATGGGGGGGGGTATCAAAAAATGATGGGCCCCGGGTGCCACATACCCTAGGTACGCCAATGCTTGGGACCAAAGCGACCCCAGGGACAGACATTCCAAAAGGTGGTGAACAATAGTGCCCTTATGCAGGGTGCACAGGAGACAATCGTCATCTTCCCAAAGTTTCATTTGTTTCCCTCTTCACCTGGTTATATAAGCTTTATGCAATAACTTAAGGTGAAGTTCTTGTAATCCCACATTAGGGGTTACTTTACTAATGAGAAGAAAACTATGGGACAGAGGTCTGCCTTGGTAACCACCTCTTCTAAGCTCTGCCAATCCCTGTGCCATTACAGACATATGGCTCTTTGATTAAAAGGATTTCCCAACTTTATACCATACAGAGAGTTTATTACATGCAGCAGGATTGTCCAAAAAGGCACAATCAAGAGAGGAAAAATCTGGGAAGACTTCTGTAGGAGCACGAAGTGAAGAACAATAACTCCAAATTTGAAAATATTTCAACAAAGCACCAGGAGGCCATTTCCACACACGTTGGTACTCCTGAAACAAGAGCACTCGTCTTTCTTGCAAACCAAAGAACTGACCCACATATCTATAGAGGTTGCCCAATTGCTAGCGGAAAAAGACTGACATCTGTCCCGCCGGAAGGGCTCAGCTTTTATAATTCTTGCCAGATTGTTCTACTGTATTTTTTAAATTTTTATCCAAAGAGTAAATATGCCAGGAAAAATCCAAAGGATTTCTCCTGTGGATCTGTAGAAAATAAGAAAATGTCACACTTGAATGATACTTCGGGTTTAACTTGAATTGTTTGCATATTTCTAAACATGAATCATCTTACACAATCTGCATATAAGCAGACAAATGTTTTTCATGTACACATCACATACAGTCAGCTAATTTTGTCAGAGAAGCTGATATCTGGCAAAGCAGTAATATATATTAATTAAGATTCATAAAGTCTAAAATATAATGGTACTGGCTTCTCCATTTACCTGAGACTAGGATATGGAAGTTATTTAGTCTGTACAAGTTCATTCCTTTTATCTACATTCCATTCACTTTCTGCTTGTTTTCTTCCAGGTACTATCTCCAGGTGTTTCCAGATTATCCCAAATCAAGGAAGGCTCTGATTCCCTTCATTTTTTAAAAACAAAAAAGATCCACTGAAATTAAGATGATTTTACTGTGGCATTCAGCTTCAAAGTCTAACTGTATTTTACTTTTTTGTGTACTTTATACATTCAAACAATATCTGCATAATCCAACTTCAAAACCTCAGAACATGCTTCAGGCTTTTGCAGCAGGAGTCCTTCCAAAAGAAAGCACTATAGGCATAAAGTCTGTCTGCACCAGGCTGACTTATTCATGACAAGGGGGGAGAAGAAGGGACATAGGAAAAGTGCCGAAGGGTTCTCCTAGCCTCCATATCTAGGACTAAAAGCATTTCGTCTCCATCCCTGACATATCAGGCAGTGAGCGAGAAGATCTTCAGTTGTTAACATAAAGTGCAACCATTGGGTCACCTCAGCTGTTCTGGACATTATGCAACATCTTTTCTTTAGTTATGCTGTGCAAATCAAACATTACTCATCTACAAAATTGTTGCTTTATTCTTGTTTAGATCTTAAACCGGTTTGGCTAGAAAAAACAACTAAAAAAAAGTGACCTAAGGATCAATTATTTTCATGTCACCAGTCCCACTCTCAATATTTTCTTTTACTGCAAGTAAAAACAAATGTGTATGTTTACAGTATAGGATGAATAACTTCTAGTATGAATAACTTCTAGTATTCAACCATTTGGGGTGAATCTCACTGCAATGGTGGTTAATAAATCCCAATAAATAAATAAGATAAACAGTATATCATGTACCTAAAGTGCTACACTATGGATCAACCTGGTGGCTCAGATGGTAAATGCTGAGGTCCCCGGTATAATGCCTAAGTCAAAATCTCAACCAGCTGGGACTAGATACCATACCATATAAAGTAGTTTCTTATAGCTCACAATTTTCAACAAGGAATCATTGCAGCTTACAATAAAATTTGGGATTAGTTATTACATTAACAAATAGATTCCAGAGAGCATAGTGGATAGCGATCAGTCATTATAAAGAGAAAAGATTTACCACCAGGGTAACATTCCCAGCTTTTAGGGATGGGGGTAGAGAAATTTTATGTAATTTTATGGGAGTGACATCTTAATGGTCTTAATTAAGGGTTTCAAGTTTTATTAGGATTTTATATACCGCCTATCAAGGTTATCTAAGCGGTTTTACAATCAGGTACTCAAGCATTTTCCCTATCTGTCCCGGTGGGCTCACAATCTATCTAACGTACCTGGGGCTATGGAGGATTAAGTGACTTGCCCAGGGTCACAAGGAGCAGCACGGGGTTTGAACCCACAACCCCAGAGTGCTGAGGCTGTAGATCCAACCACTGCGCCACACACAGGGTCATGGCTATAAGGTTGTGAAAGGAGCCAGGCTGCATAACCCAGGATGGTCACTGCAAAGACCAACTGAGTAAGTTTGGGGGAAAGAGGAAAAGTATAAAATGGGGGGGGGGGGGGGGAGGGAATTCCCGGGTACTAGAAAGTAAGGCTTATGGCATAAAATCCCAGCCAGAAGATAAATGCTGGGTCAAACATTATAAAGTTGTGGCCTGATTCTATATATCAAGCCTATAAAAATGGGTGCTAACTAGAATGACGATTAGCACGATTCTATAAGATACACGTACCTTTTACAGAATCACGCTTAGCACCGGTATGAAATGCATTATGTAGGTGTACGCAATTAGGCTATCTAAAACCAGGCCTATGTGCCTGTACCTAAGTTATGCGCACATCTGATGTATTCTATAACAATGTGCCTAACTTTTAGGAAAACTCCAGATCCACCTCTAGCTGCGCCCCCTTTTCATTTTCGCAGTGCAACTGATGCATACTTTTTACAGACTTGTGCTTTCCAAGTTCTACACTAACTTTTAATTAGTCCCAGTTAGCATCAATTATGAGTTAATTGCCAATTATTGGCTCGTTAGGTCAATTAATCAATTAAGATGTGCACCTACATCAGCTATGCACACTAGTGCTGCCTGATTCGCTGATTTGAATCAATTCACATCGGTGAATCAATTTGAATTGATTCGTTTTCTAAAAAAATCAGTCACCTATTTTGTGAGTCCTGACATCTCTGGGTCTCCTAAAGAAGTGTTTCACAACTCGGTCCTGGAGTACCCCCTTTCCAGTTAGGTTTTCAAAATATCCACAATGAATATGCATGAAAGACATTTGCATATAATGGAGACAGTGTATGCTAATCAAATTTATGCAAATTCAATGTGGATATCCTGAAAACCTGACTGACAAGGGGTTGAGAAACACTTGTAAAGCAGCAGTGGCAGTGGCGGTGGCGGTGGCTGGCAGGAAGAGGCAGTGCTCTAGGCAGAACAGGCTGCTCCTGGCCTGACCTGCCACCTTCCCTCTGCTGCATAACTGATGATGTCACAATGCAGCAGAGGGAAGCCCTAGCAGGGCAGGCCAGAAGCAGCCTGTTCAGATCACTGCCTCTTCCCACCGGCCACCACTACCGCTGCTGCTGCTTTGGGAAGCCAGTATGTCAGATCTCAGTGGAGGACGTCGGTTGGAAGGTGCTGACCAGGGGGATAGGAGGGAGGGAAAGCTACTGTGCATGTGGGGAGAGAGGAAGAATTGTTGGACATTGGGTGGAGAGACCAAAAACAAAAGAAACTGTGGAAAATACGTTCTTGATGCAGGTTTTTATTTTGTTTATAATAATATGGAAACAATCCACAGATGCATAAGATGAAGGGCACCCCTGAGGAAGACGTTTTTGTCGAAACACAGACCTTGTTGGGTCCCCTTCATTTTATGCATCTCTATGCCCCTCAGTTCAGCTGGATTTTACCTTGCTGTTGTACATAGGGTGGAGGGCAGGGAGAGATGGTGCATGAAGAGAGAGAAAGAAATGTTGCCCATGATAATAGAAAGGAGGAATGGAGAGATGCTGCATGGAGGGAAATAGAGAGGTTTGACACAAGGCAGGGAGAGAGAGAGAGATGGTGAGAAAGCAACAAATGTTGGATATGATAGTGGATGGTAAAAAAAAATTATTTTATTTTCTATTTTGTGATTACTATATGTCAGATTTGAAATGTGTATCCTGCCAGAGCTGGTGTTTGACAGTGAGTTTGAGCTAGGACCTAACAAATAGAGAAAAAGTTGTTTTAAATTTTGTTTACACCACAGCACCAGCATGGGGTTGGAGAAGGCAAAGAGGGGTGGAGAGGGCAAAGGACGGTGGGTAGAAAGACTACAAAATAAACCTGCCACGATGTTTGAAAAAAAAAAAAAAAAAAAGCCCAATTGGGCAGGAAAAGTGAATCGAATCAAATAATTTTTTCCTAAATTGGGCAGCACTAATGCACACCAATGTATGCACACAACTTTTGACGCCATAAACAGAATTTGGGAATTAATGTGTAAAATGACTATCCCAGTTGCAGCAGGAGAGTGCTGCTGAATATCTGCCTTGGCACTCTCTAGGCAGACACGGGGCAGAGAGACCACAGTTATCCAGGTAGCAGTGATTTTCAGTGCCATTACCCTGGATAACTTAGGTAGGAAAAAAAGGTGTCCTAAATCTATCCAAACAAGTATTCAGATAGCAGCTGAATATCGCTGTTCTCTAGATGTGCCAGCACCTCACAGTTCTATCTAGACGCTACCACTGAAATCCAGGTTTTTCTGCCTATGGAGGCCAGCATTTAAAAAAAAAAAAAAAAAGTTGATCATGACGAGCTCAATATCAGGGTGTAGGTGTAAACCCCCCCCCCTCCTTTCAACACTATTGAGCTTGTGGTCAGCATTTTTTTTTTTAAATGTTGGCCATCATGGGCAATAAAATCTAGATATGATAGTGATAATGGGTCCTGATGAGGAAAGATTGGCTCAATGTACTCTCTATAAGAAAACTTTAAGAAAACTGTTAAAGCCTTAGATTTTTTACTCTTTCAGCTTCTGAATTAACTGTCTTTTAGAGATTGCAACTTGGATTCATTCCAATCTATAGTGAATAAAAGTATTCTGTATAGTCTTTAACCATGTGACCTTGTTCATTTAAGTACATATTATTCTGGATCAAGGATTATAATATTCAGGTACTAAATAAATCCAAAATCTGATCCTGATAGTGAAATATCTAAGTCTTTATGCCTTTTCTTTTCTACTATTATTTAAATAGTAATATATGTAATCAACCACTGCAAATGCAAGTAGCCAAAATAATAAGCTACTTGGAGAGACTTGGGAGTTCTGATCGATAAGTCGATGAAGCCATCCACACAATGTGTGGCGGTGGCGAAAAGGGCAAACAGAATGCTAGGAATGATAAAGAAGGGGATCACGAACAGATCGGAGAAGGTTATCATGCTGCTGTACCGGGCCATGGTGCGTCTTTATCTGGAGTACTGCATCCAGCACTGGTCACCGTACATAAAGAAGGACACGGTACTATTCGAAAGGGTCCAGAGAAGAGCAACTAAGATGGTTAAGGGGCTGGAGGAGTTACCGTACAGCAAAAGACTAGAGAAACTGGGCCTTTTCTCCCTCGAGCAGAGGAGATTGAGAGGGGACATGATCGAAACATTCAAGGTACTGAAGGGAATAGACTTAGTAGATAAGGACAGGTTGATCACCCTCTCCAAGGTAGGGAGAATGAGAGGGCATAGATTCTGTACAAACGTAAGGAAGTTCTTCTTCACCCAGAGAGTGATGGAAAACTGGAATGCTCTTCCGGAGTCTGTCATAGGGGAAAACACCCTCCAGGGATTCAAGACAAAGTTAGACAAGTTCCTGCTGAACCGGAACATACGCAGGTAGGGCTAGTCTCAATTAGGGCGCTGGTCTTTGACAAGAGGGCCACCGCGTGAGCGAACTGCTGGGCACGATGAACCACTGGTCTGACCCAGCAGTGGCAGTTCTTATGCTCTTATATTCTTTGCATGTTATGGCTAATCAGTACATCTTGTGACCAGTCAGGCACTGGGACTGACGTGGTCCCTGTGAGAGCGGGCAGAAAGGGTGGCAAGAGGCCCAAAAAGGGAATTGCCAAGGCCAGTTCCCAGCACCAAGCTGGCCCTCCTGAAGATGACACAGAGCCAGAATGGGGGGATGAGTAAAACCGTTACAAACACTACCATTCACACTGCAGGGCTAGGGACATAGGTTTTAAATCCTCTCCTAGGAATAGTGAGGAAGGCTATTCCCCTAGTGCCCACCGGGGGAGCCAGAGAGAAGTGCAGGTGAGAGCAGGCTCAGTCAGAGCAGGGCGTGGCTCCCCTCTTGAAAAGCCAGTGGATGTTAGTAAGCTGCTAGGCAGATTAGGGAGAAAGCTCAGGGCTCTCCCTAAAGAAGAGCTTTCTGCCTCAAGCCTGGGTAATGCCTAACGTGACCATTTATTTTTTTCATCAAAACGGGACATCTATTAATATTCAGACCCACCTCCAATCCTGCCCTAGCCCTGCCCCAATCCCGCCCTAGCCCCGCCCCCAATTTCTTCTATTCTTTTTCATGTACACACAATATCTTATTAATTCATAATGGTAAACATAAAATTAAAAAAAGCACAAAGCACACTACGCAGAGAAAATGTTAATTATCATTTACGAGTTTCGGATTTTTTTCAAAGATGTCAAGGCAGATGAATTTAAAATATGCAATGTTACCTCAGTAACTATAGAAAAACAGACAAATATAGTGCAAAATATAAACAGCAGATATAAATTCTCAAAATGGACACATTTTGATCACTAAATTTAAAATAAAATCATTTTTCCTACCTTTGTTGTCTGGTGATTTCATGAGTCTCTGGTTGCACTTCCTTCTGACTGTATATCCAATCTTTCTTTCACAATCTAGCCCCATCCCCTTTGGGTCCAGGTTTCTCTCTGTTTTCCCTCTTACCCTCCCCAGATCCAGTGTCAGTTCTCATTTGTACCTTTGTTCCAGGTCTCCCTCTCTCTCCCTCCTCTGTTATGATCTTAAATCTCCCTGTTCTTCACCAGGGTCTCTCCCCCTCTGTCTGAACTTCCCATAGTCCTGCATCAGCTTCCTGTCTTTCCCCTGTGGTCCAGGCCTTTTTCTTTCTAGTCTTTTTAATCTGCTTAAAACCCCCTCCCCACACACACACACACTTTCTCTGCCTCTTTCTCACCTTCCTCCCTCCTTCCTTCCCTCCCAGCAGATTTTAGCTTATCTCTCTCCTCCTTTTCTCCTCTCAGATCTGGTATCTGTCGCCTTCCTCTTTTCCTCCTCCCAGGTCTGGTATCTGTCTCCTCCCTTTCCCCTCTGCTCAGGCATCTCTCTTTCTGCTCCCTTCCTCCTGTTCTTCCTTCTCAATTTATTTTCTGCCTATGTCTAAATTCTTTCTTACTATTCAGTCCTTAATTTCCCTCTTTCATTGTGTCTACCTATAGCTTGCCACCTCTTTCCCTCACTCCTTCCAGTATCTAACTCTATCCTCTTCCCTCAATCCAGCATGTGCCCTTTTTTCTTTCTCCTCCCCACTTCCTTCCAGCGTCTGCTCCACCTCTCCCCCACTTCCATTCAGTCTGCCCCCCTCTCCCCCACACTTCCATTCAATGTCTGACCCTCCTCTCCCCACATTTCCATTCTGCATCTGTCCCTTCTCTCCCCCACACTTCCATTCAGCGTCTGTCCCTCCTCTCCCCTACACTTCCATTCAGTGTCTGTCCCTTCTCTCTTCCACACTTCCATTCAGTGTGTCCCCCTCTCTCTACCCCTTCCATCTACTGTTCACCCTCTGTCTCACCCCTTCCATTCTCTGCCCTTTCCATCCAGTGCCCGCCCTCTCTCTCTTCCATATGGCATCTTCCCTCTTTCTACATGATTCATTTCAGCTTCCCCCCTCTCCATTTTTCTGTCTCCCTATGCTCTGGAATCTCTCTCTTCTCCTTTCCTTCTTTCCTTTCCACTCCACCCTATGGTCTGACGTCTCTATCTCCTTCCCTCCCCTCCCCCATGCCCTGGCATCTATCTCCCTCCTTTCCCTCTGGTCTGGCATTTGTTTCCTCTCTCTCCCCTCATGCTCTGGCATCTCTCCCTCCATGGTCTGTATCTCCTTTCCTTTCTCTCCCTCCCATGGACTTTGCATCTCTCGTTCCTCTCCCTTTTCCTTCTCTCTCCTTTTGTGTCCAGCATCTCCCACCTGCCTTCCTACTCCTCATGTCTGTTTTTTTTCCTTCACCCTACAACCTTCATGTCCAGCATCTTCCTGTGTTCCTTTTTTTTCTTCCTTATCTGATTTAGCAGCTTTCTCCCCTTTCCTGAGCCAGCCAACCCACCATCTTCTCACATCCCATTCCAGTACTTCCCCTCTTTACCCACAGGGAATCAGCCCTTAGCTTAATTTAGAGGCAAGTGTTCTAGTGCTGCTGCGAGACTGGAGGCGATTCTTAGCTGCCATCAGCCCTGCCTTCAGCTGCGCCGGTAATGCTAAACTGCACGGTAAAACCAAAGAGAGAAGCCGCGGGACTTTCCCACTTGTCTGCCGCTCTCGATTCCGCCACTCAAAAACAGGAAGTCACTTCAGAGGGGGGTGGGATCAAGAGCGGCCGAACTTCGAGTAATGCAGGCAAGTGGGAAAGTCCCGCGGCTTCTCTCTTTGGTTTTACCGTGCAGTTTAGCATTACCGGCGCAGCTGAAGGCAGGGCTGATGGCAGCTAAGTAAGCTGCCTGGATCGCAGGGCCCCCTTGCCATCCCCTAATGCCAGCCCTGATAATAGGGAGGGTGATTTCGGACCTGGCAGGCCCCCCTTGACCATTTTGGAGCTGTAGGGAGGGAAGGAGGAGGCAGGCTTTAGCGTAGGAGGGGAAGCGATCCCCGGTCCGTTGTCCCCGCACACATCTTCAGGACGCTGTCCCTGAAAACGGGACATTTCGGCGTCCTGAAGCAGCGGGTCGGGACAATGGGACGGTCGGTCCCATAATGGGACTGTCCCGTTGAAAACGGGACGTATGGTCACCTTAGTAATGCCTGTGACCCAATGGAAGTGGAAGAAGCTGGAGCCACTTCAGAATTTGTGACCTCAGACCCAGTGGAGCCGATGGAACTTCAGGCTGATCTAGCCCCGGAAGATTTGTGTGCAGACCCTTAACTTATGGAAGTGAGTTTAGCTGCCATTTTGAAAGACACTGGAGAACTGTGAGTTTTTCTTTTGGCTTTTGCTGTTTTGGCAGGAATGTTTTTTTTTTTCCCCCTTTGTGAGTTTTTGCATGAACTGCCAGAACTGTGGGGTTGTTTTTCTATTTTTGTTCTCTGCACATTTGTTAAGAAGCTGAGAGTGCTTCTTAGTGGGGAGAAGTTTGCCAACAACTGGGAGGGATTTTGAAAGCTGTTTTTGTGCTTTTGCAGGCAAACTTTAGGCACTCCCCTGGACCCAGCAGTGCTATAAAACAAACTGGAGGCTTTACTATTTAAAACTGTTTGTATATTGGTACATGATAGCAGAGAGCTGAACTTTCTTGAAACCTGCTAAGAGCAGGCTTTGAATGCTTTATTGCCAAAAGCTCTGTGGAAGATAAAACACAGAGAAGATTATTGGCAGTTGTGAGGAGAAATCCTGAACTCTCCCAGAATTTTCCCTTTGGAATTTTTCTTTTGTGTTGTTTTGAAAGTTACACAGATTTTTGGATTTTGGCCATTCTGACATTAAATTTTCTTTAGAAACCAAACCTGGGGCTTTGTACATTGGTTCTGTTTTTAGTTTTGCTCAGGTTAATACAATGTCTGCAGGGTGACTCCATACTAGGTCACACACCGGTGCAGTTTTAGCTGTAGCCACTAGGGGCACTAAGGAGTCCTGTTGCTAGGCTCTAGTGCCGGTTACTAACAGTTACAATCTAAATATGCTAACTGGAATATGTGCCATTCAAAGTTGACCTTGTACCAAGGACATTTCAACTTGATTCAAGTTAGATAGAATTTTCCATGTCAATATTATTTTTCAGATTCTGTGGTTGACATTTCATTTAAACCCTAGTCATGGATCTGGGCCCCCAGACAATAAGGGTCATGGGAGCCCCTAATCACTTATCAAAAGTGATTAAACTAGTCAGAGGCTAAGGGGCCCCTACTGGTACAGGTGCATGGACCTAATTCCAGTCATGGTGTTAAGGTTTACTCAAATAATCAGCACTGGTACTCTCTGGATATTAAACTAAAAAAAGGGAGAACAAACTCTGCACCAAATATCAAAGAAGACAAAAAAAAGCAGAGATGACCAATCCATCAAGATGGTTAACACACTTTAATAAAGTCCAACACATATACAGTAGTGGAACATGGACCCGACATGGGCTTGTGTTTTGACTAAAGAGCCTGCATCAGGAGTCCAAACAGGTCTGAAAAAGTATATAAAACAAAACTAACATTACAAGTAAAGATATATAGACCACAAAAATATAAACAAAAATATAAACAAAATTTATACTTAATATTAAAATAACAATATACAATAAACTAAACAAAGAATGCATGACTGGACATGAAAATCAGTAGAGATGTACTTGATGTATTCTACTAAATTGATCAAGGATGTATATCAAATCACAATCCTATATAAATAAAAGTATAAATAATATACAATAGGACATATTAAAAATACATATGAGCAAAGGTATAAATACAATGGATGCTATTTAGACAAAACATATGAAGACCAAGAAATAAAATGTTGCAGTATGAAAAGACATGCAGAAAACCAATAACATATGATGTAATGTGGGAAAAATTCATGAATCAAAAAAAACGAAGTTACTTACTGTTCTGCCACTAATTTCTGACAGGTGGAATGATCAGTAACACTCAGAAAAGCACCCAGACAATATAAAGCATAAACAATAACATTTTATTATACATATATATATATATGATAAGAATTAAATACCTTCACCGTATCCCAAGCAAACACTCCCTTCCCAATTGGAGAATCCATACAATTGATAGGTGAGTGGACACGGGAGACTGACCCTTTAGCCTCGTGGCTTCTGTTCCTGTAGCCGGCTAGGATTCTGAATTCTAGGAGCAGAATTCCGTCCTTATAAGCTGCTGAGTTAAACAGCTGGTCCTGCAGTAACAGCGTCCTTTGATTCAGGCACACCCCAGGTCGGTCCCTTTGAAGTTGTTTGGACAATATTCAGGTCAAAGAGGTCAAGATAGCAGATCTCAGTTCTTTTGATGTTACGGGCCTCTTTTGTTATCTGTTTTGACAACACCCAGGTCAAAAGAGGTCAAGATAGCAAATACTTGTCAACGTCCCTTTGAAGATCAAGGAGGTTAGGATCTCAAATAAGCAAGGAGGTGTTGCAGTTTATTGTCTCTTTGATGCTATCCAGTTGTCACTCAAATAAAGGAAGTCAGGATAGGTGTTGCACTGTCTCTTTGATGCTATCAAGAAGGTGTTACAGAGGCCATTTGTCTTTACTTATCCTTTTGGTGTGGTCAAGGAAGTCAGATCAAAGAGGTCAGGATCTCAAATAAGCAAGGTTATTGTAGAGACCATCTGGTATTACTTTTCTTTGGGGGTAAGGAGTTCAGGTCAGCAGACTTGAGAATACATAAACAAAATTATCAGTAATATGCTGGGGCATAACTGGCATAACATTCCACCCTTGGATTCTTAAGTCTGCTCCCATAAAAAGTCCTCCTAATAGCTAAACACCTTTTGTGCCATATCACAGCCTCTAGTAATAGCATCCCATCCATGGAGTGCAGTGGTAGCTTCAATATGATCTGCCACAGAATGCAAGTTAGTATTTCATAAGTTGCATTATTTGCCCACTGCAACATACTAACATTCTGTAAACATACTGAAAAGGGAGCTTGATTAGCAGGAATCACAAGTTCAACAGTACTAAGGACACATTGTTTCATTTCAAAATTTACACCATTTTCTATCTAAGGGTACAGAATGTGATGTGGTTTTTAAATCAAGTTAATTCTTTGTGATATCATTAACGACATGTAACATTAACTGATCATATCGTAGCGTTAGTTCATAATTATGTACAGTATGTGGCACCCATTCACCTTCCCATCTAAATACATCTGCTACTCTGGAGCCAAAATATGCTTCTTTGCCAGCCAGTATTTCAGAAACAATAGTATCTATTCTACTTTTAAGCAAAGGTAAAATGGGAAAATTAATTTTCCCTTCATAATTTATTTCCTTATGGGCTAAACCTGGTATTCTTGCATTCCCTAATATTTCAAGCTAATTAGGCATTTTACTTGAAAGTATCACGTATAGGGAATCATGGAAATTAATAATCTTATTAATATTATATTTGTGCTCTTACTCATGGCTTACATACATTTAGGGTAGCTTCATATTCACCATCGATCACTGCAGTTATCTGGTATCCTGTTTTTCTTAGCAGCTTTGGTTAGGGTCTGGCTATGCTCCAGTTTCAATAGGCTTGCTATGCCACTCACATGCCTTCACTCATGTAAGTCACGTGCACTACCCCCAGAGACCAGCCCTAATGTGAAGTGGCAGGATATAGGCTCACTTCTATTCCCAAGTCGGTGCCACATAATAGCCTCATGGCACGGCACTGTATGTCTGGTTGCGTCATCATCTTCTCGGTCTGGTGAAATTTTCTCTTAACCCAGCATGTTAGCCAAATCATCAGAATGAGAGAGCAGAGCTGACCAATTTTATCACAAAAGGATGAAAGTCTATATGGAATAACATTTCCCAGTACGTGATTTTTCAAGGAAAATATTTCCTCATGACTGTTTAGCTTCAATGCTTTAGTTACATTAAACCCCCCTAGTGGTAAAAGAGAGTATAAGAGAAAAAGGAGAAAAACCACTTTATGTACAGAAGGTGATAACATGTGACACAATACTTGTGTGTAAGGTAGTATTTGTGTGAGATAAGAGAAACAACACTAATGCACTTAAAGGTATTCTGTAGGACATTCAGAAAATACACCTTTTTATGTTCTGGACATAATTATTATGTCATTTAAGAGAGACCATACACACGTACAGAATGTGATAACATTTGACACAATACTTGTGTGTAAGGTAGTATTTGTGTGAGATAAGAGAAACAACACTAATGCACTTAAAGGTATTCTGTAGGACATTCAGAAAATACACCTTTTTATGTTCTGGACATAATTATTATGTCATTTAAGAGAGACCATACACACGTACAGAATGTGATACTAAAATAACTTATGTCAGAGATGTGCACTGCACTGTTTATACCTGGTAAGTTAAATAAAGATAGACCATTTTTTATTTTTATTTAGCAAATATCAAATACCAATGAACACCATTTTACCAGGTATAAAGCTTTCTAATTTTTTCTCTTCAGATATTCTTTTATAATATAACCCCTAACTAAATTATCATTGGGCTGTATAGAAACATAGAAACATAGAAAGATGACGGCAGAAAAAGGCCAAGGCCCATCAAGTCTGCCCACTCTATAGACCCTTTGCCCTGACCCACGTAGGGATCCCACATGGGCGTCTCCTTTATTCCTAAAAAACTGGCACGCTGCTGGCCTCGATTGCCTGTGAGTCCTAGCATAAAATACTTTCTGGTATGTGGGGGAATCTTTTTTGGAAAGGGATATGGTACCATTTGGACTAATAGAAGGGGTGGAATAAACTCTGGAAATGGCCAATGTGCAATGTTGGGGTACCCCATAAGTTAAAACAGACAACACATAACAGAAACAGACAAACACAGAGCTCCGGCATGCTTTCTTCCATCGGTAATGATTCAGGGTTAATTTTAATCTGTAAATAAGCACACTATTAATCAAAAGAGTCACAAACAAATGTGGTATCCATTGGATTCCCACTATCAGGTCACAGTGCTGGACGTATTTTAAATGTGGCACAGTGAAATTGGTTCTCCTGACCATGTCTGGATACTAAGCTTCTAAAAGAAAGAGAGAGATAGAAACTTAAGTTAATTGCTCTATATAGTTTTACTGGTCTTCTTTTCTATTTTCTTCCATTTCAAAGCTCTGTCACACAATCGTAAGAGAATGCACGCAGGGAATTTTAATCTATAAAATATACAAGAGAGGTTTACGTGCATGTACAGTGGTTCACAATATTAGTGTTTTAGGTAAAAGACACATTTGCAAAATTACTTGGAGTGCAACTTTCTTATACTATCTAACAAAACTTTATACATTATAAAGGTCACTTAGCAATATTTCTACAGTTTAGCTTTCTCTATCACCTCTCGGCATCTGTAAGTATTTTTTGTGGTAGTCTGGTATATGTATATTACCAAAACTATAGATTCCATCGGAAAGCTGTCATGTTAACCCTTTTTGGATATCTGGCAAGGAATCCCATAGATTAATCCCGTCATGTTAACCCTTTTTGGATATCTGGCAAGGAATCCCATAGATTAATCCCAAAGTGGTAATTGTCCAATTTTAAAATTTGTAAAATTTTTTCTTCCTGTTTGTATAATTTTCCCCCCAATCCTGATATTTATATTCCTATACCCCAGCGTCCACTACAGCTTGTACCTGTTGCTCCCCAGGTTTCTACTAAATATTTATCTCTACCTGCGGACACTGTTCTAATTTGGTCCAGGCACACACTGAGGCTCGGCATTCACATTATTGATCCTCCCAACACTTCCACCCTTTTAAATCAGGATAAAGAATGGAAGCAGTTTCCTCAGGGGGAGCCGTTGGCACCCAAATATCCTCCCTCTCTCCTTTGTTCACTTGTGCTTGAGGCATAGATTTCTTTCCCAGTCCTCTACTTTTGTACATTCCCCATAATGTCCTTGTATCTTTTCCATCTATTTCTTCCCTCTACACCATCTTTTATTAATGCCAAAAACATATTCCTCCGAGACACCCGCTTAGCCCTGTTTGAATTGGATTGTCCTGTTCTCTTTTTATCAAAAGTATTTTGAGGTCCCCAGTCCCCCCGATCTCCTAACTGTCGGACCGCTTCTAAGGCTTCCAAAATAGTCCTGTCTATTTGATTGATCAACAAAGTTATCTTTACCTGTTTGTATGCTGGTGCAGTATACTTAATTATTTTATTTCTCATGGACTCAGTAAAAGGTAATGACATATATGTGTCAGCGTGACCTATTACTAATTATCTCTAATAAAGACCATTGGGCATTTTTTGCAGGATAAGGATCCTCCCGCAACGCATGTTGCATTGCTACTTCTTGACTAATTTGAACAAATTTAGGGGCATCTGTGGCATCTAACATAATCCCTGCTGCGCCCAGCTCCTGCACCCGAACTACCCACTGTATTAGTGGTTCCCCAGGCTGCTGTGTAAAGCGTGCCATCATATCCATGATTTCATGTGGAGTAACATCCTCCCTATCTAGATTTTCTCCTGTTTGCAGATTTCCCTGTAATCTTTGTCTCCTCACAGGCTCTGCTTCTAAACTTTCTGCCTGTTCTCCTTTAACACATATATCCTCCTCACTGTTATTAGAATTTGAATCCCAAATATTCCCATCCCGTTTGTTTGGATTCCAATCATTCGGCAGATGATAAATTAAGATTTTAACTTTTCTGTAACTCACTTTCCACCTGCGTTTCTTGTATTTATATCGTGCATATTGCATAGCTGACTTTTCTGTTACATTTTGATAGGTTTCTACCTTATCCATTAACAACTCATTCTGACTTTGTAGCATTGTAATGGCATGCTGTTGTTTATTCCTTTTCTTTTCCAGCTCTTCTAATTTCAATTGTAATTCCTGTTTAGCTTCATGCAAATTCCTCCAGTCTGACAAAATCATCCTTCCTTGTCTAGAAATTACTTCTTGCTCTTCTCCTTTTGAGATTTTCACCTTTTGTAAGGAGGCACATAATTCATGTGGATCCCCACTTCCAAAAGTACAGGATTCACACAATCCTGCTTCTACAGACCACTCAGTGGCCATTAAGTTTCCCATAATTTCATTCCCATTTGGAATGGAGGGATTGGGAGCCTGCTCCTCCACCCCTTGTTTTCTAGTTAGCTTTCCTGACCACATGATTACCCCACTTCCTGGTACCAATTTGTTCTGCCACTAATTTCTGACAGGTGGAATGATCAGTAACACTCAGAAAAGCACCCAGACAATATAAAGCATAAACAATAACATTTTATTATACATATATATATATATGATAAGAATTAAATACCTTCACCGTATCCCAAGCAAACACTCCCTTCCCAATTGGAGAATCCATACAATTGATAGGTGAGTGGACACGGGAGACTGACCCTTTAGCCTCGTGGCTTCTGTTCCTGTAGCCGGCTAGGATTCTGAATTCTAGGAGCAGAATTCCGTCCTTATAAGCTGCTGAGTTAAACAGCTGGTCCTGCAGTAACAGCGTCCTTTGATTCAGGCACACCCCAGGTCGGTCCCTTTGAAGTTGTTTGGACAATATTCAGGTCAAAGAGGTCAAGATAGCAGATCTCAGTTCTTTTGATGTTACGGGCCTCTTTTGTTATCTGTTTTGACAACACCCAGGTCAAAAGAGGTCAAGATAGCAAATACTTGTCAACGTCCCTTTGAAGATCAAGGAGGTTAGGATCTCAAATAAGCAAGGAGGTGTTGCAGTTTATTGTCTCTTTGATGCTATCCAGTTGTCACTCAAATAAAGGAAGTCAGGATAGGTGTTGCACTGTCTCTTTGATGCTATCAAGAAGGTGTTACAGAGGCCATTTGTCTTTACTTATCCTTTTGGTGTGGTCAAGGAAGTCAGATCAAAGAGGTCAGGATCTCAAATAAGTAAGGTTATTGTAGAGACCATCTGGTATTACTTTTCTTTGGGGGTAAGGAGTTCAGGTCAGCAGACTTGAGAATACATAAACAAAATTATCAGTAATATGCTGGGGCATAACTGGCATAACACTTACCCTAACAGGTGTTATTCAAATACAGAAGCAAATATTATCACTTGTGGGCGACGTCCTCCACAGAGCCTGGTACGGAAAGTTTTGATGCTGTATTATTGTATTTGATGATATTTGCATCAATAAAAACTGTTTAAATCTAAAGTGCACTGTCACTTTAAAAACTTCAAATGTTTGAAGACCACCCATACCGCGCATTAGGAGTGCCTTCCCATGTGATGCTGGCTCGCGGCTCCTTCAGTAACAAAGCTAAGAAGCCAACTAGGGAAGGTGGGAGGGTTGTGAGACTATCTGCCTGCTGTCCTTGGATAGCACCTGTTTCAGGTAAGCAACTTTGCTTTATCCCAGGATAAGCAGGCAGCATATTCTTACATGTGGGGACTCCCTAGTTGCCAGGATCATGCCTCTGAGAGTTATTGACAACTACTATGAGCCTGGCAAAACCAACATAGTTGGAGGGAAATTGGCTTCTAAGTAGAAAATAAATTTTGTAGAACTGCTGGGCCACACTGGCTATCCTGATTGAAATAATTCTCCAAACAGAACTGGATGTGCAGGTATTTATTTATTTATTCAATTTTCTATACCGTTCTCCCGGGGGAGTTTAGAACGGTTTACATTAATTTATTCAGGTACTCAAGCATTTTCCCTGTCTGTCGCAGTGGGCTCACAATCTTTCTAATGTACCTGGGGCAATGGGGGGATTAAGTGACTTGCCCAGGGTCACAAGGAGTAGCGTGCTGAGGCTGGAGTTTTAACCACTGCGCTACACTCTTATTTACAAATATCCTCAATAGGAGTGAAATGAAGATGGGCTAACACAGTTGTCATTGCTCGAACATTATGTGCAGTAACACGTCCTTCCAGCATCAGCCTAAACTGAGCATAGCAAATTCTAAAAGTTCACTAACTTCTCACGGTATTCCCCCAAGGATCTATTCTTTCTCCCTTACTTTTCAATATCTTTCTTGCCCCCTTAATGATTGTCTGCCAATCTATAGGTTTTCATGTATTTGCATACGCTGATGATATTCAACTCTTACACCCTTTAGATCCCAGTAACTCTTTGGATATCATAGCAATTAACAATAAACTTGAACAAATTTATCAATGGTTAGATATAAATAGGTTGGCCCTTAATATTGAAAAAACAAAAACGATGCTTTTCCCATGGAAAGAAACTCCTAAACTTATTGCCCCTATTAGTATAAAAAGTATTCCCTTGCAATTGGATACCATTAAAATCCTAGGAGTTATATTCGACAGTAAATTAACTTTTCACGAACATATTGGTAGTATCGTCAAATCATCTTTCTATAGACTCCATCAAATCCGTTCCCTTTCACAATATCTTTGTTCTAAATCACTAAATATCCTTATCCATTCCTTAGTAATCTCTAAAATCGATTACTGCAACGCCCTTTTTAAAGGAATTGCACAAAGTGAAATCAGACGGCTCCAAATCATACAAAATACGTCCATTAAACTTATAACAAAGACAAAAAAATGTGATCACGTAACACCACTTCTCAAGAACGCTCACTGGCTTCCGGTATCTCATAGAATAACTTATAAAATATGCCTACTCACTTTTAAATCAATGCTTTTTAAAACACCTGCATTTATTTTTAAATCACTGATCCCTTACTCCACAAACAGAATATTGTGGTCAAACGAACAACATTTATTGACAATTCCATCCCTTAAGATCATCAACACTAGAAGACAATTTATCTTTTCTGTTACTGCCCCACAAATCTGGAATTCTCTTCCAATTTATTTAAGAGAAGAACATAATATTGATAAATATAAGACCAATCTAAAAACATTCCTTTACAAAGACGCTTTCGAATAATAATTCTTAATCCTGAATTTATTAATAATGTTGTATTTGACCATTCATTTTAAATTCCCAACCCTGTGTTTTTACCTGACCTCCTTTTCTATAATAATTTGTAGTTCAAATCCCCTTTACCTCTTTGTTTTTGTTTTGTTAAGTTTGTATATAGTCTAGTTTATTTTAATGTTTATGTTTAAATGTATTACTTTTTAACATATTGTAAGTTTAATTGTTTTTTAAGTATGTTCATCGCTTTGAAGTAAGATTAAGCGATTAATCAAAATTTTAATAAACTTGAAACTTGAAAAGGAGATACAGTTCACCAATCATGTGGAGATGGTTCTCTTGGTGACAGAAGCTCCAAGTTTGTTTGGATCAAATGACAGGAAGAGTTGAATGAAAGTCTGTGAAGTTTGGTCCAGTCCAAGTAACAGGCAAGAGCATGTTCATAGTCTGCGTGGAGCACTGCTTCACTAGGATGAGAATGTGATTCTGGATAGAAGCCAGGAAGAACTACAAGGGGGTGTTGAAAAGTTCTCAGTCCAACTAAGAATGGGGCCATGAAACTTACAAGTTATTCCGCATATTCACCCTTAAGTTCAACACATTTGGCACATCGTGTCTGAAGTTTATGTAACCCTTCCAAAAAAATACTCTGATATCTGGTCACTGAAATACTGCTCCGCTGCTGCAATCACCTATGAATCACTCTAAAATTATTGCCCTTTCAAACTCTTTTTAAGGCTTGGAAACAGAAAATAGTCAGATGAACAAGATCTGATGAGTAGGATGGATTGTCTATGTAATTAAAACCCAACTACGTCAAAACACTAATTGTTTTGCCAGCCTTGTGAGCAGGTGTATTGTCTTGCAAAAAAGAACTCCTTTGCGCAGCTTCCTTCTCCTTTTTTGTTTCAGTGCCTCCTTTAATCAGCACAGCAAGTTACAATAGTAGTCTGCATTAGCTGTTTGGCCCCTTGGAAGATAATCATTACTAGTGCTGCCCGATTCAGGAAAAAAAATTTTGATTCAATTCGGTTCACCCTATTGAATTGGTTTTTTGATTCGATTCGATTTTCCTGTCCAATTGGGTGGGGTTTTTTTTTTTTTTCAAACATCCTGGTGGGTTTATTTTACAGCCTCTTCACCCCCTTTGCCTTCTCCTAACCACACTGGCGCTGTGGTGTAAACAAAATAAACAAACAAAAAAGACTTTTCCTCTCTCTGTTAAATTCTAGCTCACGTTTGCGGTCTAACACCAGCTCTGGCAGGATACACATTTCAAATCTGACATATTGTAATTACAAAACAGAAAATACAATTAGTTTTTCTACCTTTTGTTGTCTGGTCGTTATTCAAATTTTGTTGGTCTCAGGCTCTGGTTGTCTTCTGATAACTTGCTTGCCAGGGACTCCTTCTTTCTCCCTGCTAACCATCCATCTTCCATCTCCGTCCTCCCCTTCTGTTTCTCTTCCCTCCCCAGGAGGTCTGGCATCTTTCCTTTTTTTCGTTTCCCTCCACAGATCCACCTTTTCTCAACTACCCTTTCATCCAGCATCTCTCCTTCCTGCCCCACCATCCCAGGGTCCACCATCTCTCCCTTTCTTTTCCCAACTACCCTCCTATCCAGTATCTCTATCCCACCTCCACACCATCCCTTGCGTCCAACTTTTCTCCCTTTCTGTTCTTTCCCTCCCTAAATCCCATTGTCCATCATCTCTCTCCCTCTCCTCTATTTTCAGACCCATTTCTTCCTCCCCAAAGTCTGGCATATGCACATCTCTTTGAACCCCCCTTCCCTCCCTCCGTGTACTTCTATACCAGGGTCTCCTTCCCCTGAAGGTCTGTCCCCCCTGAAAGCCTGCACCCCACCCCTAAAGGCCTGTGCCACCATCCCTGAAGGCCTGTTTCCCCCTTGAAGGCTTGTCCCCCCCTTAAAGGTCTGCTTCCCACCCCTGAAGGCCTGCCTGTCCCCCCCCCTGTGAAGGACTGTCCCTCCCTTGAAGGCCTGTCTCCCCCTTGAAGACCTGTCCCCTCACTTTGAAGGCCTGCCTCCCCCCCTGAAAGCCTATCCCACCCCTAAAGGCCTGCCTCCTCCCTTGAAGGCTTGTCCCCCCCCTTGAAGGCCTATCCCACCCCTGAAGCCTGTCTGTCCCCCCTAAAGGCCTGTCCCCTCTCCGAAGACCTGTCCCCCTTGAAGGCCTGCCTGCCTGTCCCACCCCGAAGAACTGCTCACTCCCACTCCCTGGAAGGCCTGCGTGTTCCCCCTGGCCTCCCACTGGGGTCCGGCTTCCTCCCTGGCCTCCCCACACTGTTTACCTTCCAGAAACAGCCTGCAAACAAGATCGCGGTGCTAGCGATCTTAGTACCGCTTCGGAACCGTTTCCTCCGTCGTGGTCCCACCCCTCCTCTGACGTCAGAGGAGGGGCGGGACCGTGACGGAGGAAATAACTTTGAAGTGGTACTAAGATCGCTAGCACCGCAATCTTGTTTGCAGGCTGTTCCTGGAAGGTAAATAGTGCGGGGAGGCCAGGGGGGAAGCGGAATGCCAGGGGGGTGGAAGCCGGACGCCGGGGGGGAAGCCGAAAGCAGCACTTCCCAACTGACCCTCCCCCTTCGCCCTCTAAAGCAGGTGTGGCAGCTTTAGGGGGCGAGGGTCCGGTGCATCGGGAAGCCGATTTTTTTTTGTTTGTTTTGAACCGATTCAAATCGATTCACCCGAAGTGAATCGGTGAACCGATTCGAATTGTGAATCGGGCAGCACTAGTCATTACAACACCTTCCTGATCCCAAAACACTGTGGCCATTGACCTTTTCTGCTGATTTTTGAGTGTTGAATTTTCTTGGCCTTGGAGAACCTGAGTGTCACCATCAACGTCTTTTAGCTTATCAAGCAGCTGTTTGGGATAAAGATTTAAATTCCCTGATCTCTAATGCTGGGTCATATCAACATTTCAGGAGAAACTTAAAAACCTATTTGTTCACTAAATTTTTAGGTAATTGACCGTATCCATCTTGAATGTCTCTTTACTTTTGTAAACTGCATGGATCTTTACTGTTATGCGGTACAGAAGAAGGCTTTTATGTTGTGCTATGTTTTGCCTCAGGATCATAGTGGTTTAACCACATTTCATCAACAGTAACTAGTCATTCCAAAAGGTTGGCACCAGTTCGCTAAAAATGCTGCAAAATCAACCTGGAAGTGTCCACTTGACATCGTCTCTCATCAGCATTCAAATATTTGGCACCCACTTAGCTGACAGCTTTTGCATACCCAGCTGCTCATGGATTATACAACCACCACGTTCCCTGGATATCTGTAGTGTCTTAGCAATTGTTTTAGCTGATATTCGACAATCTGCCAAAATCAGGTCATGGACATGGTCAACAATTTCAGGAATTGAAACTGTTTGAGGCCTCCAAGACTTTGCTGCATCTTTGGTCTTGAAATTTCTATGCTGAAAGTTTGCACACAATACATTCATGGATTCATGCAGGAATAGGAACTTCATGATGGCTCGGAGATCCACACTTAAAAAACTCCACACTTTTCGTTGACATGGTTCAATCAATGATCTGAAACAATGTCAAAACATAGCATAATGATTCAGCAAATTGGCACTTTGCAAAATAAAATAACTCTTTTCAGGCACAGAGACAAAATAATGCTCAGAATTTAGGAAGCTGGTTGAGCTGAGAATGTTTCAGCACCTCCTCATAAATGATGTGAGGATCTGACCGTCACCCCGTGATATTAAGAAGAAAGCTGAAGTGCACTGGCATCATGGGTTAAAATGGTTACATAGAAAATATAAATGATGAATCTAAAAGCATAAAAATTTTCTACCAATGCAAAAACGTACATGATATAAAACACCTATCTGTATGACATCTTAACAACTGAAACAGTATGTGAAAATCTGTCAGTGCATTACTTAGACCTTATAATGACAAGCCCCAAAATAACACACCCCAATTAAAAATCCAAAATGCTTACTTATATGGCGTTTTGGCAACTAAGGCAAAACTGACATGAGAAGCATCTAGATTCTAAAGCATCGCATTGTGAAATGATGTTGTTAATGCAGTGATGTGGATGACATTGCTGTTGCAAGGACTAAAAGTGGTGCAAGTGACATGTGAGTCACAAAAGGTGGTGACATATCATTTGAAACTAGAAATGGTGGTTGTGAATGACATAACATTAACGAGGAGATCCAAGATGGCGACGGGATAGGTAGCCTGTGCGTTTGCTCCCGATAGCCTCCCTGAAGCGGTTAAATATTTCTGGAGGTGAATATAATTTCCTACTTTCGAGATGCCCAAGCGAAGAGGGAGAAGCACCGCTGCGGCCTCGCGGCGCTCCGAGACTCCTGCGGTGGGCAACATTGAGGAGCTTATCTGGCGCATGCAGGGAACGTCGACTCATTCAGGGCTCCCCCCGTTGGAGACGCTGCAGGAGAACGGCATGCAGCAGCTCTCCCTGGGGCTTGAAACTACCTTCAGCCCTGAAATGCGAGCTCCACCCCCGCATCCCCGAACAGCCAGTTCCCCGAGGGAGGGGGAGCTTCCGGGAGTCGGAGAGCTTCTTCCTTCAGAGGCAGTGGAGATCAGTCCGGGGGACGGAGATTCGGGTTCCCAGTTTTCTTCTGGGAACCTGAGCATGGAGTTGGAGGCCTCAACAACTGCGGGAGAAGGATTGGTCCAGACTGAACAGTTTGCGGAAGACTTGCCAATGGGTGAGCACAAGACTTTACATTTTCAATTTCCTCAGTTAAACAAACCCCAGGAAGTAACATTGGATGCCCTGTGGGACTTGGTTGCCACTATTCCTAAAACTCTAACGTCTCAATTAAATCAAGTAGAAGAACGGTTTAATATGTATGACAAGGATATTTCAGAATTACAGAAAATTACCACCGATAATAAATTACAATTAGAAAATCAACAACAGAATATAAACTCTTACAAAGTAGTACAGGAGGCATTAATCAAAGATAATACAAACCTAAGAAGAAAACTTGAATTAATTGAAAACTCCTCAAGAACTAATAATCTTAGATTAATCAATTTTCCAAAGATTACAACAGTAACTCCTAGAGAAATGATTACTCGCTATCTAACGGAAATATTGGAAGTTTCTGAATCTTCTTTACCACCTTTCACTCAGGTTTATTATCTTTCTGTTAAAGACACTAAAGATAAAAAAAAATTCACAAGAAGTAAATCAAGAGCCTTTGGATGTGACAGCTTTATTAGAATCCTCAGATAGGGAAGTAGCCATTCCAGCAACTTTGCTTATTTAAGTGGCTCTTACAATGGACAAAACATGGTTATTGAAACTATATTTTAAAAATAAACATAAAGAATTTCTGGGTCTGAGAGTTCAAATGTTTCCTGATTTGGCCAGAGACACACAGAGGCAAAGAAAATAATTTTTGATATTGAGACCAGAAATTACTGCTCTGGGTGCTACCTTTTTTCTTCGGTATCCTTGTAAATGCATAGTACATTATAAGTCGCATAAATTTGTTTTCTTTGAACCCTCACAACTGACAACATTCCTATCACTGTCAAGGCTGGAGAAAGCTCAAGATGGATAAAATGATAAATGACTTCCTTAGCACAGTTTTACCTATAACTGTTTTTTTTCTTTTCTTCTTTAATTGATTGCTTAAATTCCGTTTTTACTTAATCTTGGATCTCAAATGATGAGGACTTGAGTGAGATTTAAGACAGACCTTTTTCCTGATTTCATATATTTTGTTTGAATTAATTTCTTTATTCTTGAATTTTGCTTTCTGTACAAGTACAGTATATACTTGATTGTTATATTTGAAAATTTATAAATAAAACAAAAACAAAAACCCATTAACGAGGAAACAAAGCAGATCTCAATAAGATGTGGCATAGTTCCCTCATAAACAATTGCTTGGGAAGCAGATCCACCTTAAATAACTGCTGACAAATATGAATCAGCTACTTCTATGACACCTTATCCATTGCACAGAAAACACCTCTTGCTGAACAGTTACCAGCTTTGGGATTGTCAGAACTACTGTGAACTGCTGTAATTATGCAGTCAGCAAACTAATGACTGCTTGAGCCTAGAGTGAAGGAAATGACTTAGGCCCATATGCTCAAAGCTCACCGTGCCTTTTAATGATCGACACTAAACCAGTTTTAACCAGTTTAATGTCAAAGTATTTTACCTATCGATGCACATAATGGCTCCCTGCAGTCTTTTCTATGCTTCCTAGCAGCCACTGACTCTGCTATGCAAATGTTGTACAATCGGGTCATTAATATTAAAACGAGCACTCTGAGCGATGCCTTGGTGATGCACAAAATGAAGCACCGTTTTTTAACGATCCAAAATTAGCAACAGATCAGGAGGTGCCGGTAGTGTTGAAATGTGTGTGTTAGAAGCATATACTGGCAGGTCTGAGCCACTGATTGCATGAAGAAGTTCATAAAAATATAAAGCACATCTAATGCACATGTGTTAAAGGCGCATCTCATGCATCTGTTAAAAGTGTATACCGGCTGGTCTAGGGCTGCCGATTGCATATATCCTGCCAAAGCAGTGTAGAAAAAAGCATATATCTTGTATTTTCACATTTGCATGACCCTGAAGTGATGTGACACTGGAATTATGTCTCCGGCAGAATCGGAGGAAAGTAGGGGCCTCTCTGGAGGCATAGTTCACGCCCCTTGCAGGCACATAATACACGGCTGTGAATCTTCCAGCTATCTGCCGCATTTACGGCATGAATCCATGCCATCCTGTCCTGAGGTAGCCATCTGTGAAGTTTGGAGCAAAAATGAAACTTCTAAGTCCCAAAAATATACTTTTGAAAACTTTAAAGAAAATCCAAGATGGCCGCCGGCAGGTGCCGATTTTGGCCTAAAACTGCCCAGGAAAAACTCAGGGAACCATGAAAAATGGTGATTTTACAGGTGTGTGTATGAGGATGGGACCAGGGCAAACAGGGAAACCACCCAAAACCCCAATTTCAGCATCCCCCAAAATCACCAAAACTCTGTGACTCACAGGCACCACAGAGACATGTGTTGCAATGAAAATCAATGGCAGCCTGCAATACACAGTACAAGCAAGGAGATCAGTACCTCAGGAGCTGATTAAACTGGATTTTTCAGGTCTTCTGACCACCTCACCTTCCCTGTCACCAAAGATCACGACCACCAGAACCCCTCAGGGAAATTAGGGAAGATACACGGTCTGGTTCCGATCCTGGCACACCTCAACGGAAATGCAGCAGCCTGCGCTCTACCCCTTTATGGACGAACCAGGGGAGAGATGGCTCTGCAGGCTGTCTAGAGGGCTTACTGCAGTTTAAGCTTACAGAGCACCCTCCAGAAGCAGACAAAATCTAAAATGTCTGCGATCTCCTGCCGAAAGATCACTCCCACAGAGTTGATCCGCAGCACTTGGGCAAACCCGCGAAACATATCAAATAAAGGCTAGGAATTTAAAACAAAACACAAGCAGAAGAGACTGATGTCATCCATGCAGCGAGGCTGCAGGAACAAACAACATGACAGGTAGCTACCAGGCAGATAGCCTAGAGGGGAGGGAACAAGTTTTATTAGCCCTGAAGCCGAGGGTAAAGAGGATACAAGATCCCACGAGTTCAGCCTCAAGAGGGATTGTGCAAGAAGTGCTGTTACATGAACATAAGGTGGTACAAGTAACATGTAAATGGCATGAAACATGTAGAAAACAAAAGGAATTGACCCCAAAATAGCCACAAAGAAGAAAATCCAGAGAAAACAAAAACAAACAAACAAACAAAAATTCTGTGGAGTGACGATGTTCCTAAATGGACTTTATTTGAAAGTGTCAAAGTTCCAAAGGTACCTAAATGGACTTTATTTGAAAGTGTAGAGCACAGGTGTCACTGCAATCCAGTCTGGTTTTCAGCATTTCCCCAATGAATATGCATGAGATCTATTAATATACAATGAAAGCAGTGCATGCAAATAGATCTCATGCATATTCATTGAGGAAATCCTGAAAACTCAACTGGATTGCAGCCCTCGAGGACCGACTTTGACACCCCTGATGTAGAGAGAGCCTCATAAACAGGAAGGCAGGAAAAAAAAATGCAATTTAAAAGAAGTTAAAAATCCAAAACAGTTATGTGTGTGACCCTGAAGTGTGTGACCAGTTAAGTGTGACCCTGCAGTGATGTGAATGACGTGCTGTTACATGAACATAAGGTGGTACAAGTAACATGTAAATGGCATGAAACATGTAGAAAAAGCCTCAAAAACATGAAGGCAGGAAAAAAAATATAATTTAAAGGAAGTTAAAAATCCAAAACAGTTATGTGTGTATAATGTAGGAAAGCGAACCAAAACATATGGAGATATATAGTAATGATAATTTTAGAAATTGCTGTGAAATGTAGTCAGTGAAAGATGTAAATGTTATAGTGTTGACTAGATCTCATCTACTAAGGAAAACGTTTAAAAAAATCGCAAATGGGAGCAACATGAATCCTGATATCATCTAATATATAACTTATTGTAAATTTATCAGCAGCATTTAAATAATTCTTACAAAAAAGGATTAAGATTAAGTTCTGCATTCCAGCAGGTGTAAAAGTACTGAGTTCAAAAATAAGTCTGTTCTAATCGCAGCAGTTGTAAATTGATGTTGTAGCCTCGCCATCTAGTGGGAACATGTTTAATTGCAAAAACTTAATATCTCGTGCATGTTCGGTATTGATCCAGTTTTTCACATGAGGAACTGATAAAATATTTCTAAAAATATAGATTCTGTGCTCAATAGTTCTTGTCTTGAACATCCTCTTTGTTTTGCCTACATACAGTACAGTAGCTGTCATGGGCAAATAATAATGTAAAGAACCTTCATTGTAGTCAGTGGCGTACCTAGCATATGCGACACCTGGGGCCCATCATTTTTTGACACCCCGTACCTATATGATAAATATGATTTTTAGTAACAATCTACATATCGCACAACAAGAGTGTACCTAGGAAAAGGCAGCATTTTAAACACTACAGTGAGCACTAGAAGACCAACACATACATTGTAAAACTAAACAAACCAGATCCTGCACAGTCAATTGAACCTGTACAGTCGATGCTATTAGAAAGCCATGTCCCTTTCATACACACAGACAGATACACCCTCACCCAATATGGAATAATCACAAACTAAAAATAGAAATATGTAGACAAAAGTTAAACTGAACTGCCAAGAAACCAGACTCTGCATACAATGCAACACCACAACACCACAAAAACAGTAATACATGTCCTCTAATACTGTGCAAAATATAAAGATAGTAGATGTAAATTTGAAAAAACTGATACATAACAATCACCACTTTACAAATTAACAAATAAAAATAAAACAAATAAGAAAATACCATTTTATTGGACTAATCCCCGTAAGCTCTGTCCTCATCCCCACAAGCCACCTGATTCTATTCACACAAGCCTTGAATTGTTTTACATTGAACTTACTATATTAAAGTATAAAAAGAAACAATATTCTGTACAATTGTCAATTTATAAATCAGCGTCTTCTCCCCACTCTCTCTTCCCCATTTCCCTTCAGCGTCCTCAGCCCACTCTCTCTCCACTTTCCTTCAGCGCACGCACGCACATAAAAACAAGCAAGTAATTTTATATCATTTTCATTCTATTCATTCATAGAAATTAAAGTCTACATAATGCCAGTCACATAACAAAACATGATTTTACAAAAATAATTCCCTGCACAGTCAAGCCTGCAAGGATTACTAGATGTCTTTCAGCAGCTCCCCTCCCTCCCTCCCCTTTACCTTCGTGGCCAAGTCAAAATGATCTACCAACAATAAAATTTTAAAAACACAAAGCACACTGTATGCAGAGAAAATGTTAATTATCATTTATATTCCGCGGGTTTTCAAAGAGGTCAAGGCAGATGACTTTATGCAATGTCACCTCAGTAACAATTATACAAAAATAGACAAATATACCCCCTCCCTTTTTACTAAACCGCGATAGGGGCCCATAGTGCAAAATATAGACAGCATATATAAATTCTCAAAACGGACACATTTTGATCACTAAATTGAAAATAAAATCATTTTTCTACCTTTGTTTGGTAATTTCATCAGTCTCTGGATGCACTTTATTCTTCTGACTGTGCATCCAATATTTCTTCCCTTCTTTCAGCCTCCTGTATGCTTCCTTTCCTCCAGACCTCATTCCCTCCCCCAACTTTTTCTTTGTTTCATCCTGTCCCCTTCTTTTTTTCTCTCTCCATGCCCCCTTTCTTTCTGTATGTCTGTCTTTCTCTCTCTCTCTCTGTGCCCCATTTCTTTCTTTCACCCTGCCCCTTCTTTCTCTCTCCATGCCCCCTTTCTTTCTGTATGTCTGTCTTTCTCTCTCTCTCCGTGCCCCATTTCTTTCTTTCTTTCACCCTGCCCCTTCTTTCTTTCTCTCTCCATGCCCCCTTTCTTTCTCTATGTCTGTCTTTCTCTCTCTCTCCCCATGCCCCATTTTTTTCACCCTGCCCCCTTTCTTTCTGGATCCCTGTCCCCCCCCTTTCTTTCTTTCTGTTTCCCTGTCTCCCCCCCTTTCTTTCTTTCTTTCTCCCTGCCCTCCCCCCATGCCACCGCCATTGGGAAACATACTGCTGCCACAACCGCCGGGGAAAGGCTGCCACTGGCCATCGGAAACAGGTTGGCGCCGAGTTCTCCCTCCCTGCTTCTTTTCCCGCGGGCCGACCAACTCTCGCTGCCCGACGTAAATTCTAACATCGGAGAGGACGTTCCGGGCCAGCCAGGCAGCGATTGGCTGTCCCAGAACGTCCTCTTCGACGTCAGAATTGACGTCGGACGGCTAGAGTTGGTCGGCTCGCGGGGAAGAGAAGCAAGGAGGGAGAACTCGGAGCCGGCTTCTTTCTGATGATGGCAATGGCAGCCTTTCCCCGGCGGCAGCCTATTCTCTGGTGAGTAGCCAGCTGTGCACCCCCTTGGGCCATGCATCCGGGGCGGACCGCCCCCTCCTTGGTGCGCCACTGATTGTAGTACAATTAGTATTAAAGTGGAGAGTCAATGTAATATGCTGTTTCAGATGTTTAAAAAACAGACAAAGTCAACGCATGGCTACAGACAGAACATGATCCACAAGGAGCATGTCCCCTTGCAGTCTGTGTATCAGTCATGTCTAAGTTGGATAAGGTTGAGGGAACAAGTTTTTCTTTCATGGTTCTTTCATATCATGGTTTGAAGAGACGCTGATCTATAAAATGCCAGAATTTCAACATGCATTAAAATGGTGGCGATTCATCGATGATATTTGTTTGATTTGGGTGGGCACCATGGAACAGCTTTCTGAATTTAATAGATTGTTAAATTTATTACATCCCTCCATTAAATTTACTATGTCTTATAGTACTTGCCAGATCAGTTTCTTGGACGTCTTAATTCAATGGGGTGATCTTTGACTCCTCTCTCTCCTTTTCTGCTCAGATCCAACAGACCACCAAATCCTGTTGCTTCCTCCTCTATAACATTACCAAAATCCGTCCTCTTCTCTCTGAACACACGACCAAAACCCTTGTCCATGCTCTCGCCACCTCATGCTTAGACTACTGCAACATACTTCTCTCGGGTCTCCCGGCGCCTGTCTCTTGCCTCTTCAATCTGTTCAAAATGCTGCTGTGCAACTCATATTCCATGAGAGCCGCTATTCTCACATTACCCTTCTCAAGTCGCTTCATTGGCTCTGCGTCCATTTCTGAATACAGTTTAAACTCCTCTTGTTGACCTACAAGTGCGTTTGCTCTGAAGCCCCCCAATATCTCTCCTCGCTCATCTCCCCCTATGCGCCCCCCCCCGTGATCCCCGCTCATCAGGCAAACCCCCTTCTCTTCCACTGCTAACTCCAGACTCCATCCCTTCTTTCTTGCGGCGCCGTATGCCTGGAACAGGTTGCTTAAATCAATACGTCATGTTCTGTCCAAGGCAGTGTTCAAATCCAAGCTAAAGGCCCACTTTTTTGAAATTGCTTTCAACTCTTAAACTCCCCTTCACTGCTATCAGATACCTCTACCCACTATAATCTCCCCAACCCTGCTGCTGTCAGATACCTGTACCCACTATAACCTCCCCAACCCTGAAATGTCCTGTCTAAATTAGAATGTAAGCTCTTCTGAGCAGGGACTGTCTACTGTATGAACAAACTGAGCGAGTGGGCAGAAAGATGGCAGATGAGCTTCAATGTAGAGAAATGTAAAGTCTTGCATATAGGGAAAGGTAACCCGATGTACAGCTATATGATGTGAGGGAGGGTACTGGGGGAAGGCAACCTAGAAAAAGACTTAGGGGTACTGGTGGATAAAACAATGAAGCAGGCGGCGCAATGTGCAGCGGCCTCAAAGAAAGCGAACAGAATGTTGGGCATTATCAAAAAGGGTATTACTACTAGAACGAAGGAAGTCATCCTACCACTGTATTGAGCGATGGTGCACCTGCATCTGGAGTACTGCGTCCAAAACTGGTCGCCGTACCTTAAGAAGGATATGGCGTTACTCGAGAGGGTCCAGAGAAGAGCGACTAGGATGATAAAGGGCATGGAAAACCTTTCGTATGCTGAAAGGCTGGAGAAGCTGGGGCTTTTTACCCTGGAAAAGCAGAGACTTAGAGGGGACATGATAGAGACTTATAAAATCATGAAAGGCATAGAGAAGGTGGAGAGGGACAGATTCTTCAGATTAGCGGGGACAACAAAAACAAGAAGGCATTCAGAAAAACTGAAAGGAGACAGATTCAAAACGAATGCTAGGAAGTTCTTCTTCACTCAGAGGGTGGTGGACACCTGGAATGCGCTCCCAGAAGAGGTGATAGGACAGAGTACAATATTGGGTTTCAAAAAGGGATTGGATGACTTCCTGAAGGTGAAGGGGATTGAAGGATACAGATAGAGGGTAACTATACAGGACACTAAATTAATAAGGAATACATGATTTTAGGTAAAGGATCACTTACAGGTCATGGACCTGGGGGGCCACTGCGGAAGCGGACTGCTGGGCACAATGGACCCCTGGTCTGACCTGACGGAGGCAATGCTTATGTTCTTAAAATGTACAGCGCTGTGTACTGTCATGGGCAGGACAGTGCTGCATCATCTGTAACACCCGTGTGCCCTAAGCAGACCCAGAAAGAAACCTATATTTCTTGTCCAGATGGTGCCAGGGCATCCCAGATCCACGAGAATGACAGGGATGTGAGTAAAAATAAAAACTTTCACATTAATAGGAAAGAGGTTAGTTGTCAGTCCGGATCTTGGGTTGCAGTTTCCCAGGGGAAGGAAACAGAGCAACACCATGATCCCTGGAGGTTAATGACTATACTAAACACACAGAGGAAGCACCTGTGAGAAAAAGCAAGCCTTATCAGAGTGTGCCCCGCTACACATAGGGGAGTGAGAGGGGTGAGAAGGGGAGTGAAAGGAGAGAGGAAAGAGAGAAGAGAGAGGAACCCAAACCCAGGCAGCCAGCTTGCCAGAGGAAGGACTGGGAGGAAAGCTCCAGCCTTCATGAAAAAGCAGACATAATAATAATAGTAATAATTTTATTCTTATATACTGCCAGACCAGAAATGGTTCTAGGCGGTTCACAAGTAGAGCTGAGCATGCAGTGAAAAAAATACATTTCATAATAGAAATACATCAAATTATAAAATATAAGAAAAACATAGTTATTTTAAAAGGCAAAAGAGTGCGTTAGGATACAAACTTATCAAATAGTTATGTCTTTAATAATTTTCTAAAATAGAAATAAGAAGCAGCTTCTAGCATGATTTTTCCAAACCAAACTTTTCAATTTAGCAGCCTGAAAAGAGAAGGTTCTCTCAAGAAACCTCTTATAGCGACATAATTTAATAGAAGGGTATGTAAACAAATGAACTCTACGTGTAGGCTTATTAGAATGGTTCAAAGAAAAGTGAGGAACAAGGTAGCCAGGTGACAGGCCAAAGATTGATTTATAACAAATGCATGTAAATTTAAACAAGATTCTGGCCTCAACTGGCAACCAGTGAAGTTTCTGATAGTAGGGAGTAATGTGCTCCCATCTTTTCAGGCCAAAAATCAGTCGAAGTGCAGTGTTTTGAACCACTCAGTATTTTAAAGATTTTCTTGTAGGAGCCCAGATAGATATTATAATAGTTGAGGATACTTAAAACAAATGACTGCACCAACAAATGAAATGAAACTTCATCTAAATATTTATTTTTTAAATCTTTATTATCTCGAAGCACTCCCAAAGACTCGGCTCCTTGTATGGAGTGTGAAGATTCCAGTCGAGACTGGAATGAACTTCCACCTCAGGTGATTCAGGCCAGCAGCGTGAAGGATTTTAAAAGGAAATGGGATACACATGTGGGATCTCTAGGGGGGTAAATTCAAGGGGGTAGGGTTGTTGGAGTGGGCAGACTTGATGGGCTGTGGCCCTTTTCTGCCGTCATCTTCTATGTTTCTATGTTTCTATGAGACACTCGCAAAGACTCGACTCCTTGCAAAGAGTGTGAAGATTCCATTCGAGACACTTGCAAAGACTCGACTCCTTGCATAGAGTGTGTAGATTCCAGACCAGACACTCACAAAGACTCGACTCCTTGCATAGAGTGTATAGATTTCAGCTCGAGGCACAGGCAAGGACTCGACCTCTTATGAGACTGCTGAGTGCCCAGGCTGGACTGAAGGAAGCAGAGTCGAGACTGTATTTACTCAGTAACTGAACAAATTCCCACTCTAAAATGGTCTGGATAGTAGCCTGCAATTGTGGATCTGAGTCTGAAACTGGACCACTTGCTGAGGCTAAAGGCTCCGAGGTGGCAGAGGAAGCATGTTTCAGCTTGGAGCGCTTGGACAGCTTGAGGACCACTGCCGGAACTGTCTGCTTAGGTATCTGACCTGAGTGAAGCTCAGGAGAAGACTTGGAAGATTTACTCGAGATCAAAGATGATCCAAACAAGGAAGGCCTGATGAGACTCGGGTCGGAGTTGTGGAGGCAGGAGGACACCTCGCAGAAGGGTTGACTGAGTCTGAGGTCGAGGGTGCTGCAGAAGAGTCCATCCTGAAAATCTTCTCTACTCAAACCCAACGACATTTGAGGGCTCGAGGCTGAAGAGCAGCACAGCGAGCGCATAACTCCGGGCAATGGTCAGGCCCCAGGCACTGAAGACACCAGTGGTATGGGTCAGTGAGGGAGATCGCACGCTGGCACTGGCTACACTTCTTGAAGCCTGTAACTGGTCGGGACATAGAATGGAAGATAGCTGCCGCAAGGTCAAAGCCCACAGGCTGCGGATGTGTGGCAGGCCCCGCCAGTCAGTCGACGAAAAAGCACAGTTACTTACCATAACAGGTGTTATCCAGGGACAGCAGGCAGATATTCTCTACATGTGGGTGACGTTACCGACGGAGCCCCTTAGCGGACGTTTTCGCAAGCAGACTTGCTCGAGGACCTTCAGGCTTGCAATTGGCTCGCGCATGCACGCGTCCCCTTCCCGCCCTGCCTAGGGCATGTATCTCCTCAGTGTGTCCTCAGTTCAGATAGCTAGCAAAGAAGCCAACCTCGGGGAGGTGGGTGGATTGCGAGAATATCTGCCTGCTGTCCCTGGATAACATCTATTACGGTAAGTAACTGTGCTTTATCCCAGGACAAGCAGGCTGCATATTCTCTACATGTGGGAGACCTCCAAGCTAACCAGAATGGGATGGAGGGATAGTTGGCAAGTTAGGAGAACAGATTTTGCAAAACAGACTGGCCAAAATGGCCATCACGCCTGGAGAAAGTGTCCAGACAGTAGTGCGAGGTAAATGTATGAACCGAGGACCAAGTGGCAGCCTTACAGATTTTCTCGATGGGAATCGAGCAGAGGAAAGCAACTGACGCCGCCATCGCTCGGACCCTGTGGCCTGTGACTCGACCCGGCAGGGAGAGACCAGCCTGATCATAACAGAAAGATATAAGCGGCCAACCAATTATAAATGGTCTGCTTAGAGACAGAGCGACCCAAGCGATTGGGATTGAAAGAGAGGAACAGTTGGGGAGCAGAACGATGAGGAGTGTTGCGCTTCAAGTAGAAGGCCAGCGCACGCTTACAGGCAAAAGAATGAAGAGCCACCTCTCCAGAGTGAGAATGGGGCTTTGGAAAAAACACAGGAAGAACAATAGATGTGAAAATCAGAAACAATCTTAGGCAAGAACTTAGGATGGGTACGTAGAACCACCTTATCATGATGGAAGACAGTGAAAGATGGGTCCGCTACCAAGGCTTGAAGCTCACTGACCCGACGGGCAGAAGTGAGAGCAATAAGAAATACAACCTTCCAAGTAAGATATTTCAAGTGAGCGTGCGCTAGCGGCTCGAACGAGGTTTCATCAATTGAGCAAGGACCATGTTAAGATCCCAAACCACCGGAGGAGGTTTAAGGGGCGGATGAACGTGGAAAAGTCCTTTCATGAAGCGGGAAACCACAGGATGAACAGAGATAGGCTTCCCGTCAATCGGCTGATGAAAAGCAGCAATGGCACAAAGGTGGACTCGAACCTAAAAGAACTTGGGCCCAGCGCCAGACAAGTGTAACAGATAATCCAGGACAGCAGACAAGGAGGCAGACAGAGGCTCCAGCTGACGAGTAGCACACCAGGAAGAAAAGCGGGTCCACTTCTGATGGTAACAGTGGCAAGTGGACTCCTTCTGAGACGCCTCCAGAACAGCCAGCACCGGCTGGGAGAGCTGGAACAAGGGCATTAAGTCTCGAGGAACCAAGCTGTTAAGTGCAGAGACTGGAGGTTGGGATGAAGTAGAGAACCCCGACTCTGTGTAAGCAGAGAAGGAAAAATAGGCAGAGGAAGAGGCTCCCTGGCACTGAGTTGCAACAGAAGGGAGAACAACAGCTGTCGGGACCATCGAGGAGCTATTAGAATCATGGTGGCACTCGTGGACTTGAGCTTGACGAGAGTCTTGAGAATTAGAGGGAATGGAGGAAACGCATAAAGGAACTCGTTCGTCCAATCCAGAAGGAAGGCATCCGCCTCGATCCTGAGAGGGGTGTAAACCCTGGAGCAGAAGAGGGGCAACTTGTGATTGGGGGGGGGGACGCGAATAGATCAACGTCCGGAGTCCCCCAATGAGCAAACACCTGACGCAGGGTCCCGGAGTGGAGCGACCACTCGTGAGGCTGCAGAAGACGACTCAACCTGTCTGCCAGACAGTTTTGCTGGCCCTGAATGTAGACAGCTCGAATGAATATGTTGCGGCGGATGGCCCAATCCCAGAGCCGCACTGCCTGGTTTGTTGATATAATACATGGTGACCTGGTTGTTCGTGCGAACCAGCACCACTCGGTCGCGAAGCAGATGACAAAAGGCCTTCAGAGCGAGGAAAATCGCTCGAAGCTCCAGGAGATTGATGTGACAAAGGTGGTCGGCATGGGACCAAAGACCCTGGGTGCGCAGACCGTCCAGATGAGCCCCCCAAGCATAGGTCGACGAGTCCGTCGTGAGGACCTTTTGCGGAGGAGGAGCATGAAACAGAAAACCTCTGGAAAGATTGGAAGAGAGCATCCACCAACGGAGAGACCTCTTCAACAAAGGAGTCACGACAATGCGTCGAGAGAGGATCCCAATCCTGGTTCCATTGGGATGCCAGAGTACATTGAGGAATACGGAGGTGAAGTCTGGCAAAGGAGTCACGTGAACCGTGGAGGCCATGTGACCTAGGAGGACCATCAGGAGCCGAGCTGGTGCCGAGGGCAGATGGGTAACCATTCGACACAGACGGATAAGAGCCTCTTGACGAGGCTGAGGCAAGAAGGAGCGGAGACGAACCGTGTCCAGGACCGCTCCGATGAACTCGAGAGACTGGGATGGGCAGAGGTGAGACTTGGGAAAGGTCACCTCGAAGCCGAGACTCTGAAGGAGCACGATGGTTTGATACGTCACTCGCAGGACTTTGGCATGGGAGGACGCTTTGATCAACCAGTTGTCGAGGTAGGGAAACACCTGCAGGCCGCGGAGGCGCATGGCCGCAGCTACCACAACCAGACATTTTGTGAAAACCCTTGGAGAGGCTGCCAGGCCGAAGGGAAGAACACGATACTGGAGATAGAGATCCCCCACCCAGAATCTCAAGTACCGGCAAGAGGCCGGGTGTATCGGAATGTGCGTGTACACCTCCTTGAGGTCCAGTGAGCACAGACAGTCCCTCTCGTCCAAGAGGGGATACAACATGGGAAGGGTGAGCATTCTGAATCGTTCCCGGACCAGGAATTTGTTCAGAGCACGGAGGTCCAGGATTGGACACAGATCCCCCATCTTTTTGGGTACCAGAAAGTACCGGAGATAAAATCCAGAGTTCCACTGTTCCGGGGGAACCTCCTCGACTGCCCGAAGACAAAGCAGGGCCTGAGCTTCCTGCAGAAGGAGAGGGAGCTGAGACTGAGCAGAAGGAAACTCTCTTGCAGGCATGTCCGGGGGTACGCGACTGAAGCGGGGGGAGTACCCCTCCCGGATGATAGACAACGCCCAACGGTCGGTTGGCAGATGAAATTTATGGCAAATGAAATTTAATATGGACAAATGCAAAGTGAGGCACATTGGGAAGAATAGCTTGAATCATAGATACTGGATGTTAGGGTCTACCTTGGGGATTAGCACCCAAGAAAAAGAACTGGGTGTCATTGTAGATAATACGATGAAACCTTCTGCCTAATGTGCGGCGGTGGTCAAAAGAGCAAACAGGATACTGAACAAGCTGAAATCGATAAGATTAGGAGACACTCTAACTACATGGGTTGGGGATTGGCTGAGCAGTAGAATTCAGAAGGTGGTGGTGAACGGTACCCCATCCGAAGCATCGGACGTAATCAGTGGAGTGCCGCAGGGCTCGGTCCTGGGCCCGATTCTATTTAACTTATTTATAAGAGATATGACACAAGGACTCAGAGGAAGGGTATCACTGTTCGCCGACGATGCCAAACTTTGCAACATAGTAGGCAAAAGCTTATTACCTGATAATATGGCACACGACCTACTGCTGCTGGAACAATGGTCAACTACTTGGCAGCTAGGCTTCAATGCTAAAAAATGCAAGATAATGCACCTGGGTAAGAGAAACCCACGCAGAACTTATGTACTAAATGGTGAGACCTTGGTTAGGACCACGGCGGAACGCGACCTAGGGGTGATCATTAGTGAGGACATGAAGGTTGCCAATCAAGTGGTGAAGGCTTCCTCCAGGACAAGACAAATGATGGGGTGTATCCGCAGAGGTTTCGTCAGTAGGAGACCTGAAGTTATGATGCCGTTGTACAGAGCCATGGTGAGGCCTCACTTGGAGTACTGTGTACAGTTTTGGAGACCACACTACTGAAAGGACGTGCTGAGGATCGAGTCGGTTCAGCGAATGGCCACCAGGATGGGGCTCAAGGATCTCACGTATGAAGAAAGACTAAAAAAATTGCGGCTGTGCTCACTTGAGGAAAGAAGAGAACGGGGAGATATGATTGAAACATATAAGTACATCACGGGACGCGTCGAGTCAGAGGATGATATCTTCTGGCTCATGGGACCCTCGACCACCAGAGGGCATCCACTGAAAATCAGGGGAGGGAAGTTCCATGGCGACTCCAGGAAGTACTTCTTCACTGAAAGAGTGGTGGATCATTGGAACAGACTCCCACTCCAGGTGATAAAGGCCAACAGCGTGACGGATTTTAAGAAAAAATGGGATACTCACGTGGGATCTTTAAGGGAGTAAATTCAGGGGAGGGGATATTTGGAATGGGCAGACTTGGTGGGCTATAGCCCTTTTCTGCCGCTTTTTTCTATGTTTCTATGTTTCTATGATGCTAGAATTTATTTAAAAAGGGATGGTTAACAAGACTAAGAATGTTATAATGCCCCTGTATTGCTCCATGTTGCGACCTCATCTGGAATACTGTGTTCAATTCCGGTCTCCTTATCTCAAAAGAGATATAGTGGGGCTAGAAAAGGTTCAAAGAAGAGCAACCAAGATGATAAAGGGGATGGAACTCCTCTCGTACGAGAAAAGACTAAAACGGTTAGGGCTCTTCAGCTTGGAAAAGAGATGGTTGAGAGGAGATATGATTGAAATCTACAAAATCCTGAGTAGAGTAGAACGGGTACAAGTGGATCGAATTTTCACTCCATCAAAAATTACAAACACTAGGGGACACTCGATGAAGTTACAGGGAAATACTTTTAAAACCAATGGGAGGAAATTTTTTTTCACTCAGAAAAGTTAAGCTCTGGAACGCGTTGCCAGAGGTTGTGGTAAGAGCGGATAGCGTAGCTGGTTTTAAGAAAGGTTTGGACAATTTCCCGGAAGAAAAGTCCATAGTCTATTATTGAGAAAGACATGCCCTGGATCGGTAGCATGGAATATTGCTACTCCTTGGGTTTTAGCCAGGTACTAGTGACCTTGATTGGCCACCATGAGAATGGGCTACTGGGCTTGATGGACCATTGGTCTGACCCAGTAAGGCTATTCTTAATTTCTTATGTGTTTTTCCTCTCAAGCTATTGCTGTTTCCTGTTTCCATACATTAACTATAGCTTTTATCTTCATTTTAAGCCTGCATTTTTCTCTATAGCAAGCTAAGCACATGCCAGCATTTTATACGTGTATTATTTCTGTCAGCCCTTTATTACTGAATGCTGCTGGTCAGTATGTGAGATGGCTTAGCAAAGGTTTCTGTGATATTATATTGGTCTGACTCTGGAATGTTGATGCAGCTAGATCCTAAAAGCACCTGCACACAGTGTTCTCCCCAGAAATTTTTTCCAGCCGGGTGGCATGAAAAAGTAGCCGGGTGGGGGCGGGATGGGGAAATTTGGTGGTGGGGAAAATTAACCCCCTCTTTTACTAAGGTGTGCTAGCATTTTTAGCACGCGCAAACCCCTGTGCTATGTGGGAAAACTAACCCCAGCTCAATGCTGGCGTTAGCATCTAGCGCATGTGGCAATTCTCCGCGCACTAAGCGCACGCTAAAACCACTATTGTAACTTAGTAAAAGGAGCCCTAAATGTGTACTATTTTTATTAGTTAATTATTATTATTATTTTCCAATGCTCAATATGACTTCCTTTTTTAAGGTTTGACACTTGTGCCAGAATATTTTTACTAAATTTAAGAAGTTTTTGCCCTCTTTCAAATGGTATAGAGGTTAAAAAAAGGGAAAGGCGTTAATGAAGTCATTAGGTTCAATCTAGCCATTTATTTCTGCATGAATTTAAACAACTAAAAAAAAAAAAAGATAAATATAGTTGATCCAGTCATACAAGAAATGGCTCTACAGCAAGGGTGCCCACACTTTTTGGGCTTGCGAGCTACTTTTAAAATGACCAAGTCAAAATGATCTACCAACAATAAAATTTTAAAAAAAAAACACAAAGCACACTGTACGCAGAGAAAATGTTAATTATCATATATATTCCGCAGGTTTCCAAAGAGGTCAAGGCAGATGATTTTATGCAATGTCACCTCAGGAACAACTATACAAAAATAGACAAATATACCCCCTCCCTTTTTACTAAATTGCAATAGCGTTTTTTAGCGCAGGGAGATGCACTGAATGCCCTGCACTGCTCTCGATGCTCTTATGCTCCCTATGCTAAAAACCACTATTGCAATTTAGTAAAAGGGGGCCATAGTGCAAAATATAGACAGCAGATATAAATTCTCAAAACAGACACATTTTGATCACTAAACTGAAAATAAAATCATTTCTCCCACAAGTGGACATGCTTAGTTACGTCAGCTCTATGGCTGCTTTAACTATAAGGCGCCTTAATCTAAGGCTATATGCTACCATTCTGTAATGGAACCTGGGAGCCCATTCACTGCTATAGAATAGGCGTTCCCTGTACAGTCTCAGGGTGCCTACGAGGAAGAACCCACTTGGAGAATTGCCCCTTTTGTTTTTTTTTAGGATTATAAAAACAGAAGCAATAATGTGAAAAACAAAACCCAGCCTTAAAACAGGCTGAATTAATTTGTGAACCATTATTTAAAGGATACTCAGAAAAAATATTGTTTTCCCTTAACTTAAATGAAATAAACATATTCCTATCCATCATTTGACTATAGCTAAGGGCAAAAGAACCTCATAGAGCTGCCGTGAAATAGAAAAGTGATTTCATTTTACTGTAATCTCTGCATTAAGTAGATTTGCACACCCCAAGCTCCTTAAATCCTGATGCACTTCTAGCTTTTCCTGTATCAGACTTTGCAAGATTAATAAATGGAGCATCCTTCTGCCTGCCAGTTAAAGGATGAAAAACAAATGCCTATAAAGTTCAAATCACAGCTTGACTAAACTTGAACTTTCTTGATCTTATTCTTCCTGGCTGACCACTTTATCTTCCACAATAGACACCAAGGTTGCTTGGATCGGAGCTTTAAAGGAGCAAGCAGAATCGGGTCCGATGTCCGTGCGTTTGTTTTTCTCAAATGGTATACCACTACACTTGCTGCTTTTACTTGCTTCGGGCCTTCCTCGTTGCCGGATCCTGCCTACTTTCTGTTTCCGCGAAGGCAGGACCCGGCAGCGAGGAAGGCCCGAAGCAAGTAAAAGCAGCAAGTTGTAAGCTTCCCTCCGGGGCTCTATGGTGTGCGTGCTGGCTTCCCTTCTCTTCCCTCCGAATCCGGAAGTAGCGTCCCGGGGGGGGGGGGGGGGGGGAAGAGAAGGGAAGCCAGCACGCACACCATAGAGCCCCGGAGGGAAGCTTACAACTTGCTGCTTTTACTTGCTTCGGGCCTTCCTCGCTGCCGGGTCCTACCTTTGCGGAAACAGAAAGTAGGCAGGATCCTGCAACGAGGAAGGCCCGAAGCAAGTAAAAGCATGCCGGCAAAAAAAAAAAAAAAAAAGGCAGGCGTCAAACAAAATTTTTGGCGGCGAGTCAGATCGGGAAGGAGCATCGGCGGCAGCAGCAGGTTTAGCTGGACGGTCATCTAAATGGCCCTGGGGAGAACACTGATTTGCCCTCTTTCAAATGGTATAGAGGTATAAAAAAGGGAAAGGCGTTAATGAAGTCATTAGGTTCAATCTAGCCATTTATTTCTGCATGAATTTAAACAACTAAAAAAAAAAAGATAAATAAAGCTCATCCAGTCATGCAAGAAATGGCTCTACAGCAGGGGTGCCCACACTTTTTGGGCTTGCGAGCTACTTTTAAAATGACCAAGTCAAAATGATCTTCTTACAATAAAATTTTAAAAAACACAAAGCACTGTACGCAGGAAAAATGTTAATTATCATTTATATTCCGCGGGTTTTCAAAGAGGTCAAGGCAGATGCCTTTATGCAATGTCACCTCAGGAACAACTATAGACACATATACCCCCTCCCTTTTTACTAAACCGCAATAGCGGTTTTTAGCGCAGGGAGATGCGCAGAATGCCCTGCGTTGCTCTCGATGCTCATAGGCTCCCTGTGCTAAAAACCGCTATGGGAGAGCTAGAAGTCATAGCCAACAAAGAGGACCTAGACATAATTGGAGTCACAGAAACATGGTGGTCTGAGGACAACAAATGGGATGTGGTCCTACCAGGGTACAAACTCTACAGGAGAGACAGGACGTACAAGAAGGGTGGAGGAATAGCGCTATACATAAGGGACTCCATTCACTCGACCAGGATGGAAACAGCAATAAGGGCGGACCGTTTGGAATCACTATGAGTTAAGTTACCAGGAAGAGATGGGGCTGACATAAAACTGGGACTGTACTATCACCCACCAGGACAACCGGAAGCCGAAGACCAGGACCTGGAGGCTGAATTGAGGCAGGAATGCAAAAGCGGAAGTATGGTGGTGATGGGGGATTTCAACTACCCTGGGATAGACTGGAGCATTGAACACTCCAACTGTGTGAGGGAACAAAATTTCTGGAGGCTGTGAGGGACTGTTTCATGGAACAGATGGTCACGGAACCGACGCAAGGAGATGCCACTCTCGACTTAATCCTCATCAGATTAGGGGGACCCGCAAAGGAGGTGGTAGGATCACTAGGAAACAGTGATCACAACATGATCCAGTGCAAATTAGAAGTAGGAACATCAAAGGTAAAGAGAACCACGATGACAGTGCTCAATTTCAGAAAAGGGAACTACGATGCTATGAGAAAAATGGTGGGAAAGAAACTCAGAAGTGGCTCAGGGAAACTGGAGACCATTGAGAAGGCCTGGTCCATACTCAAGGACACAGTGCACAAGGCACAAAACCTGTACGTCCCCAGGTTTAGGAAAGGGTGCAAAAAGAATCAAACAAAAAACCCAGTGTGGATAACAGATGCAGTGAAAAAGGCGATAGGGGACAAGAAAATATCATTCAGAAAATGGAAGAAGGACCAGACTGAACACAAAAGGAACACAGAAGGAACACAAAAAACACCAAAAGGAATGTCACCAAGTGGTTAGGGAAGCAAAAAGAGAATATGAAGAGAGGCTGGCGAGGGAACGAGAAATTTCAAACCGTTCTTCAGGTACGTGAAGGGGAAGCAACCGGCAAGGGAGGAAGTGGGACCATTGGATAATGGAGACAGAAAGGGAGTGTTAAAAGAGGAAAAAGAGGTAGCCGACAGGTTAAACAAGTTCTTCTCGTCGGTTTTCACGAGCTAGGACACATCCAATGTTCCGGAGCCCGAGGAGATCATAAGTGGGGATCAAGATGAAAACCTGGAGCAAATAGAGGTAAGCCAAGAGGATGTCCTCCGACAGATAGACAGATTGAAGAGCGACAAATCACCAGGCCCGGACGGAATCCACCCAAGGGTACTAAAAGAACTGAGAAACAAAATAGCGGAAACACTCCAGCAAATATATAACCTATCCTTAAAAACTGGGGAGATCCCAGAGGACTGGAAAATAGCAAATGTCATGCCTATCTTCAAGAAGGGATCGAGGGGTGACCCAGGAAACTACAGGCCAGTGAGCTTGACCTCGGTTCCGGGAAAGATGATGGAAGCACTGGTTAAGGACAGCATCTGCGAGCACATAGAAAACAATGGACAGCTGAGGGCGAGCCAGCACGGCTTCTGCAAGGGAAGGTCGTGCCTTACGAACTTACTGCACTTCTTTGAAGGGATAAATAGCCAGATGGACAAAGGGGAATCCATTGACATCATTTACCTTGATTTCCAAAGAGCCTTCGATATGAACGGCTGCTCAAGAAGCTGGGGAACCACGGGGTGAAAGGGGATGTCTACCGATGGATTAAACACTGGTTGGAGGGCAGGAAACAGAGGGTTGGAGTGAAGGGCCAATACTCAAACTGGCAATGGGTCACGAGCAGAGTTCCGCAGGGGTCAGTACTGAGACCGCTCCTGTTCAATATTTTCATAAACGACCTGGAAACGGGGACGAAATGTGAGGTTATTAAATTTGCAGACGACACCAACTCTGCAGTAGGGTTAGAACCACAGAAGACTGTGAAGACCTGCAAAGGGACCTAGCGAAACTGGAAGAATGGGCAAAAAAGTGGCAAATGAGCTTTAATGTAGAGAAATGCAAGGTCATGCATGTAGGGAAAAAGAACCCGATGTTCAGCTACAAAATGGGGGGACATTGCTAGGGGTAAGTAACCTTGAAAGAGACCTAGGTGTGTTGGTGGATACAACAATGAAAGCATCGGCACAATGTGCAGCAGCCTCCAAGAAAGCAAACAGAATGTTGGTATCATCAAAAAGGGTATCACGACCAGGACAAAGGAAGTCATCATGCCGCTATATCGGGCAATGGTGCGCCCGCATCTAGAGTACTGTGTCCAGTACTGGTCACCGTACCTCAGGAAGGACATGGCAATACTTGAGGGAGTCCAGAGAAGGGCAACTAAATTGATAAAAAGTATGGAAAACCTTTCATATGCTGACAGGTTAGAAAAGCTGGGGCTCTTCTCCCTGGAGAAGCGGAGACTTAGAGGAGACATGATAGAAACCTTCAAAATCCTGAAAATCATAGAGAAGGTAGACAGGGACAGATTCTTCAGACTGTGGGGAACCGCAAGTACAAGGGGTCACTCAGAGAAATTGAAAGGGGACAGGTTTAGAACAAATGCTAGGAAGTTCTTCTTTACCCAGAGGGTGATGGACACCTGGAATGCGCTCCTGGAGATTGTGATAGGGCAGGGCACACTATGGGGGTTCAAGGAAGGTTTAGATAAATTCCTGAAGGATAAGGGGATTGAGGGGTACAGATAGAATTAGAGGGCACAGATAGATTTATAGATAGGTTATAGGAAAAGGCAGGGACCACTTAACAGGTCGTGGACCTGATGGACCGCCGCGGGTGCGGACTGCTGGGCACGATGGACCTCTGGTCTGACCCAGCAGAGGCAGCTCTTATGTTCTTATCCTTATGTATAGCAAAGTGCTGAGTGGTTAAGAAGCCTTGAAACCAGGAGAAGACTGGGCCACTAAATCCAAAATTACTGAAAATTTTGGACACTTAATTGAAGTTTACTTGGCCAAATTAATTGCTTAGGTCAAATTGTATTACGATTGTGCTGTGACCCTTGCTTAGTAACTCTTTGCTATATGTTACTAGCGCTGTGATTTTCCTGAATCCCGATTGAGAAGGGTGGAGGATACTGAAGCATTGGAAGTAGCATTTGAGTTGTTGTGTGACATATCCTTCTATCATTTTGATAAATAGGGGGATGGAAGCTACTGGCTGATATTGGTCACATCAGAGGGTTAATATCTGGGGCTATCCAGGCATGTACTGGCTACCGGTTTTTATGTGGGTCCTGGACAATATTCAAACAGAACCTAATGAACTTGTATATGTGTTCTGAGGGACTTGATATGACAAACACATTTAAACCTATTTTTTCACCCTTTGCAGCATAAATGAAGAAACTATTGTCAAAGACTAAAGCAGCTGCTGGTACAGTATCTGCCATGTTTAGCTCATTTTGGAGTTCATCCATAGCAGCTGTTCTCTCAGTCAATTTCTGCTTGTTCTGCCATATAAACATCCATGAATGAACATCCATGAATGAACCTTCTTTGTACATTCTAACATCTATGTACATTACAAATAAAAATGCCACTATAATCAACAGCCATTATAATCAACAGCAAGATCTATTAAGCTGCTGTAACATATTTGTGAATAATAAACATTGCTTACAACAAAGGGAGAAAATCAACACAGTCTGCAGTGAGTGAAGCACAAACCAAAACAAAAAAAAACTGCAGACAAATGTACAAAGATGCAGGCTAAATTTATTAAAACAAAATTATGAATGTGATTAGTATTACCACTTTGAACCAAACTAAAGGATCTGACACGGTCCGTGTTTCGGTTAACATGCCTTCATTAGGGGTCCCAGGTGGATAAGGTATCAAATAAAACCACAAACAAAAACTTAGCCTGTGCGAGTTAAAAACAACAGCCGTAAATCAATCTCTGTAAAAACTTCACCGGCTGTTGTTTTTTTAACTCGCACAGGCTAAGTTTTTGTTTGCAGTTTTATTTGACACCTTATCCACCTGGGACCCTTGATGAAGACGTGTTAACTGAAACACAGACCATGTCGGGTCCTTTGGTTTGGTTCAAGGTGGTAATACTAACCGCATTCATAATTTTGTTTTAATAAATTTAGCCTGCATCTTTGTACATTTGTCTGCAGTTTTCTTTGTTTTGGTTAATAAACATTGCTTACCATATGGTAAAATGCATTAGTTCAAGTTCAATGGAATGTATTCTATGTACTTAAAAAAATTATAACCCACCAACTCAATCATTCTAAGAGGAGTACGAGAGCAGAAATATTATAATACAATTAAGCAAACAAAATTTATAAAACATAAAATAAAATTACAATAACAAAATTGATAGAATGAAACGAACTTAAAGGACCTACAAGTCTGAATAAAGAAATTAGCCTTCACCTTTTACTTTAAAGCACAAACATCATGCTTAAAGTGCATGAGAATTCCATTACACTAGACCAGCTGTTGAAAGATTCTAGAAAGAGTTTCTGATGGTCAAAAACATATCACAAACTCAAGATACTAAGGAGGAGGAAGAGGAGGCAATATTCTGCACCACAATGAGAAAGGTAAAAGAACTACTTTGGGGACATGCTGAGTTTTGCTGCTAAGATTTATTTCCAGAGTACCTGATTTTTTTTTTAACCGTTTTGGTCAAAATTAGTTAGAAGTTGAATTTTGCTGCCAGGGTTTTACTTTTTGGGTTAACTAATTGATAATGTTGTTATGTATGTTTTTGTTATCATTTTGACTATGTATGTATTTGTTGTGACCCACTTTGGATAAAGCGGGATACAAATAAACTAAACTATTAATGCTCCTCCATTGAGAAAAATGGCAATTTAACTCTACCCTCTGTTTTCTGTCCAATAACCAATTCCTAATCCACAACCGAACACTGCTTCCTATCCCATAATTTTTTAATTTTCTCATGAGTCTCTCATTAGGAACTTTGCTGAAAGCTTTCTAAAAGTCTAGATATACTATGTCAACCAGCTCACCATAATCCATGTTTATTCACACCTTCAAAGAAATGCAGCAAACTGGTGAGGCAAGATTTTTCTTAGCTGAACTTCTGCTGACTCAATTCTCTCTTCAACATATAGTGAAAACCCCCTCCAATTTGACCAGCTCTATCATTGCAATATAATTTGTACTCAGTGCACCACTGATTGTCCTCCTTCCACTAGGTCTCTGAGATGCTAATATCTACCTTTTCATTTAGTGCTAGATACTCTAACTCTCCCATATTTTCAGGCTTCTGGTATTTGTATAAAGACATTTCAAATTGTGTTTTTTTCCCCTGCACCTGCTTAGAAATTGATAGGGATAATTTGCATCCTTTATTCTGCTCTCTCCTTAAACACTGCTGGCTTCCTTTTGCCATTTTTGAAACCTCTCTATTGGGAGTTCTTAAAGCACAGTTACTTACCGTAACAGGTGTTATCCAGGGACAGCAGGCAGATATTCTTGACTGATGGGTGACGGCACCGACGGAGCCCCGGTACGGACAATTTTAGAGTGATTGCACTCTAAGAACTTGGAAAGTTCTGGCATGCCGCACCGCGCACGCGCGAGTGCCTTCCCGCCCGACAGAGGTGCGCGGTCCCCAGTTATGATAAGCCAGCTAAGAAGCCAACCCGGGGAGGTGGGAGGGACGCAAGAATATCTGCCTGCTGTCCCTGGATAACACCTGTTACGGTAAGTAACTGTGCTTTATCCCAGGACAAGCAGGCAGCATATTCTTGACTGATGGGTGACCTCCAAGCTAACAAAAAGAGGGATGGAGGGAAGGTTGGCCATTAGGAAAACAAATTTTGCAAAACAGATTGGCCGAAGTGTCCATCCCGTCTGGAGAATGCATCCAGACAATAATGAGATGTAAAAGTATGAACTGAGGACCAAGTAGCAGCCTTGCAGATTTCCTCAATAGGAGTGGAACGGAGGAAAGCTACAGATGCTGCCATTGCTCGGACTTTATGGGCCGTGACAGAACCTTCCAGTGTCAGTCCGGTCTGAGCATAACAGAATGAAATGCACGCTGCCAGCCAATTAGACAACGTACGTTTAGAAACAGGACGTCCCAATTTATTCGGATCAAAGGACAGAAAGAGTTGGGGAACTGATCTGTGGGGTTTCGTACGCTCTAGATAGTAAGCTAGAGCCCTCTTACAATCCAAAGTATGTAGAGCTTGTTCCCCAGAATGAGAATGAGGTTTTGGAAAGAAAACAGGCAGAACAATGGATTGGTTGAGATGGAATTCAGAGACAACCTTAGGGAGAAACTTTGGATGTGTACGCAGGACCACCTTGTCATGGTGAAAGACCGTAAAAGGTGGATCTGCAACCAGTGCATGAAGCTCATTGACCCTCCTGGCAGAGGTAAGAGCAATAAGGAAAAGTACCTTCCAAGTGAGAAACTTGAAAGAAGCGGTAGCCAAAGGTTCAAATGGAGGCTTCATTAAGGCGGAAAGAACCACATTGAGATCCCAGATAACAGGAGGGGCTTTAATAGGTGGTTTCACATTGAAAAGACCCCGCATGAACCTGGACACCAGGGGATGAGCTGATAGAAGTTTTCCATGGATCGGCTCATGAAAAGCAGCAATGGCACTGAGGTGGACTCTGATGGAAGAAGACTTAAGGCCAGAGTCAGACAAAGAAAGCAAATAATCCAACAACGTCTCCACTGCCAGGGAAGTTGGATCAAGATGATGAAGAAGACACCAGGAAGAAAATCTCGTCCACTTCTGATGGTAACATTGCAGAGTGGCTGGTTTCCTGGAGACATCTAGAATGGAACGAACAGGCTGAGACAAAAGCGTATCATGAGAAGTCAGCCCGAGAGATACCAAGCCGTCAGGTGCAGAGACTGGAGGTTGGGATGTAGAAGGGTCTCCTGATGCTGTGTAAGCAGAGAAGGATACAGTGGAAGAAGAAAAGGTTCCCTGGAACTGAGTTGAAGTAGAAGGGAGAACCAATGTTGCCTGGGCCACCTCGGAGCAATCAGAATCATGGTGGCTCGTTCCCTCTTGAGCTTGAATAAGGTTCTCAACATGAGAGGCAGAGGAGGGAAAGCGTACAGGAACAGATTTGACCAGTCGAGGAGAAATGCATCTGCTGTCAGACGGTGAGGAGAGTAGAGTCTGGAGCAGAATAGGGGCAGCTGGTGATTGTGAGGAGCTGCAAAGAGGTCTATCTGAGGAGTACCCCACTGAGCGAAGATAGACTGTAGAGTGACAGGATCGAGTGTCCACTCGTGAGGCTGGAGAATTCTGCTGAGCTTGTCCGCTAAGGAATTCTGTTCTCCCTGAATGTAGATAGCTTTCAGGAAGAGATGGTGATCTATGGCCCAAGACCAGATCTTCTGAGCTTCCTGGCACAAGAGGCGAGAGCCTGTCCCCCCTTGCTTGTTGATGTAGTACATGGCCACTTGATTGTCTGTGCACAGCAGAAGGACCTGAGGAAAGAGAAGATGTTGGAAGGCCTTGAGGGCATAAAACATCGCTCTGAGTTCCAGGAAATTGATGTGATGCTTCTTTTCCTGGGCTGTCCAAAGACCTTGAGTCTGGAACTCGTTCAAATGAGCTCCCCATGCATAAGGAGAGGCGTCGGTGGTGATGACTAGTTGATGAGGAGGTTGATGGAACAGAAGACCTCTGGATAGATTTGAGGATACCAACCACCATTGTAGAGATTGACGAAGAGATGATGTCACAGATATGTGTCGTGAGCAAGGATCCGTCGCTTGGGACCACTGAGTAGCAAGGGTCCATTGAGGAGTTCGCAGGTGAAGACGTACGAGGGGTGCGACATGAACTGTGGATGCCATGTGACCCAAGAGTATCATCATTTGTTTGGCAGAGATGGAATGTTGAGGAAGCACCTGCTGACATAGAGACTGAAGAGTCTGAAGACGGTTGGATGGTAGGAATGCTCTCATGAGGAGTGTGTCCAATATCGCTCCAATGAATTGGAGTCTTTGAGTGGGAATGAGATGAGACTTGGGTAGATTGATCTCGAATCCCAATATTTGTAGAAACTGGATGGTTTGGTTGGTGGCCAGGAGAACTGCTGGAACGGATGTGGCCTTGATTAACCAGTCGTCCAGGTAAGGAAATACCTGAAGGTGGTGAGAGCGTAGAAAAGCAGCTACCACGATGAGACATTTGGTGAACACCCTTGGAGAGGAAGCAAGATCGAAGGGCAGCACCTTGTACTGGTAATGACAATGATTGATCATGAAACGGAGATACTGTCTTGAGGTTACATTGATTGGTATGTGAGTGTATGCTTCTTTGAGATCGAGGGAGCATAGCCAGTCGTCTTGGTTGAGAAGAGGATAAAGAATGGCTAAGGAAAGCATCTTGAATTTTTCCTTTACCAGATGTTAGTTGAGATCGCGAAGATCTAGAATTGGTCTGAGATCTCCTGTTTTTTTGGGGACTAGAAAATAACGGGAGTAGAATCCCTGCCCCTTTTGATCTAGAGGAACTTCTTCTATAGCGTTTAGAAGAAGGAGGGATTGAACTTCCTGAATAAGGAGGGCAGATTGAGGACTGTTCAAAGCAGACTCTTTTGGCAGGTTTTGGGACGGAAGAGTCTGAAAGTTGAGAGAGTAGCCGTGGCGGATGATATTGAGGACCCATTGGTCCGAAGTGATAACTTCCCACCGGCTGAGGAACAGAGAGAGACGACCTCCTATAGGTTGAGGCAGGAGAGCAGATATAGGAGTACTGGCTATACTTTGGAGAAGTAAGTCAAAAGGGCTGTGTCTTCTGCTGTGGAGTTGGCTTCACAGGCTGCTGTTGCTGTTGTTGTCTGGGAGGCTGACGCTGTTGCTGTCGTTGATGCCTGGGTTGCTGAGCAGTTGCTGGCAATGGCCGAGCTGTGAAGCGGCGTTGATAGGCTGACTGTTGTCTAAAAGGCCTGGTTGGGGGAGGCTTTTTCTTATTTTTAAGAAGGGTATCCCAACGTGTCTCATGAGCAGACAGCTTTTGAGTAGTCGAATCCATGGATTCCCCAAAAAGCTCATCCCCTAGGCACGGGGCGTTGGCTAACCGATCTTGATGATTAACATCAAGTTCAGATACCCGAAGCCAGGCCAGGCGACGCATTGCTATAGACATTGCTGTCGCTCTGGATGTAAGTTCGAAGGTGTCATAAATGGACCTAACCATGAACTTACGCAGCTGAAACAGAGAAGACAAGCAATGGTGGAAAGATTGTTGTTTCCGTTGAGGAAGGTATTTCTCAAAGGAAGCCATGGTGGTAAGGAGATGTTTCAGATAGAAAGAAAAATGAAAGCCATAATTTCCAGCTCTATTTGCCAACATTGCATTTTGGTAGAGCCTCTTACCAAATTTGTCCATGGCTTTACCCTCTCTGCCAGGAGGTACAGAAGCATATACACTGGCTCCCGAAGATTTTTTAAGGGTGGATTCGACAAGTAAAGATTCATGTGGAAGTTGTGGTTTGTCGAACCCAGGAATGGGAATTACTTTGTACAGAGAGTCTAACTTACGTGGGGCCCCTGGAACCGTTAAGGGAGTCTCTAAATTCTTGTAAAAAGTCTCCCTCAAGATGTCGTGAAGAGGGAGCTTCAAAAATTCCTTTGGAGGTTGGTCAAAGTCCAGGGCGTCCAAAAAAGCTTTAGACTTTTTGGACTCAGCCTCCAAAGGAATGGACAGAGAATCACACATATCTTTCAGGAAACTGGAGAAAGATGAAGTGTCATGCTTAGAGGACGGGTCATGTACAGCAGACTCCTCCTCATCTGAGGAACATTCTCCTTCAGAGAGAAAAGGCTCTTCTGAATCTCCCCACAGATCAGGATCTCTGACATGGGGAGAACGATCCCGAGACTCTGGGGTAGATGGGTCTACATGCCGGGTCTTGCGCACCGACTTACCCGATCTCATCGATACCGACCCAGGCGATGTAATCGGTTGCACCGGCGCCGAAGTCTGCACCGACTGATGTTGAGCTCTCGGCTCCGGCGCAAGGACTGGCATCGATACCGATGAGGTGGAGTGAATCGGTACCGAGGGAGTGGATACCGACAGCACAGGTTGTTCCACTATCGGTACCGGCTCAGTGTGGACCGGCACCGGAAGGTTCGGTGCCAGGATAGTTGGAAGGAGCTGTTGTAATTGCTCCTTGAGCTGTGCCTGGAGAATGGCCGTAATACGGTCATCAAGGGATGGCACCGGTACCGCTTTTTTCTTCTGCGGTACCTGCGGTGCCGCTCGACGCCCCGGAGATGAGGAGCCCGATGTCGAGGGACTCACCTCGATAGGGGCGGAGCGCTTCCGCTGGCGCCTCACAGTCGGCAGGATTGGACTCACTGCACTCGAGACCGGAGGACGCTCCAGCGGGGAAGGCTTCTTAGCCGGCTTACCTGCATGTTGGGACGCCGGCGCGGAGTCTCGCGGCGTCGAAGAAGAGGGTGCCGACTGAACTGGTGCCGAAGTCGGAGTCGATGGAACGGGATCGGACATCTCGGCACCGAACAGTAATCGCTGTTGTATTTGGCGATTTTTCAATGTTCTTTTTTTAAGTGTGGCACAGCGGGTGCAGGTGGAGGCCTGATGCTCAGGACCCAAACACTGTAAGCACCAGTTGTGTGGGTCCGTGAGAGATATGGGCCGAGCACACCGCTGGCACTTTTTAAAACCTGGCCGAGGCTTCGATGGTGGCAGAAGGCCCCGCAGGGGAAAAGCCAAATTGAATCAAAAACAAAAGATTTTTTTTTTTTTTTTTTCACAAAAATGAAAGAAAAAAGAAAGAGGCAAAAGCCAAAAAGGTTTACGCGAGCGGGAAGGCAAGTCAAAAAAATTTTCAACAGCCGTTGAAAAAACGCGTCTTCTTAGCTCCGCGGAAACTAAGAAACTGGGGACCGCGCGCCTCTGTCGGGCGGGAAGGCACTCGCGCGTGCGCGGTGCGGCATGCCAGAACTTTCCAAGTTCTTAGAGTGCAATCACTCTAAAATTGTCCGTACCGGGGCTCCGTCGGTGCCGTCACCCATCAGTCAAGAATATGCTGCCTGCTTGTCCTGGGATAAGTATCCTAGTTACACTTAAGTATCCTGTATAAACTGAACCATGTGCTCCTGGGTTTGTCAGATTCCCCCTCCCCCAATTTTATTTTAAAAGCTGCTCTATCTCCCCAGCAGTCTGGATCCATCTTGGTGCATAAATACCAAATATCATAAGAACATAAGAATTGCCGCTGCTAGGTCAGACCAGTGGTCCATCGTGCCCAGCAGTCCGCTCACGCAGCGGCCCTTAGATCAAAGACCAGTGCCTTAACTGAGACTAGCTTTACCTGCGTACGTTCTGGTTCAGCAGGAACTTGTCTTAACTTTATCTTGAATTCCTGGAGGGTGTTTTCCCCTATAACAGCCTCTGGAAGAGTGTTCCAGTTTTCCACCACTCTCTGGGTGAAGAAGAATTTACTTACGTATGTACGTAATCTATCCCCTTTTAACTTTAAAGAGTGCCCTCTCGTTCTCTCTACCTGGGATAAGGTGAACAACCTGTCTCTTTCTACTAAGTTTATTCCCTTAATTATCTTGAATGTTTTGATCATGTCCCCTCTCAGCCTCCTCCTTTCAAGGGAGAAGAGGCCCAGTTTCTCTAATCTCTCACTGTACGGCAACTCCTCCAGCCCCTTAACCATTTTAGTCGCTCTTCTTTGGACCCTTTTGAGTAGTACTGTGTCTTTCTTCATGTATGGCGACCAGTGCTGGATGCAGTATTTCAGGTGGGGGCATACCATGGCCCGGTACAGCGGCATGATAACCTTCTCCGATCTGCTTGTGATCCCCTTCTTAATCATTCCTAACATTCTGTTCGCCCTTTTCATTATTTTTTAAATGCAGGCATACACTCCAATCAGCTGTCCTCTAGGTGTCTATATTTAGACAATCTATCACGTACATCTGGTAGTGCTATAGAATTAATAGTAGTAGTAGTAAGGGCACCCTCCCTCAAGCCCTGGTCCCAACCCTTTCCTATCATCCCAAAGTCCTCCCATGACATTCAGCCTCTCTCTTCTTCTCTCCTTCACTCTCAACCTCCATCATGGTGTCCAGCATTTCCCTCATTCCCTTCTCCCCCCATGGTCTCTAGCATCTATCTCCATCTTTCCCTCCCTCACCCCATTTTCATCATCTTTCCTTCGCTCCAAGCATTTCTCTCCTTCCCTACCTCCACCCTCTCTTCTGCATCTCTTTCTCTCCCTTTTAATACCACCTTTTCCTTTTCAATACCAACTTTAGCATCTCTCTCCTTCCCTCCATCTCTGTAGGGATGGAACAAAGCAAACACACACACAGGATATGAGTCGGGAAGGAAGCGTTACCAGTGGCTAGCTTTGAGCCCCTTTTATTATGCTTCTATGCTGACATCATAGTAACTCCCTCGATTACATGTCTAATGATTGGTGGATACAAAGTCACATGCATTTTACATCGTGTCATCCTCAACTCTGCACGTAGGCAATGCCTGATTAACACGTAGACAAAACCTGAGTCTCTGCACGTATCCAAGGCCTGTCAGCTGATGTCCTTTCCAAATAAGGACTAGTTAAATTAAGATAAGGGTTAATTTGTGACAGGTAAGGGGGGAGAGGGAATGATTCAGCATTCTTTCACAGGGACTAGGAAATCAGTGTGCTGATCTCGCCCTGTTTCAGAATGTCCCTTCACATCTCAACCTCCCCTTGGTGTCCAACACTTTTCTCCTTCCCTATCTCTATTCTTCCCATGGTCTCTAGCATTTCTCTCTATGTTTCTCTTTCAGCATCTCTCTCCTTCTCCTTACCTTCCTGCCCATAGTGTCCAACATTTCTCTCCTCCCATACATATGGGCTTCAGCATCTCTCTCCTCCCTTCCCTCCTTTTCAGCATTTCTCTCCTGTTGCAAGTTATTTCCTTACCTTGTTTGCTGGTGCAGCCACTCAACCATCTGCATAAGAAGCATTGTGAAACTGACCTACAAGGGGCGTGCACATGCTCAAGGCCTGTACACTCCCACTCCTTTTAGAGGGGACGGAAGCCAATGGACCTTGAGCAGGCAGATGCATCTTCTTTTTTTAATTCTTTATTTATAAATTTTAACAATTTTGAGAATCTTAACAGTCAAAAAGGAAAAAAACTTCTTGTTGATAAAACATTTGTCAATGAAATATAAGATAATTTCACAAAAGAAAAAAGGAAAATTTTTCTACAACAAGAAGTAGGTAGTCCACAATATATGGAGACAGAGTTAAAGATTGCTGAAATTTAAGTCCAGAAAGCATAAGAAGGAAAACTAAAGATGAGGGTAGGTGGCTCTCAAATTTTCCTACTTGAGCCAGATAACTTCAACAGCAAACTCATGTTATGGTAATAGGTTGCCCTTTAGCGGAAATAAATTTTTTAGGTGCTGTGATTCATAGAAAACATATTTACACATTTACAAGGGTATCTCAGAACAAATGTTGCACCCAACTGGAATGCCTGAGGTCTCAAAATGAGGAACTGTTTCCTTCTCTTCTGGATTGGACGAGACACATCTGGATACATTCTTATTACAATTTGATAAAAAGGGAACATCTTTATATTTGAAAAACAGTTTAAGCATCCATTCCCTATCAGCATCTAAAGCAGGGGTGTCCAACCTTTTGGCTTCCCTGGGCCGCATTGTCCAAAAAAAAAATTTCTGGGGCCGCACAAACACTAACACTAGCTGACGAGCTAAAAAAAGGTTGAGCAGGTCCCAAATTTGCAATCACTAATATAGAAGATGTAAATATCTAATAATAAAGGGACACTGTGGAGAGGAACCCAAAAGAGCAGTAATACTTACCCTGACTGAGTGATCCTCCACGTACACCACAGACAGTGGGAGCAGCCACAGGCTTCCGCATCCCCATTCTGATGAGCACGAATACGTGCTCCTGGTTCTCCCATTCACTTCTATTACAGCTACGGTGAGCCTCTTCAGAGCGGGGATGTTGAATCAGCTATCAGCAGCGCATGTGGAGGATCGTTTAATCAGGGTAAATATTACTGCTTTTTTGGGCCTCCCATTTTGAGCTTAGGCTCTTTAAAAATTAATATCTCCCCTGCTATAGCTAGTAGGGATCCCCAAGTCTCACCAACTGACAGCCACCTCCTCCCCCTCCAACTTCCCAATTTCTGTAGCTGGCAGCAATACTGCAGAGCTGTTGCCTTCCCTCCTCCCTGCCCCCCCTTTGGCTTTCATGCATGCATGAAAAAGGGCAGCTTGAGGATATTGCCATTGGCTGCAAAGCTTGGAGATTTTGAGTTGCCAGACTGGAGGAAGATGTCTTCAGTTGGCAGGGCTTGGGAATCCCCACTAGCTCAAGTATTTATAAATTGCACTCAGGCAGGGAGAAACTTTGGTGCCCATTCACTAATTTTGGGCTCCAGTCCCTCCCCCAAATCAGCTGTATATGACTACGCCACTGAATACAAAAATAATTGTGATGCACATATCCCAAAGCTAACATATTCCAGTTAATAAATTCAAAATAAAACAATTTTTTCTACCTTGTCTGGATGTTTTGTTTTTCCATCATCTTGGTCCCAGTTTCTCTTTCTGCTTTTTCTCTATCTTCAACTAATTCTTTTGCTAGTGTCTGCTGTCCATTTTTTTCTCCTCTTCTCTTCCTTCTTATGCCTGTCTCCAATGTATTGATTTTTCCCTTTCAGCTTTCTTAACTTTTTCTTTTCTGCCTCTGTCCACTCAAATCTTGCCTTCTTTCTCTCCCTTCTTCTTTTTTAAATATTCAGCTACCTCTCAATTCTCCATCTTCTCAGTCTCTAGCTCTCCCATCTCACTCCTTTCCCAGCCTCCTATTCCCTTCTATCTACTCCCCATTACCACATTTCTACCACTGTACTCACTGCTCTCTCACTCATCTTGTCATCTCCCTTTTGACCTCATCCACATGGCTCACCACTTTCAGAATCCCCCTCGCTCTCTCCACTGGTCAGGCTATAACTCCCTGTCCCTTTCTTTCCATCCCCTAGCATCATCTTATCCCAGCTCTCTTCCCTCCTGCCCTTCCATGGTTCCATCTCTCCTCTATCTCCATGTTCCAACATTTTGCTCCCTCTCTTTTCTGTTTTTCTTCTTCTCTTCCCCTTGATGCTGAACAATGAAATGATGAAAAAAAGAGAGATTCTGCATCTCTCTGCCTTCCATCCACAGGCCTAACATTTCTCCCTCCCTCCCATCCCCAGATCCAACTTCTCTCCCTTTCTCTTCCCAACTGCCCCCATCCCATCTCTCCCCCTGCCTGCCTGCCTACCTTCCCCAGGTCCACCATTTATTTCTTTCTCTTCCCAACAGTTCTCCCTTCAAGTATCTCCTTCCCTCTTCCTCCACACCACCCCAGGTTCAACTTCTCTCCCTTCAGACCATTGCCCACCATCTGTCCTGTTTCTGGTCCCATAAGCTCTCCCCCCACGCCAAATCTGGCACTTCTTTTAATACCCTCCCCCCAAAAAAAGTCCAGGAGGCTTCCTCGGCCCAGCATGTTCTCCCCCTTCTCTCTGCACCCATGCAACTCTACCTCACTCCTCTCCCACCACCATGTCCAATAATTCTCTCTGTCTCCGTCCCTCCTCTCTCTGCCCAACAGTTCTCCTCTTTCTTTATCTCCCCAATTGCACCATCACTTTCCCTCTCTCAGACACCCAATTCTCCCTTTCTATTATCTCCCTCACCTCTGCATCTCTTTCCCTCACTTCCTCCATTCTTTCATCTTATGGCTCATGCTCCCCACTATGTTTCCCTTCATTCTGTGTCTTAAGTTCATGCCCCTCCCTCCTTCCATTATTTTTCCTAAGTTTGTGCTCCCTCCCTCTCAAGTCTCACGCCCTTCTCCCTCCCTCCCTTCTGGGTGTTTACCTTCAGGCCGGCTCCCTCCTCACTGCTAGTCATAAGAACATAAGAACATAAGAACATAAGAACTGCCATCTCCGGATCAGACCTTCGGTCCATCAAGTCCGGCGATCCGCACACGCGGAGGCCCCGCCAGGTGTACACCTGGCGTAATTTATAGTCCACCATATCTTTATATGCCTCTCTTAAGGAGATATGCATCTAGTTTGCTCTTGAAGCCTAGGACGGTCGATTCCGCAATAATCTCCTCTGGGAGGGCATTCCAGGTGTCAACCACTCTCTGAGTGAAGCAGAACTTCCTGACATTAGTCCTGAACCTGTCCCCCCTTAGCTTCATTCCATGTCCTCTAGTCCGTGTCAAATTGGACAGTGTAAATAATCTTCTCTGCTCTATTTTGTCGATTCCTTTCAGTATTTTGAAGGTCTCGATCATATCCCCACGCATTCTCCTTTTCTCAAGGGAGAACAATCCTAGTGTTATAAGTCTATCCTCATTTTTTTTTTGCTGAAAGCCGCGGGCAGCGCCTTCCTCAAGTCCCAACACACCCTTCTCCCTCCCTTCTGTGCCGCGGGTGTTTACCGTCTTGCCTGCTCCCTCCTCCATCTTGCTGCAGCGTTCGCTCAAAGCCGCGGGCAGCGGCTTCCACATGCCTCCTACGGCTGATCTGGAAACATTCCCTCCGACGTCGCGACGTCAGAGGAAACACTTCCAGTTCAGCCGCAAGAGGCACATAGGATCCGCTGCCCGCGGCTTCGAGCAAATGCTGCAAGACGGAGGTAAGAGCCGGCAAGATGGTAAACACCCAGGGGCGGCAGAGGAAAACACCGCATCGCCCTTGAGTGGGGCCGCACAAAATACTTCATGGGGCTGCAATGTGGCCCGCGGGTTTGACAAATTGTACCAACAGTGTTGCTGATACCTGAGTCTCAGTATCCGATATCTCCAGGAAATTAGATAAATCCAAACTATCAGCAGATAAATTCTGCTGGTTAGGACTTTGTGGCTTTATTCTTCTAGGTAAATAATAAATTTTAGAGAGATGCATCTTCTTATGCAGATGGTAAAGTGGCTGCATGAAGGAGCAAGGTAAGCAGTGGCATACCTAGCATATGTGACACCTGGGGCCTATCATTTTTTTGACCCCCCTCCCATTTATGAAAACATGATTTTTAGTAACAATCCACACATCACACAAGAGTGTACCTAGGAAAAGGCAGCATCTTACATACTGCAGTGAGCAGTACAACATCAATACACCCATTGTAAAACTAAACAAGCCAGACTAGTACAGATCAATCCTGCACAGTCAGTCCTAACAGAAAACCATGTCTTTCGAACACACAGAAAACATCTTTGCCTAGTATGGAATATGTAATCACACGGGCTGCATCGAGACTGAGGAAGATATCTTCTTTTTCAGGGGTCCCGCAACAACAAGAGGGCATCCGTGGAAAATCAGAGGAAATTATTTTTCACTGAAAGGGTGGTTGATCGCTGGAATAGTCTTCCACTGCAGGTGATTGAGGCTAGTAGAGTGCCTGATTTTAAAGCCAAATGGGATAGACACATGGGATCTATTCACAGGGCAAAGGGAGGGGAGGGACAGTAGGGTGGGCAGACTTGATGGGCCGTGGCCCTTATCTGCCGTCTATTTCTATGTTTCTATGTAACCCCTCCCTCTTTAACAAAACTGTAGGGTGGTTTTTAGCCATAGTGGTAACAGCTCAGATGTTCATAGAATTCTGAGCATCAGAGCTGTTACTGAAGATTGACATGGGGAAAAAAATTTGTCCCCGTACCCGCAACCACCATCCCTGTGACCACTGTCCCCGCAACCACTGTCCCTGCCCCGTTCCCGCAGCTTCCATACAAGCCTCAGTACTGCAATATTTAGTTTATTCCTTCCTTATAAATCAAAGTTCTGGCTGCTGAACTAGAGAAAGAGATGTTCAGCTAGCAGGGCTTTGTTTATAAATTTTTATAAACACAATTAATATACTACTTTATCCTACAACAAAATAAATAAATAGAAATTTATTTTCTACCTTTGTTGTCTGGTTTCTGCTTCCCTCATTTTCTCATTCAATTCCTTCCATCCACTGTCTGTCTTCTCTCTGCGCCTTCCATTTGCTCTGTTACTGTGCCTCTCCCTTCACCCCCCCCAATTGGTCTGGCACCCATCTTCTTCCCTCTGCTCCCCCATAGTCTGACATCTCTGTCTTCTTCCCTTCCAGCGTCTTCTCCCCACTGTCTCTTCTCCATTCACTTCAGTGTCTTCTCCCCATTCTGTCATCTCCATTTCCCTTCAGTGTCTTCTCCCCACTCTCTGTTCCCCATTTCCCAGCGTCTTCTCCCCACTCTCTCTTCCCCATTTCCCAGCGTCTTCCCCCCTCTTTCTTCCCCAGTTCCCTTCAAGCTGCTTCAGTGTCTTCTCCTTTCCATCCCTCCACCTCCCAGCACCCTTCACGCAGTCCAGCAGCTCTCTCCCACTGGCCAGCAATGCATCTCCCTCCCTTTCCTTCTCTTTGTGGCGATTTCTGTAAGGCTAAGCGTTGTATTGCAGCCGGAGCCTTAAAATCGTGTTGCATTGGCTGCTGGGAAAAGTCTCCTCTGATGCAACCGGAAACAGGAAGTTGTGTCAGATGAGACTTTTCCAGCAGCCACACGTGACGTGACTTCAAGGCTCCAGCTGCAATACAACGCATAGCCTTATAGAAATCGCCACAAAGAGATGGTAAGGGAAAGGGAGGGAGGAAGATGCACGGCTGGCAGGAGAGAGGGGGCTGCTGGACCGCATGCTCGTTCACCGCGCATGCTCACTCCTTTAACTGCGGAGACAAGACCATTCACCGCTCCAGGGGGTGGTGAATGACCTTGTCCCCGTACTCGTGGTGACCTTTTTTTTTGTCACCCTACCCTTTCAGCGGGTTACAACCACCATGTCATTCTCTAGCTGTTAGCCGGTGCTAAAAAAACACTCTACAGTTTTGTAAAAGGGGGGATAAAATAGAAATACATAGACAAAGGTTAAATTGAACCACCAAGAAGCTGGACTCTGCAGCATACAATGCAACACTACAGAAACAGCAATGCATCTCCCCTAAAGCAAAAAAAAAAAAAAAAAAAGAAGGAAATTTTTTTCTACCTTGCCTTCTCTGGTTTCTGCTTTCCTCATCTTGTCACTCTCTTCCTTTCATCCACTGTCTACCCTCTCTCTGCCCTTTCTATATGGCATCTTCTCTCCTTCTATGCCCCTTCCAGAAATTGTATCCCTCCCCCTTCTATCTCTCCCTTCACCCCCATTGGTCTGACATCCATCTTCTTCCCTTCCCTTCCCTCCTCCAATGGTCTGGCATCTCTCCTTTTCTTCCCTCTCCCACACCCCATGGTCTGGCATTTCACTCTCCTCTCCCTTCACCCCCACTTCCATCAGCATATGGCCCCCTTTCTTTCCCTCCAACCCAATTCCATCCAGTATCCTTCCCCCTTATGTCTCGCTCCCCTTTCCCTGCGCATCAGTTCCATCAGCATCTGCCCACTTTCTCTCCCTCCACTACCCTGATCCCTTCTCTCCCTCCACTACCCTTCTATACTCCTTTCTCCCTCTCTTCTTCCAAACTAGCAAGGTCCCGCGATGACTATGTCTGCTTGCTCTGCTCTGGAAGAAGTACGTTATGTCGGAGGGGGTGGACCAGCAGACGCAGGGAGTTGTGGCAAGGTCCTGCAATGACTGCAGCTGCCGGTCCACCCCCTCCGACGTCATGTACTTCTTCCAGAGCAGAGCTGGCAGATGCAGTCATCGCGGGACCTTCCTGCACTTCAACGCGGCTGCCGACTCTTGTCCAGAATAAGTACGGCAGCCGCACTGAGGTGCAGGTCCCGTTAAACAGTAGGGCGGGAGGTTCCGGAACCAGCCGGCTGTGCTCCCCCTAGAGCATGCACCCGGGGCGCCCTCCCCGCCTTGATATGCCACTGAAGGTATGCAAATAAATGCCTCAAGGAAAAGAGGCAATAAAGGAAAATATTGGGGAGGGGGGTGTTATGGCACCACCGGCTGGCCCATTCTGACACTATGCAGTCTATTGTACAATTATCCTTGAGGTGGGTAAAAATAAACATCTAAACATGAGTGGTGGCCTATGGTTAGAGTTGCTGTCTCAGCACCCAGAGGTTGTGAATTTTACCCAGCATGCTTCCTGTGTCTCTGAGCAAGTCACTTAACCCTCCATTACCCCAGGCACTAACTAGAGTTAGACTGTAAGCTTGCTGGGACAGAAAGAGAAAATACTTAGTACCTGATTACTATTCAATGTACTGTAAACCACTTTGGGTTAATAAATCCCAATAAATAAATAAATACTGGTAAATGGATTTTCAAGCTACCTTAAAACTATGCACAACAGAAAAAAATGGCCTACATGCAAAATAGTGTACCAGAGTATTGTCTAGTGCAGTGGTTCCCAACCCTGTCCTGGAGGAACACCAGGCCAATTGGGTTTTCAGGCTAGCCCTAATGAATATGCATGAAGCAAATTTGCATGCCTGTCACTTCCATCATATGCAAATCTCTCTCATGCATATTCATTAGGTCTAGCCTGAAAACCCGATTGGCCTGGTGCTCCTCCAGGACAGGGTTGGGAATCACTGGTCTAGTGCTAGCTGATCCTGGGTCAGATGCACAGAATTCCAACAACTTGCAGGTTGAGAGCATCTTTCATTTTCTGGGCACTGCTCAACACAAACAGCATGCAAATTATATACATGCTTTCTTAGGCTTCTGCGGCCGGCGTCATGATTTTAACAGGTTTCCGGGTCTCATCATGATGGCTGAAACTTTGGTTCTTTCTACACAGACCTGATGAGACCCAGAAACCTGTTACAATTATATACACGCTGTTTGTGCGAGTACCACTTTGAAGAGAGGAAGAACCATGCCCGATGCCTGTGCACAAGAGCTGAGCAGTAAGCACAGCTGTATTGTGCAGGCACAGAAGAGTACAGACCTGGGATTGCCAGAGTAACTGAAGCAAGCAGCAGCAGCCATGGGAAAAACCTCATAGCTTTTCAGTTACTGCAGTAGCACAGAGGCTTCAGCTGAAGTTCAGAAATCTTGGGAGTTTTTTTTCCATTCTGATTTTGGACGCAGCTGTCGTGCGTGCGTGTTCCAGCCTATGGCCAGGCTGTTAGGGTGCAGGACACACAAGCGCAGGGGACAGCTCCTAAGCAAAATGCTCCTGCTGGAAAAGTTTGCACGGTAAAAGGTGGGCATTCTTTTCTGTTCATTACAGGGAGGGCTCATCTAATGAGCTTAGACATCCGGGTATTACATCCACGGCAAAACAATGGAAGTAAAATCCGGATGTTTCAATCTGTCCTAGAGTCGTAAGGCAACCCTACCTGTAATGTATTTACATAGGATTCTTGAAGCCCTAGATCCCTTTTGAACATTGGACGCTAAGCTAACTTACAAGATTGGCTACAACCAGTCTTACTTCCACGGTAAGCTCTTGAGCAGCGGGGCCTCTATTCTTTTAAAGGAAGTTGACCCTGTTTATGAAATATAAACACGTAGCTCTGATTCAACTGCTCATCTCACAAAACACCACAACCCTATAAAATAGGATTACTGGGTTAACCAGTCAAAAAAAAAAAAGAGAGAGAGAGAAACTGGTCCCCAGGATGACCGCCACCCGTCCGACGACACGTCCCCAATTCGCTGACTAACGTATACGTCACATTTCGAAAGTTCCCGCCGGGAAACGAAGTCTCGCGAAAGCTGCGGCGAGCGTGTGGGGGCGGAGCGAGAGTGTTGACGGATTGCTCCTTCCCCTTCCGATGCGCGGGCTCGGCCTTAATGCGCGGTGTGCTGAGTAGGGGAGGAGAGCGGAATGGCGCTTGGGTTTAACTGCTAAAAAAGCAGGGAGCGAGCGGACTGCGGAAGCGGCAGTAGCAAGTAGTATCTGGACTGACCCGTACTGGGAGAAGGAGGAGGAGGAGGAGGAGAGGAGGCGGCACAGGCCGCTCTGCGTATCTGCATCTCCCGCCGGCTTGTGGAGCCGCTGCCTGGCCGTGTAGTCTTGCTAACGGATGCGAAAGTGGGACTTCTCGGCGCGCTGACAGCGCCTTGCGCTTGGAGACTGGCAGCGGCTGCCGCTGGACGGTCTGAGCGAGAAGCGGCCTAGGAGGCGCTCACGGCGCTTTCCCGCACCCAGGTAGGCCGGGATGGGGAGGGGTGGGTCTCGGGAGCGTGTGCGGTCCGTGAGTCCGAAGGTCCCCCCCCCCTTTTCCTGTGGAGTGTTGCTACTGTGCTTTGGCCACCCTGTTGACTGCAGTTCGGGAGCTTCCTGGGCCTCGGGAGTGACCTGGCTGCGGTCTCACGTGGATCACAGCGGGATGGGCATGTACATGTCTGCAGCATGGCTGTGAAGGATAGACTGGATGGTTTTGAACGCTTGTGTGCTGCCAAGTGTCTTTCTTCTACGGGCTTGTAGCGGGAAACCAGTCCGGATGGCGTTTCAGATTGTGTACAGAGATCAGATAGCGGTGGGAACTCTTCCAAGCTTAATATTGTGCATTTTCGACCTGCATGCAGTTGATTGCAGTGAATTTGACGAGACCTCGCTGCTGCTTTCGTCCTGATCTTGGGCTAGCTTCCAACTGGCTACTATTGCTTGCAGTTTTTCTAAACTTCACTGTGTGCTTTATCAGTGAGTAATGCTGAGACTAGAGAGCTAATTGTCATACGAGTTTAGGATTGTTAAGTATATTGAAAGTAGAAGTTAGGCTGATATTGAGGAATCTTTCTTTGTGTTGTGGCTGCCTATTCTAGTCTTATTATTGATCTTCTAACTTCATTCTTATGATTTGTGTATTTTGGAAATAGGTTCCCCCCCCTTAGATAAGTAGAAAAGGACCTCTTGGTCCACTTAGCCCACCCACATCATCATGACTTTAAAATACATGGGGGAATAAACTTGATTCCAGTGAACCTTAGTAACTACAGACAAATAGTAACATAGTAGATGACGGCAGATAAAACACCTGAATGGTCCATCCAATCTGTCAAACCTAATTCAATTTAAATTTTTTCTTCTTAGCTATTTCTGGGCAAGAATCCAAAGCTCTACCCGGTACTGTGCTTAGATTCCAACTGCCAAAATCTCCATTAAAACCTATTCCAGCCCATTTAAACCCTCCCAGCCATTGAAGCCCTTTTCAGCCCATCCTCCCCGAAACGGCCATATACAGGCACAGATCGTGCAAGTCTGTCCAATACTGGCCTTTGTTCAATATTTAATATTTTCTTATTCTAGCTCCTCTGTGTTCATCTTGTGCTTCTTTGAACTCTATCACCATTTTCCTCTCTACCACCTCTCTCGGGAGCGCATTCCAGGCATCCACCACCCTCTCCGTAAAGTAGAATTTCCTGACATTGCTCTTGAATCTACCACCCCTCAACCTCAAATTATGTCCTCTGGTTTTACCATTTTCCTTTCTCTGGAGAAGATTTTGTTCTACGTTAATACCCTTCAAGTATTTGAACGTCTGAATCATATCTCCCCTGTCCCTCCTTTCCTCTAGGGTATACATATTCAGAGCTTCCAGTCTCTCCTCATATGTCTTCTAGCGCAAGCCTCCTATCATTTTTGTTGCCCTCCTCTGGACCACTTCAAGTCTTCTTGCATCCTTTGTCAGATATGGTCTCCAAAACTGAACACAATACTCCAAGTGGGGCCTCACCTATGACCTGTACAGGGGCATCAAACCTTTTTCCTTCTACTGGCTACTCTCTATACAGTCCAGCATCCTTCTGGCAGCAGACACCGCCTTACGCTGTTTTTTTGCCTTTAGATCTTCGGACACTATTACCCCAAGGTCCCTCTCCCCGAATATTCATATCAGTTTCTTACCTCCCAGCATATATGGTTCCTTCCAATTATTAAACCCCAAATGCATTACTCTGCATTTCTTTGCATTGAATTTTAGTTGCCAGGCATTAGACCATTCCTCTAACTTTTGCAGTTTCTTTTTCATATTTTCCACTCACTATTCGGTGTCTAGTCTGTTACAAATCTTGGTATTATCTGCAAAAAGGCACACTTTTCCTTCTAACCCTTCAGCAATGTCACTCACAAACATATTGAATAGGATTGGCCCCAGCACCGAACCCTGAGGGACTCCACTATTCACCTTTCCTTCCTCCGAGCGACTAATATTAACCACCACCCTCTGGCGTCTGTCCGACAGCCAGTTTCTAACCCAGTTCACCACTTTGGGTCCTAACTTCAGCCCTTCAAGTTTGTTCAACAGCCTCCTATGAGGAACCGTATCAAAGGCTTTGCTGAAATCTAAGTAAATTACATCTAGCATATGTCCTCGATCCAGCTCTCTGGTCACCCAATCAAAAAATTTAATCGGGTTCGTTTGGCACGATTTACCTTTTGTAAAGCCATGTTGCCTCGGATCCTGAAACCCATTAGATTCAAGGAAATACACTATCCTTTCTTTCAGCAACACTTCCATTATTTTTCCAACAACCAAAGTGAGGCTCACCGGCCTGTAGTTTCCCGCTTCATCCCTGTGACCACTTTTGTGAATAGGGACCACATCCGCTCGCCTCCAAACCCCAGGAACCATTCCCGTCTCCAGAGATTTGTTGAACAAATCTTTAATAGGACTCGCCAGAACCTCTCTGAGCTCCCTTAGTATCCTGGGACGGATCCCGTCTGGTCCCATCGCTTTGTCCACCTTCAGTTTTTTCAAGTTGCTCATAAACACTCTCCTCCGTGAACGGTGCAGAATCTACTCCATTTTCTTGTGTAGCTTTGCCAGACAATCTCGGTCGTTCTCCAGGATTTTCTTTTGTGAACACAGAACAGAAATATTTGTTTAGCACACTTGCTTTTTCTTCATCACTCTCCACATATCGGTTCCCAGCATCTTTTAGTTTAGCAATTCCATTTTTCATCTTCCTCCTTTCACTAATATATCAGAAAAAAATTTTGTCTCCCATTTTTACATTTTTAGCCATTTGTTCTTCCGCCTGTGCTTTCGCCAGACGTATCTCTCTCTTGGCTTCTTTCAGTTTCACCCTGTAGTCCTTTCTGTACTCCTGTTCTTGGTTTTTTTTAAATATTTCATGAACGCTAACTCTTTCGCCTTTATTTTCTCCGCCACTAGTTTGGAGAACCATATTGGCTTCCTTTTTCTATTGTTTTTATTTATTTTCTTCACATAAAGGTCCGTAGCCATTTTTATTGCTCCTTTCAGCTTAGACCACTGTCTTTCCACTTCTCTTATGTCCTCCCATCCTAACAGCTCTTTCTTCAGGTACTCTCCCATTTCATGAAAGTCCGTACGTTTGAAATCTAGGACTTTTAAGTATTGTGTGGCCGCTCTCCACTTTAGCCGTTATATCAAACCAAATCGTTTGATGATCGCTACTTCCCAGGTGAGCACCCAGTCGAACATTAGAGATACTCTCTCCATTTGTGAGGACCAGATCCAATATCGCTTTTTCCCTCGTGGGTTCTGTCACCATTTGTCTGAGCAGAGTCTCTTGAAAGGCATCCACAATCTCCCTACTTCTTTTCGATTCTGCAGACGGAACATTCCAGTCCGCATCCGGCAGGTTGAAATCTCCCAACAGCAGCACCTCCTTTTTCCTTCCAAGCTTTGTGATATCCACAATCAGATCCTTATCAATTTTCTGCAATTGAGTTGGAGGTCTGTAGACTACACCCATGTAGATAGAAGTTCCATCTTAACTTTTCAGAGTGATCCATAGCGCTTCTTCCTCTCCCCAGGTCCCTTGCATTTCGATCGCTTGGATATTGATCTTTACATAGAGAGCTTCTCCTCCACCTTTTTGACCATCTCTGTCCTTCATAAAAAGATTATATCCCGATATGTTTGCATCCCATCCAGATGTCTATGTGATAGCGACAATATCTACATCTGCCTCAAATATCAGGGTTTGCAGATCATGAACCTAGTTGCTTAGACTGCAAGCATTTGTGGTCATCGCTTTCCAGCTATTTTTCAGTGGTAATCTCCTTTTTCATATAGATTTTTGTTTCATTTCACTTTCCGTTGCAATGCTAAGAAATGAGTTGCTGATATTGTTTATGTTGCAATCTTTACTACTATCACATCTTTTCTTTTGCCGGGGGTGGTCTCTATAATTGTCCTTCATACATACACCACCCCCACCTTCTAGTTTAAATGCCTAGAAACATATTGTCTAAATTTCTCTGCAAGGTTTCTTTTTCCTGCTGTAGTAATATGTAGCCCATCAGTGCAATATAGCTTCTTGTACTTCCATGTATTTCCCCATCCTCCTATGTATCTAAAGCCTTCTTGATGACACCAGGCTTTGATCCACCTATTAAAGTCCTCTGTGTTTTTTATTCTTTGTTCTCCCTTTCCATATGCAGGCAGTATTTCAGAAAAAGCTAAAATCTTTACAAAAGGTTTCAAGCCCTCACCAAGCTCCCAAAAAACTTTCTGTGCTGCAGGTGTGGAGTTGTTGGCCAGGTCATTTGTTCCCAGATGGATAACAACATCAGTGTTAAAATCCTTAGTTTCTTCCTTAATTTATAGTCAGCTTGGAACTCCTGGTCGCTGAGGATCCTGGAAGACATTTCACTATTTTGGTCTCCTCGCCTTGTGTTCCAAGGTTATTGCCTCTGATGGAATCCCCCAACAGTAATAGTTTTCTGTTTTTGGCTTTTTTATTTGTGCATAGGGTGCGCTTGTTCTTGAGTTACCTTCATTGGTTCCAGTCCCACCCCCCTTCTGTTTTCTGTGTTACTGAGCCTACTGTGACCCATTTATTCCTGGGCTGTTTTATTCTTTGAGGTAGAGGTGGTAAGTTGGTATGATTTTGGGGAGTGACGGAAGTTGCTTTAATTGTATTCAATTCCTGTTTAAGTTTGCAGAGCTCCTCCTTAATGCTAGCAAGTTGAAGACAGATGGGGCAAGCCTTAAGCCTCCAAATAGTGTGTCTTGTAATTAAAGCACCACGGTGATTGCATAGAATAAAGGTCATCTTGATTGGTTGTGAAGTGACTTGATTTGAGTAGTCCTGATTATTTGGGTCTCTATATATGAACAGTGGTCCCTGGGGTGGGTGGGACTATAAGTCTTACCCTTATTTCTATGAAGAGGAAGAGGAAATAAGATTTAACAAAGGAAAGAGAAGGGTTTATTTTTTTGTTTTTAAAGTAAGAAACGGAGGAGAAGAGAAATTAAGCAGATATAATGCTGAAAAACAGAGAAAAGAGCAGAATATGAAATTCTGAGTAACTTAGCTTTTAGAAGGTCACAGGGCAGACTTGTTCACAGCACTGTCCCAAAGATAATGCAGTTAGCCTTAGTAGTAAATCAGAGCCCCTCCCTTCTACACCTAATCAGCAGACACAATGGCTGAAAACTAGTAGGTCAGAAATACAGGCTCTATACCAGATCAGTGGCTACCCCAAAACACAGGATTTTAAACAGAAATGCAGGCTCTATACCAGATCAGTGGCTACCCCAAAGCACAGGATTTTAAACAGAAATAGCTGTAATCCCTCAAATTAAAAAAAGGTATTTTATGTGTGTGTAGTGGGTGATTGTTTTTTTAATATTCCACTTACGTTTTCTGAAATGAGGAAAAGGGTCTACTTATAAAGATGTATTTGGGGATATGATCCTTCTGAGTATCGAGATGGCTTCAATATAATCACCATATATATATTCCCCAAGTTATTATAAAGTAATGTTTCTAAAATCCAATTTATTTTTTCTTCCGGGCCTTGGCAACACAATTCAACCGCTCAACAATAGCTTGACTTCAAGTATATTTTATACAGTATACATAGACATTATTACCATCTAAGTAAGAAATGTGATTGTTTCAATATAATCACTATATACTAAAATAATTCTCTCCAAACTTTTTCAGAAAACCTTATGAAAGATAGTCCAAAAGATAACTTAACATCTAGCTATTGATCAGTCATTGCATTATAAAGCTCAGTTATATGATAGGAATTAAGGATGTGCTGTGGAATGAAAACATAATCAAGTACTGTATCTTCATCCATTGCCTCATCTTTCAGTTCTGTGTGGCTTGACTTGTATAGTCTTACCTGATGAAGATATTAAGAGTTGTATGCCCAAGGATGCAACAGTTGCCTCTGAAGATGTAGTTTAGCTTAGTGGTTCTCAAACCTGTCCTGGGGGATCCCCAGCCAGTTGGGTTTTGAGGATATCCCTAGTGAAAATGCATGGGACAGATTTGCATACCTTCACTACCATTATATGCAAATCTCTCTCATGCATATTCATTAGGGATGTTCTAAAAACCTGACTGGCTGAGGATTCCCCAGGACAGGTTTGAGAACTGGTTTAGCTTATTTAAAGGTGTGGAATGATAAATGTCTTGAAACTGGGATTTATAATGACCAATATCTAAAGATTGTAATCTAAACTTTTTGGGTAATGTTTTTTAAATGACATAACTATTCATAATTTTGCTTCTGGATCCCTAACATGTATGGCTTTAAAAACCTTATAGAAAGATTTGAATTTCTTGCAATAAGATATTCCAGAGATTTTTTTTGTTTGTTTTTTTGTTTTGAGGGGGGGAGGAGATGCACTATCCAAAAGAGGAACACTGGATTTTTGTAGCCTAAATATCTTCGGCTTGGCATACCAAATTCCATTGGCCAAACCTAAAATTTTATGCAGGCCTGTATTTTACCCATTTACTATTCAAATAATTAGGTCCAGTCCCTTGGTATGCATTTAAATGTTAGACACACAGAGTTGAACTTTGCACACAGCTCCACTGAAAGCCAGTGTAAAGAATAGCAAAGTCACCATTTAGTTGCTAGATTGTGAATTGTTTCTAGCCTTACAACACAACCACTTTTTTATTAAATTGTTACAGTAATCTGAGTGTCTTAAAATTATGGCTTATTGTCATTCAGGCCCAGAAGCAACTTCATTTATTGAGATTTATTAAATACCTTTCTGAAGATTCACCCAAGGCAGTGTATAGCAGGTGTAGTTTAACATAAAACTTAGTTTTGTTAACAGTATCATAATAGTAAAATGACAATTATAAACATAAATACATTTCAGTTTTCCATTTCCAATTCTAACTCATTGTAATATGTACTGTATATACTCGATTATAAACCGAGGTCCCCCCCACCCCAAAAAAAAAGGGAGAAAGAAAGTTGACTTAAATTTAAACCGGGGGTTTATATTCAAGTGCCCTGCCAGGCTCTATACCAAGCCTCCCCCGGGCTTACCATAATCCCTGCTGGTCCAGCAGTGGGCTGGCACAGGAGGGATCTCTCCCTGCCTCCTGTCCTGGCTGACACATCCCACCTCCTTCCTGCTTCCCAGACTTTAAAAACAAATCATACATTTAAAAACCCTAGTGGTTCAACAGTGAACCTGGGCAGGAGCGCTCTTCCTATTCTTCTGTTCCATGAGGAGCCACTATCTGAAATGGTTGTCATGAGTTTTTGTGGTCTCGCAAGGCTGCCGCGAGAACTTGTGGCATCCTTTTCTGATAGTGGCTGCTCAAGAGGCAAAAGCGTAGGAAGAGCGGCCCCGGGGGAGGGGGGGGAGGGAAAGCACTGACACGAATTTAATACCCCCATTTTGGCCCTTTTTTGGGGGGAGGGGCAAAAATCTCAGTTTATATTCAAGTATATACAGTGTTTTGTTTTTTTATTCTGTTTCATTGTAGCCCTGCAAGAATGACCATGACGTTGGTGTCAGGCAAAATGGTAGAGACTTATAAAGAACAAAATGACAGAACATACACATAAGTAAGGATTAATGAGACAAAGCCAATATGAATTTAGTCAAGGGAAATCTTGCCTTGTCAATTTACTACATTTTGTTTAAAGGGGTGAATTAACAAGTAGATAAAGGTGAGCCAAGCTGTAACAGCCTATGATAAAAATTAGGGGGGGGGTTGAGACATTTTTGGCCCCAAAACACTGCCATGGTGGCCATCTTGGATTTCTTGATATTTATTTTTTTTTTTCTCTCCAAAGTTCTCCAGAACCTTAAACTCCCTGTTTTGTCTCAACTTGTAGGGATGGGGACCTCCAGGCTTTTATCCATAATTCATGCCAAATTTGTGCTGGATGGATTGCTGGAAGAGCACGCAAGTACCTAGCTAGATCCCAAGTAGTAAAACGGATCTTATGCTGCTTATCCTAGGAATAAGCAGTGGATTTATCCAAGCCATCTCAGTAATGGCCTATGGGCTTCTCTCTTAGGAAATTATCCAAACCGTTTTAAAACCCTTTTAAACTGACTGAATGATTTTACCACATTCTCTTGTCAACAAATTTGAGTTTAAATACACATTGTGTGAAGAAATATTTCTATGGTTTGTTTTAAATTTACTACTTAGTAGCTTCAACGCATGCCCCCTAGTCCTTGTAGTTTTGAAAAGAGTAAACAAATGACTCACCTCTTCCACTCCACTCGATATTTTATAGATAGACCTCTGTCATATCACCCCTGAGCTGTCTCTTCTCCAAGCTGAAGAGCCCTAGCTGCTGTAGCCTTTCCATAGGGAAGTCGTCCCATCCCTTTTATCATTTTCATCGCCCTTCTCTGTACTTCTAATTCCGCTATATCTATTTTTTTTTTTTTTTTTAAAGATACAGCAGCCAGAATTGTACACTGTTTTCAAGGTACGGCCGTACCATAGAGTGATACAAGGGCATTATAACAGTTTCATCTTTTGTTTTCTATTCCTTTCCTGATAGTAACATAGTAGATGACGGCAGATAAAGACCCGAATGGTCCATCCAGTCTGCCCAACCTGATTCAATTTAAATTTTTTCTTCTTAGCTATTTATGGGCAAGAATCCAAAGTTTTACCCGGTACTGTGCTTGGGTTCCAACTGCCGAAATCTCTGTTAAGACTTACTCCAGCCCATCTACACCCTCCCAGCCATTGAAGCACTCCCCAGCCCATCCTCCACCAAATGGCCATATACAGACACAGACCGTGCAAGTCTGCCCAGTACTGGCCTTAGTTCAATATTTAATATTATTTTCTGATTCTAAATCCTCTGTGTTCATCCCACACTTCTTTGAACTCAGTCACAGTTTTACTCTCCACCACCTCTCTCAGGAGCGCATTCCAGGCATCCACTACCCTCTCCGTAAAGTTCCTAACATTTCCTAACATTGCCCCTGAATCTACCACCCCTCAACCTCAAATTATGTCCTTTGGTTTTACCATTTTCCTTTCTCTGGAAAAGATTTTGTTCTACGTTAATACCCTTCAAGTATTTGAACGTCTGAATCATATCTCCCCTATCTCTCCTTTCCTCTAGGGTATACATATTCAGGGCTTCCGGTCTCTCCTCATACGTCTTCTGGCGCAAGCCTCCTATCATTTTCGTCGCCCGCCTCTGGACCGCCTCAAGTCTTCTTACGTCCTTCGCCAGATACGGTCTCCAAAACTGAACACAATACTCCAAGTGGGGCCTTACCAATGACCTGTACAGGGGCATCAACACCTTCTACTGACTACGCCTCTCTTTATATAGCCCAGCATCCTTCTGGCAGCAGCCACTGCCGTGTCACACTGTTTTTTCGCCTTTAGATCTTCGGACACAATCACCCCAAGGTCCCTCTCCCCGTCCGTGCATATCAGCTTCTCTCCTCCCAGCATATACGGTTCCTTCCTATTATTAATCCCCAAATGCATTACTCTGCATTTCTTTGCATTGAATTTTAGTTGCCAGGCATTAGACCATTCCTCTAACTTTTGCAGATCCTTTTTCATATTTTCCACTCCCTCTTCGGTGTCTACTCTGTTACAAATCTTGGTATCATCTGCAAAAAGGCACACTTTTACTTCTAACCCTTCAGCAATGTCACTCACAAACATATTGAACAGGATTGGCCCCAGCACCGAACCCTGATAATTCCTAACATTCTATTTACTTTCTTAGCTGCCACCACACATTGATCTGAGGGTTTCAATGTACTGTATCTTTAACAGTGACACTTAGATTCATTTCCTGGTTAGTGAATCTGCATCACGTAGCTATAGTTCAGATTCCTCTTTCTCACATGCATCATTTTGCACTTGTTCACATTAAACATCATCTGCTGGTGGAGGAAGTGATGTCACAGCCTATGCTGGCTGCTTAGTTCCCGGGCTCTGCTGGACTTGGCCATATTTTGCAATAATTAGCGTTTTACCTTGGCTTTCTCCGTCCGGCGGTAGAGCAGCCTCTATCTTAAGAGCGGCACTTTCAGAGAGTATGCATAATGGGGCCTATCAACCTTCATCCACGCTGAATTGGCCAGCAGAGATAACGGATATACAGGAAGGCCTATCATCTGGGTCACAGTTTAGTGTAGAATCACAGCTTTTATTTTCGGCGATATCGAATCCAATACTGGAATTTCAACAATTCCTCGAGGAAATCAAAATTGATACAAAAGCAGTTCGATCGGAACTAACAACCCTCTCAACAGACCTAAGAGGAGAAATAGTGGAACTGGGTGGCTGCATGGTGTAATCGGAGAACCGACTTGAGCATCAGAATGTGATTACCGCATTAGAGACCTCCTTGGCATGAATGTAAGACCACTACCGTATTTTCTCGCATATAACGCGCGCGTTATACGTGGTTTTTACGTACCGTGCATACCCTTGCACGTTATATTGTTTATTGTTTATTTTAATTATTTGATTAAACGCCTTATCGATTCTACAAAGCGTTGTACAGAGTAAAAAAAATTTTTCCTTTAGACAAACAATATTACAATTAATACATACTTTTTTTTTTTTAAAAAAAGAAAACTACAGACGAACTATAATACATACAAAGTTGTTGTGGACGAACGAACAAAAGACACACAAGGTAAAGAGGGGAGCGCGTTGTACAAATTTTTTTTTACATAGTTCCCCCCCCCCAGACGTCCGCTCGCACCCCCACCCCGAAGGACCGCTCACACGCACCCGCACCCCCACGGACCGCTCGCACCCCCACAGCCTCCCAACCCCCCCATCATGTAGAAGCTCCTACCGGTGTCCTGCTGCTTCCTCTTGGTGGTCCCGACACCCGACATGATCGGGGCAAGAGGGAGCTCAAGCCCTCTTGCCCCAGCCAACCGCGGCACCCCCGACACGATCGGGGCAAGAGGGAGCTCAAGCCCTCTTGCCCCCCCAACTCCCCGACACGATTGGGGCAAAAGGGAGCCCAAGCCCTCTTGCCCCGCCGACTCCCTAACTCCCCGACAATATCGGGCCAGGAGGGAGCCCAAGTCCTCCTGGCCCTGGCGACCCCCCCCCTGCTAGTTGTTCGGGGGCCAGGTGGGAGCCCAAACCCTCCTGGCCACGGCGACCCCCTACCCCCACCCCGCACTACATTACGGGCAGGAGGGATCCCAGGCCCTCCTGCCCTCGACGCAAACCCCCCCTCCCCCCCAATGACCGCCCCCCCCCAAGAACCTCCGACCGCCCCCCCATCCGACCCTCGACCCCCCTGGCCGACCCCCACGACACCCCACCCCCCTTCCCCGTACCTTAGTGTAGTTGGCCGGACAGACGGGAGCCAAACTCGCCTGTCCGGCAGGCAGCCAACGACGGAATGAGGCCGGATTGGCCCATCCGTCCCAAAGCTCCGCCTACTGGTGGGGCCTAAGGCACCTGGGCCAATCAGAATAGGACCGGGAGCCTTAGGTCCCTCCTGGGGGCGGGGCCTGAGGCACATGGGCCCAACCCGACCATGTGGGCCAAGGCCCCGCCCCCAGGAGGGACCTAAGGCTCCCGGTCCTATTCTGATTGGCCCAGGCGCCTTAGGCCCACCAGTAGGCGGAGCTTTAGGACGGATGGGCCAATCCGGCCTCATTCCGTCGTTGCTGCCTGCCGGACAGGCGAGTTTGGCTCCCGTCTGTCCGGCCAACTACACTAAGGTATGGGGAAGGGGGGGGGGGGTGTCGTGGGGGTCGGCCAGGGGGGTCGTGGTCGGCTGGGGGGGCGGTCGGAGGTTCTTGGGGGGGGCGGTTGTTGGGGCAGCATGCGCGGTATATAAAAATTTCTGTACATAAATTTGTATTTTTCGCGTGCTATACCCGTGTGCGCGTTTTACACGGGTGCGTGTTATCTATGTGAAAATACGGTAATTCCTGTTTTCTCAATAAAATTGAAGACCTGTAAAACAGGTCCTGAAGGAACAATTTGCGAATCCGGGGCTTACTAGAGCTACCTGAATATAATAATTGTGAGCGCACTACCCAGAAATTAGTGAGCACGCTCTTAGCTGATTCGTCCAAATAATTGATGCCTGAGAGCATATTGATTAAGCGGGCTCATCGAACCCTGGGTTGATCATGCACAAATGTACCCCGGGATATTGTGGTATGTTTCAAGCTGTAGGAGTTTATCAATTGCACGTAAAGTAGAAGCCTTTACATGGGACACATACCCTATTTAGTTCTTTCAAGACTTGGCTACCACCACACTATGCTGCAGGAGTGACCTGCGGCCCTGCATTCGTTTACTGGCTGACAGGGGTATCGAATACAAGTGGCAATACCTCTTTGCACTATCTTTTTATTTAGAGGGGAAATTACAGCAACAGTGCACTTTGGAGGAGGTGCAGAAACTGTTTTCAGAACTATCGACATCTACATCGAACCCTGCTGTTGTGGCAGGGATTGCCTCCAAGATGCCTGTTTCTGCAGTGGCTCGCCCAAAATGGCAGTGTCCCGTGGGAAGGGATGTCTTGTGTGACAGTCCTCAGCTGCTCATCTTTGACCATCTCTGTTATTTCTGGCCATTAGATAGATTGCAGTTGACACTTGCACTATATGAAACTAGACCCAGATGTTTGTGAAGACTTTTTAGCTTCCCTTCTATTAAGTTGAATCAGATCTTGCAGTATATACCCTCCCAAGTCCCACACATTCTGACATGGGGGGGGGGGGATGAACCTCAAACACCCACAATTAACTGGTGTTTTTACTGCGGTAATGAATATCATCATTAGTTCAAAATTCCTTCCCAGACTGTGTCATTTACTTTTCAAATTATAACTTTGTTTCAGATAAGCTGATACTTAGCTTTCACCTGACGGGAGCTATTCATACATCTATCACAGCCTTCATGCCTGTGCATCACCATACATACAACTGCTGATTATTCACAAGCTTTCATTGTTGACGGCTTTCCTGATGTAAATGTTGTATATTGTTTTATTTCAGATGTGTGTACTGAGGAATCCCCCGAGGAAGGTTTGAGAACCGAAATGCCATTGGGGATAGTATATTAGCTGTGCCCTAGTATTGGGAGTGAAATTCTGACAATGCTAGAATTCTATGGAACAGATAAGAGCAGTTTCACACACATGGATTGCCATATGTTGAGATATTTAACTCAAAAGTCAGGATTATAAAGTTAACTAAAGATGATTTAGATGGTTAGGGAGGTTGGAGGAAGAACAAATGATAAAATAGACCAGGATTGGTGAAGAGGGTTCTGAAATAGCTGTGTGCTACAAGAGATCCCCTTTCCTGAATTAAATCTTTGATGTTCCTCTCCTGGTTAGTTAATGTTAGTTTTTTAAGCTTAGAAAAACTCCTTAATGCATGGGACACAACAAAAAGGTTTTGAGTAATTACTCTCATAAGTCACTTTAGTGCAATGTGAAAGTGTTTTTGATATAACAGTTGGAAGTGATTTGACTCAATTTGAAAACGTGGAATGGGTAACAGTTACCAACAGGTCTTGACTAAATAATGTCAATTACTATAAATTTAAATAATTTAATAAATAAAAATACTATTAATCTGATGTGGAGAGCTTATTTAGAGATCTACACGGGAAGTCTGGCAGCACACCAGACAGCACATAGGGAGGCTTGGGCTTTCAGGGCATGCCTGTCTGAAGATCCAGTGGACCTTCAGATGAGGGGTTTTATCTGTATGCCTTTTCTGTTGCAAAGTGAGCCCAGAGATGGCTCGAGTTCCGTATTTCCCCATGTATAGGTCACCCCTTTGTATAGGCCGCAGGAAACGCCTATTCTAGCTTTTAAAACGCCTAGATTAGCCGCCCCATTAGATACGATTGATACGTTTGATACGATTGATCACGAATTACTCCTTGCTAGACTTCAATCTATTGGGGTTACAGATGATGTTCTAGCATGGTTTACATCTTACTTCAGTAATCGCACATCTACAGTAATCTTTAATGATTCTTCTTCTTCAATTTCACAAATATCATATGGGGTTCCTCAGGGATCAATTCTTTCACCTTTACTTTTTAATATATTTTTGGCACCTCTGTTGACATTATGTCAATCTATAGGATTTCATGTTTTTGCCTATGCTGATGATATTCAATTATTGTACCCTCTAAATAATAACAATATAAATGAAATTCTGACAATTAATGAGAAACTGGAGCAAATTCATCATTGGCTGGACAAAAACAGGTTGGCTCTCAATATTAAAAAAACAAACATCATGCTGTTTCCTTGGAAGGAAAACTTTTCTTTAGTTACTCCTATTATGATTCAAAATATTCCTCTTCAATTAGTTAAAAATACTAAAATTCTAGGAGTAATTTTTGATAATAAACTCAATTATCATGATCACATTAGTAGTATTGTTAAAACCACCTTCTATAGATTGCGGAAAATTCGATCCATTTCTAAATTCCTTTGTCCTAGAGCACTTAATATTCTTATCCACTCTCTGGTGATGTCTAAAATCGATTACTGCAATTCATTATTTACAGGAATTACGTTACAAGAAATTAAACGTTTACAAATTATTCAAAATGCTTCTATTAAATTAATAACAAAATCTAAAAAATTCGATCATGTGACACCACTCCTTAAAAAGGCTCATTGGCTTCCAGTCATACACAGAATTACACATAAATTATGTACTATTATCTTTAAAACATTAGAAAATAAGACTCCAGCATTTTTATTCAGACTACTTATTCCATATTCTGTTAAAAGAACTTTAAGATCTAGTGAACGGAATCTTTTATCAATTCCTACGTTAAAAGTAATCGGCACAAGAAGACAATTTATCTTCTCATGTACAGCTCCCCAGATCTGGAATGCGCTTCCTATGTTTTTACGGGAGGAGAAAGTGTTTGGGAAATTTAAAAGCGAATTAAAAACCTTCTTGTTTAAAGACGCATTTTTAAATTAATTAAATTTTATTATACAGTGTTACTCTAGTTAATTATTTTTCACTCATTTTTTAATTTCCTTATGTGTTTTCCCTGTATGTTCTTTCTTTACTATAAAAAATGTATTTCTCCCTCTCTTTCCCTTTGTTTTTGTTATAATTGATAAATTGTATGTAATGTTTTCGTTTTCATATGTGTATATTTTATTGTAAATCGCTTAGAAATTAGATTAAGCGATTCAACAAGCAACCTAATAAACTTGAAACTTGAAACTTGATAAACCGTGGCGCTTTTGGAGTTCCCCATAGCTTTTAAAATAGCTCCCTCGCTGGATGGCTGACGTCTGCCTCCAATGTTGCAGCCAGGGGTGCAGGGCAGGAGCAATCTTTTCGGCATCCAGCCTGGCCCCGCGCTGCTTCCTCAATGCCTGCCGTTAGTTCTCGCAGGACTCGCCCAAGAAAGGCTCATAAGATTGGAGACCCGTTCTGGATCTCACACACGTTAATGCAGCGCTGAAGGTTCTAGAATGGCAACTCTTATCTAATATAATAAAACTCTAAGCCACGCATGCACACTCCCACCTGCGTGCGCCCATTTTCTGTGAGCTGTAGGGCACCGCAGGTAGGAGTGCGCATGCGCGCAAAGCTCTCTCTCTCCCTCCCCCCGAAGTGGATGTCGGCCGCAGCGGCTGTCGGTGGCCCGAGGCGGATGTTGGCTGTCGGCGGCTGCAGGTGCAGCGGCCAAACCCGGACGGCATTTTAAAATAAAACAGGCAAGTTTTTAAAGGATGGTTTTTCAAACCACCGCCGCCGCTATACCTTTTAAAACCCTCCCCCCACCAGCTTTGTGGTTAAGGCCTGGCTTCTTCGGGCAGCAGCAGCGTTTAAAATTTGCTGCTGTTGCCGGCTTCAGGCCTTCCTCTCTGGCGGGTCCTGCCTACTTCATGTTTTCATGAAGCAGGACCCGCCAGAGAGGAAGACCTGAAGCCAGCAACAGCAATTAATTATAAATGCTGCTGCTGCTGCCCGATGAAGTTGAAGGAGGAAAGGGAGCAGAAGGGGAGAGAATGGTAGGGCATGGGGTTAAGGAGTAAAAATGGGGGGGGGGGGGGGTTAAAAAATACTGCACAGGGAAGTGGGGTGGGAGGGAAATGCTGCAGCACACGGAAATGGAGGGGCAGAAAAAGGAAGGGAGGCGTACTGCTGGGCAGGGGGAGCAGGAAAAAGGGGTTGATGGACAGGGGAAGCGGTGCTGATTGACCGGGGGGGGGGGCAGAAAAATGAAGTGAGGCCTACTGCTGGACAGGGGGAGCAGGAAGGAGGTGATGATGGACAGAGGAAGGTAAAACAAAGGGAGAAGGGCTGCTGCTGGATAAGGTGAGCAGTGATGGGGTGGTGGGGGACACAGGGGAGGTAAAAGGAAGGGAGAATGGACAGGGGAGCAGGCAAGGAGTGGTAGTGGACAGCCAAGAAAAAAAAAAAAGAAAGAAAGACAGACAGAAATACGGCTAAGGAGAGAGAAAAAAAATAGACAGACAGACACACACACATATAGCACCCGTTAATGTAACGGGCTATAAGACTAGTGTAACATAAAGGAAATATTATGAGATTTCACAGCCCAACAGAAGTGAGCTACTTGCTTAATGTTACCATTTAAATCTTAAGAAGAATTGCCTTTTTTATGGGCAGTTAGTTATTTTACTAAAGCTGTTAGAATTTATAGGAGTTTGCATCCCTGAATATATAGGAGGATTACATCCCTCAATGTAATTTTATAAGCACTTTATGAGCATGCTTTCTCCTAGGGTGGATTTGATTTAAATCACTAGTCATAAAGACTTTACTTAACTCATGGTTTTTACAGAAAGACACATTCTTGCTGTTTAATCTTGGGAACTCCATTCATTGGGCAAGTCTCTTATCTGTATGCTTCTCCTCTACTGCCAACTCCATACTACATTCCTTCTTTCTTGCAGCATCATATGCCTGAGTCTGTACGTCAAGCTTCCTCCCTGGCAGTATTCAAATCCGGGCTAAAAGCCCACTTTTTCAATGTCGCTTTTAACTCGCACTTGCTTGTAAAGCACCCAAGCTTGAGAAACGTTTCCCTAAGCCCCTGGGTATCTTATTTGTTTGATTAGATTGTAAGTTCTACAGAGGGACTGTCTCTTGTATGTTTTAATGAACAGTGCTGCGTACATCTAGCAGCGCTATAGAAATAAATATTTACAACCAGGTGAAGGTTTCATTTTTTGAAAAATCACTTTTCAGATTAGCTTTACAGTTATATAAAAAAATTACTGATTTGGTTATACTATTAGTTCAACCCACAATTTCATAATTATCTATGTATTTCTATCTCCAGTTTAATAGGTTAATCATTTTATATTTGAACAACTTTTCTACTGTACTTTATTGAAAGGAGGAAAATAATCATTACCTTAATTTTAAATAGTCTTATTTAACCCAAACAATAACATTATAGCATAAGTATTCTTGCATTTGCTTAAACATCTGTGTTAACTGATGTGGTTAAACAAAATATCTTTCAAAAAACTTAGGGTTCCTTTTACTAAGCTGCACTAGGGCTTTAATGCATAGAATAGCACGTGCTAGACGCTAACGCTAGCATTGAGCTGGCGTTCTAGCTGCGAAGCGCGGGGTTAGCACGTGCTAATCTGCATGCGCAAAAAACTCTAGCGCACCTTAGTAAAAGGAGCCCTTAGACCAGGGGTGTCAAAGTCCCTCCTCGAGGGCTGCAATCCAGTCGGGTTTTTAGGATTTCCCCAATGAATATGCATGAGATCTATTAGCATACAACGAAAGCAGTGCATGCAGATAGATCTCATGCATATTCATTAAGGAAATCCTGAAAACCCTACTGGATTGCGGCCATCAAGGAGAGACTTTGACACTCCTGACTTAGACCATCAGTCAAGTCCATACATGAAAACCTTAAAATAATGTCTTCTACTCACTCATCTTCCTCTTGTTTGTTCATAATCTGGAAAAGAAAAACAAGCTTTCTGCTTTTATAGGGTCTCAGTCTTTCAATTTGGAATGAATGAGTCTATTTGTTCGTCCCAATGTGCATTATTTTGCATTTGTCCACATTAAATTTCAACTGTCATTTGGGGGTCCAGCAAATCTTCCAATTTCCTAAGGTCTGCCTGCAAGTTTTCACAATCTGTATAAGTTTTAACAACTTTGAACAGTTAGTAGTATCTGCAAATTTAATCACCTCACTTGTTATTCCAATTTCCAGATCATTTATAAATAAGTTAAATAGCACTGGTCTCAGTACAGCTATCCCTGCGGCATTCTACTGTTTACCCTCCTCCATTGAGAAAAATGGCCATTTAACCCTACCCTCTGCTTTCTATCTGATAACCAATTCCTAATCCACAACTGAACATTGCCTCCTATCTCTATTTTCTCAGGAACCTCGCATGAGGAACTTTGTCAAAAGCTTTCTGAAAATCTAGATACACTACATCAACTGGCTCACCTTTTATCCACATGTTTATTCACACCTTCAAAGAAGTCAAGCAGATTGGTGAGGGACGATCAATCTTAGCTAAACCTATGCTGAGTAAAGTAGAACGAGACAAGTGGATCAATTTTTCAATCTGTCAAAAATTACAAAGTCTCTAGAGGACACTCAATGAAGTTACAGGGAAATACTTTAAAACCCAATAGGAGGAAATATTTTTTCACTCGAGAATAATTGAGGTTGCGGTAAGAGCAGATAGCATAGCTGGTTTTAAGAAAGGTTTGGACAATTTTCTGGAAGAAAAGTCTATAGTCTGTTATTGAGAGAGACATGGAGAAAGCCATTGCTTGCCCTGGATCGGTAGCATGGAATGTTGCTACTCTTTTGGGGTTTTGTCCAGGTATTAGGGACCTGGATTGGCCACTGTGAGAATGGGCTACTGGGCTTGATGGACCATTGGTCTCGCTCAGTAAGGCTATTCTTATGTTCTTACATGTTCCACAATTTTATTTTTTATAATTGTTTCCACTATTTTGCCTGGCACTGATGTTGGGCTTATGGTCTGTAATTTCCCAGATCTCCCCTGGGACCCTTTTTAAAAATCTGTGAAACATTGACCCACCCTCTAGTCTTCAGGTACTACAGATGATTTTAGCAGTAGGATATAGATCGCTACTAACATGTCAGCAAGCAGTTTCATTACAAATTCAGTACCCTGGGATGTATACCATCTGGTCCAGGTGATTTATCAATTTTTAACTTGTCAGTTTGGATTAGTACATCTTCTAGATTCACCAAGCTTTCTTTCTGCTCATCTGCATCATCACCCTTAAAAACAATTAACAATTCCAGTAGGTCTCTTACTTCTTACGTAAAGACTGAAATAAAAAATTCCTTCAGTGTTTCTGCAATGGGCTTATTCTCCCTGAGCACCCCTTTTTTTGCTCCTTGATCATCCAACGATCTCTCTTACGGCCTGCTGCCATTATAGTTTTTCTTTTCCAAGGAGATAGTAATATGATAAATCTCAGACTATACTAAACTAAACCTTAGGTTTGTATACCGTGCCATCTCCACAAGCGTAGAGCTCGGCACGGTTACAAAGGTCCTAAAACTTGTGGAGTACTCTACTCAAAAAAAGTTTTGCTTTCATTTTTACTGCTTACCCTCCTCACATTTAGACACCCTTTTTTACTAAGCCACGGTAGAGGTTTTTATCGCGCCTGAGGGCGCTAATTGCTCTTATGCTGCTCTAACACTCATATAATTCCTAAGAGTGTTGGAGCATTTAGCACTCTGAGCTGCGCAAGAAACCTCTATCACTGCTTAGTAAAAGAGATGGGGAGGTGTGTTAGCTCGTGTTAGCTCTTTGTGCAGATATATTAACTTAGCACTTAAGAGGTAAGGGGTTGATTCTGTGTGCATTGCTTTTGCAGTGGAACAATGGGGCCAGGATCTTTTTCTCTACTCTGTATATTTTATAACACTGTTCTTCAACCGCCGGTCCGTGGACCGGTACCGGTCTGCAGAAAATTTCTGCCGGTCCGCACAGGGCCGGCAAGATTAAAGTGACCATAGGTCCGTTTTCAGACCTCATGTCCCGTTGTCCCCACGCACAGCTTCGGGACAGTGTCCCGAAGCTGTTTTCGGAGACAACGGAACAGGCGATCATTTCCTGTCCCTCCCTCCTTCCTTTCCCTGGGTCCCCTTCTCTTACCCCCCTGCAGCTGCTGCTAAAGCCGACAGGAAGTCTTCTTTCCGACGTCAATTCCGACGTTGGAGAGGGCGTTCTGGACCAGCCAATTGCTGCTTGGCTGGCCCAGAACCTCCTCTCCGACGTCAGAATTGACATCGGAAAGATAACTTTCTATCGGCTTTAGCGGCAGCAGCAGGGCAGTAAGAGCAGGGGAAAGGAAGGAGGGAGGCTTTTTTTTTTTTTGCGCGACTGGGAGGGAAGGAGGTAGGCAGGCAAGCAGGCTGGCTTTGGCCAGGGAAAGAGGTAGACAGGCAGGCAGGCTGGCTTCGGGGGGTGGGGGTGGGACAAAGTGTGGAAGGCAGTGAGAGGGATATAAGAAGAAGGCACTGAGGGCACTAAAAAGATATGAAGGGGGCACTAAAGACAGGAAGGGGCACTAAGGACATTGGAAGGAGGTATTGGGGGCACTAAGGACATGGGAAGGAGACACTGGGGGCACTAAGGACATGGGAAGGAAAGAGGGAGGGAATAGAAAGGGACAATTCTTGGGCCTGAGTGCAGAAAGAAAGAAATGAAAGAAAGAATACACAGACAGAAGGAAACGCAACCAGAGACTCATGAAATCACCAGACAGCAAAGGTAGGAAAAATGATTTTATTTTCAATTTAGTGATCAGATCAAAACAAAACATGTCAGTTTTGAGAATTTATATCTGCTGTCTATATTTTGCACTATATTTGTCTATTTTTCTATAGTTACTGAGGTGACCGAGCTCGCGGAAATGGGGGGGGGGGGGTAAATTTTAGTCCTAGTAGTTTGCAGGTCCATAAAATAATTCTTTTATTTCGTCCACGGGTGTAAAAAGGTTGTAAAACACTGTTTTAAAACATGTTTTTGCTGTGAAGGAGTACCCTATTTTTCGCTCCACAAGACACACCTGACCACAAGACGCACCCAAGATTTAGAGGAGGAAAACAAGGAAAAAAAAATTCTGAACCAAATTCTCCCTGCCAGGCTCTGCACCCTGTCCCCCCCTCTGGTGGTCTAGTGTAGGCCGGGACAGGGCACAGAGCAGGCTGGGACAGGTCAGTCAGGCCTAGTGACAGGCAGGCAGGGCTTGCAAGCCTAGTGGCAGGGCTGGTAGAGCAGGCAGGCCTACTGGCAGGGCAGGTAGGCAGGCTTAATGGCAGGGCAGGCAGGCAGGCAGGCAGGGCCCCCCACCCAGAGGCAGGCATGGTCCCCCCTTACCTCAACTCCTCCAGCAGTCCAGCGCTGTAGGGCAGGAGCTTTCAGCCTCCTGACTCTCCATCCGGCTTTCTCAGCAGCGGCAGAGTTGGAATGGCAAGAAGGCAGGTGCGAGGTTTTTTTGCTTCCTGCCTTGCCGCTCCATGAATGGCGGTCCAGCGCTGCAGGGCAGGAGCTTTCAGTCTCCTGCCCTTCTCTCCTGCTTTCTCCCCCCGAGCAGCAGAGCGGCAAGCAGACAGGAGTGAGTTTTTCGCTTCCTGCCTCGTCCCATGCTGCTCTGTGAATGGCTGCCCTAGTTCTTGCAAGAACTGGGGCAGCCATTCACAGAGCAGCGCAGGACAAGGCAGGAAGCAAAAAACTCAGTCCTGTCTGCATGCCGCTCTGACAATGCCGCTGCCGAGAAAGCCGGATGGAAGGGCAGGAGGCTGATAGCTCTTACTCTACAGCACTGGACCGTCAGACCACAGGACCGTCTGAGAAATTAAGGTAGGGGAGGGGGTTAGTTAGAATTCGCTCCATAAAACGCACCCTTATTCCCACCCACTTTTTTGGGGGGGAAAAAGTACGTCTTATAGAGCGAAAAATACAGTATTTTACCTCTGCAGACACATTCACAATTTTGAGAAATGTAAATCAAAGCATCTGTGATGATGACATCTAGATAGAAAAATTGACCATGATATTATGAATGGATTAGTGGAATTTATTTACCAAAAAATTTAAATATTGCATGAATATACAGCCTCAAGCTTTATAATTAAAAACTAATCCTTATTTCATGATGATTAACTTTTGGACTATAGTTTTCTATTTAAGATTTTTTTTTTACCCTCCAAAAAGCATTTTATTAAAAAAATTGATCTTTATTTTTAATACCTTTATCTTTTTAAATCATTGAATTTTTTTTTTTTTTTTAATCTACCCTGTCTAATTGCCTCTGAGTCAGGTAGCAAGAAAATATTCCTTGAGATATTCTTGTGTGTTTAAATTGATTTAAGCTTGTCTATATGTTTTACTAATGGGAAAGTCCTCTTCTGGTGCACTCCCAAGTACCATGCTAAAGTATCACTACCATCTTTATCAGCTGGGACTGCAGGTATCATTTGTTCTTGACATGCATCATTTATGAAGACCCCCCCACCCCACGCTGTAACATGCTTAAGACAGGAAAGCAGAAACCAGATACTGGGGCTAACATGACAATAGAAAATAACATTTTTATTTGTTGTCTGTTTTTGGTTTATTTTTGTGATTTAGAATGTGTCATTTTTGGAATGTATATCCTGCCAGAAACCAACTAAATTGAAATCTGTTTGACTTAGTGGGTTCCTGGCTTGGTCTTGATGCAGTGGATGGGAAAAGAGCATTAAGGGGCTTACTGCACAGGGCATATTATTTAGACTACATTTCTGAGTATGTTTGGCCTATCATTCTCATAGACAGAGGAATCCAGGCTTCTCAATGTCCTGTTATTTTGAATTTTGTGATCTATTTCATATGAAAATTACTAATATGAAAACTGTCTGTTACATGTCTTATTTCTGATGAAACAACCATTTGAGCTTATCGAATCCTTCTCTTAAACCTGCCTAAAAGGTATTTTTTCTGTACTAGTCGCTTTAGCTAGAAAAATTGCTGAACTTCAAGTCTTCTCTTAGCTTCATTAGGTAGTCCCACATATTTGCCTTAGATTCTTGCCAAAGATTCATACCTTTTCATGCATATGAAGATTACTGCCTGCACTTTAAATCATGCAAGCATCCATGTACTAAGAGCTAGATACACTAAACAGGATTGGTAAGACTGCATGGGTCTGTTCCAATATGATTTTAAGAGCTATTGATGCAACAAAAATTTTGCATGCAAATGATTCACACGGAGGTTGGTCGTAATCCCCCATCTCTCCCATCCAATTCATCGCTACGAGAATGACTCTCGTACCCCCTGCACCAGTGAGAATCAGCAGGAGAGATGCCCACTCCCTTCTATCTTGCTGACCCCCCCATGAGGAGGGAAGGTCTGCCATTTTGGCTCAGTGGGCCTCGGTAATGGGGGGTGGGGTTTGGGGAAGCATCTGGTGGCAGGAGGGGATGGTTCGGGGGGGGGAGGCCTCAGTTGGCAGGAGGAAATAGGCATACCTCTTGCCATTTTCTCTCCGGGGGGGGGGGGGGGTGATGATAGGGCAGGTAGAAGTGGGCATCCTTTCTTCTCACCACTCCAGGCCCCACCACCTGGTAAGACAGCAAAATTCTTCCTTTTTGTCTCGCAAACTACATAGTAAGTTGTGATTCCCTTCCTTCCTTCCTTCCCTCCCCCTGGGCAATTCTTTGACCTCCCAGTGGCTTTTTGTTGGTGTTCGCACTTGAAACAGGGAACCGCCAGCCACTCCAGAGGATTACGGTCTGGCGCATCCTGCCTACACAGGTAAAGGAAGTTACTTCAGAGAAGTCAGGAGGCTCCTTGCTTTGAATGCCTATTCTGCTGTGTATATGAGGGGGGGAGGGGAGGACCACCTGGGGGAGGAGGAAGAGAACCAAGACAAGGTATCGATCTGCCCAGGAAGGAGGTTTGGGTGATGCACCTTGGTCAGGTTGAAATTCCTTTGACTGCTGGGAGGTAATATGTAAATGTGTGCCACCCCCCCCCCCAAGTTATGTCTCTGGAAAATGGTGCTGGTATGTTGTACCAGCACAAAAAAGCTCAGAGAGCTGCTACTAGTATGTCAAAATTTGTTGTGTGTGTTGTCAAATACCGTATTTTTCGCTCCATAAGACGCACCCACCTCTAGAGGATGAAAAACCAAGAAAAAACAATTCTGAACCAAATGGTGTTCCCTGTATCCTTTCCCTCCCTGGTGGTCTAGTGGTAGGCCGGGACAGGGCACATCAAGTCTAATGATAAGCAGCCCCAAGCCAGCAAGCCCCCCGTACCTTTTTAAATTTTTCCATCAGCTCCAGCCAGCTTCGCTCACTCCCTGCCTGCTGCGGCAGCCTTTGCTCTTCCGGGCTCCTCATTTCCCGGCCAGCGGCGAAATGAATCAGCAGCGCGGCCGTCAGGAGCAAGCTTTATGCTCTCCTGCTCGGTCCTGCGCTGCTTTCCGAACGGCAGCATTTAGAAAGCAGCGCGGGACTGAGCAGGAGAGCATAAAGCTTGCTACTGACGGCCATGCTGCTGATTTGTTTCGCTGCTGGGGAAATGAGCTGGCTGGACATTGGACCACCAGGTAAAACAGGAGCGACGGTAGGTGGGTGGACAGACCGGGGGGGGGGGAAGGGTAAAAAAAAAAAGGTGGACAGGCGGATGGGTTTAAAAAGGAGGTGCGGCAGTCAGGATTTACAATGGTATGGGAGGGAGAGGGTAACAAAATTTGTACCTTCGCTTCATAAGACGCACCGAGATTTCCACCCACATTTGGGTGGAAAAAAAGTGCGTCTTATGGAGTGAAAAATATGGTAGTTTTATGTGGTTAAACTTTGGGATTTTCTAAGCTGGGTGACTAGCAAGCCTTGTATTTAATGTGTGTGACCCTGGTAATTTACTTTGTATATATTTGTCTTGATTTTAGATTATTTTTATTAAAGGAAACAAAAAGGTCTAGGACGGGGGTCGGCAACCTGCGGGTCGTGAGCCACATGCGACTCTTGCAACATGGCTGCGGCTCTTCTGTGGTGATCCCGCCGCCATCTTCCTTTCAATCAACTGCACATGTTTCTTCACAAAGCCACGGGCAGTGGTTCCAGCATGCGGCTGACCCAGAAGGCTTCCCTTTGACCAACATTACCTATTCGGGGCCGAAGTCAGAGGCAGACTTTCCGGGTCAACCGTGTGCAGCATGTTGGAATTGCTGCCTGTGGCTTTGTGAAGAAACACATGCGGCTGCCTGAAAGGAAAGAAGAGGAAGTCTCCACGAGGCAGGTACACACTGCAGGAAGGGGGCATGAACTTGGGGCACAGAAGGGATGGGGGGGGGGGGCGCTAATGTAGGGCGAGGGAGGGAAAGAGGTGCTATGGTAGGGGAGGAAATAGGGAGAATTGTTGGACATAGGTGTCTGAGAGGGAAAGATGTTGCACATGGGGGAAAAGAAGCCCAACATGTGTCCTGCTATCACCCCTCTCCAGCACCATGCAGCACCTCTCCCTCCTTAATCATGCCCAACATTCCTTCCTCTTGCATTCATTGCCATCTGTCCCACAGTTTCCTCTCCACCATATCCAACATTTCTCCCTCAACTATCTTCCCTGTGCATCTCAACCTCACCCCTCTCCCACCACCATGTTCAATAATTCTTTTCCACCCTATGCTCAAAAATTCTCTCATGGGGTCTGCACAGGGTCTGGGGATTGAGAGAGGGAGATATGGTGGACGTGAAACAACTCTGTATGGAAATAGTAGTGTCAAAAGTCTCATTGTTTCCTTTATTTTCTGTAAGTATTTGAAGTTTTTGTGCTAAATGCTTTATATACCCCATATCCCATTAAAAAATCGTATCTCAAACCCCCTTCTCTATAGGCCTGTGGGGTGCTGGAATACGTGGCAGATCATGATTTGGCAACGCTCATGCAGTCTGTGTGCCATCAATTTTTGAAAGCAACTGACCCAGCAATGGACTTACCTGCTGTGGATTTTGAGCAGATCCATAAGAGCCCTGGGACCATAACAAGCAGGGAGACCTCAGGATATAGTAGCTTGTTTTCTTAGATTCCCACAAAAGGAGATGATCTTGCAAGTGACTCGAAAAATTGATCATATAACAATGGAGGGAGCCAAGGTGGAACTGATTGCAGATATATTCTCCCATTACTTTGTGGTGCCGAAGGGAGTGCCGTGAAGTCACCCATTTGCCTCCCAAGATCATAATATTCGCTACAAGTGGCATTATCCTTTCGGTTGAGTTTCCAACTCTACAAGTTGTGTAGGGTTGGAAACTCAACAATTACTTGTACTGGGCAAACTGTGGTCTGGTGAAGAAGAGAGACAATGTCGTGGGCAATCTGGTCTTCCTTTGCGTGGCCCTCCAGGTCAGCGTTGATACCGGGTCAACCAAAAGAGACACTTGCAGTGACACTTGGAACAATGTGATGGCCCTGTAGATCAGCCGTTGGGCTCTATTTGACGCTTTGATCCCTTTTGAGCTGAATAAAACCTTTTCCTTTCTAGTTGTGGGAAGGCTATTGGACTGAGGATTTTTGCTATATAATTTACACTGCATGTTAAGGTATTGCACCTGGCATGGGACTCCTTTGCTGATCTCAAGGTGATGCTGTCTGAAGTCTGGCACTATTTTATAGTGGCCCTGTTTCTTTGAAGTTGGGGTATTGGGGGAGGGGGAAGGGTTGGGTGAGAGGGTTGAATATGCGGGTATTGGGCATGAGTGTGGCTGGGTGCGACAGCTTGATTTATTTGGGGGGGAGGGTCTGTATTGGTTTGGAGAGTGGGAAGCAGCGGGGAAAGGAGCGTAGTGTATCTGGCTTGAGCCATGTCTTCACGATTGCAAACCTGTCTGTCTCTGAATGTGCGGGGCTTAAATCCCTTAGGGAAACATCAGCTTTTCTTTAAGGAAGCAGGGAGAGCTAGGTTATCAGTGGGCTTTGTCCGGAAGACTCACTTGCTCCCAAGCTGTGAAAAATATTTTGCTCACAAGAAATATTCTCAAATATATTTTGTTTCTAACAGGGTTAAGTCCAAAACGAACAGAGTGCCTTTAGCTTTTTGCAAATTCTATCTCCAGGGAATTAGTGGATATAGTTCAAGACATAGAGGGTCGCTATCTTTTTTTTTTTTTTTTTTTTCCTGAAGGTGCATTTGGGAGGGAAATTTTATACTTTTTCGAATCTTTATACCCCTAACACTGTGCAAGGCGCTATTTTCCTGAAACTTAGTGACCATCTCCGTGATCGGGTGGAGGGGACACTGGTAGTAGGCGGGGGGGGGGGGACTTTAACTTAACCCTTAATTCTGAATGGGATAATTCCTCGCGTTCTGCCTCTTATGGAAAAGGAGATAGGAAACAACTATTACAGTTCCTGGAGGCATGGGAACTAGTTGATGTATGGCGTTTCCACTAGTGCTGCCCGATTCAGGAAAAAAATTTTGATTCGATTCAGCCTATTGAATTGGTTTTTCGATTCGATTCGCTTTTCCTGGCCAATTGGATGTTTTTGTTGTTTGTTTGTTTTTTTCCAAACATCCTGGTGTATTTATTTTATAGCCTTTTCACCCCCTTTTCCTTCTCCTAACCACACTGACGCTGTGGTTTAAAAAGAATAAACAAACAAAAAAGACTTTTCCTCTCTCTGTTAAATCCTAGCTCAAGTTTTGTGGTCTAACACCAGCTCTGGCAGGAGACACGTTTCAAATCTGACATATTGTAATCACAAAACAGAAAATAAAATTAGTTTTTCTACCTTTTGTTGTCTGGTCATTATTCAAATCTTGTTGGTCCTAGGCTCTGGTTGTCTTCTGATAACTTGTTTGCCAGGGTCTTCTTCTTTCTCCGTGCTAACCATCCATCTGCCATCTCTGTCCTCCCCTTCCGTTTCCTTTCCCTCCCCAGAAGGTCTGGCATCTTTCCTTTTTTCGTCTCCCTCCACAGATCCACCTTTTCTTAACTACCCTTTCATCCTGCAACTCTCCCTCATTCCCCACCACCACAGGGTCCACCATCTCTCCCTTTCTTTTCCCAACTACTCTCCTATCCAGTATCTCTGTCCCCGCCTCCACACCATCCCTTGTGTCCAACTTCTCTCCCTTTCTGTTCCTTCCCTCCCTAAATCCCATTGTCCATCATCCCTCTTCCTCTTCTCTATTTTCAGACCCATTATTTTTCCTCCCCAAAGTCCGGCATATGAACGTATCTTTGAATCCCCCCTTCCCTCCCTCTCTCCCTCTGTGTACTTCTACACCAGGGCCCCCCTCCCCTGGTCTGACCCCACCCCTAAAGGCCTGTTTCCCCCTTGAAGGCCTGTCCCACCCTGAAGGCCTGCCTGCCTGTCCCCCCCTTGAAGGTTTGTCCCCCCTGAAGGCCTGCATGTTCCCCCCCTGAAGGCCTGCACCCCTCCCCCACCCCCCCGGAAGGCTACACCCCCTCCTGGAAGGCCGTTCCTCCTGGCCTCCCGGAATCAATTTTCCTAATTTCAGTAGCCTGCAATAAAATCGCTGGCGCTAGTGATCTTTGCAAGCTGCCATACGGCTTCAGAGTGTCTTCTCTCTGCTGCGGTCCCCCCCCTTCTCTGACATCAGAGAAAAGGTGGGACCGCGGCAGAGAGAAGAGAGCTCCGAAGCCGTATGGCAGCTTGCAAAGATTGCTAGCACCAGCGATCTTATAGCAGGCTGCTGAGATTAGGAAAATTGATTCCGGGAGGCCAGCGGGTAAGCCACTTCCCAACTGACCCTCCCCACTCGCCCTCTTAACGCAGGAGCGTCAAACCAGCAAGAGGCATCGTTGCCGCTTCTGCTTTAGGGGGGAGGGTCAGTCAACAAATCGGGAGGCCGATTTTTTTTTTTTTTTTTTGTCCTGGTAAATTGAATCGAATCGTGAATCGGGCAGCACTAGTTTCCACTATCTTCTGGATCATGATTATATTTCTTTCTCTGAATCTCATACCTCCTATTCTAAAGATCTCATTCCACAGGTGGGGACTTCGTCTGTTGCCAGAATCATGCCCCCATTTGCTTTTCTGCACCCTTTCTTGAACGAGAGAAGGGATTCCAATATTGGAGGTTAGATGATGGCTTGCTCTTAGACCCCAACATGTACAGCAGATAGGGAAAGATCTCCATGAATATTTAGCACTTAATGTTACTGATGAATCATCTCCAGCTACTATTTGGGAAGGCGGTTCTTAGAGGGAAGCTTACAGCTCTGGGATCTCACATTTATAGAAGCTGGAAACAGAAATCATCTTATCTCAGATCTATCAACTAGAAGGCTCTCATAAGAAAGGAGCTGCAGATTTGGAGGTGGAAGCGTGTCTTAAGCAATTTCTTCTTGATTTACAGGCTTTGGATCTTGCCAATATTAGCACTAAATTGCAATCTCTTTATCAGTATTTTGAATCTGCTAACAAACTTGGAAATTGCGAAAGTGTGCACTGTGCAATTTTATTACTAAGATGATTGATAATCAAGGAACACATTGCACCACCTCCTTTCAGATTCAGAAGACCTTTGTACAATATTATCAAACTTTAATATCCTCAGGAGTCTTGTTCTAGGGTATATGATCAGTTCTTGGACCGGGTGGAATTGCCGAGTTTATTGGCAGAGGAGGCGGACCTGCTTTCTGTGCTGATTAGTGAGGAGGAAATTCTCTGGGCCATTTGGGATATGCTACTCTACTAAATTTTATAAAAGCATTTAAACGCTATTTGGTTAAGCCTTTGTCAGCTTTCCTCAGTGGCCTGGAAGAGGGGTTGCTTTTACTGCATTCCTGGCGGTTGGTGGGGGTCACTTTGCTCTTAAAGCCGGGCAAGGACCCTATACAATGCGGCTCTTAACCGCCCGATTTCTCTTTTAGGGGTTGATTATAAGATATTTACAGAAATTCTAGTGCATAGATTGCAGCGCTACATGCCTCAATTGGTAAAGGCAATCTGGGTTTGTATGGGGTTGGCAAATGTTTGACAATATTCAATGGGTATGTCACTTAATCTGGCAAACCCAAAACACTGGGGAATCTGCCTTGATTCTAGGCATATAGGCTGAGAAGGCCTTTGATAGACTGTACTGGCCCTATTCCAGCTGCTGAGAAGGATGGGATTCATGTGTTCTTATTTGATGTAGCTTTGAGTACTTTATGCAGCACCCCTGGCCTGTCTGAGAGTTAATGGCCTTTATTTGGATAGTTTCCAGTTGGGCTGGGGAACCCAGCTGGGTTGTATGCTTTCTCCAGTGCTTTTTGGGCTTGTGATGGAACCCTTGGCCCAGCTGATACATCAACCCCAGCTATTCATGGCGTATTTTGTGGCCAGATGGAACAAAAAAATCTTATTGTTTGCAGATGATGTTTTGTTCACCTTAGCCAACCCCAGAGAATCTCTAGCTGAGGTTACTAATCTTCTGGCCCTTTTTGAGCAAGTTTCAGGCTTCAAAATTAACACCACCAAATTTGAAATTCTGAAGCTCTCTTGATGAGAGGACTTTTATTTCCACTATTTTTTTCCTATTGTTGGGCACCTCATTCCTTGTGATACTTGGAAGTTAATCTGACTAGGGAGCTGGTTGATTTATGTGCCATGAACTACACCTTATTATAGCAGAATTAGATTGCTGGAAACATTTGACTATATCTTATGTATTAGCAATATCACGACAATGCTTATGTAATCCACCTTGAACTGCATAGTAATGGTGGAATAGAAATCACTAATGTAATGTAATGTATATCTTGGTTGGGTAGGATACATGCTATTAAAATGGTGGTACTTCCTAAGTTGCTGTATTTGTTTTCCGCTCTGCCTATACCCTTAACCATGTTGTGTGTGGGGTTTTTTGTTTTTTTTTTTTTAAATACTTTTGGAGAAAACTTTTTTCTTATATTTGGAACAATAAAACAGGGTGTACAGCGTAAAATGCTGTATCATCGCTGACAACAGGGATTTTCGATCCTACTATCAGGCTGGGTTTGCATAGAGTAAGCTATACTGGGTAGGGCACCATTTTGGGTTATTCCTTGGTTACCAGTTAAAATCATATGGGATTTAGCGACTACAGAATCATGCTTCATGTTCTCTCTATGTGGATTAAACTGCGCTCTCGCCTTTTGGGCTCGAAGGAATATTTTCATGGGGCGGCAATAGCTTATGCTCCCCATTTTGCCCCAGGAGAACTAAATAAGGTCTTTAGGCTTTGGGCGGGACAGAGTTTAAACACTTTGGATCAGTTACTTATTTAGGGGAAACTGGTATCTTTCACTTACTTACTTGTAAGCAGAATATGGTTTGGTTACCCGAGACCTTTTTCATTATAGGCAATTAACAGCTTTTTTTTTTTTTTTTTTGCAAGGGACTGTTATTTAAACTGAGTCAGCCACCTACACTGTTAGAGAGGGCAGTCACATAGGGCAGAGAATGACATGGGGAAAAAATTTATCACCGTTCCTGCCCTGTCCCTGCCCAGTCCCCGCAAGCTCATTCCCCGTCCCTGACCCATCCCTGTGAGTTCAGTCCCCGCCCTGCAAACTGTCAGATCCCATTTGCATAAGCCTCAAATAGTTATGATTTTATACTGAACTTATTTTATTAAAGTATAAAAAAAAGACAATATTCCATACAATTGTCATTTATAAATACAAATAATACAGAGCAAGGATCAACAAAACCCCTGTCTCCCCTCCCTTTCACAAATATCCCCTCTACTATTGTGAAACTAAACAAAACAAATTAGTACAGAATGCTACATAGAAAAATCAAGCTAATAGAATACCACAGTCACACATGGCAGGAATAGTGTTAGGGGAGAGCAACTAGGGCAAGTGTCCCCTGGTCAGAGAGAGAGTCCTAAGCCAGCTGGAAGCTAAAGAAGAACAGCTTGGTCTTATCGGTCCCCAGTTATGTCTATTACCAGCTCTAGCAGGATAAATATTTCAAATCTGAAATATTCTAATCACAAAATATTTTTTTATTTTTGTTGTCTGGTAATTTTATTCCCAAATCACATTAGTCTCAGGCTTTGGTTTTAGGTTTCTTCCGTCTTCATCGTGGCATGGCTGACTCCTGAAGGTAAAATAAGCACAAGAGGAGCTGGGGAGAAGATGCCGAGTCTGAAACGGGTGCAATTTTTTTTTTTAACCACAGGAGTAAGACTTGGTACTATTATGGAGGCGGGGTCTAGGGCAGAGATTGGGTGGACATGTGCACGACTTAGCCCAGTGTTCTTCAACTGCCGGTCCACGGACTGGTGCTGGTCCACAAAATAATTATTTTTTTTCTGCCGGTCCTTAGGTGTCAAAAGATTGAAAAACACTGCTTTAGAATTCAATGGCACAGTTGATTGCGTAACTTCCTTTCCAAAAATGCCTTAAGTCAATGTTGCATTTAAATCCTTAATTTTAATGTTAAGTCCATTCTGTTAAGTTTTTAAACGCAGCAGGTGGCAGTGTTTCACTTTTTCTTTCTAAATCACTTTTGATCTCTCTGATCTTTCAGACATCATGTCAGTAACAAGCCCTACGTCTGTATGACCTCCCATTTAGTATTGTATGTTCAAATCTAAAAGGAACATATTCTCTCTGTAAAACACTCAAGTTTCCTGTTCCTCAGAGAACCTTATCTATAAACTCCATGGATGTATTTGAAGAATGGTACATAAATTTGACTAAGTCTTAAGAGTCACAAAATCAATCTTCTGAACTTCTGTAGCATAGCTAGAATGTAGAAACAGCAATTTAGACAAGGAATGCCAATCTGTGAGGTCTCAAGGCTTTTTCCCTAAACCTCATCTGAGTTTCCAAATTTGAATAACTTAATTTTGATTCATTCACAATCTCAGTTTTCATATCATCAGTAACAACTATCACATATCACACCTGTAAATTTCAGGAAATCTTCAACAGGTTATGGTTAAATGTTAGAGAATGAGCCTGTTGAAGCTGTATTTTGGTTTGTTATGATGAAAACTTTGAATAAAAGAAAGAAAATGTTGCAGATCCCTGGTCTTGGAGCTGAAATGCCTTTTATGTAGAAGCTTGCTGAAATTGATTTGACCATTTTAATTTTATAAAAATTCTTGATTTCATGGACCAACAAAGATATGGTTGAACTTTATGTGGAAAAAAACAAAAGGAATTGACCCCGAAATATCCACAAAGAAGAAAATCCAGAAAATACAAAAAAAATCTGTGGAGTTTTTTTGAACTTTATGTGGAAAATAGTTCCTTAATAAATTTTGGCATTGAAGTCCTGTGAAACTAATGGTGGGGTGTTGTTTTGTTTGTTTTTTTTCCAAATCCTGTTAGATATTTGCTTATGGGACACACTTATTTATTTTTATGTCATTATACAATTTCATGTACATTGTGTATTATTTTACATTGTTTACCAATTCTGAAACTTTCTCATTTGGTACTTTTTTAAAAACTTTTTTAAAAACTATTAATATGACAAAATTTTGTATGTCTGTTGCATTTAGGTTGAAATATGCAAGAACTTAGAGCACAAGTAACTAGCAGTTTACTGCAGTTCTCAGAGGTGACTATTCAGGCTTTGGGAGAAGATGAGATTACTTTAGATTCACTGCTTCATGGAAAGTTTACTACAGGTAAAACATCTTTTTTGCACTGACTACTATGACTATCTGCTTTAAGTTTTATAAAATACAGATACTCTCCATCTTTAGTCGATTTCACCACCCCCACACCAATTTTAAAAAAATCTATTGGTCTACATATATTTTTCATTATAAAAAGATTTCAATATTGAAAGACATAACTGAGCTACTGGGCTGGCCAATTAAACAAGTCACTGTTCACACTTAAGATACCTAGGAAAGCAAATTACAGTAATCGAGGAATCAAATTGCTTACCTTTCTGTTAAAACAGCTAAATGCAAGGAAACCATAGGAAATTTCTTCATTTTTATTGGTGGTGGTGGTTATACCAAATACCTTTATTCAAGTCTCTATATCTTATCTCATTTTATGCCTGCTTATCATAGTGCTAGGCACATTTCAGCAACTTCTGATAAATTCCTGCTGAGAGCAGCTTGCTTTTTACTTAGCTGGTTTTCCTTTCTCTTGAGTTTCAAGGTTGATGTTTATGACACACAGGTCAATAAGCTAGCTTAATCTGAGAACAAGTAGGATACGTGGTCTTGACATATGGATGTCTCTTGAGCCTGGAATGGAAAAATCAGAAGTTACTAACTCTCAAAGCTTAGAGCATTCTAGAGTGAACTGCGTATTTGTGGTGGATGTTAATGTGTGGTGTTCCACGGCATCACTGTGGTTTAATGAAGGGTGGGGAACCTTTTCATGTTAGAAGGCCGTATTAATGTAGTTGCTATCAAATAAGGCTGCATTCAAGAATGTACGCTATTTTGCAAGTGTCTAACTACTATGTACCACCAGAAGGCAACATTTATGAATTTCCACTAGTTTGGAAAAATTATTGTACTACTATTTTAGATGAAATTGCCCCCAAGCATGCAATTAAGAGATGGGCTGATGATTCTAAAAAATGGTATAATTCAGAATTATTGGGGATGAAACAAACAGTAGGTCGTTTTGAGAGAAAATGGCTAAAATCAAAATCGGTTACAGATAAAGAAAAAAGGAGGAAGGAAGATCTTGCTTGACGAACTTGCTGTACTTCTTAAAGGGAGTAAACAGGCAGATAGACAAGGGTGACCCAGTCGACATAGTATATCTGGATTTTCAGAAGGCGTTCAACAAGGTGCCGCATGAACGTCTGCTTCAAAAAATTGCAAGTCATGGTATCAAGGGTGAAATACTCATGTGGATTAAAAACACGCTCAAGAAATGGGCCGCAACAGCAGGGAAGGACTGAAGGACCAATTCCGAATGCTAGGAGGGAAGCTGAAGACCAGAACGCTGAGGGTAGCATTCTCGGAGATCCTGCCAGTACTCAGGGCTGACGAAGAGGCAGAAGGAGCTGCAAGCAGTCAACGCATGGATGAGGGGCTGGTGTGAGAAAGAAAGATTCCACTTCGTGCGCAACTGGACGACGTTCTGGGAGAAGAGCAAGCTATTCAGGAAGGATGGACTCCACCTCAGCGGAGACGGAACGAGGCTACTTGCAAGCAACATCAAGAGAGAAATTGAGAAGTTTTAAACTAGGAAGAAGGGGAAAGCTGACAGTCGACCAAGAGTCGATGGTTGGGAACCGGTATATCCAGAGGATACCATGCAGGAAGATAGTGTGGAAGACTCACCGAATCATAGGCAAGACAGAAATCCTGACGGATCGAAAGGGACACAAGAGGAAAGGAAATGCAAGAAAGTAACGGGCCGCAAACTCAAGTGTATGTACGTGAACGCAAGGAGCCTAAGGAATAAGATGGAGGAATTGGAAGATATGGCACAAAAAGATAACCTTGACATCGGCATCAAGGAAACATGATGGAACGAGGAAAACGTCTAGGACACTGTGCTACCGGGATACATGCTAAACCTCAGAGACAGAGTAGGCCAAAAAGGTGGGGGTATTGCCCTATACATCAAAGAGGGAATTGAGTCTACCGGAGAGAACACACCGGAAACGAAAAATAAGGTAGAGTCTCTATGGGTCAAAATTCTGGAAACAAATGGAATGGAAACGAAGATCGGCATCTACTACTGACGCCCAGGGCAGTCCGAAGAAATTGATGGAGAAATGACGGACAAGATTAAATGCAACTGCAAGGAAGGCAACGCAGTTATCATGGGTGACTTCAGTTATCCGGGATAGACTGGAACCTAGGCACCTCTGGCTGCAGTAGGGAGACCAAGTTCCTGGATGCTATAGGTGACTGCTTCCTGGAACAATTTGTCAAGGAGAATTCGAGAGGAAATGCAATTCTGAACTTAATTCTAAATGGACTACGAGGACTGGTGCAAGGTGTCAAAGTAGAAGGGACGTTGGGAAGCAGTGATCACAATATGATCTGCTTCAACCTGTACATAGGGGCAAAACATCGATCCAGAACGACAGCTATGGCACTGAACTTCCGAAAAGGGAATTTCGAAGGGATGAGACTCATGTTGATGAAGAAGATTAAGAAAGAGGATAAGCACTGTAAAAATGCTAGAGCAAGCATGGTCCCTTTTTAAGGATACAGTCACCGAGACGCAAAATCTATATATACCGCATATCAAGGGATCCAAGAGGAAAAAGAACAAGGAACCGGTGTGGCTCACTGTAGCGGAGAAGGAATTGATCAGAGACAAGAAGTCTTCATTTAAGAAATGGAAAAGGTCAAAAACGGATGAAAACTGGAAAAAGCACAAACATCATCAAAGTAGGTGCCATAAGGCGGTAAGAGGGACCAAAAGAGACTATGAGGAAAAAATAGCTAAGGAGGCAAGCTGTTCTTTCAATATATTAAGGAGAAACGACCCGCGAAAGAAGCGGTGAGAGCCGTTGGATAACCATGGAATAAAGGGAATGCTAAAGGAGGACAGCCATCGCCGAAAACTGAACAGACTTTTTGCGTCTGAATTTACTGAAGAGGATATACACAACATACTGGAAGCTGACAGGCTATATGCAGGAAACGAAAATGGGAAACTGACAGGGTTGACAGTCAGTCTAGAAGAGGTATGCAGGCAGATTGATGGGCTTAAAAACAATAAATCCTCGGGACCAGATGGTATCCATCCAAGGGTAATGAAGGAACTGAAAGGGGCTATAGCTGAACTGCTTCAACTAATAGCCAATCTGTTGATCAAATCAGGAAGGATTACAGAAGACTGGAAAATGGCGAATGTTACGCTGATCTTCAAGAACGGTTCGAGGGGAGATCTGGGAAATTACAGACTGGTGAGTCTTACCTCGGTACCGGGAAAGATGGACACGATCTGATGAGGACCAGCCAGCACGGTTTCAGTAAATGCAGATCTGCACTTCTTCGAGGGAGTAAACAGGCAGATAGACAAGGGTGACTCGGTTGACATTGTATATCTGGATTTTCAGAAGGTGTTCGAGGTTCCACATGAACTTTGAAAAATTGCAAGCCATGGAATCGAGGGTGAAATACTTACTCACATGGATTAAAACCTGGTTGGTGGATAGGAAACAGAGTGGGGGTAAATGGACAATACTTTGACTGGAAAAGTGTCATGAGTGGAGTGCCACAGGGTTCGGTGATTGGACCCATGCTCTTCAACATATTTATAAACGACCTGGAAATTGTTACGACTAGTGAGGTGATTAAATTTGCAGATGATATGAAGGTACTCAGAGTAGTGAAGACGCAGGAGGATTGCGAAGACCTGCAACGTGACATAAACACGCTCGAGAAATGGACCACTACATAGCAAATGAGGTTTAACATGGATAAGTGTAAGGTGATGCATGTCGGTAACAAAAATCTTATACACGAATACAGGATGTCCGGTGCAGTACTTGGAGAGACCCCTAAGGAAAGAGACTTGGGAGTACTGGTCGACAAGTCAATGAAGCCGTCTGTGCAATGTGTGGCGGTGGCGAAAAGGATGAACAGAATACTAGGAATGATTAAGAAGGGGATCACGTACATATCGGAGAAGGTTATCATGCAACTGTACAGGGCCATGGTACGCCCTCACCTGGAATACTGCATCCAGCACTGGTCGCCGTACATGAAGGACACAAAATAATGAAGGGAATAGACTTAGTAGATAAGACAGTTTGTTCACCCTCTCCAAGATAAAGAGACTGAGAGGGCACTCTAAAGTTAAAAAGGGATAGATTACGTACAAATGTCAGGAAGTTCTTCACCCAGAGAGTGGTAGAAAACTGGAATGCTCTTACAGAGGCTGTTATAGGGGAAAATGCCCTCCAGGGTTTCAAGACAAAGTTAGACAAGTTCCTGCTGAACCAGAATGTACACAGGTAAGGCTAGTCTCAGGGCACTGGTCTTTGACCTAAGGGCCGCCGCGTGAGCGGATTGCTGGGCACGATGGACCACTGGTCTGACCCAACAGCGTCAATTCTTATGTTCTTAACAATCAAACGGAGAAACAAACCTATAAACAGAAGCATTAAAGTAGCTCAATTAGTACCCCAAATTACACCAGTATTGGACTACTCTACATGGCCCAATGGGCTTTCAGGCATCTAAATTACAGGTTTGAAGAAGAACATTTTGAGTAAGACAGGCAGGTGCAAGAATAAATGACAGGGCGGTGGTCCAGAATGACCCACCTGTCTACTAGAAAAGATATTAGCAAGGTAAGAATCTACCGTACTTTCACATAGATAACGCACACCCGTGTAAAATGCGCACACGGGTATAGCGCGCAAAAAACACATTTATGTACATAAATTTTTATATACCGCGCACACCCGTATACTGCACATGCTGCCCAACTCTCCTTTCGCCCGCCCTGACTCTCCTCTGGAGACCCTGACTCTGTTTTCGCCCGCCCCGACTCTCCTTTCCTCCTTGAAGTCCTGTCCCTACCCTGAAAGCCTGATGCCCCCCCCCCCCGATGTCCGATTCACCTCCCCGCAGGACCTCTCGCACCCCCACCCTGAAGGACCGCTCGCACCCCCACCCTGAAGGACCGCTCGCACCCCCACCCTGAAGGACCGCTCGCACCCCCACCCCGAAGGAGCGCTCGCACCCCCACCCCGAAGGAGCGCTCGCACCCCCACCCCGAAGGAGCGCTCGCACGCCCACCCCGAAGGACCGCTCGCACCCCCACCCGAAGAACCGCTTGCACCCCCACAGCCTCCCCCCCTCCCCCATGGAGAAGCTGTCTACCTTGTTTCCGGATGCCAGCGAGCCCAGCTGTTTCCTCTGCCGGCGGTCCCGCCCCTTCTCTGAGCCCTGCTGTGCTGCTTTTTCTTCCGGCGGTCCCGCCCTTTCTCTGACATCAGAGAAAGGGCGGGACCGCCTGAAGAGGAATGCAGCGCAGCACAGGGCTCTGAGAAGGGGCAGGACCGCCGGCAGAGGAAGCAGCTGGGCTGGCATCCGGAAACAAGGTAGACAGCTTCTCCATGGGGAGGGGGGGAGGCTGTGGGGGGTGCGAGCGGTCCTTCGGGTGGGGGGTGCGAGCGGTCCTTCGGGGTGGGAGTGCGAGCGCTCCTTCCGGGTGATGAATCGGGCGGGGGGGGGGAACTATGTAAAAAATTTTTGTACAACGCGCAAGGGTATGCGTGGTTTGTAAAAACCACGTATAACGCGCGCGTTATATGCGAGAAAATACGGTAATCTATCTAGTGCAATAGGTATATCATTTTGGAGAAGTGGGATGTACAAAAGCAGTCCCAGAAATCTAGGACAGGATGACTGCTCTAGCACGTAATACTGAGGACCAAGAGGTAGACTCGTCTCTTGTTGCCACATCCACTCTGTAAGACTTGGCAAATGTATGTAGAGTGAACCAAGTCACTGCACTACAAATCTCGGGAGATTGCCTTGGCCTCAGCCCATGAAGAAGCCACACTTTTAGTTAAATGTTCCTTTATGGAAACAGGAGACTGTTTACCACAAACAATATACGCTGATATGGCCCTCTGGATCCATCTGGAAATCGTGGCATCGGAAGCTGGTGCACCTTGCTTAGCTAGATTTGTCGGCACAAAAAGATGGTCTTCTCAAATACAACTTCTTCAGAATCCGGTCCTGTTTCTTGGAACATGTTGATTTGCACTGAAACACTGGCAATCGGACTTCCTGATTGACATGAAACACCACACAAGCCAGGAAAGGAGGAACGGTGTGCAAAGAAACTCCAATTTCTGTGATTTTAAGCAAAGGTTCCTTGCAAAATATCCTGGAGCTCTGAAACCCATCTCATTGAGGTCACAGCCACACAGAAAAAAACATTCTGCCAGATCCATCAGAGACATTTCCTTCAGTGGCTCAAAAGGAGCCTGATTGAGGCCCCAAAAAACCATGTTAAGATCCCATGAAGGGAAAGGTTTCTCCAGAGGCCTGATATGTAGTACACCCTTCAGAAATCTGGCTATGTCTGGATGAGATGCTAGCATAGATCTGAGGTCTCAAGCTCTGAAACAAGAGAGACCTGCTACTGTAAGCCCTTGTCTAGGCCAGCTTGGTAGAAAGCCAATACCACAGAAACTGGAGCTGAAAATGGCTCCACCTTTTCATGGGTGCATCATCGGTTTTGGAAAGTCTCCCCTACTTTAGCACAGGCTGAAACTGTTGTTGGTTTCTTAGATTTAAGAAGAGTGCAATGAGCACTTCTGAGTACCCTTTACGTGCATTTAACGCTTCACATTCAAGAGCCATGCCGTAAGAGCAAAGTGATCTGCATCTTCTATGACCATTAGACCTTGGGACAGAAGGTCCGGTTGCACTTGCAGCCTGACAGTGGGACCCGTCCAAAGAAGGACCAGGTCTGTGCGGCCAATCTGGAGCCATCAGAATGACCCTTCTCAGATGGTTTGCAATTCTTTGAAGAAATCGGCCTATCATGGGCCAAGGAGGAAACACATATAACAGAACGCTCTACGGTCACGGCTGGCCCAGAGCATCCAGACCTGTTCTTCTGAGCTTGGAACTTTGACTGAAGAACCTGTCTACTTTCTTCTTCTTTGCTGTTGCCATGAGGTCGAATAGAGGATAACCCCAGCAATGAACAATGGGTTTGAAGGCTGACTTCGACTCACCTGACTCCAAGGTTTATCTGCTGAGGAAATTGGCTTGGACATTGTCCACTCCCGCTACGTGTGCCGCTGAGAGCACCTGAAGGTGGTGATCTGCCCAGTTGAAGAGCAAGTGGTTTTCCAGACACAGATAAGCACTCTTGGTGGCCCTGGGCGATTGACATAGACAACACTACGGTGGTGGCCTGAGAAGACTTGAACCGCCTGACCTTCTAGAGTTTTCTGACTCAAGAAAAACATCCTTCCAGTGTTGAATTTTCAGGCTGCCATTCAGATCAGCGCCTGACTGCACCTCCACCCCTGTGGAACGCGACATGCAAAAACAAGGGGGTAGGTGCAACGCAGCCAGCACACTGAGACACAGCTGAGGCTCTTATGGATGCTTGACAGCCTGCGCTTGAACCCCTGCAATCAGTAGATGAGCAAGCTATTCAGGGACAACACCGAGCTTCAAAAATGCTTCTGCAGACTTGCTAACAGGTACCACAAGGGATTGGCCTGTCATCTGCAGACTGCAGTCCTCTGGTTCTTCACAAAGGCAGAGCTGAACTGGGAAATTCTTGGTACCAATTACTAAAGAAAATAACTGGAAAAAAAGATTAAAATAAAGAAAGGCAGAGCAGAACAGAAACACTCCTTCAGGCTCGTGTGCAGAAGGAGAAAACTAGATGGCAGTAGAATCCTTTGTGAATTAGGAGGGATGCAGAAACATCCATCCATCCCTCCCTCCCAAAAGAGCCAAAAACAGGGATTCCTTCTGCAAGGCTTGTGGCTATGTAGAAATTACCTACTTGTTCAAAATGACATACCTATTGCATTAGGATGCTGGGCTCATTTAACTATTTGGTTTTATATGTAATAGGTTAAAACTCATTCTCACTGTACTGATTTTAGGGCCATATTTTTTTTATCCATGACTGCTTTATACTCTATCCATGACTCCTTTATACTTAGAGCCATGGTTATCAACCCAGTTCTTGGGGGCATACCTAGTTAGTCGGGTTTTGAGGATACCCACAATGAATATCCATGAGATGTGCACACAAACAATTCATGCAAATTTAACTCATGGATATTCATTGTGGGTATCCTGAGGACTGGGTTGAAAGCCGCTTATCTAGAGTATCTTATTGTCTGACGCAAACTGACATGTTTTGTTTAACCTTAAACTTACAGGGAGAAATGGATTAGCGTGGTTGGCATGTGGTCCTCAGCTTGAAGTGGCAAATGCTAGCACAGGCGAGAGGCTATCTGCATATCACTTCAGCGGAGTAACTGAACAGCCCCCCACTGTTCTTGCAGTGAAAGAATTTTCTTGGCAGAAAAGAACTGGTCTGCTTGTTGGGTTGGAGGAAGCAGAAGGAAGTGCTCTTTGTTTGTATGACCTTGGGATATCAAGAGTTGTTAAAGCAATTGTTCTTCCTGGAAGGGTAAGTGAGGTATTTTTTTTTTTTTCGTGCTCATTTTCTAAGCATTTGAAGAACTTAAAGCAGGGATGGGGAATGAGGGCCGCAGTCCAGTCGGGTTTTCAGGATTTCCTCAGTAAATATGCATGAGAGCTATTTGCATACAATGGAGACGGTGCATGTAAATAGAACTCGTGCATATTTGTTGATAACCCAACTGGATTGCGGCCCTTGTTCCCCACCCCTGATCTAGGATTTATGTTATCAGTAACCAGCAAAGAACAAATGGTGAATACAACATATGTGATCTTAAAGTAATTCAAAGAAAACTTGGCAAGATCTGCCTAAAAGTTTCTCAGCATGTTTCTAGACTAGTCCATATGAGTGGGTTGTGCCCCTTGGCCAGCAGGTGAAAGCTCAGAGCATTGACTGTAGCATCATTCCTATAAGAATACAAGGATACATAGAAATCATGAGGCAGCTTTACTGGTGTCCCCAGGAGGATCTTGATACAATTTTTTGTCTTGCCACACAATGGATGTCCTTATGACGGCAGTCACAAGAGGACCACCATCACTGTGGAGCAGAGCCTGACCGAGAAGGAGGTGCACAACCACAGGGTGGAAATTTCTTACAGACCTTTCCTTAGTGTCAGCAACACATAAACTAGGAACAAATGGGCTATGACCATCTACCACAGGGGTGTCAAACTCAATTACATAAGGGGTTGAAATCTAAAACATAAGCTAAGTCGTGGGCCAAATTTTTTTATTAAGATACTTGGGTGTCCTTTTATTAAGGTACTCTAACTGATTTAGCGCACGCTAAATGCGCACCTTAATAGAAGGACCCCTTAGTCTTAGTAGAAGTATAGGGTTACAACCTCTCCAACCCCATGCCTGCTCTGTTTTGTAAACAAAATAAATAAAAAAGACACTTCCTCTCTCCTTTTAGGTCCTAGTTCACGCTTGCTGTCTAACATCAGCTCTACTACTACTATTTATTATTTCTATAGCACTGAAAAGGCATACACAGCGCTGTACATTTTAACATACAATAGACAGTCCCTGCTCAGAAGAGCTTACAATCTAATTTACAGGGTTGGGGAGATTATGATAGAAGAAATGATACAGTGGGTATAGGTATAGTGAGTGGGAGTTAAGAGTTGAAAAACAGCGACTCAGCCGGTATGGGTACGACATCTTCCACAATAAAAATAGCTTTTTGGCGTGATTTTTAATGTGGAAGACGCCATCCCGTACTGGCTGAGCCATTGTTTTTCATGAGATTAATCAATCCATTTTGCTTATCATACTGTGAATCATTGACTAAATATAGATTCAGATACATGACGTACACTGTATGTACGGTCAATGGCTTTTTATTATTTGTATTAACAAAGTAACTTTGGTTGTTCTAAGACATCTCATTTGCCTCTTCTTGTTTGGTTGCAAATTAATAAAGTGCCATTACTTATTTGTAAATGTTAATTGGAAAGAATACATACATTTTGTAAATGGATTTCTGTCCGAGCCTCTAGTATACTTCATAGCATAATTAAATGAAATATCTATGTCTGAAGATTATGGATATAGGTGGGAATGTTACTGGGGCAGATAGAATGGATCTGGGTGGGGACGAGTTAAAACTTCAGTCACCATGCAACTCTTTACTTTTGAATTCTTTGCCAGAGAATGTGGTAAAAGCAGTTAGCAGGGTTTAAAAAAAGGTTTGGGTAATTTCCTAAAAAGTCCATAAGCCATTAAGATGGACTTTGGAAAATCCATTGTTTATTCGTAGAATAAGCAGCATAAAATCTGTTTTATGAGATTTTGCCTGGTACTTGTGACCTGGGTTGGCCACTTAGAAACAAAATATTGAGCTTGATGGACCTTTGGACTATCCCATTATGGCAACTCTTAAGTATGAATAAATTTCATCTTTATACTCTGTTAGATTAAAAATTGTTTATTCATGTATGTTTTATTTGTCTGAGGCTGATATTTACATCTTTCAGTGTTTTGCTGTATTCTTAATAGAAGATGAGGCAGTGTTTGCCATTTTAAAAAGTATTCTCATGTATAAATTTGCGTATTTACAGGTAACTGCGATTGAGCCCATAACAGATCATGGAGGCGCTAGTGCCAGCACTCAGCACTTACACCAGTGTGTGAGGTGGTTCTTCGGTGTGGCAGCTGTGGTTACAGATGTTGGTCATGTCCTCTTAATTGATCTCTGTCTGGATGATTTGTCATGTAGTCAGGATGAACTGGAGGCATCAGGTATATATTTTAAATTCTTTGTACAAGCCTATATCTATATCTTTATATCAAATTATACTATGCAATCTATACAATTTTCAGTCCTCTCCATCGCTGTAGCTCGCTGATTCTCCTCATCCATTTTTCCTGTAAATCGCCTTGAACTGAAAGGCTTTTGCGGTGTATAAATAAAGATTTATCTTATGTTATGTTACGTTATGTTATTATGCTAAATTTAATATTCAAGCCCCAGTGCTCAATATTCTGGATGTGGTTAATTTTGCATTGATCCAAGCTAGATACAACTGGAATTTGATCATTATATTGAAACATGCAACAGTCTTTCAGCTATATACATTTTGACTATAATTGTATTTTGCCAAATATTTCTGTAGGAAATGGTGTAACCACTCTGCAGCAGTTATCTGGGTACACTAAATCAAGATGTTTTAGCTTTTCTAAGAAGGTTCTGACACACTGATGATGCCTAGTTTTGTCTATGTCTTGAAATTGTCCTTCTGGCAAATTTAATGTCTTAGTCATTTATACTTTTATCATTCTTTAGAAACAAGAGCATGTGGTGTTTGTAAAAGAAAAGTTTAATTGAATATCATATGGTATTACTTTTCACAAGTTTTTCTTATTCACATTTCATTACTTTCACAATCTTTTGGCAACACTATATTGTCTTTGGACTAACCATAACGCCTAAGGCTAGACAGTATTGAAATTTAAAAAATAAATGAAATATTCTTTCCTTGGTTTTGTCCAGCTGTATGAATATCTTTTAAACAGCATGGCTGTGTTTTTAGTCCACAGCGGGGCTTTCACTCTGCTTCTCACCCCCTTCTCTTTTTATACATCATGTTTTAATAATGATATAAATTGCAACAGCACTTGACTCGTTAACATCTGTACACAAACTATGTTTCAGAAGTTTTCTAAATCATGACAGCATTTGGTCCTGTTAACGTTTGCACATAAGCCTTGTTTTGCTTATTTCTGAAAGCTTCATTATAATGTAATATGGTTGTTTCAAAATTACCATGAGCCAAATAATTTTCTGTTTATGGTAAGAGTTTCAATCCTCTTTCCAGTTTTCCATACTTTTTAATTTGGGTTACGTTTAAAGTTGAATATATTTTTTTAAATTCCCTTTCCTTTTCTAGTTTCAAATTGAAACCACAAGAGTGCCATCTACTGGGGGTGTTTTTTAATAGATATTTTTATATGTTCATTATCACACACTCTATGGGTCAAATTTTATAAAGGACATCTAAAAGTTAGGTGTCGTTTAGACGTCCAGGAGCACAATGCTGAGCGCGATTCTATAATACATAGATGCACTATAAGGAATTGTGCTCAGCAGTACTGAGTGAATCTAAGCGCATCTATTTTGTTAGATGTCCTTTGTAGAATATGTTTTTGGGCGTTGCATAAATGTCCTAATAACATATACAGTGGAACCTTGGTTTAAGAGCATAATTTGTTCCAGAAGCATGCTCGTAAACTTACTTGTATATCAAAGCGAGTTTCCCCATAGAAAGTAAGGGAAAATTGCTTGATTCATTCCACTGCCCAACCCCCTCTCCGGCTACTGGCGCTGCTCCACACCCCATCACATCCCCAAAAGACCCCCCACCCCCGAGGCCACTGGTGTGCTTCCACCTCTCTTCCCCCCCACCTTCGCGAACCGGCATCCCCTGCCCACCCAAACTGAAAGCTTACCCCCCAATGTGGCACCGGCATGCAGCACCAACCCACAGGAGGTGCCGGTGCCCGAAGATCATGCTTCTCCTCCGACTGGGCCTTGAGCATCTGTGCATGCTCAAGGCCTTCTGGCTCCCACCTCTCTCCGAGATTCTCGGAGAGAACGAGAGCCGGAAGGCCTTGAGCATGCGCAGATGCTCAAGGCCCAGTCGGAGGAGAGGCACGATCTTCAGGCACCAGCACCTCCCATGGGTTGGTGCTGCATGCCGGTGCCACATTGGGGATAAGCATTCAGTTTGTGCGGATGGGTGATGCCGGTTTGCGGGGGGGGGGGTGGGGGGGGCGGCGTTTGAGGGTGGGCGGGTGATGCTGGTTAGCGGGGGGGGGGGACTCGCAAATCGAATCAATGTTCGGTTTGCGAAAATGTTTTGCTCGTCTTGCAAAGCACTCGCAAACCGGTGCACTCGTAAACAGAGGTTTGATTGTATAACGTTATTGTGTGTTAGCATTATGATGTTATTAGAACAGCGATTTTATACTAGGTTTTTTGTTTTTGTTTTGTTTTTTGCATTAAAATTGTATGCAGTAAAATGCTGGCACCAGTGTTATATTTTATTTATATTTTAATTATTTATATACCAATTATAGCCTATGTGGTATTTACATTTGTCTCCTTTTATCATAGTTCTCTTCTGTTCCAGTTGCCCAGGGTCACAGTTCCAGTTGCCTTGGGTCACATGGAACAGTGGGGGGATTTGAACCCAACAACCTGAGAGTGCTAAGGCTGTATCTCTAACTACTGCGCCACACACTCTTAAGTTTCCAAGTTTATTTACAGTTTGATATACCGACCATCAAACAAATATCTGGACGGTTTACAATTGCTATAATTGGAGTTTTAAAAATTAAAAAAAATAAAAATTTAAAATAGGGCAAAATAGTGACAGGACAAAATCACAGATACGGACAAAGTTGATACAGTAGGTACTGCTATTAAGCCACATGTTGGTTCCAAAGCCAAGCTTATATCCTCTTGATTCACAAGCAGTCATTTCTCTAGAATAAATATCAAACATATACCTTCAACATTTATCCTGTTCCTCTGCTGTTTTATTAAAAAAAACAAAAAAAAAAATCTCTTGACCTCAGTTTCTCAATCAAAGCACATGAAGAGGAAAAAAAAATTGTATACAAAATCTTCTAGGCGTTGCAAAAGCAGATCTACTTTTTGAGTGCGAGTTGGGTGCTAGGTAGGCATGAGTTAGGTGGATGCTTCCAAGTTGAAGAGGGACAAGATACTGAGGAGAGTTTAATGCTGTTTCAGCTTGGGAAATTACCCCTCCTAATGATGCTTTCCCTAATGACGCTCAACGAAACTCAGGTCTAGATAGGGGGGTTAAAAGCAGCATATTTATCACACAAGTTACACAGAGTGCTTCACATGGATTTGTCCATCTGCAGAGCCGCTGATAATCTATATAAGATCCAGGAAGTTTGGCTGGGGGGCTGTAGTGCCTACAACTAAGCAGATAAGTGCATTGCCCTGGTCACATGCTATGCTCACTGTTTTTGTGGGGGTAAGGGGACTTGAAAGTATTATGATGGTCCCCAGTAACAACTAGCAGTAGCTCGCATGCAGTTGGAATGGTACTGAACACTTCATATGTTTAGAAATATAAGGTTGCACATTGAAATCTGAAATAAAATAATGTTCATTGAAGCATATCCTATACTACATAAAAAGATAGAGATTCTAAGAATGTATAGGATTTATAAAAATTTTGAACTCCTATTTGGAAAAGATGTATACTATGCCATTGGACCCTTTTCAGTGTGCACTCTGTTTGAAGGGGTTAGTCTAGAAGGCTGAATATAGGTTGAATAATTATGTTATGGGGCTATCTTCATTCCTTGAATCATGGTTCTAAATCATTATCAGTAAAATGAAAAGATACAGAACACTGTATTGTTGGTTAGGCAATATCTCATATGAAGAATTGTATTAAGGTCTCAAAAAATATCAAAGCATCTTGTTCATCCCAGTTTTTATCCAGTGAAATGTATAGGAAAGAGCTGCTGAAATGCTGATGAGCATAACTGTCTGGTCTGTTTGTAGATCTATAAACTTTTAAATTCATTGCTACTTTTCAGATAGTGCAAGGTTATTTACACTGTAACAACAGTGACCATATAAATCGGAACCCTTACACTTGGCCCCTTTTCCACAAATAATCCACATACTTCTCAGGTTCCACAGAACTGGGCCTGTTACATAGATAACTTTTTGTGCAGGTGAGCAATTTCCTTAGCAACAGCAGCAGATGAATCCAGAGACCAATGGGATAGCACACATCTACCAGCAGGCGGAGATAGAGAAACTGATTAACAGGTGGTCCTATTGGTTGGCACTCCTCTTGTATCTCCATTATCCCAGGACAAGCAGGCAGGTATTCTCATTAGTGGGTGACGTCATCCAACGGAGCCCCGATGCGGACATCTCACAAGCATACTTGCTTGTAGAAACTTTTAGAAGTTTCGAGTTGCTCACACCGCGTATGCGCGAGTGCCTTCCCGCCCGATGCGTCAGTTCTTACTCTTCCGCGGAGCTGAGAAGTCCGTCTTTGCCTCTCTGCGCGAAGTCCCTTCACTTGTGCCTTCTGTGTCCGTGGTTTTGAGTTTTCTTTGCTCATTATCGTTGGTTCACGTTGCGTTTTCTTGTTTTTCCCCCCCAAAAAAAATTTTGTTTCGATCGTTCGACCGGGCAGGCTGCGTGGCTGCGGCCCCGCGGCTTCGATCTTGCGGCGGAGCTTTTTCGGCCTATGTCCCGGCCTGTCACAGTTTTAAAAAGTGTATCAAGTGCCAGCGCGCGATTTCGTTGACGGACCCTCATCGACGCTGTCTTCAGTGTCTCGGGCCTCAACATCTCCCGAAATCGTGCCGGCCGTGCTCCACACTTACAGCACGTGCTTTTAAGCGTCGCTGCATTTTGTGGGAGTCGCTGTTCAGCATGGAGGTGTCCCCAGAGCTGCCCTCATTGCAGAGCGCCATGCCTTCGACTTCCGCTTCAGCCTCTTCGTCCTAGATTCTGCTCAAGCCTGCCTCGTTCGTGCCGGCTTCGATTCAGATGCCTGCTGCGGTGCCTTCTGCTGTCTCCTCAGGTCAGGTAACGCAGCTTTCCATTCCTCCAGTGGTGCTCAAGGTGCCCAAGGCTTCTAAGCCCAAGCCCCCTGGTGGCCGAGTTAGCAATGTCTGTGCTGGAGGTCCCATTGTGGATGCGGATCCCTCTTTGCCGGCTTCGTTCCATGCCATGATGGAGAAGCGATTTGTTGAGCTCTTTACTAAGATTGGGCCGGCGCTTCTCTCCCAAATCCAGCTTGGGCACGCGGAAGTGTCCCGCGAGGTCGAGCCGCCTCCTGTGCCTCCTCGATGCACACTCTCGCTGCTGGGAGCAGAGTCTTGGCGACTGTCTTTTCTGGCTTCGGGGCATGCCTCGCAAGGAGCAGAGTCTTTGCCCATGCCACCTTTGGAACCGATACCCTTGATGCATGGCGCCTCCACCTTGCCTGGAACAGAACCTTCCTCCTCGATGCCGAGCCTCGAGCCTTGGGTAGTGCCTCGAGGGGCTTCGTCTCAGCCTCAGCTGCTTCGATCCACGGCCTCCAGCCCCATCTACTTGATGGCTGCCTCGTCTGGGATTCGCTCGCCTCGACGCTTGAGGCCTGCTTCTCGACACAGTTTAGGTCGTCGCTCGAGACATTCATTGAGGCATTCTTCGAGGCATGCCTCGCCTTGTCATAAACAACCCTTTCAGGAGTTTTCACCGGATTACTCTCCTTCTCCTCCTATGCCGGAACTCGAGGACATCGTGGGTTCGTTCTCTCCCTGCGGATCTCGGCGGATCAGGCCGCCTCGACTTCTTCGAGCCCATCTCGAGGCCCGGCCCTGGCTGACCAGTTATCTTTCTCGTCCTTTCTGCGGCAGATGGCGGTGGATCTGGATATTACCCTGGATTCGGGTTCCAAGTTTTCTAAGGAATATTTGGAGACGATGCATCTTCCCCAACCTCCTGCTGAGTCTCTCCGTCTACCTCTCCATAAGCTTCTGGACCAGACTTTCATGAGATGTTTCGAGAGTCCTTACTCCATCCCCGCTGTCCCAGGGAAGTTGGATGCCAGGTACCGCACGGTACACCATAAGGGCTTCGATGGGGCATAGCTCTCTCACCAGTCCCTCTTGGTTGAGTCCTCCTTGAAGCAGTCTCATCCCTCCCAGGTCTATGCCTCCACTCCTCCTGGCCGGGAGGGCAAAACCATGGACAGATTTGGCAGGCGCATCTACCAGAACTCGATGATGGCTTCTCGAGTCCTGAATTATAGTTTTCATTTTGCGACCTACTTTGAATTTTTTCTCTCCATTCTACAAAGGTTTTTGCCATATATAGACTCTCAGGCTCGCTTCGAGTACTCGGAAGTCCTGGCGTCGTTGTCCCAACTCCGCCTACAGATGATGCAATCATCTTACGACGCTTTTGAACTCTTGGCCAGAGCTGCTGCTTGTTCGGTGGCCATGAGATGCCTGGTGTGGCTCCGGACCATTGATATGGATCCGAATCTCCAGGACAGGCTGGCGATTGTTCCCTGTGCGGGAGCAGACCTATTCGACGAGTCCATCGAGACGGCGATGGAGAAACTATCGAAGCATGAAAAGTCTTTTCAATCTATTTTCCGCCAGAAGCCCAAGCCTGCTATTGCTCATCCGTCTCGCCCGCCTATGATCTATCAGAGGCGCTTCCCACCGAAGCAGGCGCCCACCATCCATCAGCCTGTGAAGAGGCAGCACCAGCAGAAGCTCCAACAAAAGCCTCAGCCTTCTGCTGTCCCCAAGGCTCCTCAGCCTTTTTGACTGTCTCGTAGGGAGCATAACTTCCATCGTTCTGCCCTCCCCTTTTTTTCCTATTGGAGGTCGTCTCCATCATTTTTACCATCGATGGACGACTATTACCACCGACCTCTGGGTCCTTTCCATCGTAAGGGAGGGATACTCTCTTCAGTTCCATTAAGTTCCTCCGGAACATCCTCCAAAAGAGTATCTTTCCAACTTAACCCAGACCGCCCTTCTTCAGGAAGCTCAGGCTTTGTTCCGGCTTTGTGCCGTCGAGCCAGAACAAGGGTTTTTACTCCCGGTACTTCCTTGTTCCGAAGAAGACGGGTGACCTGCGTCCTATTTTGGACCTCAGGGTGCTCAACAAGTTTCTGGTCAGGGAGAAGTTTTACATGTTGACCCTGGCTTCTCTCTATCCCTTCCTCAAGTAGAACGACTGGTTATGCTCTCTGGATCTTAAGGAGGCCTACACTCATGTGGTTTCCAGATTCATGAAAGGACTTTTCCATGTCAATCCTCCCCTCAAACCGCCTCCAGTGGTTTGGGACCTCAATGTTGTTCTTTCCCAGCTTATGAAGCCTCCATTTGAACCTCTGAAATATCTCACTTGGAAAGTGGTGTTTCTCATTGGCCTCACTTCTGCTCGTCGAGTGAGTGAGCTTCAAGCATTGGTTGCGGATCCGCCCTTTACAGTGTTTCATCATGACAAGGTGGTCCTTTGCACTCATCCCAAATTCCTCCCCAAAGTGGTCTCGGAATTTCATCTGAATCAATCCATTGTTCTTCCTGTGTTTTTTCCAAAGCCTCATTCTCATCCTGGAGAATCAGCTCTTCACACTCTGGACTGTAAACGTGCTTTGGCTTTCTACTTGGAACGCACCAAGCCTCACAGGACTGCTCCTCAACTTTTCATCTCCTTCGATCTGAACAAGTTGGGACGCCCTATCTCTAAGCGCACCATCTCCAACTGAATGGCGGCTTGTATCTCTTTCTGCTATGCCCAGGCTGGATTACCCCTTCACAGTAAAGTCACAGCCCATAAGGTCAGAGCAATGGCAGCCTCTGTAGCTTTCCTCAGATCGACACCAATTGAGGAGATTTGTAAGGCTGCCACTTGGTCCTCGGTTCACACCTTCACTTCTCATTATTGTCTGGATACTTTCTCCAGTTTGGCCAAACAGTATTACAAAATTTATTCTCCTAAGTTGCCAACTCTCCCACCATCCCATTGTGGTTAGCTTGGAGGTCACCCACTAGTGAGAATACCTGCCTGCTTGTCCTGGGATAAAGCAATGTTACTTACCGTAAACAGTTGTTATCTAGGGACAGCAGGCAGCTATTCTCATGTCCCACCCACCTCCCCTGGGTTGGCTTCTCTGCTAGCTATCTGAACTGAGGAGACGTGCCCGGTGCATCGGGCGGGAAGGCAGCGTACGCGCGGTGTGGGCAACTCAAAACTTCTAAAAGTTTCTACAAGCAAGTATGCTTGTGAGATGTCCGCATCGGGACTCCGTTGGATGACGTCACCCACTAGTGAGAATAGCTGCCTGCTGTCCCTGGATAACAACTGTTACGGTAAGTAACATTGCTGTATGCTCCGTCTCCCAGCAGGTGATGGTCGCTATTCGAATAGCTCCTGGATTCTGGCTATGACTGGAACTTTATTTTCTCCTGTTGAGGTTTCTCTTCAGTAAGCTGGCGATGCTATTTCTCCTGTTGAGATTTTCTCTTCACTGAGACAGGGGTGTCCGGCTGAACGGTGCCGGCTTTAGGGGTTACACCTGGGCCCCCCCAGGACCCTGCCTCACCCTCCCTCCATTGCTAGAGGGTCTGACTGGGTCTCAATTTTTTCTTCTTTCCCTTCTCTATTTAAAAAAAAAAAAAAAAAAAGGGAGACCACAGTTGCTACATTCTTTTTTTTTTTTTTTTTTTTAACTTTATTTGATTATTCATTACATTAATAACAAATACAGTGGTACCTTGGTTTACGAGCATAATCCGTTCCAGGATCTTGCTCGTAATCCAAAATGCTCGTTTTTCAAAGCAAAGTTCCCCATAGGCTTTAATGCAAACTCAGAAGATTCGTTCCACAACCGAAGTTTGCAATGGTGGCCCAGGGGTGAGAACTTGCCTGCGGGTGCTGCACAGCGATTCCAAAGTGTTGCCTTCCTTCCTCGGGGTCCCCATGCGGCTGCCCTCCTGCTTCCGCGATGCCTCTGCCGTCCATCAGCGCTCTCCTGGCTCCCATCTAAACTGGCCATCCTGAATGAGCATGCGCGCAACTTCTCTCTCCTCTCTTAAGGCAGCCGCTCCCCCGACAACACGCTCACCACGTACAAGGACGTCCTGCGTGCTTGTACGTGGTGAGCGTGTTGTCAGGGGAAATCCGTACGAAATCAGGCACTTGCATGGAAATTTTTAAAAGAATGTAGCCCCAACTGCCAAAACCTTAGGCTTTAGCTGAAGGAATTGCTTCCGTTTAAACTGGGTTTGTCTAGAGACATCTGGAAAAATTATCACTCGTTGGCCACAAAATAGGTCTTATTTTTTCAAAAAATATAGTTTTAATATAGCTTGTTTTTCTAACTCTGTTTTGAAGGCCGCTAAAAGAGTTAATCGTTTATTAATTATATCTTTAGAAGATTCGAGAAACTGCGATACAATCAAACTATCAGGTGAAACAAGTTTTTCCATTTCGCCTTCCTCTGCTATTTCTTTAGAAGCTCTTGAAATGTAATAGAGGTTATCAAGTTCTAAGGCATCCACTTTAGTATAATGCAATATCTCCATCAAATACATTTTCAAGAGTTCTAAGGATGACAAATAATGTGTAATAGGAAAATTTAATAAACAAAGGTTTTTAGCTCTTATAGAATTCTCTAGTTTCTCTAATTTAGCATGAGTCACCATACCAACTTTAATATTAGAAGCAGCATTAACTTGTAAAGTATTTACAACTTGATCTAATTTTTCTAGCTTTTTTGCTGTTTCATCATGTTTTAACATCATGCTCATTAATTTTTACTGTTATATTTGATGAAAACTGGCATAAATTCAAAACAGTTTTTTGTAATGATGACTCCATTCTATTAATGCTTAGCCATACATCGTTTAGAGTGATCACTCTATCCTTAGGGAGAGCTTCAGAACCTTGCCCCGTGACCATCTGCACTGGGGTCAGCTGTTTGGCTCCTCCCAGTGGTTGTCCTAAAGTCTCCAGACAATAAAAATAATTGTAGGGAAGAAGCTGCTCCCTCGTTAAGTCCGGGGGGCGCTTCTAACCCTGAAGTACATAGTGGTTGAGGAGGTGGGGAAGGTTCTCCAGAGGATAGGGAAGCAGTTAAAGTATCTAAAGTTACCTTCTCTTCCACCCGTAGTAAGTCGAAAGTCATAAGATGACGATCCATTGGGCCCGTCATCAAAGTAGGTGAAATTACTTTGGCTTTTCTCTTACCCATTGTGGTAGGGTTAGATACCTCTACTTCCTACTCCTCCTGGGCTCCGAAGGGGCTTAAAAGGGAAGCCCCTTCGGCTCGTGACCCAAAGGCCGCGTACCGTGGCTAGCCCGGCAATTAAGGATCCTTGACAAGGACCCTCTCAGCTGGCTGGGTCGGACAGCAGCGGGACTGCCTGTCCCAATGTTGAAAGTGCTAAACAGCACTGGCGGCAGGTTCCCTTGCGGCTGATCTGGCAATTAAGGATCCTCGGCAAGGACCCTCTCAGTTGGCTGGGTCGCACAGCAGCGGGACTGCCTGTCCTGATGTTGAAAGTGCTAAACAGCACTAGCGGCCCAGTTGCTACATTCTGCCCTGTTAGTAATACACAACCAGTTCTTACTGGCTTCAACTGGCCCTAACAACAAGCTTATGAGTATGTATGTGTTTTTTACTGTTTGAACTTCAGGTTCTGTGAGATCAGCAGTAAGATAGTGCCCTGTATTTCACACGGGTATCTGATTGTCTCTCTTGGGGTCCCTGCAGATTGAGCCTTTGTCTGTTGGTAACTGACCTTCTTATTTGAGCCTCTGTGCTGCGCTGCATGTGTCTAGTAGTGGCATAGGATATATATGCCTAAAGGTTTATATATGCCTAACAGTTTCCAAGTTCGGGCTGTCTCTATGGGCATAATGACACTTCGCATCATCCTGCGGCCAAGACTCTCTTTCTCTATTTCTGAGAGGGCCTGGACTTAAGATTTCCATACTTATCACACTGGTTTCTCCTGTCGCCATTTTCTCATGGCACATGCTAGACGGACCCCCCGTCCAGACAGGAAGGGCTGTGCAGCTCCTAATCCGCGGAGGAGTGCGCGCTATGTGACTGTTAACCTCATCCCTGAAGCTCTCATTAGCGATGTGAGCTTTGTCTGATACCTGTTAGGATGCTGTTGTTTTCCACGGGGCGGTAGATGCAGCATCTTGATTGCGTCTAATACGTATTCACTTTAAAGGACATACGTATTTCGCTCACGTTGCATGGAGTTTGTACTGTTTTCATGATTCCAGTATACTCCTCTTTACATTGCGAAACTTGATTTTTCCTAGGAGAATTTCTTTCTTCTTACAGATCCTACAGTTCTCATCCTGCCGTTCCCTGACCTTCTGCACTTTATTCTGAGGGGATCTTGACTTCTTCCAATGACTCTTTAGGCTTTCTCATGAGGGAGAAGACACTATAATGTCAGGTCAGGAGGCTGTGAACATTTTTCAGGATGCTTGCAATTTTGCATCCTCCTCAGGTTTCTGGTTCGTTCTTGGAGTCTCTGTGTTTTGTGTTTCCCTTTTACGTGTTACTGGTCCTCAGGGCATTTCTTGTAGTTCTTCAGGAACTATGAGATGTTCCGCTTACTCATGGAGCCCAAGACGGGGGCATTGGACAGGCTGGATCTCATTCTGCTGAATTAGTTTCTCAGGGTTACACATTTCTACAGAAAACTGGGAGAATATTTACATTTTCACTATGGACTCTGAATCGGCACTAGGTTTGCTTGCCTCTCTTGGAGCAGTGCTTTCGGTTTTGGCACATGCCATTTCGCCTACCCAAGGCTTCACGAACATTTTAGAAAATGTGGGCAGTGGTAGCGTTTTGGCGCTACCAGACGATTCACCTAATTTCTTCTTGACTGACTGCTTGATTCGGACATCTTCCAGTCGGGCCATTTGACTGACACGAAAAGGGTGGTTTCTTTTCCTCAGTTCTTTGGATGTGAATCTTCGAATTTGCACAGCGCTATTTTCTCCTGTATTATTTATAGGTATATTGGGGAGATGTTTTTATTCATATAGGAGAGAAATGTGTTTCTTCCCAGAGACTAGGGCAATGGGTCTCAGTTTCAGGTTTGCATTCTTCTTTGGTCACCATGTCCAAGAGTATGGGATTCTGTACAGGTTCTAGGATCTATGTTGCTGACTCTGGGAACTTCGGCTTGCTTTCCCATTATAACGCTACAGCAGTCGCTTTTGTTCCGGTGGATCCCAGTATCTCAGGGCTCCAATTATTTGGTAGGCTCCTCAAGCATCGCTCTGTATGATTTGGTGGCTCAGCGAGAGTTCTCTTTTCAAAGGCATGCCTTGGTCGTTGCTGGACTAGCTCATGTCCACCGAACATGCTGGGCTGTCGGGTTGGGGAGCTCGGTGCCTTCCATCCTCAGCTCCAGGAGTCTGGTCTTAAGAGGCGACTCAGTACTTGTTCATTCTTCTACTCTGGAGCATGGTCAGGCTACCGTTTCTGGAGCTTCAGACCATTCTTCCGGAATGACGCTGAAGGTCTTTTCAGTCAGTATTATGATGGTATTTCTCTACAGCCTGGGCAGTAGGTGATGTACTCAGTTGGCTGGTAAAGTTGTGGTTCTACTTCAGTGGGTGGACCCTCATCTTCCTCTTCTGTTGGCAGATCATTTTATGGGTTAGGAAAAGAGTTTGGATAGACTTTCTCTCCCCGAAATCTGAGCATAGCCCATTTATTGTATGTTACAGTGTACAGCGCCTTGTACGCTCTAGAAAGTGTAAATGTTAGTGCTAGTGAAATCTTCTACATCCTGGATATTGAGAATTTTGGCTCAGGCGTTCCAGCTCTTTTTATGGAAGTGAGATCTCCTGGAACTAGACCTCATGGCCTCGTCTCAAAATTCTAAGCTTCCTAGCTTCTTTGGCAAGCACAGGGAATGGAAGTCAGAGGGGGTAGCAGCATGGCTTCTTTCTCGCCTCTGGTTTCTCTTTTTTCAGTGTTTTCCCCTCACTGATGATGGCTTGGATTTGCCATCTCAAGCTCACTTTCAGGGTACAGTATTTGTAGAATCTCTGGATTGGCTGTGCCATCCTTGCTATATGGATCTGATGAATCTTTCGACAGCCGGACTGTTGAGTTTCCTGGTATCTCCAGATTTGCTCACATAGGGTCCGATCAACATGGATATTCGTACTACTTTGGTATTGCGACCTAGCTTTTGAAAAGTCATGGCTGACGTGTAAGGGTTATGCGAAGCAAGTTGTTTCTTCTCTTATCTAGGCAATACAGTCGTCTTCACATGTGGCTTCTGCTTCCTTTTATAGATTTTTTCCTTTCTTGGGTACTTCTCAACATTTGCACCCTTCCAGAGTTCTTTTTTGGCGCAAGTGTATTGCCAAGGGCTTAGTGTTCAATTCCCTTCAGCTTCAAGTGCCATTCTTAGCTTGTTACAAGGGCTAGGTATATTGCTCTTCGCTTACTTCTCAGCTTCATATTGTTCAGTTCCTAAACGGAGTACGGTATATTCTTACACCTCTTAGAAAGCCCTGTCCGGAGTACAGTCTTAAGGTACTTCTTCGCAGTTTACCAAAGACTTCATTTCATCCTTGTCTTTTGAGACTCTAAAGGGCTGTGACATTGAACACGAGGTTTCATGTGCCCATGGCTTCAGCTCGGCGGTTTTCTGAGTTGCAGGCCTTGTTTGGCGGGGATTCCTATTTCTCATTTACGAAATCTGGGGTGTCAGTTCAGATGGTACCACAATTTCTTTCTAAGGGGGTGTCATCCTTTCTTTTAGTACACTCACTTTTCCTTTCTTCTTCCTGGGAGGAGAAATGGGGAGATGTGCTTTTATTCACTGCATTTTTTGAAAGTGCGTAGCGTTCTCCGCAAGCTAGGTTTAGTTGTTTAGATCACCTTTTTGTATTCTTCACGGGACGCCTCAAATGTATGGCGGTGTCCAAAACCTCCATCGCTCGATGGGTCCAGGAGGACGTTCTTTATTTACGCTTGCTTGATGGCAGGGAAGCGGTTGGCGAAAGAACTTCATGACCATTCCGTCAGAGCGATGGCTACTTCTTGGACTCAGTCCAGAGGTTTTTTCCATGGAGGAGTTTTGTCTCATGGCTACTTGGTCTTCCGAGAGTGCTTTCTCTCAGCAATACTGGTTGGATGTGGGGGCGCATGCGGTAGATGCGTTTAGTGCTTTGGTTGTTGCGGAGGCAGCGTTTGCTTCCCACCTAGATTGAGGATTGCTTTGCTACATTCCATTGGTCTCTGGATTCATCTGCTGCTGTTGCTAAGGAAGGAAAAATTATGTTCTTACCTATTAATTTTCTTTCCTTTAGACGCAGCAGATGAATCTAGAGCCCCACCCTTTCTGGATATTGTCTGTCGTTTTTTTTCTTTTCCAACTTTCGAAGTTTGTTATTATTGATGGTTGTATTCTGTTTTATTGCCTTTTGAGATTTGTTATGGGAAAGAAGTTTTTTACATGCTTTGCCTATTGATGGTTATGGATGTTTGGGCAAGGAGCTATATTGGAGATACAGGAGGAGTGTCAGCCAATAGGACCACCTGTTAATCAGTTTCTCTATCTCCGCCTGCTGGTAGATGTGTGCTATCCCATTAGTCTCTGGATTCATCTATTGCATATAAAGGAAAGAAAATTAACAGGTAAGAACATAATTTTTCCACTCTTCTGGAAAGATTACTGTATTGGCTCTGTTACTATTTCTGTTGGATCATTAACAGTCCTTACTAGCAGCATGCCATGGAAGTGCAATGGAATTTAATCATTGGCAGCGTAAAAAAAAAAAGTGAGTAGGGAGAACCTTGGTCTAGAAAAAAAATATTTTTAGGATAGGTGGGAATCGAGCTGTGTCAAGAACTTGAGATATGGACAGATGTGGAGACAAATGTTTTGTGTACAGCAGCATAAGTTGTATTCCTTGATATAGATCAGGGATCTCAAAGTCCCTCCTTGAGGGCTGCAATCCAGTAGGGTTTTCAGGATTTCCCCAATGAATATGCATTGAAAGCAGTGCATGCATATAGATCTCATGTATATTCATTGGGGAAATCCTTAAAACCCAGCTGGATTGCGGCCCTCAAGGAGGGACTTTGAGATCCCTGATATAGATCTATTTAGCATAAAACCCTGTACACTTTTGAGAGGATGCCTTGATTGTTTTGAAATTACTGTAAATACTTGAATATAAACAGATTTTTAGGACAAAAATTAGCCCAAAAATAAGGATCTTGGTTTATATTTGAGTCCCATCCCCTGCCCCCCCACCCAAGACTGGCATTGCGCCTACCTGTTCTCGTGCTCAAGGAAGCTGATGTCAATGTTCTGTGCTGGGCTGATGTGGGGCCTTGAGAATTTGTGCATGCTCAATGTCTGCTGGCTTCCGTCCTCGCCAGAATTCTCAGAGAGTGGGAGCTGGTGATCCCTGAGCATGTGCTGATGCCAAAGGCTCTGTATTGGACCAGCACAGAGCATTGGCATCTGCTTTCTTGACTACCAGAACAGGTAAGCATAATTCTGATCATTGGGGGAAGGGTGTGATGGAGGACAGCAACACCAGTCATTGGGGGAAGGGGGGGTGGCGGCGGTGAGGAAGAAGAGCAGCATCAGTCATGGGGTGATGCTCACTAAGCAATATCCCGTTTTTAATTTAGCTACTGATAATTCAGTGTTGCTAGAGTGAGATGTCTTGATTTAGCTCTGAGAATGTCCTGTTCGCCTCTATATGTGGGATATCCCAATGAGGCACAGAGAAAGTGTTTCCTTCATTAGATAGGTCTATTTCTCCAGCCTCAATTGGCTTGGGCCATGTTGCCTCTATTGTTTGCTTGAAGTACCTGTGTGTAAACCGTTTTGAGCATGGTTATAAAACTACACAAAGGCTGTATACAAGACCCTGTCCCTTTCCCTTATTCTAGAGTTGATACCTAAACCTGCCCCATGCCTGGCATTGCCTGAAAGTGATGGGACAGGAGAAGGATGTCCTCAAGATGTGTCCTTATTGGACATTTTAGCACAGTGGTCTCAAACTCAAACCCTTTGCAGGGCCGCATTTTGGATTTGTAGTACTTGGAGGGCCGCAGAAAAAATAGTTTGTCGGCATGCGTTTGTCTCGTGCGCTTAAGACTATGAACTGTACAGATGCAGGAAAGAACTTGTTGAGGTTACAGCAATGAGGCAGGCAACGTTCCAGAACAATGGTAACATACCGAGGGCCTCAAAATAGTACCTGGCGGGCCGTATGTGGCCCCCGGGCTGCGAGTTTGAGACCACTGTTTTAGCATAATGTTACCTAACAGCTTGGAAGGGCTTTTAAAAGCACAGTGGTTCATGATTCCCGGCAGACAGCAGTCATTGTTTCAGTGATGGGATAGTGAATTGAAAAAACATGTATCAAAATAAGAAAAATAGATATAGACAAAAATATAATCATTGACTACCTAAAGGTCTATCAAATGAGAATGCATGCCACTCCTCACAAATATAAATGTGCGTATGTGGATAAGGAAGAAAAAAAGGACCTCAGAAATCCAAACCATAGAACTGTCTGTTGGTTATCCCTGAATTCAATTATCTTTCATCGATCCAAAAACCCCACAAAAAAGCTTATTTTTGTGCTTTAATCTTTCTTATATATTATATATTTCCTTGTGATTATTTTTTTTTTGCAAGATTTCAAAATTGACCTTTTAACTTGTTTATAAATCTGGCACAGTTAGCACCATACAATACTGATTCAGACTTAATGCAACACACTTAGTGCTGCAAGGCACTGAATTGGTGATGCTACTACTGAACAAAAGTTGCAGTTGTGCACGTATTAAACCAATGTATCGCAACTAACAAAAAAGTTTTTTTTTTTTAAATTCTTTATTTTCATTTTATAGTATTGACATAATATTAGTCAAAACAAGAAAATAATACAACTCAGTTCATACATTAAAATGAGACAATAGGTAATAATGAAAATATACAATTGAAATACAAGAACAAAACAAAATTTTTCTTTCTCATACGGCAAAAACATTAGACCCAAATATGAATTTTTACTGGTTTGTATCATTAGACCTCAACCTTGATAGGCGGTATATAAAATCCTAATAAATCCTAATAATTAAGGGGGGAGAAAGCTTTACAATGGCTGTATTATTTATCAAATAATACAAAGAAAATAAAAGATGGTAGCAGGAGAGAACAAAAACCAAAAACCTTATACTTGAGCAGGTTGAGACTGAAATTCTCTCAAGAATTTTAAGTTTGCTCTTTAGCAGAAATAAATTTTATCAACTGCTGAGGTTCAAAGAAAATAAATCTATTCCCTTGATAGGTCATTACACATTTACAGGGGAATCTGAGTACAAACGTCGCACCTAATTGCAGAACCCTTGGTCTCAAAATTAGAAATTGTTTTCTTCTCTTTTGGGTCATTCGTGACACGTCTGGATACATTCTCACTGTTTTAGTCATAAATGGTACATCTTTAAACTTAAAAAACAATTTAAGCATCCATTCCCTGTCAGCATCTATAGCAAATTGTACAAGTAGCGTAGCAGTTGCCGGTATCTCTTCACCTGACCTCTCAAGGAAATTTGTCAAATCCAAACTATCAGCAGACTGATTCTGCTGGTTTGGTTTTTGAACAAATGCTCTGGTTGGTAAATAATATATTTTAGTGAGAGGCGGATAGGAGGTTTCAGGAACTTTCAAAACTTCTTTCAAATACTTTTAAAATGTATCCTGCGCTGAGATAAGTGGTAATTTTGGAAAGTTAATAATCCAAAGATTACTTCTTCTAGTCATATTTTCCAACATTTCCACCTTAAAATTAAGGTTTCCACTATCTCTTACCCAGACCGAAGCCTGGGACTCCACTGTTTTTATTCTAGTTTCATGTCCATCCACTTTATTTTCAACGCTGGATATCCTGTTTTTCATTTCCAAATTTTCAGACACAACAGAGGTATAACGTGTGGTAAATTGCTGCATTTGGGTCCCCTAAGAGATTTGCAAACTAGATATTGCTTCCCAAATTGTCTCCATATTGAAAACCTTGGGCCTCTGCATTGGTATCAGTTCAGCACCCAGATCCTCTGATGAAAAAGTACCTAGAACTTCAGCAGGCGATGAAGTCAGTGTCAGGAAATCCTGAGGCAGTTTCTGTTCCAGCTCCTCCGAATGCACAGATGGTTGATTTGGCTTCACCCCTCCTCCTGCTGGGCCGACTCCCGATCTCAGCAGGTCTGGAGAGTAAACACCCCGGGGTATTTCCTCTACCGTCGACTGGCCAAACGCCCCCGAACAACTCGGAGGACTTTGCTCTTCCATCGACCGGTCAAACGCCTCTGGGCGACTCGGAGGACTCCGCTCTTCCGGGGTTATAGATGTTGCCTCGAGGGAGAGCGGTAACGCTTCAGCCAGCGTGTCTCTCCCAGCCGAGAAAGCCTCCGGTTGTGTTGGTGTCCCTCGCTGAAGAAAGGCGTCCATCGGGCCCGTTGCTGCTGGCAAGGATTCGTCGGGAAAAACCCGAAGTTTGGACTTTCGTTTCACCATTTCAAAGGTAACAGCAGTCCGGGAACATCCGTGGCGTCTAACTCCAGCCACCCGCGGCCATCTTCCTTAAGCCACTCCCCCCTCAACTAACAAAAAAGTTTGTATGTTATCAAAAGCACATAATCTAAAATAGACAATCGCTTATTTCATAACACAGATGTACTAACTCCACCAACTATCATAACATAACATTGTACTTATAAACCACATAACCATAAGTTCAATGTGGTGAACAAAAGATTAAAAATAACATAAGGATGATTTAAATTCACCCACCAAATATTTTGAAAAAAGATGAGTTTTTAGTTGAGTTCTAAAGTGCTTGTAAGAACAAGCACTATTCAGCAGTGGCCTAAATTTCCTGTCATAGAGAGCAGTCTGAAATGCTAGTATATGTTCCAAGGATTTCTTGCTCTTACAACCTTGAGCAGATGGGAAATTAAACAATGCATGTGATTCTCTCCTATGTTTATGGAATGCTATGAGGAATCTATCAGACATATACATTGGAGCAATACCATACTCAACTTTGTAACAAAGGCTTAAACAAAATGCACGCCTCCACTAGAAGCCAATGCAACTAACAGTAGAAAGGAGTCACATGATTGTATTTCTTTAGACCATAAATTAGATTGACTCCCGTATTCTGAATCAATCTAAGCCTAGCCGACAGAAATTTTAAAGTAAGTTTCAACAATTCAATTTCTGTTCCAATCTCTCAAACATATGGAGACCCACAGGCCACCCCTACTCATCTTCTGTCACCCCTACGCTTACCCCTACGCTTCAACATCTTCCTAGTCCCTCTTCTTACCCTAGCACAGGGGTAGGCAATTCCGGTCCTCGAGAGCCGGAGCCAGGTCAGGTTTTCAGGATATCTACAATAAATATGCATGAGATCGATTTGCATCTCAAGGAGGTAGTGCATGCAAATCCATCTCAAACATATTCATTGTGGATATCCTGAAAACCTGACCTGGTTCCGGCTCTCAAGGACTGGAATTGCCTACTTCTGTCCTAGCACAATGCCAGACATGGGCAACTCCGGTCCTTGAGGGCCGGAATCCAATCGGGTTTTCAGGATTTCCCCAATGAATATGCATTGAAAACAGTGCATGCAAATAGATCTCATGCATATTCATTGGGGAAATCCTGAAAACCTGATTGACTTCCGGTCCTCAAGGACTGGAGTTGCCCATGCCTGGTCTATGCATATGCAAACGACTTCCAATTGTTCCACCCCATTAACCCCACATTCGCAGATGATATATGGGAAATAAACTCCAAACTAGACAAAATCAGTTCTTAGCTTAACCACAATAAACTTGCACTGAATATAGCCAAAAAAAGAGGTATCCTATATCCGGCCTCAGACAAAGAAGACCCGAGTACACTGATATACATAGATTCCAGCCCCATACAAAAAATTCATCCAAATATCTTAACCCCCCCATTCCCATACTCCCAGATAAATTCTCCCCTAAAACCCCCACATAGAATACCTCTTCCTCCCCAAAACACCTACCAAGCAAACAGATCCCTGAAATGTATTGTAATCTTATCTGTACTCTAACTGTAATCTATTTGTTATATCACACAGTTATGCACTGTCAATTTACTTTCCAATTTGTAAGTTCCTTCGGAATCCATCCAGCTATCTCTCCTCTGTTGTAAAAAAAAAAACAACAAACCTCGTTGTATCTTCACTGGAAATGTCCAGTCAACTCTTTTGTAATCCACCTTGAACTGCAAGGTATAGGCGGAATAGAAATCCCTAATGTAATGTAATGTAATATAATACAGATTTAAACTAAAATAAAACTCCTGTGGGTCATCCTTGACAAAGACTTCAATTATCATGACCAAATCGGTGTTGGTACTAAACATTGTTTCTACAAACTCGGATTAATATGATCCATAACATCTCTTTTTAACCTTTCTTCTGTTAAAATTTTGATTCACTCACTTTTCATTTCTCACATATACTACTGTAATTCTTTATATCACCGCATAGAACAAAAAGAAATCTGCAGATTGCAACTCTTGCAAAATACTGCCATTAAACTCATACACAAGACAAAGAAATATGATCACGTTACTCCTCTACTCCACGAGATAACGGGAACTCACGGCAACCATTTTTGATGACGGATCTGCATGGGGCAGGAGCGTAGGAATATCACTCCTGCCTCGTGTCACCGCTAGACCACCAGGTAAGGTCTGGAGAGGTCCGGGACGCAGAGATGGATCAGATTCAGCCTTTAAAAAAATAGAAAGCAAAAAATCGCGAATAACCGAATTTGCAAGTACTAACCCCACGGATTCGGAGGGAGAAGTGTACTGGCACTTCCAGACCTGTCAGATTTTGGAGCGCTGAAAACTGGTGCTTCATTTTGTGCATCGATCGGAGTGCTCATTTTAATATTGATGAGCTTGTTGTAATCTATTTGCATACGATTATCAGAGGCTGTTACAAACCACGTAAAAGTCTGCGATTTGCATTTTGGGCATTGATAGATGCAATACTTTGATGCTAAACAGGTTTAATATTCATTTTGAGCATATAGACCCAAGACCTTTGCCTTTAAGACCAAGGTATTGAGGTCACAGGCTTGATTCACATTTGAGATAGTTATATTAAATCATGGGGAGCTTCTATTAGGTGAGGGTAAAGGCCATGAGTTATTGTGGGGGGAAAAATGTATTTTACATGGCTAGGTAAGGATGCCCTCTCTTTTGGCAATGGAGACATCCACATTGATATGAGAAAGTGCATGAGATGAACGTATCTTTAAAGCGTAGAAAACATTTTGGGAAATCCTTGCTAGAATATATTCAGACTTCATCTTTGAGGGCTAGGAGTATGATATTAAACAGACTACATCTGTAACCTTACTTAAGTAGAATTCTGGTATGGAGGGAGGGCTTTTCTTATCCCAGGACAAGCAGGCAGCATATTCTCAACATGTGGGTGACGTCACTGATGGAACCCCCTAGCGGACGCTTTCGCAAGCAGACTTGCTTGAAGACCTTCAAGTTTGCGATTAGACCGCACATGCGCGAGTGCCCCTCCTGCCCGACCTAGGGCATGCATCTCCTCAGCGTGGCCACAGTTCTATGTTTTCCGCGTTGGGGGACTCCGGATGTAGATCTGTTCATGTCCCCTCTCAATCACAAGTTGCCCCGCTTCTGTTCCAGGGTTTACACCCCGCTCAGGATCGAGGTGGATGCCTTTCGGCTGGATTAGACGAACCTGTTTCTGTATATGTTCCCTCCATTCCCTCTGATTCTGAAAACTCGTCAAGCTCAAGTCCACGCGTGACACCATGATTCTGATAGCTCCTCGGTGGCCCCAACAGCTGTGGTTCTCCCTTCTGTCGCAACTCAGTTCCCGGGAGCCTCTTCTTCTGCCTGTTTTTCTTCTCTGCTTACGCAGAGTCGGGGTTCTCTGCTTCATCCCAACCTGCAGTCTCTGCACTTAGCAGCTTGGTTCCTCAAGACTTAATGCCTTTGTTCCAGTTCTCCCAGCCTGTGCTGGACGTCCTGGAGGCATCTTGGAAGGAGTTCACTCGCCAGTGTTACCATCAGAAGTGGACCCGCTATTCTTCTTGGTGTGCTACTCGTCAGCAGGAGCCGCTCTCTGCCTCCTTGGTGGCTGTCCTGGATTATCTGTTACACTTATCTGGTGCTGGACTCAAGTCCACTTCGGTTCGAGTTCACCTTAGTGCCATTGCTGCTTTTCATCAGCTGATTGACGGGAAGCCTATCTCAGTTCATCCTGTGGTTTCCCGTTTCATGAAGGGCCTTTTCCACGTTCATCCGTCCCTTAAACCTCCTCCTGTGGTTTGGGATCTTAACGTGGTCCTTGCTCAATTGATGAAACCCCCGTTCGAGCCGCTGGTGCGGGCTCACTTGAAGTTTCTCACTTGGAAGGTTGTTTTTCTTATTGTCCTCACTTCTGCCTGTCGGGTCAGTGAGCTTCAAGCCTTGGTGGCGGACCCACCCTTCACTGTCTTCCATCATGATAAGGTGGTTCTCCGTACCCATCCTAAGTTCCTGCCTAAGGTTGTTTCTGATTTTCACCTCAACCAATCTATTGTTCTTCCTGTGTTTTTTTCGAAGCCCCATTCTCACCCTGGAGAAGTGGCTCTGCATTCTCTTGATTGTAAGCGTGCGCTGGCCTTCTACTTGAAGTGCACCGCTCCTCATCGTTCTGTTCCCCAGCTGTTCCTCTCTTTCGGTCCTAATCGCTTGGGTCACTCTGTTTCTAAGCGGACCATTTCTAACTGGTTGGCCGCTTGTATCTCTTTCTGTTACGCTCAGGCTGGTCTCTCCCTGCCGGGTCGAGTCACAGGCCACAAGGTCAGAGCAATGGCGGCGTCTGTTGCTTTCCTTCGCTCGATTCCCATTGAGGAAATCTGTAAGGCTGCCACTTGGTCCTCGGTTCATATTTTCACCTCTCGCTATTGCCTGGATACTTTTTCCAGGCGTGATGGCCATTTTGGCCAGTCAGTTTTGCAAAATCTGTTCTCCTAAATTGCCAACTCTCCCTCCATCCCATTCTGGTTAGCTTGGAGGTCTCCCACATGTAGAGAATATGCTGCCTGCTTGTCCTGGGATAAAGCACAGTTACTTACCGTCACAGGTGCTATCCAGGGAAAGCAGGCAGATATTTTTGCAACTCACCCACCTCCCCATGGTTGGCTTCTTTGCTAGCTATCTGAACTGAGGCCACGCTGAGGAGATGCATGCCATAGGTCGGACGGGCGGGGCACTCGTGCATGCGTGGTCCAATCAGAAGCTTGAAGGTCTTCAAGGAAGTCTGCTTGCGAAAGCATCCGCTAGGGGGTCCGTCGGTGACGTCACCCACATGTTGAGAATACCTATTACAGTAAGTAACTGTGCTTTTTGGGAAATAGTGTGGGTGGATAGGAGTTTAGGATAATGCTTGAACTCATTTATAGGCTTCCTGGCTTAATCTTAGAGTGGTGAAGGGCTATAAGAATCGAGGCCCTTCTCTTTTGCAGACTATACTGTGCTAGCTTGTTACCTTCCCAGGCTGAAGGAGAACTGAAAATGCTGCTCCAGCACATGAAATCACAACTACCTCCTGTGTGCCAGGAAAATTAGAATGTGAAGATAGGCCATCAGATTGAGGAAGGCAAGAAATTCTGCTATGACCAAACAAATGTTCTCCATGCAGAAGTGCAGTATCTTCAGAGTCACAGAGTCTAGAATTGGTCTGCAGTTATCTTGAGCCTGTCTTATGCACAATGAAGTATATAGAGTATGTGCCCAAGCCCAAGGCTGTGTCTCGGACTGGCTATATGGTTCGCAGAACTAGTAGTCTGAACTTTTGGAGGGCTTGTCTCCAGCCAGCTGACCAGAGATGCTAGCCGGGGGGAAGGGGGGGAGAACAACAGAAGTCAATTTTGTACCCCTTCTAGATTATGTATAGAACCCAGCAGTCTGCACCAATCTCAAGACCAGACCGACCAAAAAGCCAACAGCCTGTCCACTATCTGGAGGAGCTCAGCCTCTGGTCTCTTAGGGGCTGGTGAGGGGTGAGAGCCTGAGGCTTGCTTTCTCTTGTCCCCACTGAATCTGATGTGATCCCTGAAAGGGTCTTTGCGTCATTTGGCCTTCTGAATACACAGTCTTCAATTTCTCTCTTTTCATTGTCTCCCTACAGCTTGCCACCTCTTTCCCTCACCCCTTCCTCTCACTAACTCTAACCTCTTCCCCCAATCTAGTATATACCCTTTTAACTTTATCCCCTCCTTCCATCCAGTATGTGCTGTCTCTCTCCTCCCCACTTCATCCAGCGTCTGCTTCCCCCTTCTCTCTCTTCCCGTGTTCCATCCAGCGTCTGCAACCCTTCTCTCTCTCCCTCCCCGTGTTCCATCCAGCGTCTGCAACTCTTCTCTCTCTCTCCCTCTCCCCGTGTTCCATCCAGCATCTGCAACCCTTCTCTCTCTCTCTCTCCCCCCCGTGTTCCATCCAGTGTCTGCTCCCCCCCTCTCGCCCATCTTCCATCCAGCGTCTGCTCCCCCCTTTCTCGCCCATCTTCCATCCAGCGTCTGCTCCCCCCTCTCTCGCCCATCTTCCATCTAGCGTCTGCTCCTCCCTCTCTCGCCCATCTTCCATCCAGCGTCTGCTCCCCCCTCTCTTGCCCATCTTCCATCTAGCGTCTGCTCCTCCCACTCTCGCCCATCTTCCATCCAGCGTCTGCTCCTCCCTCTCTCGCCCATCTTCCATCCAGCATCTGCTCCCCGCTCTCTCGCCCATCTTCCATCCAGCGTCTGCTCCCCCGTCTCACCCCATCTTCCATCCAGCGTCTGCTCCCCCCATCTTCCATCCAGCGTCTGCTCCCCCCATCTTCCATCCAGCATCTGCTCCCCCCTCTCTTGCCCATCTTCCATCCAGCATCTGCTCCCCCCTCTCTCCCCCATCTTCCATCCAGCATCTGTTCCCCCCTCTCTCTCCCCGTCTTCCATCCAGCGTCTGCTCCTTCCTCTCTCACCCATCTTCCATCCAGCGTCTGCTCCCCTCCTCTCTCGCCCATCTTCCATCCAGCGTCTGCTCCCCCCTCTCTCACCCCATCTTCCATCCAGCATCTGCTCCCCCCATCTTCCATCCAGCATCTGCTCCCCCATCTTCCATCCAGCGTCTGCTCCCCCCTCTCTCACCCCATCTTCCATCCAGCATCTGCTCCCCCCATCTTCCATCCAGCGTCTACTCCCCCATCTTCCATCCAGCGTCTGTTCCCCCCTCTCTCTCCCCGTCTTCCATCCAGCGTCTGCTCCCCCCCCTCTCTCCCCGTCTTCCATCCAGCGTCTGCTCCCCCCTCTCTCTCCCCGTCTTCCATCCAGCGTCTGCTCCCCCCTCTCTCTCTCCCCCGTCTTCCATTCAGCGTCTGCTCCCACACTCTCTCTGTCTTCCATTCAGCGTCTGCTCCCACTCTCTCTCCCCTGTCTCTCTCTCCCCCTGTCTTCTATCCAGTGTCTGTCGTCGTCCTCCCCTTTCTCCACACAATAATCCTGAAGCGCCACTCACCCTCTTGCTTTTCAAAACCAAAGTTTTTGCGCTCAGAGGGCCCCTGATGCAGCTTCCCTGACTCTTCTTTGACGAAATGTGCTATCCTCCATGCACACAAACCTCCGCCGCCACCACCCTCCATGCACGCCCCACTCCCCATCGCACTTACCATTAGCACTGGAAACCTGCTGCTGCCATCGATGCTGTATTCTGAACCAGTGTGGGGCCTTGAGCATCTGTGCATGTTCAATGCTTGCCTGCTCCTGCCTTCTCTGAGAATCTTGGAGAGGGCAGGAGCTGGCAGGCTTTGAGCATGCACAGATGCTCAAAGCGCTGCACTGGATCAGAATATAGCATTGACGACGGCAGCAGGTTTCCAGTGCTAATGGTAAACGTGATGTCGGGGAGTGGGGCATGCATGGAGGTAGGTGGCGGCGGCAGGAGTTTGTGCATGCAGGAAGGGGGGAATTGCTTTATTGAAGATTACCGCCCTGGTGGTCATCAGGAGTTGAATGGAGGACAGCTGTGCCATCAATTGGGTGGTTGCTCAAATATAAACGGAAACCCCCATTTTTGGGCCAATTTTTTGCCCCAAAATCTCAGTTTATATTTGAGTATATAACGGTAGTTTTGAGTTAGCTATCCATTCCAAAATAGAAGAGTAGTATTGATCCCTTGTCAGTTTAGATTCCATTCAGTTGTGTGTGGTAACATGACTTGTTCGACTAAACCATCTTTAGCAAACACCCTATAGTTAAGAAACTTTAGTGAATTTTTATTGAAAAGCATGAGGAATAAACTTTGCAAAATGCTTACTTTTCTCCAAGTCATTTGCGATTTCCCTACTCCTTTCCAGTGTAATGGGATTTTAGAACATGGTACAGTGCTTACACTTGGTGCTTTAGGGAATTATGTAAACAAATTTAATTTTATTATGCATGATGTAGCTGTAGGCTTTACCTGATTATTTTGCCCCATGCTTGATGCTTTAAACGTCCTTGATTATGTACAGATCTGGAAGTGATCACTGGAATCCCTGCTGAAATCCCTCGCATCAGAGAAGCTGTGACCAGAGAGAGGCGACACCTCTGTCTTCAGTTACTGAGCCCTTCTGGTACAAGGGTGTCTACTCTCTGCTACATTAGCAGGACAAATCACCTGGCTGTGGGGTTTTCTGATGGCTATCTTTCACTTTGGAACATGAAAACCTTGAAAAGGGAGTAAGTACAACTTCAGGATGCAGTATATATGTTTGTTTTTTTTATTGCTTTTGTGCAAAGCTAAAGCAGAAGGAAATCTGGGGAATGAAAAAATATTGAACTTGCAGAAATCTTGAGTGATCATGTGATGTGTACTCATTTTTAGCTGACTTTTTTTTTTAACAGCTTACTCATGTTTAATTGACACATCCATTGCAAACTTAGCCATTAAAGTAAATCTTATGTCTGTAATTATGTATTTCTAGTTCAAAATGTGTAGTGGTCCTGTGATAGGGTTCTGTATCTCAACTTGTAAGTTGCTTGCAGAAAACTGTCAAGCATGTTTCAAACTAGAGAATTACACAGGGAAAAAATTTGTCCCCATCCCTGCAAGCCATCTGATCCCATCTGCACAAATCTCAAATAGTTATGATTTTATACTGAACTTATTTTATTAAAGTATAAAAAGAAACAATATTCTGTACAATTGTCATTTTATAAACACAAATAATACACAGCAAGAATCAACAAACCCATGTCCTCCCCTCCACTATCAAGAAAACTGAATAAGCCAAATTATTACAGAATGCTACACAGAAAAATCATGCTAACAAAATACCACAGTCACACATTACAGAAATAGTGTTAGGGGAGTGCACCTAGGGCAACTGCCCCTTGGTCAGAGAGAACCCTAAGCCAGCTGGAAGCTAAAGAAGCAGGCCTGGGCTTTGCAGTCCCCAGGTATGTCTAACATCAGCTCTAGCAGGATACATATTTCAGATCTGATAGATTGTAATCACAAAATAGAAAATAAAAGTTTTTTCCTACCTTTTTGGTGTCTCATCATTTTATTCTTCAAATCATGTTGGTCTAAGGCGCTGGTCTCAGTTTTGTTTTGTCTTCTCTTAACTCACTTGCCAGGGTCTCCTGCCCATTTGACATTTCTTCTTTCTCAATGCTCACCATCCTTCTTCTATCTCTGTATATGTATTGTTCCCCAAGTTAAGCATCTTCCTTCTCTATCTCTTATACTTCCCTTTCTAGTATTTCCCCTGTGCCCATCTCCCTGCCTTCATCTCACCATTCTATGTTCCCCTCCCACCGTGTACATGGAGTGGGGAAAGAGATCCAAGGTGCATCTCTCCTAATCCCTCTACTGCCACATCTAACATTTCTCCCTCTCTTATCACCCAGATCATGTGCTGTATTTTTCACCATTACCCAACCATGTCCAAAATTTCTCCTGTCACCCCTCTCCAGCACCATGCCACACCTCTACTTCCATCACTATGTCCAACATTCCTCCCCTTGCATCCCCTTTAATCTATCACTGTTCCCTCTCCACCACCATATCCAACATTTCTCCCTCTCATCCTTCTCGGGCCTGTTTACCCCATATCATGCCATATTTGTGCTGGATGACCGGCTGACGAGCGTCCATGTCTTGTGTGCAACGGATCATATGGGGGAGGGGCGGGTGCCTCTGGCTCAGCCTCCTCTGAGTCTTCCAGGACTGGGGATCTGCAGCAGGTGCATTCCCAGGGGAAGAGACCCTTATCCAGGACCCTCCAAAAATGTATTGGTTTTTGGCCCTAGGGATTAAAGCAGTAGCTTCCTCTTCCTTTTTGACATGTGCTTGTCATACTCACTTGTCTTGGTCCTCTGACCCGAAGGATGAGGAAGACCCCCAAAGTCTCCTCTCTGGGGTGAACTATATTGCAGATGCTCTGTATGATCTTAGTTATGAGCAAGGTCTTGGTCTATGCTATCTCCACCTGACAGATACTCTGGATCAGGCAGTGAGTAGGAGATTCTACCTTTTAAAGCTATGCTGAGCTAGTTTCCCTTCCAGGGGCAGATGCTGTTTTGTAAGGGCCAAGATTACCTGATGGCCAGTACGTTGGACTGTCTCCCCAAGTCCTTGCTGGAAAAACAGACCCGGAGTTCAGGACAAGGTAGTTTTCGAGGCTCCTGAAAATTTTGTGCATGTATAGGAGGTCAAGTGATGCAGAGACCCTTTCAGAGACCACATTGGAGATTCAGTGGAGGCAGGAGACAGCAAATTCCAGGCTTTCGCTCCTCAGCAGCCCCTAAGAAAGCACTATGACACCAGGTCAAGGGTCAAGCTCCCCCAGATAGGTGGCAGGCTGTTGACCTTTTGGTCGGTCTGGTCTCAGATTGGTGCAGACTGCTGGGTTCTAGATGTTGTCCAGGAGGGGATACAAAATTGAGTCCTGTGCCCCCCTCCCCCCACCAAACCGCTTAGTTACCGGGTAATTCTCCGATCGACCAGAGAGCCCTTAACATTCGCTCTATGACAGTGTTTCTCAACTCGGTCCTGGAGTACCCCCTTACCAGTCAGGTTTTCAAGATATCCACAATGAATTTGCATGAAAGAAATTTGCATATAATGGAGACAGTGTATGCAAATCAAGTTTATGCAAATTCAGTGTGGATATCCTGAAAACTTGATTGGCAAGGGGGTACTCCAGGACTGAGTTGAGTCATTGTTCTATGGTACAAAAGTTACTGGCTTTTTGGGCTCGGAGAGATATTCCATATACTTCATTGTACCAACGAGAGGCTCAGACAACTGGAGGCTGATTCTATACCTCAAGTCAGTCAATGCAGCACTGAAGGTACCACACTTCTGCATGGAGACAGTGCAGTTGGTCATAGCGGTGCTGGAGGAAGTTTCTTAGGCCTCTGTCAAATCGAGGGAGGTATCTCCATATTCCCATCTTCCCAGCTCAAAGGAGGTACTTTACAATTTCATGTGCTGGAGCAGCATTTTCAGTTTTCCATGTTCCCCTTCAGCCTGGCCATGGTACCTTACACCTTTACCGTGGTGGTGGTGGTAGTAGTGCACCTTAGCAAAGCTGGGATTTAGGTGCACCCATATTTACAGAGCTCTGTACAAAGAGGGAGGTGAGTTGGTGGTTTTGAGAGTGGTGCGACTCCTCCAAGAATGGGGCTCATAGTCAACTTAAAGAAGAGATTTCTAGAGCTGACTTGGTGCCTGGAGTATCTGGGAGTCTTGTTCGACACAGCCCTGGGCCAAGTGTTTCTTCCAGAGCTATGCATACTGAAGCTCCAGAAGCAGATTTTGGAGCTGCTACAGAAGTTGGCTCCCATGGAGTGGCATTATCTACAGGTGCAAGGATCGATGGCGGTGACCATAGATGAGGTTCCTTGGACCAGAGCGCACATGAGACCCCTCCAAGACACTTGCTGGTCCCATCATAAGGACTCGCTAGATCAGCTGCTCTCCTGGCTACCTACAATGACGAGCAGCCTACAGTGGTGGCTGCAGATAGCTGCCATTTCCAGGATCATGTCTCTTTGCATCTTCTCCTGGGTGGTACTAACAACCGATGCCAGCCTATTCAGTTGAGAGGGGTCATTGCAACGGATGCCCAGTCCAGGAATATTGGGACTTTGTTTCAGTGAAAGTGGTCTATAAATCGCCTGCAGATTAGTTATTCATCTAGCACTTCTGGCACTGGAGAAGTTTCTGGAAGGCAAGGCAGCCAGTCTTCTCAGACAATGCGACAGCAGTAGCATATATCAACAGGCAAAGAGGCACCTGAAACCCCCAGTTACTTCTAGAAGCTCAGTTCCTCTTCGGTGGGCAGAAGCTCATTTTCAGGCTCTCTGACATGCACGTGGCAAGGGTGGGAAATGTGCAGGCTGACTTTCTCAGTTGGCAGACTCTCAACCTGGGGGAATGGTCACGGTCTTCACAGGTATTCAATGCCATAGTTCGACGGTGGAGGCCTCCACAGATGGATCTGATGGCCACGGCAGTGAATGCCAAGATGCTTTTGCTTCTATAGCCGCAGATTTGAGCATGAAAGTGAAGAATTGGATGCGTTACTCCAATTGTAGTTGGAGAACGAGCTCTTGTATGTGTTTCCCTCATGGCTCATGCTCGGTCGAGTCATCTGCAGGATTGTGATCTATCCCAGATTAGTAGTTTTGATAGCATCTGATTGACCTTGCAGATATGTGGATCTATAGGGAAAATGTTTGAGTTCCTGATTTGTAACCTGTTCTGGGTTCCTTTGGGAGGATGGGCTAAAATATCAAATAAATAGTATATCTCCAGAGGGACGAAGGTTTCAGACTGCCAGTCCAAGTGGATTAAATCACTCAGGAACTGGTTCCTATATAGCAGGGGTGCCCACACGTTTTGGGCTTGCAAGCTACTTTTAAAATGACCAAAATGATCTACCAACAATAAAATTTAAAAAACCCCCACAAAGCACACTGTACACAGAGAAAATGTTAATTATCATTTATGTTCCATGGGTTTTCAAAGAGGTCAAGGCAGATGACTTTATGCAATGTCACTTCAGTAACACTATACAAAAATAGACAAATATATTCCCCCCTCCTTTAAAACTGAACCACGATAGCGTTTTTTTAGCGCAGGGAGCTGCACTGAATGCCCTGTACTGCTCTCGATGTTCATAGGCTCTCTGCGCTAAAAAATGCTATTGAGGTTTAGTAAAAGGGGGCCATAGTGCAAAATATAGACAGCAGATATAAATTCTCAAAACGGACACATTTTGATCACTAAATTGAAAATAAAATCATTTTTCCTACCTTTGTTGTCTGGTGATTTCATGAGTCTCTGGTTGTACTTTCTTCTTCTGACTGTGCATCCAATATTTCTTCCCTTCTTTCAACCTCCTGTATGCTTCCTCTTCTCCAGACCTCATTCCCTCCCCCAACTTTTTCTTCCTCTCTCCCTGCCCCTCCCCTTTCTTTCTTTCTGTCTTTCTCTCTTCATGCCTCCTTTCTTTCTTTCTCTCTCCATGCCCCCTTTCTTTCTTTCCGTCTCCCTGTCTTTCTTTCTCCATATTCTCTTTCTTCCCCCCCCCCGAGGTAAACAATATTTTAATAGTTTAAAAGGTTGTACACAACAAAACAGTCTTGTGTATGGTTTCCTCCCTTCTTTTTGAGGTGCCCTACTCGTCAGTTTCTTGATTGCTGTATCAATATCTGGGGTCTGCTCCTTCACCTGGTTTTACTGATCAAGAAATAAAGCAATCCTGAAACATGTTCCCTTCAGTACTGTCTTCCTGTGGATTCTTAGTGGAAGCCTTTATTTCCTTTGCAACTTTCTGTTTCTCTCTCTTAGTTTTAGCTGGAGGAGGTTCTTTCTTTCTTTCTCTTCTTCCTCTCGCGTCTATCATCTGAGTCACTGCAGGAGCTGGATGAGCTCAAGTTCTCTTTGGTCTTAGGCATTCTAAGCCAAGAACCCTCACCAACACCTTCGTTCATGCTGCATCGAAAAACCAGAACAGACCTCTGTACAGACCACTATCTCCATGCTCCCTTTCTGTCTGTCTTCCTGACCCCCTTTCTTTCTCCCTCCCTGCCCTCCCCCAAGCCACCGCTGCCGCAATCGGGGAACAGGTCGCTATTGTAAAGAGGACGCTGAAGCGCCGGGCTAACCAACCTTCCCCACCCGACGTCAATTCTAACGTCGGAAAGGAAGTTCCGGGCCAGCCAGGCAGCGATTGGCTGGACCAGAACTTCCTCTCCGATGTCAGAATTGATGTCGGGTGAGGAAGGTTGGTCGGCCCTGCACTTCAGTGTCCTCTTCACAAGGTTGGGAAGCAGGTAGAATGGAAGGCAACGCGAGTCTATCATGGAGCCCGAGATGGGTTCCGCGATCCACTCGCGTTTATTTATTTATTTATTTATTTAGATTTATATCCCGTTCTCCCAGTAGCTCAGAACGGTCTACAAGTAAACATACACAGTAGAAGTAATTAGGCAAATAAGATGTACAATAGGTTTAGATGCTTGGACATACAAGATTGTGCAGTATTTATCAGGGTACAAACAATTTTTCAGAGTACAGACAGTTTATCAGAGTACAGACTAAGAGAGGACTATACTGAAATTTAGGAGAAGTTAAATAGGGGAGAGAAGAGAGAGGTGGGGTTTAAGGGTGGGTGTAGACTGAGGGAGACCTTTAGTTGAAGAGGAGGGTCTTTACCATTTTACGGAATGTCAATAAAGAGTTCTGTTGCCTGAGTTGGGGGGGGGAGTTTATTCCAGAGATGTGGGATGAAGTGGCTGTAGGATCGTTTGCGGGCAGTTTCTGAGAGGAGGGACCTTCCAGGGGGAATGCATAGGCGTATTTCCGATTTTGAGCGGAGGGTGCGAGTGGGGGTGTAGATGGGAAGCTTAGATTTTATGTAGGAGGGGGTGGTGGCATAAATTCTCTTGTGGGCTACTGCTAGGGCCTTGAAAGCACAGCGCTGGCTAATTGGGAGCCAGTGTTCAGCGCGGAGTGCTGGGGAGACGGGATCATGGTAGTTGAGGTTGTGTAGGAGGCGGATAGCTGCATTTTGGACACGTTGGAGGCGTTTGAGATTATTTTTGGTTAGTCCATTAAATAGGGAGTTACAGTAATCCATTCTGGAGAGGACATATGCGTAGAGGAGTTGGGCGAGGTCAGGTGTGGAGATGTAGGGTTTGATCCTTTTCAGTTGGCGGAGGTAGTAGAAGGAGGTGGAGATTACTTGGGATATGTGGGCAGATAGGGATAGGTGTCCATCTAAGGTTACTCCTAGGCTGCGTACCTGATCTGTTGCCGTTAGTAGAGTGGAGTCCCATGCTAGGGTAGGATGTGTGAATTTGGTGCTTTTTTTCCTGATCCATAAGAGTTCTGTTTTAGTGGTGTTTAGTTGAAGTTTGTTGTTTGACATCCAAGTTTTCATATCAGAGAGGCAATGTTGGAGGTTAGTAATTTGGGACGATCGGTTCTCGCCTAGTGGGAGGAGCAGCTGGATGTCATCTGCATAAGAGTGGATTTTAATGCTATATTTCTGCGCTATATCAATGACAGGCCTGATGTAGAGGTTGAATAGGAGGGGGGATAGAAGGGCGCCTTGAGGAACACCATATTTGATAGGCTTGGGGCGAGATTTGTGTGTTCCTAGTAGGACAGTCTGGGTCCTTTGATGGAGGAAGGAGGTGATCCATTGGAGGGCTGTGTCCTTGATTCCGAGGTCATAGAGTCTGGATGTGAGGAGGTGGTGGTCGACTGTGTCAAAGGCAGCGCTGAGGTCAAGTAGGACTAGTAGGGCATCACTGCCTTTGTCGAGTATTGCCCAGCTGTCATCAATGATGTCAAGGAGTACTGACTCTGTGCTGTGGCCTTTTCGGAAGCCGGACTAGACAGGGGATAGAGCAGCTTGTTCTTCAATGAAGGGGTGAAGTCGGTGGAGCACAATTCGTTCAAGGAGTTTGGAGACAAATGGGAGGTTGGAGACTGGGCGATAGTTGCCGGGTTCGTTAGGATCAAGGGTGGGTTTTTTGAGAGTGGGCTTGATAATAGCTGACTTCCAGCTGAGGGGCACAGTCCCAGTGGTTAGAGAGGTGTTAATGATGGGGAGGATGGATTCTGCCATGGCGTCTTCTGTGGACAGCAGGAGGCTGGATGGGCAGGGATCGAGGATGGTGTTGGAGGGTTTGAGTTCTCTCAGGGTTTCGAGAACCTCGGCATGAGTGGCCATATGAAATTGGGAGAGAGCGGCGGAGGGTGGGGTATTTGGAATCGGTTGGGGCTGAATAGGAGTGGGTTTGGTGTTGGTGTCAAGATTATCTCGGATGGTTTGTACTTTGGACTGGAAGAAGTCCGAGAGAGTCTCGCTATCAAGTTCTGTTTGGTTGTTGTGACTTTTTCTTTGGGCGCTGGTGAAGAGTTGGTTTGTGAGGGTGAACAATTGTTTGGATTTAGAAGGGGCTAGTTGTAGGAGGCGAGAGTAGTAGGTCTTTTTTGCTTCTAGGATGGTAGCTTTGTAGGTGATGGATATGTTATTCCAGTGGGCTTTGGTTTCCGAGTTCGGGTGTTTGACCCAGATCCTTTCTGCTTTCCTCAGCGATCGTTTTATGGATCGGAGGTCACTGGTGTACCAGGGAGCAGGTGCTTTGTTGGTGATTATTTGGGTTGTTTTTGTCTGGGCGAGGCTATTATAGAGGGATTGGATGTTGGAGTGCCATGCGGAGGCTGCCTGGTCAATGGAGTGGGGATGTTGGGTGTAGGTCTACTGGTCAATCGTGATCGATCTTTTGGGCACCCCTGCTATAGAGAATCTGGAGCACTTTGAGCTTATGGCATGGCTCTTGAGCAAGTAGCCTTGACAAGCAAGGGCTATTTAGATGTGGTTCTTACCACCTTGCTCAGATGTAAAAAGCCATCCATGGTGGCAGCCTATGCCAATGTTTGGAAGGTCTTTTAGAGCTGGTGTGTAGTGAAGGATGTAGAGCTCATGTGAGGTCCAAGTTTAGTAGTCCTGGACTTTTTGCAGGAAGGGCTTCAAAAGGGGCTTTTGGTAGGTTCACTGAAAGTGCAGATAGCAGGCCTTTCCTTAAGAACAGGACATGAGAGCAGCTGCGATCTCTACACATTGGTTAGTGTTGGTTGTACAAGTTTGGATGTTATAATGTTGCTCACTGTTTGTTACAGAGCAGAACAGAATTGTTGTGTTGGGGATTTTCCCCTATTTCCCGCCTTCCAGTTATGACTTTTACTATAGTGCTACTTTATTGCTTTTGTACAAACTGAGGGGAGGGAGCAGCTCACTGGGAAGGAGGTGAAATTGAAAACATGATTGACAGTTTTCTGCAAGCAATTTGTGAGTTGAGATGTAGAACCTTATCATTTCAGGACCACTAGATACATCTACAAGAAAGATTACCGAGGTAAGAACCCAATCTTTTTGTAAGAAGTTATACTGTAAATTAAAAAAAGATTATATATCTTCATTTTTATAATTTCATTTATATAATTCTATATGCCAGAAATAGGAAGAATCATTTCAATTTAGTGTGTATACCCATTATCTAGAAGCCATGTTGGGCCCAGTGGACTGGTGGACACGATGGACCACTGGTCTGACCCAACAGCAGCAATTCTTACGTTCTGGCTGTTTTTGCTGCCAGGGGTGTGTATGTGTGTGTCTGTTCTCAGTACTGGTTCATCAGGGGGGACATTGGGGAGGGCTGTCATCTGCAGGGGGTTGCTTTATTTATTTATTTATTTATTTTTAATGGGTCTAAATTATGGTTAGTTACATAAGCAACTGGTCTTAACCAGTCACACTTTTGGGGGCTAGCTAAAAGTGATCACTTTTTGTGCATCGGGAAGCCATGTTAGACTATCAGTTCTGCTAGTTTACATGGCATTTCAATATTAGTGAGCTTATTTGCATGGTTGGATCAGAGAATGAGTGATCGTGCAGAAAACAACGTGGTCAGCTGTTTTCTGCATCGGGTTGGTAAAGGTGATTATCGTTTAAACTAGTCTAAACTGGTTTAGTGACGATCACTAGATGGTCACTGACTTTAGTGCATCTGGTCCTCTGTGTTACTCTGCTAAGTAGGAGGAGCAAGGAAAAAAGTGTGGCTTTCTGCAAGACGGGTTGAGGGGTTCACGGGTTGAGATGAAACACCTATTGTATGATTCCTTCGGGGATTAACATAAAGAAGATTACCAAAGTTAAGAACCTAATCTTCCATTAGTGATTGTAAAACAATTTAAGATTTTTTTTTTTATTGTACTTAGAACATTAGAAACTGATTCTAGTGGTTAACAGCATATGAAAATTGTACTTTCTTTTTTTTCTTTAGATATCACTTCCAGTTAGAAGGTGGTAGAGTTCCTATATATGCAGTTAACTTTCAAGAACCAGAAAATGACCCTCGTAATTGCTGTTATCTGTGGGCTGTGCAGTCTACTCAAGAAAGGTAAGCTGTAGAAATACTAGTAGCCTTTTTTATTTTATTATGTTTGGATTTGGAATTTATTGGATTTTTTAATTTTATTTTAGTGGTCAAGATCTTTTTAGACAGTTCCAAGTACAGTGGTACCTTGGATTACGAGCATAATCCGTTCCAGGAGCGTGCTCGTAATCCAAAATGCTCGTTTATCAAAACGAGTTTCCCCATAGGAAATAATGGAAACTCACTTTGATGCATTCCCCCCCCCCCCCCCACGAGAATCGGCGTTGCTCCCCCCGAAGGCCTCCCCTGTGATCCGGCACCCACTCCGACGCGATTGAGCCCCCCCCCCCCCGCCACGATCCAGCTCCCCCCTGCCGCTTCTTACCCTCATCTGGGCACTGGCACCGGCATGTCCTGTTCTTGGTGCCGGTGCCCGAAGATCGGCCTCCTCTTCTGCTGGGCCTTGAGCATCTGTGCATGCTCAAGGCCCAGCAGAAGAGGAGGCCGATCTTCGGGCACCGGCACCAAGCACAGGACATGCCGGTGCCCAGACGAGGATAAGAAGCGACGGGGGTGGGGGGGGGTGGTGCTGGATCATGGCAAGGGGGTGCCCAATCGCGTCGGGGGGTGCTGGATCGTGGCGGTGGGGTGCCCAATTGCGTCGGGGGGGGGGGGGGTGCCGGATCGCGGGGGGCGCTCGTAAATCGAGCCATGCTTGGTTTCCGAGGACCGATTTTGCAAATGTTTTGCTCGTCTTGCAAAACACTCGCAAACCGGTGCACTCGTAAATCGAGGTACCACTGTATTTGATGTCCTGAAGTTATTCATGAAGCTATCCCTGCTCTTTACATCTCCATTCCATTTTTCACTTGTTTGCGCTTCCAGCTCATAACTCTTAATTTTCATTTCATCCCTCCCAAAAGGATGTAGGGAACAGAGGGTACTGCTTAGGGCCCTCATGTCTTTTAAGCAAGTGTGTTTCCTGCAAAAAGCAGATGGTAACCTAGCTTCTAACCAATTTTCTAAACAGGGCCTTGTATTTATTTAGGGAATCTAGTCCTCTAACATTTTAAGAAACAAATTTAATCCCTTCTGTCTCTATCAAGTACTTTCCCAACCTTCCCTAGGCATATTTGCAACCCTCCTATCCCTCCTCATTCCCTCTCTACCTCTTGCTCCCAACCCCATTCCTATCCATCCCTCCTATCCTGAATCCATTTTAGTGGGATCCACTCAAATCTCCCACCAAGAACAATAAAATAAATTTGTCCCAGTAACAAAATTCTCAGTTCTCACACATTGATCCCAATACGCAACCTTCACTAACAGCCACCCAGTATACTATACATTTTCTCTTCATAATTTATTCTCACTACCCTCCCCTTCAGTATCCCTATGCAGTGTGCATAGTCAGTCCATTCCATAAATCAAGTGTATCAAACCAGCCAAGGGGTCATCAAAAAGGAGCAACTTGGTGAACAGTAGCCAAGTCACTTTTTTTCCCCTCACCATAGCAGGCAGGCAGAAATCAGCTACCATGTGCAGTCTTTCATTATTCTCCAGCCTGGCAGGCCTTGATGGTCTAGGGCAGGGGTAGACCATTCTGGTCCTTGAGAGCCACAGGGAGTTTAGGTTTTCAGGATATCCAAAATAAGTATGCATGAGAGATTTGCATCTCAAGGAGGCAATGCATGCAAATCCATGTCATGCATCGATCGACATTCTGTTGACATTCTCCATCAGAACAGTCTAGAAAGACATTGCTTCGTACGTGATGCTCATCATTCTGCATCAAAAAGAGCCTTGCATGGTACCAAATTCGACCTCTTCATGCCTGAGATCAAGATACAGACATTCCATTTGACGTTCATCTTCAGATCAGTACCAGCATTGTAGAAAAAGTCCTTTTCATCATACTCCACTCTCTCTAAGAAATATCTTTCTCAGTCGTATAGAAAGTCACCTGCTGCACCAGATATTGACACTGACCTATTTCACCATTCTGATACTGACAACAAGCCTGCTTTATCAGCTCCAGAATTCTAAGGAATTCCTTCAGATTCATCTCCTCTGCCTCTCAGGCAAAGATCTCCTCCAGAGGGGCTTTCTTTCACCAAATTAATCAGAAATATGAGAAAAGGCTTGCCTGTTAAGTTAGTCTGACCATAAGCCTAGAGCAGAACTCTTAGAGGCTTGGAGAAAAAGAGGTAAAAGAGGCAGACCAGAAAGAGGAAGGAGTGGGGAGTGCAGTTAATCATGTTAATGCATTAAATGTATAGCCCTTATTAAGACTTATTCCTGATAAAAGTACTGATAGAGGAACTTTTAGAAAGCTCCTCAAAATGCAATTGTTTGTTAATGCTTTTTATAGAGTCTGACTTGACCTGTTCGAGGAATTGCTATGAATTTTAATTTTGATGATTTGTCTCTTTTGTATTTTTTTAGGCATTATGTAGGTGGGTATACTGTAAACCGCCTAGGACCTAAATAGTATAGAAATTTTAAAAATAAATAAATAAATATCGATGCACACCACTTAAAGAAATTTAGCTTCTTTTCTTGGTGGAATAAGTAGCAATGTGTTAAATGTAGCTTTTTTATTAGTGTTTCAGGTGAGGCACCTCAATATTTACATTGATCTAAAAATTGCTTGTCTCCGTTTTAAAGTGATACTTAAGAATAGAAATTGACTTTTTCCATGCAATTGCAGTGAAGGAGACCTTGTAAGTCTGCATCTGCTGCAGTTGGCATTCTGTGACAGAAAGTGCTCAGCTTCAGGACAAATCCTTTATGAGGTAAAACATTTGTTTGTTAAAAGCAGCTGTTGTGTGAAAGTATTCTTTTAGTTAGAAATCTAAAAATTTGGTAAACATGGGTTGTTTCTCATTATGTTGCTATGATTTGCACCACTGTAGTTAATCTACTGTTGCCAACAAAAGTGAGAGATTATCTTCAAACTACAGTTAACTATAGGATGGAATTACTGTACAACGCAAATTTGTATTAAGATTTATTAACTATCTTCATGAAGATGTTTAACTAAAAAGCTGAAAACTAGTTTTGAGGAAATGTAATTTTATTTGTATTCATTGTGTTTATAATACCTAATGCCTTTAATTGTAGACCTCAGGCCTAAACAAATACTTGATGGAGAAATTTTGCATGATCTCTCTAGGAACCCTTCTACCTCTCCTAGAAATGGCTTTGCTCTCTAGATCTAAAAGAAACATACAATCATTTTTCCATCCTACCTGTGCACAGGAAATCCCTCTACTTCTGAATAGGGTCTTGACATTTCCAATACAAGGTCTTGCCTCTACTTGTATCTTCATGAAGTGCCTAGTGGTAGTGGCGGCAACTCTTCATACATGAGGATTTCATCTTATTCCCTACTTAGATGACTGATTGATCAAGGCCTCATCATTGCAAACAGTTTAGACCATCCTAGGATATACTGGGAGGCTCTGATTGGCCGAGGTGCCTAAGGCCCTTCCTATAAGAGAGGACTTGGGCGCCTGGGCCAACAGGGCCTTAGGCCCCTCCCAGTACATCCCAGGATGCACTGGGAAGAGTGAGACCCACCATTTTGAAGAAGTGAGCCAGCCGTAGGGTGTGGGCATCCCTCTGGCCATTCTTCCAATGTTAAGGTATGGGGGAGGGGGTTTGTCAGTGGACCCTGGCAGCCTGCTGGCAGGAGGGAATGGGCATTCCTCTTGCCAAGGGGAGGGGAGGAGGGTCTAGGTTCCATGTAACGGCGACCGGGGCAGGAGGAAATGAGTATCCCACTTGCCGATCTTGTACAAGACGGGAGAGGGGGAATGTTGGCAGAAGGGGGGGACTTTCTTTTCTGCTGTTCTCCCTACTGGTCGGCAGAAGTGAGGACTTTATTTTCTGCTGTTCTCCCTGCTGGTCAATCAGCTGAGCTGGCAAGACTCAGGGAGACTTGCGTTTCATTTGATCAGGGCAGGGAGATCAGCCTTGACAGGAGGGAGGAGCAAGTGCCAGGTATAGTTCCTCCCCCCTCTTCTCTTTACCAGTGATTCTCTGCACAAAAAGCATACATATAATTTGCATGTTGTTATGCTGAGAATCACCTGTAAGTCAGTTCTCCCACTACAGCCATTACATCGACTCACCGGGTTTCATTGTCAAGAAACCAGCCTTCAGTCTTTGTCTCCACCTCCTCTAATGGGAGACTATTCCATGCATCTACTGTCCTTTCTGTAAAAAAGTTTATCATAAGAACATAAGAAGTGCCATCTCCGGAACAGACCCTAGGTCCATCAAGTCCGGCGATCCGCACACGCGGAGACCTCGCCAGGTGTACCCTGGCATAGTATTAGTCCTCATACTCTAAGCTTCTCATAAGAGATGTGCATCTAGCTTAACTTTACCTATGTTACCTTAAGCCACTCATAAGGAGATGTACATCTAACTTACCTTTAAACCCTGGAACGGTGGATTCCGCAATTATCTCCGCAATTATCTCCTGATATCTGTCCTGAACCTGTCCCCCCTTAGCTTCAGTCCATGTCCTCTTGTCCGTGTTACATTAGACATTGTAAATAATTTTTTATCGTGCTCTATTTGGTCGATTCCTTTCAGTATCTTGAAAGTCTCGATCATATCCCATCACAGTCTTCTCTTCTCAAGGGAGAACAATCCCAGTCTCTTAAGTCATTCCTCATATTCCAAATTCTCCATGCCCTTTATTAGCTTCGTTGCTTGTCTCTGCACCCTCTCAAGTACTTTTAAATCCTTTTTTAGGTATGGAGACCAGTGCTGGACGCAGTATTCCAAGTGTGGTCTGACCATCGCTCTATATAGCGGTAGTATTACTTTCTCCAATCTACTCGTGATTCCCTTCTTTATCATGCCTAGCATTCTATTTGCCTTATTCGTTGCCGCCACGCATTGTGTCGACGGCTTCAGGGTCCTATCGATTAATACGCCAAGGTCCCTTTCCTGTTCGGTTTTTCCTAGAGTTGCACCTGACATACTGTACTTGTGTTCCTTATTTTTTTCTGCCTAAGTGCATGACTTTGCATTTTTCTACATTAAACTTCATCTGCCATTTATCTGCCCAATTTTCCAATCGACTCAAGTCGCTCTGGAGTTCCTCACTGTCCTTCTGTGATTTGATTGCCCAGCATAGCTTTATGTCATCTGCGAACTTCATGAGTTCCATTCTCCAGGTCATTTATGAAAATATTAAATAAGATGGGCCCAAGTACCGAGCCCTGGGGCACTCCGCTAGTCACAGTCTCCCAGTCTGAGAATTTCCCATTTATGCCCACTCTCTGCCTTCTGTTCTCCAGCCAGTTGCCTATCCATCTTAGTATGTCTCCTTCTATTCCATGGCCTTGCAGTTTCCTGAGGAGTCTTACATGTGGAATCTTGTCGAATGCTTTCTGAAAATCCAAGTATACAATATCCACCGGTTCTCCACTCTCAATTTGTCTGTTCACTGTCTCAAAAAATTGAAGTAGAAACATAGAAAACATAGAAAGATGACGGCAGAAAAGGGCCAAGGCCCATCAAGTCTGCCCACTCTATAGACCCTCCCCTTAATACTATACAATGTTTTACCCTGACCCACTTAGGGATCCCACATGGGCGTCCCATTTGTTCTTAAAATCTGGCACGCTGCTGGCCTCGATCACCTGTACTGGAAGCTTGTTCCATTGATCAATCACTCGCTCCGTGAAGAAATACTTTCTGGTGTCGCCGTGAAATTTTCCGCCCTTGAGTTTGAGCGGGTGCCCCCTTGTGGTTGAGGGGCCTCTGAGAAGGAAAATGTTATCTTCCACTTCTATACGTCCGGTGACGTATTTAAACGTCTCAATCATGTCTCCCCTCTCCCTGCGTTCCTCGAGAGTGTAGAGCTGCAAATTGTTTAGTCTTGCCTCGTACGAGAGACCTTTAAGCCCTGAGACCATTCTGGTGGCCATCCTTTGGACCGACTCGACCCTCTGCATGTCTTTGCGATAATGTGGCCTCCAGAATTGCACGCAGTCAAACATGACTTCCCCTTCCCGAATCCATGTTGACTGGCTCTCATCATGTCATGAGTGTCTAAGTGCTGGGCTATGCTGTCCTTGATCAGTGCCTCAACCATCTTCCCAGAGACTGACGCGAGGCTCACAGGTCTATAGTTGCCCGGTATTCCTCTTGATCCTTTTTTAAATATCGGCGTGACGTTTGCTATCTTCCAGTCGTCCAGTATCTGTCCTGTTTTGATTGACAGGTTGGCAAGTTTTTGCAATAGTTCACCGATTTCCACTTTTAGCTCTTTCAAGACTCTCGGATGAATTCCATCTGGTCCAGGAGATTTGTCACTTTTGAATTTGTCGATCTGGTGGTAAATCTGATCCAAGTCCACTTCCACTGTGGTAAGACTGTCCTCTGTTGCTCCCTTGAACGCTTTCACTGCTTCTGGAATTGTTGCCGTGTCTTCCTTTGTAAAGACAGATGCAAAGAAGGAATTTAGTCTGTCTTCGATTTGCTTGTCATCAATAATGTACCCTTTCCTTCCCTGGTCATCCAGCACTGCCTCTTTTGCGGGTTTTTTCCCTTTCACGTACCTGAAGAAGGTCTTGAAGTTTTTGGCCTTCTGTGCTATTTTCTCCTCATAGTCCTTTTTGGCAACCCTCACCGCTCTGTGACACTTCTTCTGATCATCCTTGTGTTTGTTCCGAGTTTCGGTCGTTTTCGTGCGTTTCCATGCTTTGAAGGAGTCTTTCTTTTCTTTTATGGCTACCTTAACCTCTTTAGTAAGCCACGCCGGCTCTCTCTTGCCATTTGTTTTCTTTGCTTTGGACATCCGCGGGATGTAAAGGCTTTGTGCTTCTGTGATAGTATTTTTCAGAAGGGACCATGCCTGTTCCACCGTTTTGACTTTGCCCATTTTTTTCTTGATCCGTTGTTTCACCATGGTTCTCATGCTATCATATCTTTCCCTTTAAAAGTTTACAGTCGTGGTTGAGGCTTTAGTGCCTTTCCCCTTCCTGACATCGAGTTTGAAGTTGATCTGTTGTGATCGCTTGTCCCCAGCGGGACTGTGACTTCTACATCTTTAGCCGGCCCCATAATGCTGCTTAGGACCAAGTCCAAGGTGGCGTGTTCTCTTGTTGGTTCTCCCACCAATTGTTCCAGGAAGCAGTCCCCTAGCACCTCCAGGAACATTGCCTCCTTGCCACAAGGTTAGGTTCCCAGGTCCCAGACTATCCCCGGAAAGTTGAAATTCTCTAAGATTACAACATTACCTGTCTTGCATTCGTGTTTAATTTCCTCTTTCATTTTCGAGTCCGTTTCCTCCCCCTGTCCTGGCGATCGGTAGTAAAGGCCAATCTTTGTGTCAGCACCGTTGCGTCTGGGAATCTTTATCCAGAGGGATTCCATCTTCTCTTTCTCTTCTGTCATAGTCACTCTCACAGATTTTACTTCTTCACAAACATATAGGGCAATACCTCCACCTTTCTGCCCCACTCTATCTCTTCTGTACAGTTTGTAACCCTGTAGTACTGTATCCCATTTGTTTTCGTCATTTCACCAGGTTTCTGTTATGCCAATAATTTCCAGTTCATCGTTTTTTGCTATTGCTTCAAGTTCCCCCATTTTGTTTCTCAAACTTCTAGCGTTCGTATACATACATTTGAGTTCCCTGTGTGTTACCTTCTTGGAATCTTTAAGCTTAGCAGTCTCCCTTGGTTCTTTCACGGTATCCTTTTCTGTTCCTATGTTGTCTCTCTTATATGGCTTTGTGCACGTCCCCTCCTGCGTCTGAATAGTTGTCCATAGTTCCTTCTTTGGGACATCCTGTCGCCCGGGCCATCGACTGATGGTCGACTGTCGGCTTTCCCCTGTCCTTTAATTTAAAGCCCTCTCAATGGCCTTCTTCATGTTGCCTGCCAATATTCTTGCTCCTTCCTCGTTGAGGTGCAGTCCTTCCTTCCGTACTTGCTTCTTCCCCAGAACGTTGCCCAATTGCGCACAAAGTCAAAACCTTCCTCTTCACACCATCGTCTCATCCAGGCGTTGATCGCTTGCAGTTCCCCTTGTCTCCTTCCATCTGCTCTTGGTACCGGGAGGATCTCGGAGAAGGCCAACTTCACCTTCCGAGTGAACGGAGCTGGCCCTTCATTTCTTCCCTGTCATACTTCCGTCCGCTCACATCATTGGTTCCCACGTGGATAAGTACAGCAGTGTCCTCTCCTCAGGCGCTGTCTATGATCCTGGAGATCCTGTTGGCCACGTCCTTCACTCTCGCTCCCGGCAGGCAGGTGACGATTCTATCCTCTCTCCCTCCTGCGGTGAGGCTGTCCACATGCCGTACGATGGAGTCTCCCACGATGATCCCCATCTTCTGTATTCGGTGGTTCCTGGGGGGTCGTAAGTCCACATCCATGGTATGGGACTGATCTTCTCCTTCCTGAGATACTCCTGAAGTTGTTTTTTGCTCTTCGGGTGGTGGGGGGGAGGGGGTGTCTACATGCAGTCTCCCTCTTGCTCCTGGTGCACGATTGGCCCTTGTCTCCGCTTCCTTATCTCCAGAATTTGCAGGGGTGTCTTTTCTTCTCTCGTCCAGGCTCTCTTCCTGCGTTGTTCAGGAACAGTTCTCCACATGCTGCTGGTGTGCTTCCTCGATGTATCTTTCTAGTTCCTTGACCTCTTCGTTTGGATTGAACTGCACCAGAAGCCTCTCCTGTTCACGGATTTCCTCTTCTAAGGTGAGGAGTTCTTTTAGATTCAGCACTGTCTCTAGCAACCGGACCTGCCGTTTCAAGCTCTCCAGCTCCATGCAACGACTGCAAATATATCCCAGGACAAGCAGCATATTCTCACATATGGGTGACTTCATCCACGGAGCCCTGATGTGGACAGCTTCAGAAGCAGACTGGCTTGAAGAACTTTTAGAAAGTTTGACTGCCGCACTGCGCATGCACGAGTGCCTTCCCGCCCGAGGTGCCTTACCTCAGTGCGTCTCGGTTCTAAGTTTTCCGTGAAGCCAAGAAGTCCTTGTTTCAAGGCTCTGTGTGAGAGTTAGTTCTATTCGTTCCTTCTCTCATCGCGGCTCGTGTTTTTCTTTAAAGGGTCGCTGTGTTTATTTGCACGTTTATTTTCAATTTAAAAGAAAAAAAGAAGTTTTGTTTGCTTTTTTGATCATGTCACGGTGTGGCCTACTCCGTGGCCTCAGCCTGTGGTCTTTGATTTCGCTATGGATGTGTTCCATTCCATGTCCCGGCCGGTCACAGGGTTCAAGAAGTGTAGCCGGTGTCAACGTGTGATCTCCATTACTGACCCACACAAGTGGTGGGTACAGTGTTTAGGACCTGATCATCATCCGGAACGTGCACCCGCTGTGCTACATTTCAAAATTGAGCCCTTAAACGTTGTCGAGTTCAGATTGAAAAAATATTCGGGGGAAATGGATTGGCCTTGACCCCCAATTCCGGGCCAGACCTAGACTCCAGCAAAGTTGTCTAAGGGGCCAAAATCTTCGACCTTGACCTCGATCAAACCTTACTTGATGTGAACATCTTCGTCTTCGGGGAAATTAGCTAAATCTTCCCCTGAGGCGCCGTTATCCTCAGTTATCATCAGGTAAGATAGCTAAACCAACCCCTATGGACATGCAACTCTTAGAATCAGCGAGTCCGAGGTTATCCAGGAAACGTGTCTCGAAATCGATGCAGCACTCTTCCTCGAGGTCGTCTTCCTCGGAGTCCATAGCCACACCAATAGTACCAGATCCAGTGGTCTCAGTGCCGGCTATGCAGAGTATGTTGGAAGTTATTCTGCACCAGGAGTTTGGTAACATGCTTGCCAAATTAGCCCCTGCCTCGACCCTGCTTCCTGCAGTCCAGCCTGAGCACTCAGCAATAATACAAGGAGTCGAGTCCATGAGAGTGCCTCGAGATCAATCTACACACTCTATGCAAGGAGTTGAGTCTTTGTGAGTGCCTCGAGATACATCTACACAAGGAGCTGAATCCTTATCAATGTCTCAACTTCGATCTCCAACTTCCAGCCCTACCTCTACGCATAAGGCATTGCCTTCTTCGAGGCACAGGGCGAGGACTCCTCGACATTCTTCATCGAGGCTGGATTCGAGTTCACCACCTCGTTCTCCAAGGCACAGTTCATCTCCACACCATCTCTTGAGACATTCATCGAGGCTCAGGTTTTCTTCTCGAGACAGACCTCGTCTCTCGAGGCATCGAGACTCCTCGAGGTAACCTACTTCCTTGTCGAGGAAATCTACTGCAGAACCACAGCATTCTCGTCAGTCAAGTTTTTCTCCTGCAAGGTTTTCTTCACCAGCTGGTTCTTCCAAATGGAAACGTTCCGCTTCTCTGGCTCACTCCAGAAGCGGTTTTTCCTTGACTTCTTTGCCTATGGATTCAGACCTCAGGTATCAATATTCCAGAGAGGCTTCACCTTTCTTGGCTATGAGAGGTACTTTGATGGGCTTTCGTTCACCTTCGCCTCAACAGGGCCATCCCTCTTCTTCTTCAGTGTCCTTTACCAAATTTCTATACCAAATGAGTAAAGATCTTAACATCACTTTTGAGTCTGATTCGAAATAAGGAATATTTGAAAGAACTGGGTATACCTAATCCTCCTAAGGATTCATTACCCATGAATGGCATTCTCACTCAAACTTTCAAAAGAAATCTTGATACACCATATTCTGTTCTTGCTGTGCCAGCAAAACTGGAATCTCAATATAAAATGATCCACTGTAAGGGATTCGAAAAGTCTCAACTATCCCATCAATCTCTTCTCATGGGGTCTTCGTTGAAAAGAACCAATCCGACCAAGGTCTATGCCACAGTCCCACTTGGCTGAGAGGGAAGGACAATGGACAAGTTTGGCTGTCGGTTGTATCGGAATTCTATGATGACAAATAGAATTTTAAACTACAAATTTGTCTTTACATCATATCTCAAATGCCAATTTCTTCAAGTATCTCCCAGAACATCGCCTGTCAGGGTTCCAGCATATGCATTCCACTCTAGGTCAACTTTACATGCATATGCTCCAGGCTGCATATAACGCTTTTGAGATGTCCTCCAGGGTCATTGCTTTCTTGGTGGCGATGCGCTGTCTAGCCTGGCTCCGCACCGTAGATATGGACCCGAATCTACAAGATCGACTGGCCAATATCCCATGCCGGGGCAATGAGTTGTTTGATGACTATTGAGGCAGCTACAGAGGCAGCTATAAAGCGCTTATCTGAGCATGAGAAGTCGTTTACCTCCATCATCAGGCCAAAGCTGAAGCCTTCCACCGCTAAAGGTTGTAGGCCTCTTCCATCTTACCAGAGGCATTATCTTCAGAAGGCAGCACCTTATTCAAGGCCGCCTCCTAAGAAACCACAGCAACAGCAGCGTAAACTTCTGCTGCATCCAAGGTGTCTCAGTCTTTTTGACTATCTAACACAGAGCATAACCTCAGTCGTTCTGCCACTGTCCTCTCTTTTTCCCATAGGGGGTCGTCTCCATCATTTCTATCAAAGATGGGAACTCATTACATCCGACCTCTGGGTCCTCACAATAATCAGGGAAGGTTACTCTCTTCATTTCCTTCAGATTCCACCAGGTCTTCCCCCAAGAGAGTATCCTTCCAATCCATCCCAGACCACCCTTCTTCAGGAAGCTCAAACTCTTCTTCGTCTCCATGCCATCGAAGAGGTACCTCTGGAACAGCAGAGCATGGGGTTTTACTCCCATTACTTCCTTGTGCTGAAGAAGACGGGGGATCTGCAACCTATCCTGGATCTCAGAGCTCTCAACAAATTTATTGTCGGAGAAAAATTTTGAATGCTGTCTCTATTTTCATTGTATCCCCTTCTAGATCACAATGATTGGTTATGCTCTCTGGATCTCAAAGAGGCTTATGCTCGCATTCCCATTCATCCAGCCTCTCGCAAGTTCCTCAGATTTCGGGTGGGAAATCATCATTTTCAGTACAGAGTGCTGCCTTTCAGCCTGGCATCATCTTCCATGGTTTTCACCAAGTGCATAGTAGTGGTGGCAGCAGCTCTCTGCAGCCATGGTCTCCAGGTCTTCCCCTACTTGGATGACTGGCTCATCAAAGATACAACATCTCAAAGGATTATTGTATTGACCCAATGGACTATTTGGTTCCTCCAACATTTGGGGTTCGAATTAAACTTTCCAAAATCCCAGCTACAGTTCATTTGAGCTGTACTGTACACTGTGCAACTCGGAGTATTCCTTCCGCAACAGGGTCAGGATACTCTCATTCACCTTTGCCTCAAAGTGTCATCCCTCACTTCACTCTCAGCAAAGTCACATGATGGTTCTCCTAGGTCACATGGCCTCTACGGTTCACGTGATTCCTTTTGCCAGACTTCACCTCAGAATTCCTCAGTGGATCCTGGCATCTCAGTGGGCGCAGGCTTCCGATCCACTGTCTCAGCACATTACAGTGACTCCTTCGTTGAGACAGTCTCTCCACTGGTGGATGCTCTCCTCCAATCTTTCCAGTGGTTTACTGTTTAAAACGCTCTCTCATCAGAAGGTCCTCACAACAGATTCCTCGACCTACGCTTGTGGAACTCATCTTGATGGTCTCCGTTCTCGAGGGCATTGGTCCAGCACAGATCGTAGGAACCACATCAATCTGTTGGAACTCAGAGCAATTTTCAATGCTCTCAAAGCTATTCAATATCTTCACGATCAAGTAGTCCTCATTCGTACAGACAATCAAGTCGCCATGTACTATGTCAACAAGCAGGGAGGAATAGGATCCCTCCCTCTTTGCCAGGAAGCTCAAAAAGTTTGGAATTAGGCAATTCTTCACAATGTCTTCCTGAAAGCAGTCTACATTCAAGGAGAGAAAAACTGGACAAAGATGACAAATTGAGTCTGCTTCTACAACCTCACGAATGGACACTCAATTCCTCTCCTCTCCACCAAATTTTTTTCAGTGGGGAACTCCTCAAATAGATCTCTTTGCATCTCCCCACAACAGCAAGCTGCCTCAGTTTTGCTCCAGGATCTACTCTCCTCAATGCCTAGAGGCAGATGCATTTCTTCTGGAATGGACAAGCAAATCCCTGTATTCGTTTCCTCCCTCTAATTCTCGAGACACTCATCAAACTCAAGCACGAACATACCACCATGATTCTCATAGCTTCTCGGTGACGCAGACAACCGTGGTTCTCCCTTCTACTTCAATTCAGCAGCAGAGAGCCACTACTTCTACCAGTTTTTCCGTCTTTACTTACACAGAGTCAGGGGTCTCTGCTTCATCCCAACTTGCAGTCTCTGCACATGACAGCTTGGTACCTTTCAACGTAACTGCCAATTTCCAGTTCTCTCAATCTGTTGAGGACATTTTAGAGGTTTTCAGGAAGCCTACCACTAGGCAATGTTACAACCAGAAATGGACTAGGTTTTCTGCGTGGTGTACCTTCATCACAAGGAGGCTCAATCTACCTCCTTGTCTTCAGTTCTGTATTACCTGTTGCATTTATCTCAATCAGGTCTCAAATCAACATCCTTTAGAGTTCATCTCAGTGCAATTGCTGCTTTTCATCAGCCGTTCGAGGGGAAACCTTTATCTGCTTATCCTATTATTTCCAGATTTATGAAAGGACTTGTCAATGTCAAGCCACCTCTCAAACTGGCCCCCGTGGTTTGGGATCTCAATGTTGTTCTTGCTCAGTTGATGAAGCCTCCATTTGAACCAATGTTTACGGCTCATCTGAAATATCTCACTTGGAAAGTGGTCTTCCTTATTGCTCTTACGTCTGCTCGCAGAGTTAGTGAGCTACAAGCTTTAATAGTTGACCCACTTTTCACAGTATTCCATCATGACAAGGTGGTCCTCCGTTCTCATTCTAAATTCTTACCAAAAGTTATTTCAGAATTTCATCTCAATCGATCCATTGTACTTCCAATGTTTTTTCCAAAGCCTTATTCTCATCCTGGAGAAACAGCTCTTCATACTCTGGACTGTAAGCGTGCTTTGGCCTTCTACTTACAAAGGACTAAGCCACAAAGATCTACTCAATTTTGTCTCCTTCGATCCAAATAAGTTGGGACATCCAGTTTCCAAGCACACCATCTCCAACTGGTTAGCAGTTTACATCTTTCTGCTATACTTAGGCTGGATTGCATCTGGAGAGTCAAGTCACAGCCCATAAAGTTAGAGCCATGGCGGCATCTGTTGCTTTCCTTAGATCTACTCCTGTTGAGGAAATCTGCAAAGCTGCCACTTGGTCCTCGGTTCTTACATTCACCTCTCATTATTGTCTGGATTCTTTTTCCAGACAGGATGGCCACTTTGGCCAGGCAGTATTACAAAATTTATTCTCCTGATTTGCCAACACTCCCACCATCTCATTCTGGTTAACTTGGAGGTCACCCATATGTGAGAATATGCTGCCTGCTTGTCCTGGGATAAAGCACAGTTACTTACCGTAACAGGTTTTATCCAGGGACAACAGGTAGATATTCTCACAATCCACCCACCTCCCCTGGTTGGCTTCTTAACTAGTTATCTGAACTGACGCTGAGGAGATGCATGCCCTACCTTGAGTGGGAAGGAACTCACACATGCGCGGTATGGCAGTTGCAAACTTTCTAAAAGTTCTTCAAGCAAGTCTGCTTGTGAAGCTGTCCGCATCAGGGCTCCGTGGATGATGTCACCCATATGTGAGAATATCTGCCTGCTGTCCCTGGATAACACCTGTTAACGGTAAGTAACTGCTATTTCCTTAGATTACTCCTTAGTCTTTCACCTCTTAATTTCATCTTATGTACTCTCATTCTGGCGCTTCCTTTCAAATGAAAGAGACGTGCCTCTTGTGCATTTATGCCATGCAGGTATTTACATGTCTCTATCATCTCTATATCTCCCCTATAGAGCAGCCATTCTCAACCCAGTCCTCGGGTCACACCTAGTGTCTTCAGATTTTCAGATTTCCACAATGAATATGCATGAGGGAATTGCATGCAAATCTAACTCATGTATATTCATTGTAGGTATTCTGTAAACCCAATGGGACTAGGTTGGAATGGCTGATCTAAAACAATGTTCTCAAGTTGGTCCTGGAATACCCTCTTGCAAGTCAGGTTTTAAGGATATCTACAATGAATATTCATGAGTTAGAGTTGGCAGTGTATGCAAATCAATCTGATGCATATTCATTGTGGATAGCCTATAAACCTGAGTGGCAAGGGGGTACGCCAGGACTAAGTCAGGAAATATTGATCTAGAAGAACATTTTACTTTTGCCGTTCCTTTACATATACAGTCAAACCTCAGTTTACGAGTGCACTGGTTTGCGAATGTTTTGCAAGACGAGCAAAACATTTGCAAAGTCAGCGCCTCGGAAAGCGAGTTTGAGTCGATTTACGAGCGCTACCCCCTGTGAACCGGCATCCCCCCCCCCTGCGATCCTACATCCTCCCCCAAGCACCGGGACCCTTGCTTGCCCTTCTGCCCTGGACAGCAACGTCGCATAGCAGCATGGTGTGATTGTTGCATCCCCTATTGCTGGCCAGGGGCCTTCCACTCCGGATTTCGGATTGGGTGACTGTCAACAGATGCAAGTCTCTCTGTTTGTATATCTGTTCTGGTGCAGGACAGATGAGCGCCCTTGGAGCGCAAGTGGTCGATCAATCGCCTGGAACTGATGGCGATTCATCTGGCCTTCCTGCATTTCCAGGGTCGTCCCCTATCATCGAACAATCTGAGTGTTCTCATACAATGCTACAGCGGTGATTTACTTCAACCGTCAGGGAGGCATGAGGAGTCCTTCCTTGAACGTGGAGGCTCAGTTGCTCTTTTGTTGGGTAGAAAGATACCTGGTAGCACTGTCCGGCTCACGTGGCAGGCATGGACACAGCGTTCAGGCACAGGACCTTGGAGAGCGGTCTCTCTCCCGGAGAGCATTTGAATGCATAGTACACTGATGGGAGCACTGTGTTCGACCTTGTGGTGACTGCGGCGAACAAGGCGGCTGATCGGTTTTACAGTCATCAAGAGGCCGGCAGTGACGGCCTGAACACTCTGGTGCAGCCCTGGCCACAGGAGGGTCTTCTTTGCGCTTTCGCTCCATTGCCCATGATAGGGCGTCTGTTGCGTCGAATAGCAGAGCACCGGGGGGGGGGGGGGGACAGTGATCTTGGTGGCTCTCGATTGGCCAAGGCAGCTGTGGTATGCCGACCTGGTTTGGGTACGGTGGGGCTAGGGTCTACAGTTGCCCTGTCACCCTTGTCTCCTCACACAGGGGCCGATTGCTCTGCAGGACCTGGACCTCTTTGGTCTTAGGGCATGGCTCTTGAGCACGCAGCTTGGGGCTTCTCTACTGCAGTAATAGCTACATTGCTTCACAGCAAATGGAAGTCCATGTTGGTGGCCTACGCAAATGTTTGGTGGTACTGCCATCTGTGTGGTACACCAGCTATCAGGAGGATCCTTCTCCCTCGGTTCCTTGGGTGCTGGAGTTTCTGCAGGGTGACCTGAAAAAGGGCCTTGTAGTGGCTTCCCTACAGATTCAGACTGCAGGTCTGTCCTGCCCGGGCCCTATTGCCTTGAGGGACTCTCTAGCGGTCCATCTGGACGTGGTCCGTTTTTTATGGGGCGCGGTTCATATGAGGCCTCATTTACGCCTCCCTTGTCCGATGTGGAATCTGAATCTGGTTATCCGCGCCCTGGCACGCCCGTCTTATGAGCCTCTGGAGCAGGTGTCCCTGATGGATCTCACTATCAAAATGGTATTCCTTGTGGCTATCATGTCGGCTTGGAGAGTTTCGGAGCTTCAGGTTCTTTCTTGTCGGGATCCTTTCTTGTGTATTATGGATACCATGGTGCTCATGCATACAGTTCTTTCCTTCCTTTCCCAAAAGTGGTTTCTGTTTTCCATGTGAATCAGAAAGTTTGACTTCTGGTGTTTGTTCCTTACAGTTCAAAGGCCCAGGATCAGGTGCTGTGGTCCCTGGATGTGCGCAAGATTTTGCTGCAGTATTTGGAGGTTACCAACGAGTTTTGTGTCTCGGACCACCTGTTCATCCTGGTGGGTCCGGCCTGCTAGGGCAAGCCTGCCTCTAAGACTACCATTTCAAGATGGATTTGAGTGGCCATTTCTGCTGCTTAGGTAGCGGCAGGAAATAAGCCTCCCCTCGGAGTGCAGGCTCAATCTACCAGAGGGATTTCCTCCTCCTGAGCCGAGTTCTCAGTGGTGTCTCCGGATGAGATTTGCAGGGCTGCTCTGTGGTCCTCCTTGCATAGCTTCACCAAGTTTTACAGGCTTGATGTGGCAGCCAAGCAGGAAGCTGCTTATGGTGCCTCGGTGTTGGCAGCGAGCTCATCAGGCCCACCCTGATGTTTTTGGGACTGCTCTGTTACGTCACACCGGTCCTGGAGTAAAAGAGGATTGTAGAAGAACGAAAGATTAGGTTCTTATCTGCAATATACTCTCTTTATTCTGGGAACCCGCCCTATGTATGTCCGATTTTGCTGATCGCCTGCCTTGAAGTACTGGTAAGCTGGATTTAAGTTTCGGGCCAGCCTTTATAAGAGTGCCATCTGACTAGATGTAGCACTACATTTGGGGAAGACCCTGGTTTAGCGCCCCCTTCTAACAGTGCAGGCTGTCTCCCTATAGCACTTTTTGTCATTCTGGTTTCTATGTTTCATAACCTGTTTTCTAGTTTTCATTGTTGCTGTTTTGTATTTGTTAATATGAGCAGATTTGATTTGTTTAGTGAGGAGTTCCCCCGTTTCTCTCTCTGCCTTGTTTATTATCTTCTGTAGATGTTCCTGGCTGCTTGAAGACTGACTGGTGTCCAAGGAGCATGCTCCAGGATATGCTAGCAGAGGGGAGGAGATAAGACTTCAATCATCTGAGGCTTCCTACAGTGTCTGGCGGCAAGGGATGAATAAACCCACTGGTCCTGGAATGAAGGGAGGATTTGCAAGAAAGAAGATTAGCAAAGGTAAGAACCTAATCTTTCGTAGCTGTTGATGGTGAATTTCATGAAAAAATGTGAGACTTCGAATTAGCTGCTTTTTTAAGCATTTGGACATTATAGTGTTGACTTGAAAATGTTTAGATATTTCAAATAACAGTATTTTTTGTCTTTCAGGGTTTGGAGTATTGTGAAGAACGGTACAGTCTAGATCTCACATGTGGTAATTTCTCCCTAAGAGGTCAGACTAGCAATACCAAATTGCTAAGTTTCCAAACTGTTGAGAAATTTCGTAGTCATGGAGAAAGAGATGAGAGCATGACTGAAGGTTTGTTACTATGAGCTTGCTATACTGGAAATTCTATTTCTTTATTTGCTATAATGGCATTTTTCTGAAGAGTTGCTTTCTCCTCTTCTCATTTCCAAACCTGAGTAAAATTATTTAAGTCTCTTGTTCTAACTAGCTTTTTGCTGGTCTGAGTTCTTATAAAGTAGGTGGAAAATTATAACTGATGAAAACCATCCCAGACTAAGAAGTTAAAATTAATTGCTGATAAATTAGATGTTAAGGAATGATACCCGTGGGTTTTGGTTTGGTTTCCAATTATTGAATTCCTTTCCTAGAACTTACTGTACAGCTTTCAAAGTACTATTCACTTTGCTACAATTGTAATATTAACAATAGAAAAAGGCCACATAGGCCCATCCAATTTGCCCAGCTGAGGTGCAAATGCACAACAGACGAAGATTCAGTGCCCGACAACATGATGCACGACTTACTCCTACTGGAGCGATGGTCTAGGACTTGGCAACTCAACTTCAATGCCAAAAAATGCAAAGTTATGCACCTGGGCAGCCAGAATCCATGCAAGTCTTATACCCTTAATGGCGAGATCCTAGCAAAAACGGTAGCAGAACGAGACTTGGGGGTAATCGTCAGTGAGGACATGAAGTCTGCCAATCAAGTGGAGCAGGCTTCGTCCAAGGCAAGACAAATCATGGGCTGCATACGAAGGGGTTTCGTCAGTCGTAAGGCGGAAGTCATTATGCCATTGTATAGATCCATGGTGAGGCCCCACCTGGAATACTGTGTGCAATTCTGGAGGCCGCATTATCGCAAGGATGTGCTGAGACTGGAGTCGGTGCAAAGAATGGCCACCCGGATGGTCTCGGGACTCAAGGATCTACCATACGAAAACGGCTTGACAAATTACAGCTATACTCATAAGAACATAAGAAGTTTCCTCCGCTGAGGCAGACCATAGGTCCATCCTGCCCAGCGGTCCGCTCCCGCGGTGGCCCATCAGGCCCATCGCCTGAGTAGTGGTCTATACCTATCTATACCCTTCAATCCCTTTTTCTTCTAGGAATCTATCCAAACTTTCTTTGAAACCATTTAATGTTTTCTTGTCTACAACAGCCTCTGGAAGCACGTTCCATGTATCCACCACCCTCTGAGTGAAAAAGAACTTCCTAGCGTTTGTTCTAAACCTGTCCCCTTTCAATTTCTCCGAGTGCCCCCTTGTACTTGTGGTGGTCCTTAATTTGAAAAATCTGTCCCTGTCTACTTTTTCTATGCCCTTCAGGATCTTGAAGGTTTCTATCATGTCTCCTCTAAGTCTCCGCTTTTCCAGTGAGAAAAGTCCCAACTGCTTCAACCTGTCGGTATATGGGAGATTTTCCATTCCCTTTATCAGTTTAGTTGCTCTTCTCTGTACTCCCTCAAGTACTGCCATGTCCTTCTTGAGGTACGGCGACCAGTACTGGACACAGTACTCCAGATGCGGCCGCACCATTGCACGATACAGCGGCATGATGACTTCCTTCGTCCTGGTCGTAATACCCTTCTTAATGATACCCAACATTCTGTTAGCTTTCTTTGAGGCTGTAGCGCACTGCGCCGATGCCTTCAGTGTTGCGTCTATCATCACTCCCAGGTCTCTCTCCAGGTTACTGACCCCTAGCGGTGTTCCCCCCATTCTGTATGTGAACATCGGGTTCTTTTTCCCCACGTGCATGACCTTGCAGAGAGAGGGGGGACATGATCGAGACGTTCAAGTATCTTACGGGCCGCATCGAGGCGGAGGAAGATATCTTCTTTTTCAAGGGTCCCACGACAACAAGAGGGCATCCGTTGAAAATCATGGGCGGGAAACTACGAGGTGACACCAGGAAATTCTTTTTCACTGAAAGAGTGGTTGATCGCTGGAATAGTCTTCCACTACAGGTGATTGAGGCCAGCAGCGTGCCTGATTTTAAGGCCAAATGGGATTGGCACATGGGATCTCTTCACAGGGCAAAGGTAGGGGAGGGACATTAAGGTGGGCAGACTAGATGGGCCGTGGGCCCTTATCTGCCATCTATTTCTATGTTTCTATGTTCTACCTTGGTTAAACATATCATACCATGTGCAGCCCAACAATTATTCCCTCAGCCTTCATATTTACTTGATCCTTCAATCTATATCAAACAGTGCCATCTATATAAGTCCCAAGTGTCAGAAATCATTAATGTAGGGGGCGTGGCCTGACGATCATGGCCGCCGGACGTGCCGACTGAGCTCTCCTCGCCACGGTGTGACTAAATAAGAACTATCTAGCTCACTAAATATACTGAAACGCTACAATCCCAAACCGGAGCAATCTACTTCGACGTAGCTATTTGTCATGTCTTCCAACAAACCATCTAAGACGGAGCAATCCGGACCTGGACCCACTAGCGGTAAGAGGCCTAAACACGAGGTCGCCTCTCCCGTAAAGCTGCCACCAATCTCAGTGGAATCGCAACTCGAGCTTATCTTAACAGAGATACGGGCATTTAAAAATCTCATGTCCCAGCAAGTGGAAGAATCTCAGCTTATTAAAGCTGAAATAGAAGCTTTAAACGCACAGTTCACCGATGCACGCCACAGAATAGACGCCCTAGAGGATTTCAAAAAACAACACGCTGTAAACGTCTCCCTCATACCGCAGCACTGTAAAGACATTGCCGCGTTGCAGTCGGATCTGGAAGATCTGTCGAATAGAAGCCGCCGATGCAATGTACGCATCCTGGGAATTCCTGAGTCGTCCGAAGGATCGGACACCATCGCTTTTCTGCAAACCTTAATTCCATCTCTGCTAGATATAACCTTCGACCCGCCACTGGAACTGGAACGCGCACACAGGGTTCCATCCAGGCCTGCTCCGAACCAGAAGACACCTCGACCTATCGTAGTCAAGCTGCTGCGCTACCAACATGCCTTAAAGATTCTAACCTCAGCTAAGGAAAAAAAACAGATTCTGTACCAGGGCAAGAAGATTCTTTTCGTTCTGGATCTGGCCAAAACCACCGCGGCCAAGAGAAAGCTTTTCCTACAATTGCGACAAGATCTAAAGGACATCGGAGCCCGCTTCGGATTGCTTTACCCGGCGTAAATGATTGTAACCCATAATAACAAAACTGTAACGTACATGAATCCTGCTGATCTTCAGATGTATATTGAATCTATTCAGATGCACTAATCCTATCATGTCTCCCTAGTATCTCACAAAAGTGTTTCAAAATTCAAATGTATTATTTTCTCACAGTCCTAGTGTGCTAATGATATCAGCCTTTTTCACTCTTGCACTGTGATGAAGTGACAGCCTTTCTGCCTCTGGTTGCTCATGAGGTTTCAAGCCCACCCGTTCTTAGCTTTCTTCTTTAACTTGTCATTCCTCTGGTACTGTTTGCCTTTTCTAGGTATGACATTTTGTTGTTATATACAGGTTCAGAATTGGTTTTCCTATTTGAAATTATCCATGTCTCTGTTTGCTAACACACATACACGATTTTATTCCAAAACCAGCATAATAATGGTAATGTTTCCTTTTTATGACTAATTTGCATATACTATCTTTTAATGTCAATGGACTTAATCATTGTATTAAGCGGAAAAAAGTGTCGAATTATGTAAGATCATTGAATCCTGATATTGTCCTCTTTCAAGAAACCCATCTTTCCCATGCTGACAATCTAAGAACCACCCTGTCAGGTTATAATGCTCCTATTTTCTCTCCTTCACAGAAAAAAAAAATGGTGTCTCCATCTATATTAGATCCTCTTTACCTATAGTTATACACTCTCAAAAAACTGATCTGGAAGGAAGATGGTGCTTATTACATGCTACACTTCATGATTCTCATTTTACTCTGCTAAATGTCTACGCCCCGGTGTCTGACACCCCAGATTTCTATCTCTCACTACAATCACTGCTTCTTCCTTTCTCACAGTACCCAATCATAATAGGAGGGGATCACAACCAACCACTTGATTATATTTTAGATAGAACCTCTACATGTAGACCCTCCAAGTCCAAAACTCTAGTAGAACTTAATTCTTTAATTCTTAACTATACCTTAATTGACCCATGGAGACTCTTACATCCCACACAACGAGACTACACACATTTCTCAGCTCCCCATAATTCCTACTCTAGGCTGGACTATTTCTTATTGTCCTCTACCTTAGGCTCAGATATAACACAAGCTACTATACACCCCATTCTTATATCAGCCCATGCACCAGTATCTATTTCGCTTACTCTAAAAGGTCCCTCCAGTCCCTCATCTTGCTGGAGACTGAATAGTGCCATATTAGTCGACGAAGAAGCGGTTCGCAAGCTTCACACTTTCACCGAAGACTTTTTTCTACGCAATTCCTCACCAGATATTTCCCCAACCACATTATGGGAAGCCTATAAAGCTACACTGAGAGGGCAAATTATTAGTTTAATGGCATGGAAGAAAAAGCAAATGAACCAACATCTCCTTACATTAGAAGCTGACATTAAATCACTGGAATCGCAATATTCCTCTGACCTATCCAATTCTATCATACGCTCACAACTTATAAAACTCAAATATGAATATAACTCTTCTGCATCCAAACTAGCTAATCATGATATATTTCTTCTGAAATCAGGGCACTATATTGGTGGCAACAAAATTGGAAAATCTTTGGCTCAATATCTTAACGGGAAAAGCAAAAAACGATCACATATCACCTCTATCATGACCTCAAGTGGCTCCCTAACTACTGACAAATGAACTATAGAATCTGAATTTGAAAATTTCTATCTTAAATTGTTTCAATCTGAATCCTTCTTTACAACTGATGACCTTTCAAAGTATCTTGACTCTATTAGTCATCCGGAACTATCCTCCAATCTCAAAACTATTTTAAATGAACCTCTGACTACTACAGAAATCCAAACTACTATCAAAACGCTTGCCAATAATAAATCCCCCGGCCCAGATGGCATAACTAGTGAATTCTACAAAACATTTTCCTTAATTCTCTCTCCTCACTTACTCTCCTATTTTAATTTCATTCAAATGCATCCTGATCTCCAAAGAAATTTTTCGGAAGCCCATATTGTCATCTTTCCCAAACCAGGCAGAGATAGTACGCAACCCAAAAACTATAGGCCCATTTCACGACTTAACTCCTACTACAAAATTCTAACCAAAATTCTATCCACCAGGCTTAACAACGTAATTGACTGCATAATTTCTCCCGAACAAGTTGGATTTATTAAACATAGATTTATTGGTGACAACCTACGCATTTTCCATACTGTCAATGACTTTGCCAAAACCATCTCAGAGCCTGCAATAGGCCTTGCCATTGATGCGGAGAAAGCCTTTGATCGGGTAGAATGGAGGTTCTTGTTGCAGGTTCTGAGATGGTTCAACCTAGGGGAATCTTTTATCTCATGGATTCAGGCACTATACTCTAAACCACTCTCCAAGATTCTCATTAACGGAACTCTTTCCTCACCAATCACTTTAGGAAGAGGCACTAGACAAGGCTGCCCCCTCTCCCAGCTCCTTTTTAATATATCCCTGGAACCGCTCCTCTTAGCGATTAAACAATCTCCTTTAATGCAGGGCATCCCCTTAGCTACTAGAGAGCTCAAAGTCGCAGCATACGCTGACGATATTATGCTCTTCATTAGGAACCCCTCGACTTCTCTCCCCTCTTTTATACAACTCACAGACACTTACTCCACATTTTCCGGATATAAAGTTAACTGGGAAAAATCCGTTATACTACCTCTCAATGATCTGATAGCTCAAATTGAATTATCTTCATTTCCATTCGCATGGTCCTCCTCTCCAATTAAATATTTGGGTATTCACATACACAAAGATCGAGACATTGTAATGGACACCAATGTCACCAAATTGAAAGATCTTGTCATAGCATCCATCTCTAAATGGAAACCTCTTTATCTGTCCTGGTGGGGACGCTTATCATCCCTCAAGATGACCTTAGCACCACAGATTATCTACATTTTAACTATGCTTCCCTATCTAGCAAAACCTTCTCTATATAAATGGTTAGACAAACGAATTTCAGACTTTATGTGGGGCAACAAAAAACCCAGGATAGCTTTAAACTTACTAAAAGCACCCAGGATGTATGGAGGAGTAAATATTCCTGATTTTCGCAATTATCAAATAGCATCACTAGCTAAATATGGATCACAATGGATCATATGCTCTCACTCCCAATCTGCTTCTTTACTACCCACCTGGCTAGAGCTCGAGGTTTCAATATGTAACCCAATCCCCATCAATATAGTGCCTACTATGTCTATTCCTTCAAGACTCAAATCCTTCTCTCTGTTCACAGCCACAACTGCCGCACTCCGTATACTAGACCACAAGGCTTCTCACTCGATTTTCGCTCAAAGAAATATGGCCCTCTGGAACAATCCAGCCATTAAACGCAACAAAAGGATTTTTCACTGGACGTCCTGGAGTAAATTGGGTATATGGCAGGTCCAACAGCTCTATCACAACAACACTTTGCATTCTTTCGCTGATCTTATTGCGTCCTACCCAAACCTTTCTGACAAACAAGCACAATGGTTGTTACTTACCACTATTCTCTCTTCCATACAATACTCATCTACTTCATGCATTAGTACATGGGCCTCTTTACTTGAGACACAAGGAAAAGCAATATCATACTTCTACAAAATTCTACAAGGAGGACAACCCTTATCCAATATAGACATTCAGCGTAAATGGTCACAAGATCTGAATACACAAATCTCAGACAAAGAATAGATTAGATTTTGGACGAAAGTAAATAGACCTCTTCTCTCAGCTAGCATGACACAATCCTTATATTTCCTAATGAGAAGAGCGATATGGACACCACATAGAATGAAATTAGCACATTTAAAAAATGATGATCTCTGTTGGCATTGTCAAAAGTGCCCTGGTACCCTAGCACATATGTTGTATAGCTGTCCTAAAATTTTATCTTTTTGGACACAAATTTGGTCCTTAATTAGATTAATAACCAACTGTACTGCTGAATTATCCTTTGCCATTATTATTATGAGATCTCTCCACCCTTGTTTTAAATTTTGTACCTGCGATCCAAAATTGATTGATATATTGATATCTGTTGGTATACAACATATTTTGCAAAACTGGAAATCCGCTTCTCTTTTAAATTTCACTTTTTGGTGGAACTCTATATGTTTATATAAAAAATTCGAACAACATGCTAATGACAAGAAAAAGACCAATTTCTTATCTTCACTAAGTGATATTTGGACTCCCATTGACGATTACTTACAATCTCTTTAATTATGTGATTATTATTTTTTCGTTTCCACATCTTTAGAGGATATATAACCTATGCTATTATGTCTGCCAATTTCTGTACACTGTTTATTGATTCATGATGTATATTTTTTCCTTTTCCTTATTATTCAATAAACAAAGTGAACTTAAAAAAAAAAAAAGAAATCATTAATGTACAGTACTTCTACTACCACCCCCTGCTAATTTGCTTCTTTCTTGCAACCAATTATTCCTTAGCAGCAGATGAATCCAGAAACTTGTAGATTATGATCATTCACTAGCAGGTGGAGATAGCACTAAACTGAGTTCTGTTATACAGGTTGTCATGCTTCATGATCAACCAGAATTCACTACCTCCAGCAGGCAGATGGATGGTGTCTCATTTATTTATTTCGATTTTTAGCCCGTCCTCCCTGAAGCTCAGAACGGGTTACATCAGGACATTCACAATGCAGACATTATGCAAATGCCGGACATAACAGGTCTTAGGGAAGAGGGTACGATGGGGAAAATTGTTGAAATTTCACAGAGACTAAGTTAGAGGTTGGTCATTAAATACAGGGGTACAAAGGCAGGTTACAGAAAAGTGGGGTAGTCTGTCAGAGTCTGTCTGGATGAAAAGAATGGTCTTTCATACTTTTCACAGATCAGCTGAAAGTATTGTCTTTACTGCTCTCTGGAATGTCATCAGTGAGTTCTGGGATCTTATCTGATTAGACAACTGGCTCTAGAGCTGGGGGATGAAATGACTGTATGAGCGTTTCCGGGCCATTTCCATGTGGAGGGATTTTCCATGGGGGATGCACAATCGTCTTTCCGCGGTTGAGCGTAGGGGGCAATGGGGGTGTACTGATGTAGTTTGGAAGCTATGTATGTACGGGTTATGTTGTAGAATCTTTTGTGGGCAATTACTAGAGTTTTGAAGATGCAGTGTTTCCTGATAGGTAGCCAGTGTTCTGCTTGGAGAGCTGGAGAGGTGGGAAGTTGGGGTTGTATAGGAATCGAAGTGTAGCATTTTGAACCTGCTGAAGCCGTTTGAGTTCCTTTGTGATGATGCCGTTGAAGAGAGAGTTGGAATAGTCTAGTCTAGAAAGTATATAGGCATGAATGAGCTGGGTTAAGTTAGGTTTAGAGAGGTAAAGCTTAACCCTTCGGAGTTGTCGTAGGTACTAGAAGGAAGTGGAGACTACTTGTGAAATGTGTGCTGAGAAGGATAGATAGCCATCCAGTATCACCCCAAGGCTGCGTGCATGGTCCTTTGCTGTTAGGGAGGTTGACTCCCAGGTTAATGTTGGGTGGGTGAAGTTGGTGCTTCTCTTTCTGATCCAGAGAAGTTCAGTTTTAGAGGCGTTCAGCTGGAGTTTGTTGGCTGTCATCCAGCTCTTTAATTCGGAGAGGCAGTGTTAGAGATTGGAGAGTTGGGAAGATCGGTTTTCACCCAGCAGGAGCAGTAGCTGGAGGTCGTCCACTTAGGAGTGGATTTTAATGTGTTTGTTAGCAATATCTATGATTGGCCTAATGTAGAGGTTGAATAGGAGAGGGGATAATAGGGCACCTTGGGGGACTCTGTATTTGATGGGTTTGGGATCAGATTTGCTTGGGCCTAGAAGTACAGTTTGAGTTCTTTGGTGGAGGAAGGAAGTGAACCATTTGTGGGCGGAGTTCTTGATTCCAAGGTTTGTGAGTCAGAGTAATAGGAGTTGGTGATCGATTGCGTCGAAGGCTGTGCTTAAGTCTAGTAGTACTAGTAGGGCATCGTTCTCTTTATCAAGTATTGACCAGCTGTCATCGATGATATCCAGGACGAACTCCGTACTATGTCCAGCTCGGAAGCCTGATTGGAAGGGGGAGAGGGCTATGGTTCCCTGCTCTTCTACAAATGATAGTAGAGGGTGTAGAACTATCCTTTCCAGAAGTTTGGAGGAAAAGGGAGGTTGGAGACAGGGATGTTTGGGTCTAGGGTGGGCCTTTTGAGGGTGGGTTTGATAATGGCTGATTTCCAGCTGTGAGGATTCTTCCCTGTAGCTAGAGAGGTGTTTATGATGGGGAGGATGGATTCTGCTAGGGCATCTGCTGTGGATAGAAGGAGGCTGGACGGGCAGGGGTCAAGGATAGTATGGGAAGGTCTGAGCTCTTTCAGGGTTTTAAGGAACTTGTTGTGTGTGGCCGGGTGTAACTGGGAGAGGGTTCTATTTGGTACAGTTTCAGGAGTGTGTGGGTAGGGGATTTGGGGGGAGCTTCTGATCGGGGTGGTATCAAGTTTATTGCAGATGTCATCAGTTTTGGTCTGGAAGAAGTCGGAGAGGTTTTCGCTGTCCAGGTTAGTGGGGTTGTTGTTCCTATTAGAGAATGATATGGGGGGAAAAATCTGTCCTCGTCACCAGACTGCCGTCCCCTTCACCGCCCCATCCCCATTGCATCCACTCTTCCCTATCGTCACCTCACTGCCCTTTGGCACCCCTTGTGTGGTTCGTGTATCTCCCTCCCTCCCACTTACCTTTGCGGCGCGTTTTAAGGTTTGAGTAGCTTGTTGAAAGCCCCTGCAGTGTTCGTGCAGTCGTGTGTGTGTGTGGGCGGAAGCTTCTCCTCTGACTCTCTCTTCCCCATTCCCCAGCATCTTCTCCCTACTCTCTCTTCCCCATTCCCCAGCATCTTTTCCCTACTCTCTCTTCCCCATTTCCCAGCGTACTCTCTTTCTTCCCCAGTTCCCTTCAGGTTGCTTCAGCGTCTTCTCCATTCCATCCCCCCACCCCCAGCACTCTTCATGCGGTCCAACAGCTCCCTCCCACCGGCCAGCCATGCATCTCCCTCCCTCTCTTCCCTTTACCTTCTTTTTGTGGCGATTTTGTGTTGTATTGCAGCCGGAGCCTTGAAGTCTCGTCACGTTGGCTGCTGGAAAAGTCTCCTCCAATGCAACTGGAAACAGGAAGTTGCGTCAGAGGAGACTTTTCCAGCAGCCACATGCGACGTGACTTCAAGGCTCTGGCTGCAATACAATGCAAAATCGCCACAAAGAGAAGGAAAGGGAGGGAGGGAGATGCACGGCTTGCGGGAGAAAGGGGGCTGTTGGACCGCACGCTCGTTCACTATGCGTGCTCACTCCTTTAACTGCGGAGATAAATCCATTCACCGGTCCATGGGGCGGTGAATGGCCTTGTCCCCGTACTTGCAGTGACCCTTTTTTTGTCACTATTTTGGCGGGTTAGCTGCGGTTAGCCGCGGGTAACAACCACCGTGTCTTCTCTAGTTCCTATCTCCCTGGTCGGCAGTGAAGAGGTGGTTTGTCAGGGTGAATAGGCGTTTGGACCTATTTGGAATTCTCTATAGGAGTTGAGTGTAGTATGTTTTCTTAGCTTCTAGGATAGCGGTTTTGTAGAACGCTGAGAGGTTTTTCTAGTGGGTCTTAGTCTCCTTGTTTTGGTTCTTGACCCACTGCCTTTCTGCTTGCCGTAGTGTTCTTTTATGTGTCTGAAGGTTGCTGGTGAACCGGAGGCAGGAGGCTTGGTGGTATATCGGGCTGTTCTTTCCCGGGCCAGACCATTGTAGAAGGCCTTGATTCCTGAATGCCAGGTGGTGGCAACCAGGTCAATGGAGTGGGAATGTTGGTTGCAGGTATTACTGAGGTTTCTGATGCTAACGGCCATGGTTTGGGGATCGACTGTCCTTGATCTGAGTTAATGTGGTTTTTGAGGGTCCATTGGGTGGGATGTGTGAGGGAATTGGAATTCAATGAGGTGGTGGTCAGACCATGGGACTGGGGTGACCGTACAGTGCACCTGTCGGGGTTCCGTGTCATTGTCTTTGTGTATGAAGAGTAAGTCTAGTGTGTTATCGGCTGAGTGTGTGGAGGTGGATATTGCTTGGTGGAAGCCCAAGTCTGTGATGGTGGACAGGAAGTCCTGGCACATCCCAGAGGTTGAGGTGTAATCTGGGTAGTTGAAGATAGTCACGTGTTTGTAGGAAATGAATAGTTTTGTGATGAAGTCAAGGAGGGTTTCAGGGCCTCCATAGGGGAATTGGGCGCTCTGTATACATTACATTACTGATTTCTATTCCATCATTACCTTGCGGTTCAAGGCGGATTCCATATGAGTTGTCAGGACATTTAGGAGTACATTAGGAGTTGTCTGGACATTTTCGGAGGTGTTAAAGAGTGAAGTGGAATGCAAAATGGGGCTTGAGATGGATCTTGCTGTGTTAGTTTGTCTTTATGTAGTTTTTGAATAGCAGGGCTTTTATTTCTTTTTTGAAGGTTTTATAGTCTGCGGTCAAGATTAGTAAATTGGAGAGTTGGTGGTCTAGTTTTGCTGCTTGGGTGGCTAGGAGGTCATCGTACATTTTTTTTCGTTTGACATTTTTTTTTGGAGGATGTGTGAATAGTGCGTGGGTTCTCCTATGTCTGTTTGTGGTGGTTTGAATTAGTCAGTTGTTCAAGTAGGCTGAGCTGTCTCTGTTTATGGCTTTGAATTGCAGGCAGTAGAATTTGAAGAGTATTCTTGCTTGTATTGGGAGCCAGTGCAAGTCGAGGTATTCTGTGATGTGGTCGTATTTCCTCAGTGAGTAGATAAGTCTTAGAGCTGTATTTTGTACTGTTTGTAGTTGTTTTATCATGTTTGTGGGGCAAGGGAGATATAGGATGTTGCATTAGTCTAGTAGACCTAGGACTAGGGATTGGACCACTAGCTGAATTGTTTTCTGTCGAAAAATTTTCAAACTTGTCTTAGGTTTCTCATGACTGCGAATGATTTTTGTATTGTTTTGTTGATTTGTGGCTGCATGGTACAGCCTCTATCTAGCAGCGTTCCCAGAAGTTTTAGAGTGGGTTGAATGAGGTATGTGATAGTTTATTACAAGGTTTGTTAAGGTTGGTGTTTTGCTATTTTTGAGGAGGTGATATTGTCCTTGGGTCCTATTGTGAAGGCTAGGGCTTCTTGTGAGGGGAGGGTGATGGAGTCTAATAATCTAGGTGAGGTGGATGACTTGATGGCTGCTATTCTGCCACCCTTTTTGGTGGGGCGGGAGCAAACTAAGTCTTGGTAGCCCAGAGTTCAGAGCTCACCCAGTGCTATCCCGCCAGGTTTTTTTTTTATCATAAGGGCATCCCAGCCTTTGTCTTGGGTCAGGTCAGCTCTTGGTTGTCTTTGCTACTTTGCTCTTCTTTGAGTTTCTCAGTTCTGTTGAGATTGTGGTTATTTAGATTAAGCAGTGCCGACGAAAATGGTTAGAGGTTTGAACCAAAAGAAGTATGAGAAGAGACTGGAAGACTTAAATATGTATACTCTGGAGGAGAGGAGGTACAGGGGATATATGATACAGGCATTTAAATACTTGAAAGGTATTAATATAAAACCAAATCTCTTCCAGAGAAGAGACCATGGTAAAACTAGAGGGCGTAATTTGAGGTTGTGGGGAGGAAGACTCAGAAGCAATGTTAGCAAATTATTTTTCACAGAGAAGTTAGTAAATGCCTGGAATGCCCTCCCGAGGGTGGAGAGGAAAACGGTGATGGAATTCAAAAAAGCGTGGGATAATTAGAAAATGAAGAATGTAAATTAAAGAGCTAAGGCCGGAACTGGACAGACTTGTTCGGGCTGTGTCCCATATGTGATGATTTGGTGTAGGATTGGGCTGGGGAGGGCATCAACGGAAACTCCACTAATTTGGAACATGAGGATATTACTGGCCAGACTTTATGGTAGATATCCTGCAAGCAGGATGGTTAAATAGGATGGAGTGAACTTGGATGGCAACTTCAGCATTTGGAACCTAGGACAATACAAGGTGGACTGTACAGTCTGTGACTCAGAAATATTAAAGAAGAGACAAGTTAATTTAATCATATATTTGTAATGGGTATAACTAATGGGCAGAATGGATGAACTGTTCAGGTCTTTATCTGCTGTCATTTACTATGTTACTTTTGGGGGTATACTTGGTGGTGCCAGGTCCCTCCCTCATCCCATCCTCCTTTCTCTGAATCCATGATTCTTAGCTTAAAAGTCCACCACTAATAGAGAGTAAGCTTTCCAAACTGATAACCAACAAACCAAAGTAGAATCTGATATTGAGACAGATAAACAAATCAATAACTCATAAGCAATACTAAACCAATGTTAAAACAGAGGAGAAAGACAACAATGTTGAAATGTTAGCTTAAGCAGCCCAAGAGTAAAAAAAGCAGCAATAAAATGCAAAGTCACAGTGGCAAAACTAAAACACAGCAGTAAAAGCAGCAAGAATTCCTGTTCACAGTCAATGCTCATACGAACTCCAGCACTGGCCTCCTGACTCCTACCATAAAGAAAGGCTGTCCTTTGTTAGAAGAACATATTAACTGACTGAAAGGAATAATGAGCATTACCATTCTAAATAAAACTGGCTTGAAACTGGAATATTAGATTTATGTTCTGAAAACAATTTTTTCTTCTAGCTACATCGCCTGACACCAGTGTTTCGGTCTTCTGCTGGCAGGTGAATACATATGGACAAGGAAAACCTTCTACTTATTTGGGTGTGTTTGACATAAATCGTTGGTATCATGCTCAAATGCCAGATTCATTAAGGTAGGGGAATGCATTATAGCTGCATTTATTTTTGTTACTGTTCAGAAGTAAAAGCAGTGTACTCTTCAGATTTATACTCTTAACTGTATATTTTTTGTATTCAGACCAGGTGAATTTCTTCATAATTGCCCCTATTTTGCTTTATGGTCATTGGATGCAGTAGTGAGCATGACTTCTCCACACTACATTTTGGATATCCTGGTACATGAACGAAGTTTAAATCGTGGGGTTCCTCCATCATATCCACCTCCTGAACAGTTCTTTAATCCTAGCACATATAATTTTGGTATGTATTATGTCCTATTCTTTAAATTTTATCAAAAATGAAATAGTCCAAGAGATGTTTTAAGGAGGGGTGCATGTATTTGTAGAGCTATTGCAAATGAATTGAATGTTGGTGCAGTATAAACAATTTAGTTTTCTCAAGACTTAAAGTGCATTTATTTACCAAATCTGTTTTGTCTGATGTATATAGCTATTTAAATCTCTTAGTACAGGAACCTAGGTGAATAAAGTTTTCTTCAGTTGTTAAATCTACAGAATTTATGCTCACAAATGACATTTTCATTTTTTAGACATTTTACAAGTGATGCGACTATTTAGGTTATCTGACAAGCACATTGTTTTCCTTGGATAAGCTGGATAATGCAGCCACACTTAGCTGCTGTTCTTTGTCAACTAGTAATGATGAAACTTTCTTCCTCTAGTTAGTGGTTCAAGGTTTTCCTGCCTCACTGATGTCATAGGAGTCTGAAATTAGTCCTTTTTTTTTTTTTTTTTTTCTTGTACAATCCCACTTTATTCCGGGACCAGTGGGTTATTTCTGTCTACCCGTCAGGACTTTGTAGGAAGCCTCAAACTTCAGAGACTTAAGCCCCTCCCCCTCTTTCCTCTTCACTGTCCCTGAAACCCTGTAGGAGCTTGCCTTCTGGAGGGTTCCCTGCTTGTCAGTAAGTCCTCTGGATAGCCTGCACATCAGATCGAGCTTCAGGGAATGTTCCCTTAGGAGCTAGCTCACCCCAGGTTCGTCCACTAGTGGGTCAAGCACAGGCTGCAAGGTTCTATGGAGACATATCCATTATTGGAGCCAGACTGCATTCCTCCATCAGGCGTGCTGTGCAGTGTGTCAGAGGGTGGCGGAGGTGACCGGCCATAGACGTCAGGCCGGTGGGGCAGTCAGAAGATTCAAAGTTCAGCTTTCCAGCAAGTTGATGCAGAGGATCTCCCTGTGAGCTGTTCAGCTCTGTCTGCAGTGTTTTCCTGTTAGCGCATTTCTGCAAGTGCAAGCTAACAGCTTGAATTTGAGATTTTGATTTTTTTTTGGGGGGAGGGGGGTGGGTGGGTTTGAAAAGAGGTTTTTAGGTGGTTTCCTTGCATGCCCTACCCCCCCCCCCAAAAAAAAAAAAAAAAAATTCCTAAAATTGCTGTTTTTGAGGGTTCTCTGTGGTTTTCACAGGCAATTTTTAGTCAAAACAGGCCCTCAGTGGCCATATTGGATTTTTCCAGATTTGATTTTAAAGCTATTTTTCATACTTACCAGCTTCAGTTTTCAAAGAAAACTACATAGATGAACTCCCCAGGGCAGGATGTTATGGATTAATGCCTCATTTGTGGTGGATGGCTGTTGTATGCGTAGCCGTATTCCACGTGCGCTGTGATCCACGAGGGGTGAGAGGTTGCCCGGATTTGGTGCCTTCCACCTCCATGGAGGATCTTCTTGTGCCTTCTGACCTGACTCCTGCGAAGTGCACAGGCGATGCTACGGCAAAATGCAGGTGCATCTCTGGAGATAAACCTGGTAAATCTTCTACACAGTCCCCAACTGGAGTGCAAGGGTAATCTCCTGCCGTGGAGAATGTGTTTCCTGGATTTTGTTGATATGCTTTATTAGGCATAATTGAAAAGAAACAAAACTCAAGTCTCTGCCTGTCTCCCGCCAGTCTCCGTGCTGGGCACAGAGTTTTCTGCGACTGGTCCAGGGGTTTTTCCTCTTGTTTCCCCTAGGGGGTGCCAGCAGGTATGCAGGCAGTGCCCGTGGTTGCGCCAGATTTACTTTCCGTGTCAAAGTGGCCACAGCTGTGGCTTATCTGGCAGTTCTCCAGGATCTGGGTCACTACAGAGCCCCTGATTTGGGGGAGGATCTCTCTGTGCGCAGATTTTTCAAACATACGCTTGTGGCTTTGATCTCTGAAGTTCTACAGGCATTAAAGCTGCAGTCTGAGCTGCCTGTCACTGCAGAATGTTCCCTTATGAGTGATCGGAGGCCATAATTCACCTCTGTTCCTGATCATCCTGACCTTGGGTTCTTACGGACAATGAAGAGACTCCTGAGGGTCCCTTACGCTGTTCTCGTGCCATGGCGCAGCTTTTTCCCCTGGCAGATACCTTTAACAAGCGCTTTGCTTCCCTAAAGGTGGATTCCTCAGTGGTGCAGGACACCAAGCGCACTTCTCTCCCCAGTGTGGATTTTGCCCTTAAGTGTCTGTTTGATTTGGCAGCTGTTGGTGTTCAGGTGGCGTTGCTGGTGTTCAGTCAGCGTCAGCCTCTTGTTCGTGGCTCAGGCATGCTATTCCAAGCTGCGCCATGATCCTGACAACTGGTGCTTTGTGACTTGGAAGTAGATTATATGACTGATGCCTTGTATGACATTTTGAAAGTCTTTGCTGAGCTTTCTGCCTATTCCATTTCAGCTCACAGGATGCTCTGATCCGGATGTAGTCTGGTGATTCTTCTTCTAAAGTGACCTTGAGCCGGTTGCCCTTTAAGGAACAGCTGCTGTTAGGCCAGGGTCTGGATGACCTTATCGCCAGTGTACAGGATCGTAGGCCAAAGTTGCTGTCTGAATAGATCCCGCCCTTCCAGGGGTTTGGGACTTTCTAATTTTCGTCCCTTCAGGCACTCTCGTCCATACTGGGGCTCTTCCACAGGACAACGGTCCTCTTTATTTGCCAAACTGCTCTTCAGCAGTTCTTGACATCAGCCATCCATGGGGAATTGTCTTGCAGTTTCTGCAAAGAATCAGTTCTGATGCTAGGCTGGTGTTTCCTCCCCTGCATATTGGGGGGCAGTTGTTGGCCTTTCTGGTGGAATGGCAGACCATTACCTCCGATCACTGTGTCTTGAAGGTTCTCAGGGATGGCTACAAACTGGAGTTTCTCTGTCCTCTGACCAAGTATTTTCTGGATTCACCTTCAGGCCGCGCCGAGAAGGTGGTTCAGGTGTAGGCCACAGTCCGCAGACTTCTAGATATTGCTGCCATAGAACCCATAAAGAACAAACCAGGGGAAAACAAAACCACAGACACAGGTACAAAGAAACATGTCGAGTCATAGAGTCGTTTGAATGTACCATTGTGACATTGGAGGAATAAAGATCCTCACATTATCAGATGAGTTGGAGGACACTTTTTTAGTGCACATCATTCTGATCTGGACAATTCCATTTTTGTTTCTTTGTGGCCATAGAACCCATACCAGAGCGAGCCTCAGGCTCTGGGAGATACACGAATATGCTTCATCATTCCAAAGAAAGGATCCGATAATTGGAGATCGATTCTGGACCTCAAGGCAGTCAATGTGGCGCTGAAAGTGCCTCTCTTCTGCATGGAGTTGGTGCACTCAGTGATAGTATTGGTGGCGCAGGGAGAATTTCTAGCATCCCTGGATATGATGGAGGGGTATCTCTACATTCCCATTTTCCTGGACCACTGGAAGTATCTGCGGTTCTATGTCTTGGGGCAACATTTCCATTTTGCGGCAGTGCCCTTTGGATCAGCAACGGCACCCAGGATTTTCACCAAAGTGACTGTGGTTGTGGTGGCGGCGGCCCATCTTCGCACCCTGGATGTCCTGGTTCATCTGTATCTGGATTGACTGGTTGGTCAAAACTCCTCCCTTGCTTTCTGAGGGGCATCATGCTGTTCATCAAGTGGTACAGGATTTTCACCAAAGTGACTGTGGTTGTGGTGGCGGCGGCCCATCTTCGCACCCTGGATGTCCTGGTTCATCTGTATCTGGATTGACTGGTTGGTCAAAACTCCTCCCTTGCTTTCTGAGGGGCATCATGCTGTTCATCAAGTGGTACAGTTGCTGCAGCACTTGGGCTGGGTTATCAACTTCAGGAAGTCACCTCGAGCTGATAGGATTTGGAATACCTGGGAGTTCGATTTCACATGGGACAGAACAAAGTATTCCTGCCTGTGTCCCATCAAGATAAGCTTTGACAGGTTCTTAGGGACCTTCTGGCCACTCTGGTCCCAATGGCATGGCAGTATCTCCAGGTTCTGGGGACCGTGGTGGCAATGATTGATGTGGTCCCTTGGGCCAGAGCCCTGCAGGATGCTCTGTTTGCACGCTGGAATCCTCAGCGGGACCCGTTACATGCTCCCATACCCTGGACGACTATGAAACGGAACAGTCTTGTATGGTGGTTGCGACCCCTCTCGCTTTCCAGGGGCCTTACCCTCCAGATTTTGAATTGGGTGATTCTGTCTACGGATGTGAGTCTCAAAGGCTGGAAAGCGGTGTGTATGACCGTCCCTGTTCAGAGTCAGTAGGTGCCCTCAGAGTGCAAGTGGTAAATCAGTCACCTGGAGGTTGAGGTGATTTGGCTGGCTCCTCTCCACTTTGAGGGTCAACTCTGTCATTGAGCCATCCGTGTCTTCTCAGACAATGCCATGGCAGTGATTTACGTCAATTGGCGGAGGGGGGGGGGCACAAGGAGTCCCTCCCTGAGCATGGAGGCTCAGCTTCTCTTCTGGTGGGCGGAGAGCCAACTTGTGGTGCTGTCAGCGGTGCACGTGGCAGGAGCAACAAGCAGTTTTTCTCAGTCGTCAGATGCTGGACCCTGGAGAGTAGTCCCTGTCAGAGTATTCGATTGCATAATAGATCAGTGGGGGGTGTCCCACGTTTGATCTCATGGTGACTGCAGCCAACAGGAAAGCTGATCGGTTCTTCATTCGCCAGTGCGAGGCTGGTAGCACAGGCTGGACGCTCTAGTTTGGCCCTGGCTATGGGAAGGTCTCCTCTGGCCCGTGGTCTGTTGAGGTGGATAGCGACCCATGGAGGACGGGTATCCTGCTTAAGTTCAAGTTTATTAAAAGTTTTATACCTCCAAATCAGGCTTCAAGTTGGTGTACATCTAATAATTAAATTTAAAATAACAAAGGGGTATAACATAAGTCACAATATAACAAAAAGACTTTAAAACCGAACAGTATTTTATACATATTAATACAGAGACAAACAGGAAATACAGAAAACGATAGGAAAAGGGGGAGAACTACAATGTATCAAAGTACAGAAAGGAGAAGGGAAGATATGAGGGAGGGGAAAATGAAAAGTTACAAGCTGAGAGAATTAAAGGTAAAAATGTCCTTAAAAGGACGGTTATGGCCTGAAGGCATCTTGAAACAGAAAGGTTTTCAGTTTTAATATGAAATAATTTAGGGCTGTTTCTTCTCTTAGAAGTGTTCCAAAGCGAAGGAGCTGTAACTGAAAAGTTATTACGCATGATGTTGATGTGTCTTAAGGATGGTATGGAAAGCAGGTTTGGCCAAGGCAGCAGTGGTATGCTAACTTGGTTTGGCTCCAGCAGGATTGGGGGCTCCAGCTACTTTGTCATTCTCGCCTCCTCACGCAGGGTCCACTTGAGATGCAGGATCCAGACAGCTTTAGTCTTACAGCATGGCTCTTGAGCACGCCGCCTTAAGTAGCCAGGGCTATTCAGCTGTGATTGCCACGTTGCTTCACAGCAAAAGGAAGTCCACAGTGGCGACCTATATGAAGGCTTGGACATGTTACCTGGTGCGCCCTGAGACTGGTGTACCCATCTGTTGCATCAATTCCTTGGGTCCTGGAGTTTCTGCAGGATGGTCTGAAGAAGGTCTTAGCAGTAGCTTCGCTCCTGATGCAGATTGCTGGTCTTTTGTGTATGGGCTCTCATCTGAGGGGCTCTTCCGGATGTGGCTCTTTGACTTAGACCTCCATTGTACTTTCCCTGTCTGACCTGGAATGTTAATCTGGTTTGCCGTTCTCTAGCTTTTCCGCCGTATGAGCCTCTGGAGCAGGCGTCCCTTGAGGATCTCACAGTCAAGATGGCTTTCCTGGAGGCTATTACCTCAGCCCATAGAGTTTCAGAGCTTCAGGCTCTCTCCTGCTGGGATCCTTTTTCTCTGTATTACGGATTCCGCTGTGATGCGTACTTTCATCCTTCCTTCTGGAAGTGATTTCTGCTTTCCATGTGAATCTAGAAGTCCGACTTCTTGCTTTTGCTTCCACTGGTTCGAGAGAGTAGGACTGGGTGTTGCAGTCCTTGGACGTGTGCAGGATTTTGTTGCGGTATCTGGAGGGCACCAGAAAATTTCACCTCCCTGACCACATGTTTGTTCTGGTGGGTCCTGCCCATAAAGGTAGGCTTGCTTCTCTAAGGCCACCATTTCCAGGTGGATCCATATTACCATTTCTGCAGCTTACATGGTGGCCGTAAAGAAGCCCCACTTTGTGGGCTCATTCTACCAGAGGTGTTTTGTCCTCTTGGGCAGAGTTGTCATCCATTTCTCTGGATGAGATTTGAAGAGCTACTATCTTATGCATATGTTCACCAAGTTTTACACAATTGATATGGCAGCCAAACAGGAAGCTGCTTTTGGTGCCTCAGTGTTGGCAGCGAGCTCATCAGTCCCACCCTGATGTTTTCGGGACTGCTCTGTTACGTCCCACTAGTCCTGGAATAAAGTGGGATTGTACAAGAACGAAAGATTAGGTTCTTACCTTTGCTAATCTTCTTTCTTGTAAATCCACGTTTTATTCTGGGAACCCACCCTATACCTTTATGATTTGCCAATTGTCTTCGTTTACAAGAACTGGTAAGCTAGATTTCTGTTTTTTGATCACCCTTTATTAGAGTGCCATCAGAACGGATTTGGCACTTAATTTGAGGGGATTCCTGGTTCAGGCACCCCTTTCTGACAGTGCAGGCTGTCTTTCCCTATAGCACTGTTTTGTTGTTCGAGTTTCTAATATTTCATAACTTGTTCTCTTGTTTTTCATTTTTGCTGTTTTGTATTTGATATGAGCAGAATTGACTTACTTGCCGGGGAGTTTCCCCCTTCCCCTCTCTCTTATTATCCTATACAGATGTTCCTGACTGCTTTAAGACTGAGATTACAGGGACAGTGATGAGGTAAGAAGGGGGAGGGGTTTAAGTCTCTGAAGTTTGAGGCTTCCTACAAAGTCCTGGTGGGTAGATGGAAATAACCCACTGGTCCCGGAATAAAATGTGGATTTACAAGAATGAAGATTAGCAAGGGTAAGAACCTAATCTTTTGGTTTTTTTGTGTTGTGAATCTGAACCTTAATTCCCTCTCTTCTTTATAGTGTGGAGGACAGACAGCACTTCTTTTAAGTCTACTCCAGCGGACAGTGTTGACCCAAAGGACCTTTCTAAGGTACTGGAGGGCTCTTCTGTTAGCGCAACTACCACTACAGTCCCCGTGAGCTTTATTAAAACATCAATGAGTACTAGGACTAATACTTCAATTGTGCATTTCCCCTTTGGGGGCTGAACACACAGATGTCAATTTCTCACAAGGAGAAGCATTCTAAATTAAAGAGACGGACAGATTAATTCTCCCAGCAAACTACACAGAAAGGTACTCCGCTCCCAGCAATATCTCCAGACACAGTAAGTCTCCACTCTCGTTCTATCCCCACCTAAAAAAACCCCCCAAAAACCAACTTCATGGTGCAAAACAATCAGTTCCTGTACCGAATCCTGATATGCTTCCTGCTATTCAGCAGCTCGTTTTCCTACCTGTCCATGCTTTTACCTACACAAAGGACACAAGGTTCGGCATTATTTCTGGTGCAGCTTTTCTAAAAATTATTGCAACAGCCATCTTTTTAAGAACCTCAGATATTACCTTCTCAATATTTACTGCCAAATAAGCATCCTGAAGCTCATGTTCCATCTCCAGCTACATCTCTTCTTCCACAGTTGTAACTTATCCAATGGCAAGACTCTCCTCATCATTCTCTAGTATACTTTTTAGATGAGAAGGTTTTTTATCATCCTGATAATTTTAGAGGTAGTCCCTTCAACTTGTTGCTCATAGTCCAGATATTTCCAATTCAATGCCTAAGATGTTTTCTGGTGGATTCTAATTATGTGAAATTCATCCCGAAATTCTCAGAGAACTTGCATTGGCATCTCAGGATGGCTTTATTGATTGCAAGGATTTTGAAGCAATTATGAAATCCTTTGTTACCCCCAAAGGCTTGATATTATTAGAACCTAGTCACTCAGGCCAGGATTCTCATAAAACCATGTTGAAAAGCAACGGTCTGCTAACGCAGCTGTTTTGATAGCAAATTTAAAAAAGTGAGACATTCTCAAAAATTCACACGTGTAAATAAGGTTGGCAAAGGTTTGCTAAATTTGCATGTGCCCATCGCTAGTTATAGTGATGGACACATGCGCAGAAAAAAAATGCAAAAAGAACCCCCCCCCCCCCCAAAATACACAACAGCAGCAGGAGAGATGTTCAATCTCTCCCACTGCCAACCAACAACCCCCACCCCCAAACAGCAGGAGAGATGCCAATTCTCTCCCACTGTCAACCAACAAACACCCCCCCTCCCCGCAGCGGAAGAGATGCCGATTCCCTCCCACTGCCAAGTGAAACCACCGCCACCTGGCCACATGCCCCCCCTGGCATTGGGAGAGATGCCCACTCTCTCTTGCTGCCATACCCCCCCCCCTGTCTCTGACATCTACCCCCTTATCTCCATGTAGATCTGTGAACTGAAGGAAGCAGATTCCCTCTACCCAGCTGGCCTGCATCTTCCAAAATGGGCCTTCCCCTCCCCAGTGCATCTTGTGGTTCTGATTGGCCCAAGTTGTTTAAGGCTCTTCCCATGATTCTGTGTACTTTGATTTGAGAAGGAACAATGGGGCTAAGGTCTTTTTCTCAATTCGTATATTTTATAACATTTTTGCTGTGAAGAAGCATTTTATCTCTTCAGACATAAATTCACAGTTTATGAAAAACCAAGCATCTGTTATAATATCTTCCAGATACAAAATTGCCTGTGACATTATGAATGGATCAATGGAATTCATTTACCAAGAAATTTAAACAATGCATGAATATACAGCTTCATGCTGCATAATTAAAACTATTTCATTATGAATAACTTTTGTATTATCTTAAATAAAATCTAACTAAAGATAATTTTCTATCTCAGAATAGCATTTTATTTAAAAAAAAACCTTATTTAAATTTTAAAAAGATTTTTAAAAATCATTGATTTTTATTCACCCTGGTTGCCACATCGTTCTGTTGTGTTAGAGGCAGTATTAAAGAAAAGTAAAGCTATTAGTTACATCAGGATATATCCAAACTTTTTGACCTCCAAAGAGTCCATGAATTAAAGTATAATCTTAAAACCATATTCGAATCTTGCTCAAACATAAACGAGACCAATAAAGTGGCTTGTTCACTAGCTTCCATAATGTTTTCTTTTCTCAAAATAGCAGATATATTTTCATCATCAATCAGACCGTCTCTATTTACATCCTCTCCAATCTCCTGAGGGCATTTCGTTAATGGTAAATAATATGACTTATAGGAGGAATAGTTCAATTTCAATTTTCTTAAGAATGGCAAACTATTTTTCACCAATACATGTTTAAATTGTTATATATCCTCCTGTAATGTCTGATTTGTTTGGTTAAGTCTATTTTAACTGATTTCACAGTCTGGGTCAGAGTTTCAATTTTAGAAGTTAACCTCCACAGTTGATCTCCCAATGTAACTAAGGAAACTCAAGAACGTCGGAAAAATTTCCTAGCTATGAGGCAAGAGACCGTAGGTTTAAGGGCCACTTTCTTATTAGCTTACCTCTGTAAATGCCAGGTCCGTTTTGTTGGTAACAAATATATTTTTTTTGTCCCTAAACAGTTAAAAACATTTCTAGAGCGAAAGAAATTATAGTTAGAATGTATTAAAGATGGATGAAATATCATGTTAATGTCTCTCCTATGTAAATTATCTCCTTTAATTTTCCTTTCTTTGTCTTGGTGTGAGAAATGTCCTCCTTTTTGTGGTCTAAGGAAGAATTTAATTTTTGGGAAGAAATAGTTGGTTTCACCCTAATGTCTATTTTTTGAGATTGATTCCTTTCTGTGTTACTTAAATAAGAATTACCGGTATGTCTTGTGAATAAAATTAAAAGAATACAACCAAATCGTATTGTCCTGGTAAAGATCTCAGGATTTTTTATACCATGGATAGATAAGTTTACTTGGGGGCTATGTTAGCTCAATGCATAATGGCTTATCAGCTACAGATTCTTCACTACCAGCATTCCCAATTATATAAAGCACTGGATCTATTGCCTACAGGATCTCTCTCTGAACATCTCAACAGTATAGAAGTGTACTTTAAATTTAATCAATATTCCATATGATATGTATAATACTGTATCCAGAATTGGCATAGTCTCTATAGCAGTTAGATGAGCTACCTGGGTTTGTGCTTCTGGTCTCTGCGATGAGTTATATGATCGGTTAGTTGATGCCTCATGTCAAGTTGACAATTTATTTGGGGACAAAGTTAAAGATAAGGTTTCCCAAGCTAAAGTGGATAGCATCACTGTCAAAGAGCTCAGTATTCTGTGTTCCTACCTCTTGACACCTCTACATCATACAGGAAAACATCCTCTTCTTTGTAGGTATTATCCATTCCAGCTATACCCTCAGGTTTAATATAGACAGATATCAATCTTACTCTAGGCCTCTCCACCTTGAAATTATCCTCATACTTCCCTTTGGAGGTGACATCCATGAGAGCGTAAGTCTCAACCTTCTACCTCTTCCCGAGTAACAAAAAATACACCTGATTTTTGACAATTACCCAGTAGGGAATGCCTTAATTTTTCCCCACAAATTATGGTGCAGATTAACTACAGAAAATTGGATATTAAAAATTATTTCACAGGGTTACAAACTTGGTTTTGCCAAGCTGCCACCCATTTTCCCTTCTGCTAAGAAAATACCCTCATTAAACCAGAATGTAATTCTACAAGAGGAAATCCAAAACCTACTTTGTGCTGACACAATTTCAGTCTGTGCCTTTCCATTAGCATGATCAAAGATTTTATTTTCATTATTTTTTACTTCTGAAAGTCAGGGAGTCTTTGCCCTGTCCTAGACTTCAGGAACCTAAACTGTTTTATAAAAAAAGGAAAAGTTCAGAATGTACTCAAGTCTTCTAGAACCCAACAATTGGCTCACATATACAGACCTCAAAGATGCTTACATGTACATTCCTATACACCCAGACCATTGGAAATACCTTTGCTATTGATTTGGCCTGATCTAGTGCCAATTCAAAGTACTACTATTTGGACTCTCCTCTGCACTGAGTCTTTACCAAGTGCCTTTTGGTAGTAGCAGCACACCTAGGGACATCTGGACTATTTTTATTTCCGTACTTACACTGGTTGTACCTGACAACCCTCAGTTTGGGAGACACCAAGTGTGGCTGCAGCTTATCCAAGGAGAAAGCGTAGTTACTTACTTGTAACGGGGGTTCTCTGTGGATAACTGGATAATGCAGACACATCTCCTTCCCTTCTTTAAACAAAAAAAAAAAAAAGGAAGACATATTTTTTGCTTTGCAAGGATTTGTAGTTCATTTACACTCATTTTAATATTCATCTTTCTCTCAGAATATAACTCTTTATCTTATCTATGTAAGATTGGAATTGACTTTTTGGACTCCTGTGACATTGAGGAGGATAGACCATAGACCGCACTACTTACTAATGAAGAATAACCAAGGGCTTCTTTTACTAAGGTGTGCTAGCATTTTTAGCGCACGCAGGAAATTATCGTGCGCTACGCTTCTAGAACTAACACCAGTTCAATTCTGGCGCTAAGGTCTAGCGCGCAGGGCAATGTAGTACGTGCTATTCTGTGCGTTAAAGCCCTAACACGGCTTAGTAAAAGGAGCCCCAAGTGTCTGCATTATCCAGTTATCCATGGCGAACCCTTGTTACAGGTAAGCAACTACGCTTTTTTGTACTGATTCTGTTACAAAGCACTTACAAATTTCTATGCATATTTTCCTTTTCAGATGCCACATGTCTGTTGAATTCAGGAATTATTCATATAACTTGCACAGGGTTTCAGAAGGAGGTATGTTAATATTTATATCAGAAGCTTTATTATGTAGACTACATTAAGGGCCTCCTTTATTAAACTGCGTTAGCAGTTTTCTAGCACGGGAAGCCATACTGAATGGCCCGCGCTGCTCCCAACGCTCATAGAGTTCCTATGAGTGTCGAGAGCAGCTTGGGCCTTTCGGCGCGGCTTTCTGTGCTAAAAACTGCTAGCGTAGTTTAATAGAAGAGGGCCTAAGTGATTGCATTTTACTACTAGCCGTGCATTTTACATTAAATTTTCTTTGTAGGGATACAGCTTGATAATCAGAAGGCATGATAAAGTGAAATCATTTTACAACAGTTCCTTGTTTTATAGGAAGCCAGTGGTATTGTTAATCAGTAGTTACATTTTAGAATTGATATTTGATTATAGTGTGAACTTGTTTTAACAGAATTTTGACCCACTCTTCCTATACTACTTCTTTCTGCAGACCATGTTCTATTCTGTATAGACTAAAGTCTTGCTATAGTCCAGAGCCATTCTAATCAGTACCCTAAAGGGAATATAGCATTCTCTTGGGTACTTGAAATAATTTAAAGCTGCAGATGCATTTTTAGGAAAGGATAGAAGAACACAAGATAAGTCATGGCCACAGTCCATAAAAACCAAAGTGAAGAAACTACAGTACTCCCCCGAAATTCGCGGGGGTTCCGTTCCAAGACCACCTGCAAATTTTGGAAATCCGCAAATATTGGATATGGTGCTAAAATGGCTAAATATGCCCTCCATATCATATTTAAATAGAGTTGAATGTGTTTTCTCACCAATAATGATGAAGGTATGGACAAGAAAGCAGCAAAGCAGAGGATTTACAGCTCCTCGGGTGGCATCTCTTTGGGCACATCAGGAGGAGTTATATCTTCTGACAGGTCTTCTTCTGGTGTGGTTTTGTGCTGGCTTGCCTTCATAGGTTTAAGGAACATTGTGATGGGAAGTTTCTGTCGTTTCTTCATGGTGGCAAGGAGGGTCTTATATGTCTGAATGGAAGCATCGATGCCATTATTAACTTTGAGAGCCTGAACCATATAGGGATCCCATGCTTCAATCATCCCTTGCAACTCCCTTGCTGTCCTCATAATCTGGGACAGACATTCTAATGTCAGACCATGTTCCTCCTCTTCCTCAGGATCACCTCAGAATCGCTTCACCTTCATCTTCGCTGACGGACTTTGTTAACTCCAACAAATCCTCATCTGTCAGGGGCTCTGAGTGGGCATCAATGAGATTGTTGAACTCATCTTGAGTGATGTCACCACCTAGAATCCTTGCCAGTACTACAGCCTTATCGACAGCCTCATGCTGAATTTATTCTGGTGATAAGCCATTGTATTCATGGACACACTCTGGCCACAGCTTTTTCCAGCATGCGTTGAGGGTCTCCTTTTTTATCTCCTTAAAAGCAGCTTGGATGACTGATAGGCACTTTGCAATTTTAAAGTTACGCCAGTAACTCTTTAATGTAAAATTATCATTTGTGTCCATTACATCCACAAGGTGTTGGAGAGAATTTCTTGTATAAAGAGCCTTGAAGGTCCAGAGGTTGGATTAGGGAGGTGGTGTTGGCAGGGAGGAACTCAATCTGGACTCCCTCATAATACAAATCTAAAGGGTGTTCGCCAGCATTATCCATAATGAGCAACACTTGGAATTCCATGCCTAAGTTGTAGAGGTAATTCTTGGCTTGAGGGATGAAGCACTGCTGAAACCAGTTTGAAGCTAGGATTTTGGTAATCCAGGCCTTTGGGTTGTGCATCCAGTAGACTGGCAGCAGGTTTTTATTTTTGTTTTTGAGGGTTCTAGGGTTCGCTGATTTGTAGATGAGTCCTGATTTTATCATGTAGCCAGCAGCATTGCCACACATAATTAGCGTCACTCTGTCCTTCTGTGCCTTAAACCCTGGAGCTTTGGCTTCATCCATCATGATGTAAGTTCTGGACGGCATCTTCTTCCAGAGCAAGCCTGTCTCATCCATGTTGAAAACTTGTTCTGCCTTATAGCCTTCTCCTCTATGATGTCCCTGAAGGTCTTGGGGTACTTTTCAGTGGTTTTTTTGTCTGAAGATGCTGCCTCTCCATGTAGAGAAATACTTTTAATATTGAATCTTTTTTGAAAACGATCAACCATCCTTTGCTGGCTTGAAAATCTTCAGGCTCTTGTGTTGTAGATGATCCGGGTTGCTGTTCTGTGGCATCCATAGCAAACTGCTGGTACAATTTCCTAGCTTTTTCACGGATGATGTTACCGTCCAAGGGGATGCTGTTTTTCCTGCAGTCAGTGGTCCACAATGCCAAGGCAGATTCCATCCTAACGTTAGTCTTATTTCTTACTGTTGTTACTTTATTGGCAACATCATAGAAACTTACTGATATGGTGCTCCTGATCGCTGTCTCGTTCTTCTTTATGTAGCGTACGGTGCTTTCATTAATGCCATAATGGCGTGCTACTGCAGCATAACTTTTTTGTTCTTTGAGCATATCCAGCAGCTCAACTTTCTCCTGGAGTGTCATACACTTCTTCTGGCGCTTTGGTTCATTTCTTTAGGCCTTTGAAGGTTCAGGGTGTTTGGGTGGCATCTTAGGGCTTTCATCGGTTCATGAAACAATCGAGAGAGCTACACTCTGATTGGCTACTTTCAAAACTCCCACCAAACCTTTTCAATCAGCTTTATTGGCCACTGTGCTTCCAGACATTTTGTATATGTAAATTTAGCTCGCAAGGGATGATTGAAGCATGGGATCCCTAGACAGTATGGTTCGGACTCTCAAAGTTAATAAAAATGGCATTGATGCTGCAATTCAGACATGTACTGTACAGTAAAACCTTCCTTGCCACCATGACGAAACAACGAACGTGCAGAATGAGGCAGCGATCAGGAGTAATGTACAGTATCAGTAAATTTCTGTAATGACAATAAGAGATAAAAAATAAGAATTACTGTTCAGTATATGGTTCTTAATTCATTCTTATCAAGAAAATACAGAAAAATCCGTGATTGAGGGCGATTTGCGGATGAAAAAAACCGCGAAAGACCAGAGATGCGAACTGCCGTCCACGAATGAGCAGGGGAATACTGTATATAAATTCTATGCTCTGATCTTTACTAAGGAGTATGTAAGGGAGTTAACCAGGCCAGAAATCTCAGTGAACCTGGAAGTTGTAATAGGACAAATACACAAACTAAAGAGTAACAAATCACCTGGACTGCATGTTATATGTACACCAGAGTACTGAATGAACTAAAAAACACGTTACAGATTTATAATGGGAGGTCTGTAATTTTATCACTAAATCATCCATTGTACTTGAGGATTGGAAAGTAGCTACATATAGCTAATGTTTAAAAAGGGTAGTGGGAGTGATCCAGGAAACTATAGACTAGTGGTTTTGATGTTGGTGCTGGGAAAATGGTAGACTTGTATAAAGCAAACAAAAGAAGTGAGGAACCAAGTACAGTGGTACCTCGGTTTACGAGTGCACCAGTTTGCGAGTGTTTTGCAAGACGAGCAAAACATTTGCAAACTTGGTGCCTCGTAAACCGAGTTTGCCTCGCTGTACGAGCGCCCCCCCCCCCCCGGCGATCCGGCATCCCCCCAGCTATCCGGCATCCCCCCTCCACCGCTATCCTACTTCCCTCCCCCCCAACCCCCCCCCCCCCCCGAGCAGTCAATGACACCCTTTACCCGACTTGGCACCAGTGCCGGTGCCCGAAGATCCTCCCTCTTCTAGCGCGGCCTGGGCTGGGCAGTGCATTGGAGATCCTCCTTCTTCTGGGCTGGGCTGGGCTGGGCTGGACTGGCTTTGAGCATTTGCGCATGCTCAAAGCCTTCTGATCTCGCTCTCAATCTCAGAAAGAGCGAGACCAGAAGGCTTTGAGCATGCGCAAATGCTCAAAGCCAGTCCAGCGCAGCCCAGCCCAGAAGAAGGAGGATCTCCGACGCACCGCCCAGCCGCGCCAGAAGAGGGAGGATCTTCGGGCACCGGCACTGGTGCCAAGTCGGGTAAAAGGTGTCATTGACTGCTCGGGAGGGGGGAAAGTAGGACCGCGGTGGAGGGGGGGCAACGCGAGCGGGGGGGGGGATGCCGGTTCGCAGGGGGGGGAAGCTGGATCGCGGGGAGGGGTTTGGAACAGCGTCTGATTCCTCAAGGGGGGGAGAATGGAGCAGCGCCGGTAGCCTCGTGGAGGGGGGGGAGGAGGTGGAACCAATCAAAGCAGTTTCCCTTACTTCCTATGGGGAAACTTGCTTTGATATACGAGCAATTTGGTTTACGAGCATGCTTCTGGAACGAATTATGCTCGTAAACCAAGGTTCCACTGTAATTGGACTCCTGATGTAGACATAGTTACCAAAATATGTCCATGTGTAGTTCTGTCTACACATATATTATCTGTATCTCTTTACTTGATGCCTCGCTTCTTTGTTTGCTGTTGCATATCTGTGAGGCTTCCATCTCCTATTTTGCTCTGCAAACTTTTATATAAGGAATAGAATTCCTAAACTGTAGAAAAGTGTGCCTTAATGGGATACTAGTCTGCTACATTTTTTTTTTTAAAGGCTTGAACAAATATATGGATAAAGGTGAGTTGGTTGATAATTTATATCTAGATTTTCAGAAAGCTTTTGACAAAACCCTTCATGAGAGACTCTTGAAGAAATTAAAAAGCAGTAGGATAGGCAACAGTGTCATGCTGTAGATTGCAAACTGGTTAAAAGAAAATAGAGTAACTTAGGTCCAAATTCTCAAATTTAACAATTACTAAACTGGTTTCCTACAGTTTAGCCTGCGTGCATTTTAGCGATGGATTATCAAAACGAATTATCTCTGTCTTTAGTGAGTTTTCTAGCAGTCTCCAACACTGCTATGCAAATGGGCTCTTCAACATTGAAATGAGCACTCCGATGGATTCTTAAAAATCACAAGATGCACTGGGGAGGGGAAGGTCTGCCATCTTGAAGAGGTGGGCTAGCTGGCGGGGGGGGGGGGGAGGGGGTCATTTTTGCGGGAGAGATTGGGCATCTCTCCTGCTGACTGTTGGGTAGGAGAAATTGGACATCTCTCCCGCTGGGGGGAGTTGGGAGTGGTGTTGGTTGGCAGTGGGAGACATTAGGCATCTCTCCCACTGTTGTGGGTTTTTATTTTGGTTCTGTGTATGTGCCCACCAGTGTAACCAGTGATGGGCACATGAAAATTTAGCGAGTCTTCGCTACTCTCTGCCAAGCTCTCTGCATGAGTATTTTTTGGGAGAATGGCTCGCTTTTTTACAATCATAAGAACATAAGAACATAAGAAGTTGCCTCCACTGGGTCAGACCAGAGGTCCATCCCGCCCAGCGGTCCGCTCCCGCGGCGGCCCATCAGGTTCGCGACCTGTGAAGTGGTTACTGACCACTTCTATAACCTACCTCAAGTTCTATCTGTACCCCTCTATCCCCTTATCCTCCAGGAACCTATCCAAACCTTCCTTGAACCCCTGTACAGAGTTCTGTCTTATCACCTCCTCCGGAAGCTTGTTCCATGTGTCCACCACCCTCTGGGTAAAAAAGAACTTCCTAGCATTTGTTCTAAACCTGTCCCCTTTCAATTTCTCCGAGTGACCCCTAGTGCTTGTGGCTCCCCACAGTTTGAAGAATCTGTTCTTATTCACTTTCTCTATGCCCTTTAGGATTTTGAAGGTTTCTATCATGTCCCCTCTAAGTCTCCTCTTCTCCAGAGAGAACAGCCCCAGCGTTTTTAACCTTTCAGCGTAAGAGAAATTTCCCATACCTTTTATCAGTTTAGTCGCCCTCCTCTGCACTCCTTCGAGTACCGCCATGTCCTTTCTGAGGTACGGCGACCAGTATTGAACACAGTACTCCAGGTGCGGGCGCACCATTGCGCGATACAGCGGCATGATGACTTCCTTCGTCCTGGTTGTGATACCCTTTTTGATGATGCCCAGCATTCTGTTTGCTTTCTTTGAGGCTGTCGCACATTGCGCCGATGGTTTCAGTGATGTGTCAACCATCACCCCCAGATCCCTTTCAAGGTTACTCACCCCTAGCGGTGTTCCCCCCATTTTGTAGCTGAAGATCGGGTTCTTTTTCCCTACGTGCATGACTTTGCATTTTTCTACGTTAAAACTCATTTGCCACTTATTTGCCCAGTCTTCCAGTCTCGTTAGGTCCCTTTGCAGGTTTTCACAGTCTTCCTTGTTCCTAACCCTGCTGCAGAGTTTGGTGTCATCAGCAAATTTGATAACCTCACATTTTGTCCCCGTCTCCAGATCGTCAATAAATATATTGAACAATAGAGGTCCTAGCACCGACCCCTGTGGAACTCCGCTCGTGACCCATTGCCAGTCTGAGTATTGTCCCTTTACTCCAACCCTCTGTTTCCTGCCTGCCAACCAGTGTTTGATCCATCGGTAGATATCCCCTTGCACCCCGTGGTTCCACAGCTTTTTTAGTAGCCGTTCGTGAGGTACCTTGTCGAAGGCTTTTTGGAAGTCAAGGTAAATGATGTCTATGGATTCCCCCTTATCCATCTGGCTGTTTATTCCCTCGAAGAAGTACAGCAAGTTTGTGAGGCACGACCTTCCCTTGCAGAAGCCATGCTGGCTCGCCTTCAGTTGCCCATTTTTTTCTATGTGTTCGCAGATTGTGTCCTTTACCATTGCTTCCATCATCTTTCCCGGAACTGAGGTCAAGCTCACAGGCCTGTAGTTTCCCGGGTCACCCCTTGATCCCTTCTTAAAGATGGGCGTGACATTTGCCATTTTCCAGTCCTCTGGGATCTCTCCAGTTTTTAGGGAGAGGTTACATATTTGGCGAAGTGTCTCTGCTATTTCGTTTCTCAGTTCTTTTAGTACCCTTGGGTGGATGCCGTCTGGGCCTGGTGATTTGTCGCTCTTCAGTCTATCTATCTGTCTGAGGACATCCTCTTTGCTTACCTCTAGTTGTACCAGCTTTTCGTCGTGTTCCCCGTTTATAATCACCTCAGGTTCTGGGATATTGGATGTGTCCTCTCTGGTGAAGACTGACGAGAAGAATTTGTTTAACCTGTCAGCTATCTCTTTTTCCTCCTTTATCGCTCCTTTCCTGTCTCCGTCGTCCAGTGGTCCCACTTCCTCTCTGGCTGGTTGTTTCCCTTTCACATACCTGAAGAAGGGTTTGAAGTTTCTTGCTTCTCCTGCCAGTCTTTCCTCATATTCTCTCTTTGCTTTCCTGACCTCTCGATGGCACTCTTTCTGGTGCCTTTTGTGCTCTTCCTGGTTCTCCCTTGTTGGTTCCTTTTTCCATTTCTTGAAGGATGATTTCTTGTCTCTTATCGCCTTATTAACTGCAGTTGTTATCCATGCTGGGTTTCTAGTTCGATTTTTTTTGCACCCTTTCCTGAACCTTGGGACGCACAGGTCTTGTGCCTCGAGCACTGTGCCTTTAAGCAGTGTCCAGGCTTCCTTTACGGTCTTCATCTTCCCTGAGCTGTTGCTGAGCTTTTTTCCTACCATTTTCCTCATGTCTTTGTAGTTTCCTTTTCTGAAGTTGAGTGCTGTCGTTGTGGTTCTTTTCACCTTTGATGTTCCCATGTTTAATTTGTACTGGATCATGTTGTGATCGCTGTTCCCTAACGGTGCTAGTACCACCACTTCCTTTGCGGGTCCTTCTAGCCCGTTGAGGATTAGGTCTAGAGTGGCATCCCCTCGCGTTGGTTCCGTGACCAGCTGCTCCATGAAACAGTCTCTTATCACCTCTATAAATTTAGTTTCTTTTGTGCAATTTGAGTGCCCAATGTCCCAATCTATTCCCGGATAGTTGAAATCCCCCATAACCACCACCCTTCCACTTTTGCACACCTGCCTCAGTTCGGCCTCCAGGTCCAGGTCGTTTGCTTCTGGCTGTCCTGGTGGGCGATAGTAAAGTCCCAATTTGATGTCAGCTCCTTCCCCTCCTGTTAGCTTAACCCATAGTGACTCCAGACTGTCTGCCCTTATTGTTGTTTCTGATCTGGATGAAGGAATGTAGTCCTTTATATACAGTGCTATTCCACCCCCCTTCTTGTGCTCCCTGTCCTTCCTGTAGAGTTTGTACCCTGGCAGGGCCACATCCCATTTGTTGTCCTCTGACCACCATGTCTCTGTGATTCCTATTATGTCTAGGTCCTTATTTCTGGCTATAACTTCTAGCTCCCCCATTTTGGTCCTTAGGCTCCTAGCGTTTGTATATAGGCAATTTAAGTCCTGGTTAGTTACCTTTTCTTTTGGGTCTACTCTTGATTTGATGCTCCTGCTGGTGTCCTCACGGGCTGCCTCCTGTGGTGTGTCTATCCCGTCCTCCTCCCGCTTCTTTGATCTTTGATAGCCCTCTGGTTCCGGCTTTGTCCTCCATGTCTTGCTCTTTAGCTCTACCTGCCTCTCGGGTCCCTGTACTGTATCCTTGGGTTTATGTCCATAAAGTGTCCATTTTGCCTCTAGTCCACTATCTTCCTTTCCTGTTTCAGTATCCTTGCTCGATACTGTGGTCCGATGTGTCGAGGTCAGATCGACTCTCGGCTTTCCCCTTGTTATCACTACTAGTCGTAGCCCGTTGGTTTTTTAAATGGTTTTTTGAAAATCTAGTCCTTAGACAGTTTTCTCAATGGAGTAAGGTGAATAGTGGAGTAGCACACAAATCTGTACTGGGGCCGGTGATTTTTTTTTAAAGCATATTTATAAATAATCTGGAAATTGGAACAATGAGTGAGGTGATCAGATTTACAAATGGCACAAAATTATTCCAAGAAATTGCATGTGGCCATTGAGAAATTGTAGAAGGATCGTGGGAGGTAGGAAGACTGGGCATTCAAATGGTAGATGACATTTAGGCCCAGTTCACTAAAGATAGTGATTTAATCGCTGTTGACCGATTTTAAAACAGCGATTGATTCACTATCTTTTTTGCTTGCAAATGATTTGTATGTATTTAATAATAATAATTTATATACCACAAAGCCGTAAAGTTCTATGCGATTTACAATAGTTAAAAAAATAATACAATAAAGTAAAAGGAACTAATATGTTATAAACCAATAGCTAATACCCTAAAAATCTGAATAATGCATAATAAAATTCTTACAAATCAGCTGCCTAAATATTTCAAGAACAAATCTGTTTTTAGATGTTTTCTAAATTCCCCGTAAATTTCAACAAGCAGAAGCAGTTGTTTTAAATCCTTGCCCCATGTTGCTGCCTGATATGAGAAAAACTGTTGATGATGTTTTTTAAGTTTACATCCTCTAACAGGCGGGAAAACAAAATGCAAATGTGAGCACAATGAGCAATTGAGTCGGGACAGAGCCCTGACAGTAGTGACAGGAGAAGCAGCCTCCTGTCAGTGCTGTTGGGGCTTCTGCCAGGTTTTTTAAATTTTTAATCAGGCAGGTATTACACATACAAAATAACTGCCTGATTAAAAAAAAAAAAAAAGCACCCCCCCCCTCAACAAAGTGCCTGCCTGCTGTCCTTGGGAACCTGACGGATGCCCACCTTCCTTGGGAGAAGCCTGAGGTGCCTGAGTCAATCAGGGACTTCCTTAGGGAGCAGCCTAAGGAAGTCCCTGATTGGCAGGCAGCGGCAGGGAGCACTTTGTTGGGGGGGAATTTTTTTTTTTATTGGACAGTTATACACGCAAAATATCTGCCCGATTTAAAAAAGAGGAGCCTGATGCGCCTTAGCCAATCAGGGCCTTAGGTCCCTCCCCGTGCATCACATGATGCACCAGGGCGGGGCCTAAGGCCTCAGACGCTTCACTGGAGTTGTAGGAGCAGGAGGGACTGAGCACCCCTCCTACTCCCTTCCAGGTACGGGGAGGGAGGTGGGGAACAGGGAGAGGGCGTCCCTCCTGCTGTTTGTGTTTTTTTGGGGGGGTAAGTCAGGAGTGGGCCCGATGGCAGGAGGGAGTGGGTATCCTGCCCTAATTTTTTTTTTTGGGGGTGGGGCATTTTTTTTTTTTTTTTTTGAGGTGGAGGGAGCACTTGGTCGGTGGGGGGCTTTAAAAAAAAATTTTTTTTTTTTTAAATCGACTTGATATTTTGCATGTATAATACATGTAAAATATTAGTGCCATTAAAAAAAAAAAATTTTAAACCAGGCAGACCACAGTTAGTAATTGGGTGTATGTATTTTTAAAAATACAACATAAGTTAAGCTATACCATTAAACAATAAAAAAAGGGAATTTGAAGGTATATATTTTTACATATTTTAAACAATATAAAGTAATTTAAGAAATATCCTTTAGCCCTATACATTGCAATCATTTTGTTTTGGGTAGGATTTTGATTGAAAAGGATTTGTGTTTCTTGACCTATTGTTTTTTTCCACTTTTTTATTTTAAACGAAAATTGTAACTTTTATTTTTTCCTTCCCAACTATATGTTTGTTTTAGTCAAATGTTTGTTGTTAAATTGTGAACTTCTTTTTATCTTATTATATATTGTAATGTACATCGCTTAGTGATTACAATAGGCGATTAATCAAATTTTGTTAATAAACTTGATAAACTTGATAAACTTGTTTTTGGGTAACACAGTTACCTACAGGTCTGCAGCAGTCGGGTTTGACAATAGTTAAACCCAATGCAAATAGCCAAGCAATTGTTAGTGAATCAATCGCTTGGCTATTTTGCATGGGATTTTACTAATTTTCATGAGTTGGATCGGATAGGAGATTGATCAGGTAGCAGTATAGTGAATCAGGTTGGGTCAGGGAATGATTGCAAAACCAGTAAAACTGGTTTTACGATTGTTGGTACAGGATCAAAAGGTTTAGTGAATCTAGCACTTAATATTGATTGGTGCAAAGTAATGTATATTGAAAAATAATCTGGAGGGTCTAAAGTAAAGCAAATTAGCTGATAAAATCAAATCTTCCCTTTATAACAGTGGTTCTTAACCTGGGTTCGACCGAACCCCAGGGGTTCGGTGAGTCAGTCTCGTGGGTTTGGCAGAGGTCAAAACACACCTCCGACTCATATAGCGCGCAATCCTTTTCGAGGATGCTGGACATAAAAACGAAGAAAAGGAACAGACTTTGTTGCGAAAATGACATGAGAGTGGCACTTGCCAAGGTAAAGCCGTGCATTTCTGAACTGGTCTCTGAGAGGCAACAGCAGAAGTCACACTGATTTGCAGTAAATTTCATTATTATGTTATTATTATTCAAAATATAGGAGAACTTTTTTGTTTTCAAAATTGATATTATTTTTTCCCTCACTGTATACCTATGTTTTGAATTTGTAAAAATCATATTTTATTTTTCCAATAAAGAAGGGTTCGGTGAACACGCATATGAAACTGGTGGAGTTCAGTACCTCCAACAAGGTTAAGAACCACTGCTTTATAGCTATATGATTCTAAGTTTCACATTAGGAGCTGCCATTAAGGAAAAAAGATTTGTGTCAACATGGTTAATATGTTGGAATTTTTTGCTTAGTGTATGGTGGCAGCCAAAAAAGCATAGAATGTTAACTGCTAGGAAAGGAGTAGCGTGTAAAAGAAATAACCATTCTGCCTCTGTATTGCTCCATGGTGGGATCACACCTTGAGTATTGTGCAATCCTGGTCACCGCATTTCTTTGACTTTCTGAGGAAAGGCTAAAGAGTTTAGGATTCTTTCTCATAGGGAAAAGACGACTGAGGGGAGATACAATAGAAGTCTATTTTACTCTTTTAATATGTACAGAAACTAGGATACTCAATGTTAAAGTTTAAGATTCTTAGGGCATATTTAAAAATAAGAATGATACTTTCTGTAGCCAGAAATTACAAATTTTTTTAATGTGACTAGGGCTACTCAGATGAAAAGATGAAAAATTTGTATTTAAGTTGCACTTATTGACCATGGGAGTTTCCTTCTTCCTGAAATTTCCATGTAAATGTTTAATTACATACCAGAATGTTCTATGTTTGTTTGATCCTTGTCAATTAGAAAAGTTAGGAAGTTATGTTAAGTATCTAGGGATATATAGATAGCAGAACTATTGCACACTATGGGGCTCATTTTCAAACACTAAGACACACAGAGTAACATAGGTTTCTATGGTACTTTGTCTAAGTGCTTTGAAAATGAGCCCCTTTGTGCTGTTTTCTTTGAGATTTTTTTTCATTGTAGGTTTCTATATAGTTTTCTTGCTGTGGACTTAGCTACTTTGTGTATGAATAGGATGTTTTCTTTTTGCCTTTGTTGTTAAATGTGGAAAATTACTTTGTTTCATATTTTGAAACTATAATAAATAAAGTATTAAAACAAAAAATTACAGTTCACAGGAAATTAAATGTTAATGGGCTGTGCTTTCTTCTGCCAGAATCCTTTAAGAGCTGCTGCACTGCTTGTGCTGGCCCTGACACATTGCTCTCACCCTGCTACAAAATTTGGTATATTTAACTATGTGAATCACAATAGTTGTCTGATTTACTTCAGCTAGTTGTATTTATTTTTTGTAGACTCTGCAGTTTTTGAAGAAATCTGGTCCTTCTTTAAGTGAAACCATACCTGATGGGTATCACAGGTGTCTTGTTGCTGGCCTGCTCTCCCCAAGGCTTGCTGATGTCCAGCCATCTATTTTAAGCCAGGTGAGGCCATATTGAATTGCATGTAGATCTAGAACAGTGGTCTTCACTGATTTTTATGTTGGGATCGCTTGGCATTTAAATGAGCTGAAGGAGTGCCTCTAGGGTGTGTCCATCAAACTTTGTATTGGGAGTGGGTGTTTCCAAATCCATTCTCTTCTATTGAGAAATGTCTGTCAAGCATTTAGCTCTTCCTTCCATCCACTTCCCCCTTTCTGACCTAAGCTTGGATAGAGAAGCAGAGAGTATTGGGGGAAAAAAACAAAATGACAATTGGGGCTGCCCCTTAGGTCTCCAGGGGCTGCCATTGACCCCCAAGCCTTGCATTGAAGAACACTGATCTAGAAGATGCATACAGCATTATAATATTTTTTAAACAGTCATTTAAAACATACTGTAATTTAGTTCTTTATATTATGATTTTTACTTACTTTACTTATATTTATCTTTATTAATTTTTCAAATCTACATCACTAACAATGGAGATTTAACAGAAATTTCTGTGCTACGTTGAAACTCAATTTACAATCTGAAAGCATTTACTACTTACATCCAAAAATTTTTATCCAAGATTTAGGAAAATATTAATCTCAGTAATAATTAACTCAACTTTGAAAGACACTCTGAGACCTCCCTCCCTGATAGTCCAAACAATGAACATATGGGATTCATACTATAACATTAATTCCATCTCTAGCAAATAAGAATTCCTCCAGTTGTTTAGGATCAAAGAATTGATACCTTTTACCCTCAAGAACTATATATTATCCCAGGACAAGCAGGCATGATATTCTCACATGTGGGTGACGTCATCTACGGAGCCCCGGCGCGGACAGCTTTTCAAGCAAACTTGCTAGAAGTTTCAAGTTTGCACACTGCACCACGCATGTGCGTGCCTTCTGCCCACTAGAGGGCGCATCCCACCTCGTGGTCCTCAGTTCAAATTTTTCCGCGGAGCAAGAAAGCCCTGTGGATCTGAGCTCCAGTGTTTTTGCCTTCTAGCTGCCGCGTTTAGTTTGTTTATTGATCGGATTAATCGCGGTGCTGCTTTATTTTTCGTCCGTCTTACAAAAAAAAAAAAAAAAAAAAAATAATAATTGTTTTTCGTTGGGCTCCGGGGGCTCCCGGAAGCCTGAGCCGGGGAACGTCGGTCGTTCCCGGCCTTCTTCTTTTTCTCGTCGATGTCCCGTCCTGTTACGGGATTCAAGAAATGCAGCCGGTGTGAGAGACTACTCTCCATCACCGACCCTCACCGGTGGTGCATTGTCTGTCTTGGGCCCGAACATCCAACAGCCTCGTGTGATCGCTGTGCTACCTTCCAGAACAGGGCCCTCCGTCGCCGTAAGGCCAGAATGGCGGAATTGTTCGCCGTCGACGCGCCGCCCAAGGCCTCGACGTCGGCCCCGGCTTCGGCCCCGGCCTTGACCTCGGCCTCGGCGTCCTCGGGGGCCTCGGCGTCGCCTCGGCCCTCATCTTCGAAGCCGTCGTCATCGAAGCCAGCTTCGGGTAAGTCCTCTGTTCCATCCCCTTCAGCAAAGAAGCCATCCTCGAGTCAGGCCAAAGCGGGTGGGTCGACCCCGGCCCCGCATCGGACCTCGACTCCGCACACCCCGAGGGAATACTCGAGACCGAGGTCGCCCTCCAGGGAGTGTGCCCCGGACTCGGAACTCCCCACCTTCGTGGGGATTCCGGCCTTCCAGGATCTCCTTCGAGCCTTGATCTCATCGGAGCTGTCGGGAGCCCTGGAAGTGCTGCAGCGTGCTGCGGGCCCGGCGACGTCGACCTCGGCCGGGGCGCCCTCGGCCTCGGAGGCCCCGGTCTCGGCTCCCTCGACCTCGGGAGCCCCGGCCTCGGCGACCTCGGTCTCGGGTATTGCGGCCCCGTCCACCTCGGTCTCGGCCCCGCCCCGGACCTCGACCTCGGGGGAGCCTCCTGAGCGCAGTGTCCGCCCAAAAGAAAAGTTCCGCAGAGTGCGCCGACTTTCCTCCTCGGCTTCGGGATCTTCCCCGGACGCCTCGCCCTCGAGGCGACCTCGGACGAGGCGCCGATCGAGGAAGCCTAAGCGACCCCGGGGCTCGCCTCGGCGCGATCGTTCCTCGTCGTTCGGGGGCGAGGCGCTGCAGGTGTCGGAGTTGCGCCTCGATAATCCGAGGCTCCTCCGCTCACCTCGGGGAAAGTCTTCCCGCGCCGCCTCGCCGAGGAAACGGGAGAGGACCCCACGGACCCCGGGATCCTCCCCCAGGGACTCCCCTAGGAGGATGATTTCACCCTCCCCCTCGAGGGCCGTGGAGAGAGGATCCTGGGATTCAGGATCGGTTAGGAATCCTCAGTATTCCCATGAGGCCTCCCCCCGCTCCTCGGTGGGACGGTCGAGAACCCCGTCCCCCCAGGCTAGGCCGTCCTCCTTCTCATCTTTTGTCCAGGACATGGCCCAAGCCCTGGGGATTGACCTGATGGTAGGTTCCAAATATTCCAAGGAATTTCTAGAGGAACAGGACCTTCCCACTCCCCCTAGAGAGGTACCTAGACTCCCTCTCAACAGTGTCCTCCTGCAGACCTGGCTGAAGAACTTGTCGAGCCCTCTTACAGGCACGTCTGTCCCGTCAAAAATGGAATCAAAGTATAGGACGATTCCCCCGAAAGGGTTTGATAAGGCGCAGCTCTCCCACCAGTCCCTCCTGGTGGAATCTGCCCTTAAAAAATCACAGCCCTCACGGGTTTCTGCGGCGGTTCCACCCGGCAGGGAGGGGCGGACCCTGGACAAGTTTGGCCGTCGCCTCTATTCAAACACTCTGATGGCCACCAGAGTTCTAAATTACTCCTTCACCTTTTCCTCCTACTTGCGTGGGATGGTGAAGGACCTTCCTCAATATCGGAACTCGTTACCGGACTCCAAAAGAGCAGGATTCGATAAGTTTATGTCCAACCTGTCTCAATTGCGGTTGTACCTTTTCCATTCAGTGTACGACACCTTTGAGCTGGTTTCGAGGGTGTCGGCCCTCGCAGTGGCCATGCGCCGCTTGGCCTGGCTTCGCACCCTCGACATGGACCCAAACCTGCAGGAACGTCTTGCAGACCTGCCCTGTGTGGGGTCCGAGTTATTTGACGAGTCTTTGGAGGCGGCGACCAAACGGTTGTCGGAACAGGAACGCTCTTTAGCATCCCTGGTCCGCCCCAAACCTAGGCCCCCGCCACAGAAACCTTTCCGGCCTCCGCCGCGCCGGTACCCCCAGAAGTCGACCCCGTCCTTCTCAAGACCGCCTCCGAGACGTTCGTCTCAACGAGGCAGAGGGGGACAAACCCAAGCCCCGGCGCAGGGCCCTTCTAAGCCCGCGCCTCCCTTTTGACGGGCTGAGCGGACGGGGCGGGTTCCCCTCCGCACCCTCACCAGAACCCCTTCCTATCGGGGGGCGTCTTCGGTCCTTCCGGAAGGCATGGACCGCGATTACCTCAGACGCTTGGGTGCTCCGGATCGTCTCCGAAGGCTACTCGCTCAATTTTGTGTCCTCACCACCGGACAGTCCCCCAAGTTTAGCCTGGTGCAACCGGTCGCAACTACCGACCCTTCTGACCGAAGCCAAAGCTCTCCTGAAGCTTCGGGCGGTCGAGCCGGTCCCCAAGGACCAGTGGGGGACGGGATTTTACTCCCGTTACTTTTTGGTCCCAAAAAAGACCGGGGACATGCGCCCCATACTCGACCTCAGGAAGCTCAACAAATGCCTGGCCAGGGAGAAATTTCGAATGCTATCTCTCCCGGTCTTGTATCCTCTCTTGGAGGAAGGGGACTGGATGTGCTCCCTCGACTTGAAGGAAGCATATACCCATGTCCCGGTGCACCCCACCTGCCGAAAATTCTTACGATTCCAGGTGGGAGACCTACACCTCCAGTACAGAGTCCTGCCCTTCGGCCTGGCCGCGTCCCCACGAGTATTCACGAAGTGCATGGTAGTAGTGGCGGCAGCCCTGAGGTCTCGCGGGCTCCACGTGTTCCCTTACCTGGACGACTGGCTCATCAAAGCCCCGACCAGGGAGGAGGTTATCTCAGCGACCCGACAGTCTATTGCCTTCCTGCAAACCCTCGGATTCGAGATAAACTTTCCAAAGTCTCAGTTGAGGCCGGCTCAGTCTCTTCAATTCATAGGTGCGGTGCTGGACACGGTGCGCCTGCGCTCCTACCTTCCGACCCAACGGTTGGAAGTCTTGGTACGGATGAGCCGCCAGGTCTCTCAACTACCAAGGGTGTCGGCCAAGCGCATGATGATGCTGCTCGGCCATATGGCCTCGACGGTACACGTCACGCCATTTGCGAGGCTGCATCTGAGGATCCCTCAGTATACACTCGCATCACAATGGCGCCAGGAGTGCGATCCGGAGTCGCGCCTCATTTCGGTGACTCCGCTTTTGCGGAAATCGCTAAGTTGGTGGACAGACTCTTCAAATCTGTCCACGGGACTAATGTTTCGCACTCCCCCATTTCGCAAGGTTCTGACCACGGACTCCTCGGACTACGCGTGGGGAGCCCACCTCGACGGTCTTCGCACACAGGGCCTGTGGTCGGCGGAGGACCGTCGCTGTCACATCAACGTGCTAGAGCTTCGGGCCATCTTCCTAGCACTTCGAGCCTTCGTTCACGTAGTACAGGACCAGGTGGTCCTCGTCCGCACGGACAACCAAGTAGCAATGTACTATGTGAACAAACAGGGGGGAACGGGGTCGTGGCCCCTCTGCTCCGAGGCCCTTCGCCTCTGGGAGTGGGCGGCCTCCCGGAACATCTTCCTCCGGGCGGTCTACATCCAGGGGGAACTGAATTGTCTGGCGGACAAACTCAGTCGACTCCTGCAACCCCACGAGTGGACTCTACACTCAGCAGTTCTGCACGAGGTCTTCGCTCGCTGGGGAACGCCACAGGTAGATCTGTTCGCCTCTCCGGAGGCACACAAACTACCACTATATTGTTCTCGGATGTACTCGCGGGATCGTCTGGAGGCGGATGCCTTCCTTCTCGATTGGGACGGGAAGTTCCTCTATGCATTCCCTCCTTTCCCTCTGATCATGCGAACGTTGGTACACCTCAGATCGTCCACGGCCACGATGATTCTCATAGCTCCTCGGTGGCCGCGTCAGAACTGGTTCTCCCTACTGCTCCAACTCAGCGCCAGGGAACCCCTTCTTCTGCCTGTCGGTCCTTCTCTGCTATCTCAGAATCAAGGATCCATGTTACATCCCAATCTGCAGTCATTGCACCTGACAGCTTGGTTTCTTGTTCCCTGACCCCTCCGGACCTGTCTCAATCAGTGAGGGAAGTGCTGGAAGCCTCCCGCAAGATCTCGACGAGGCTTTGCTATTCGCAGAAATGGACCAGGTTTTCCACCTGGTGCTCTTCTTTCCTCCTGGACCCGGTATCGGCCCCGGTACCCTCGGTTCTGGACTACTTATTCCATTTGTCGCGCTCTGGCCTGAAAACCACTTCGGTGCGTGTCCATCTTAGTGCGATTTCCGCCTTCCACCAACACCTGGATGGACGCCCTCTGTCTCTCCATCCCTTGGTGACACGCTTCATGAAAGGATTACTCAGGGTTTGTCCCCCGCTCAAACCTCCCCCAGTCGTATGGAATTTGAATGTGGTTTTAGCTCAACTGATGAAACCACCCTTTGAGCCACTCAACAAGTCCCTCTTGAAATTTCTGACTTGGAAGGTGGTGTTTCTGATTGCCCTCACCTCCGCTAGGCGGATTGGGGAACTACAAGCCTTGGTTGCGGACCCACCCTTCACCGTATTCCATCATGACAAGGTGGTCCTCCGCACCCATCCTAAGTTTGTCCCGAAGGTTGTTTCTGATTTCCACCTCAATCAGTCCATTGTCCTTCCTGTGTTCTTCCCTAAGCCCCACTCCCATCCTGGCGAGACGGCGCTTCACACGCTTGACTGTAAGAGGGCGTTGGCATTTTACCTTCAACGCACCAAGTCCCATCGGAAGGTCCCGCAATTATTCTTGTCCTTCGATCCCAATCGATTAGGGCACCCAGTTTCCAAGCGCACTCTGTCTAACTGGTTGGCGGCGTGCATCTCCCTTTGCTATACTCAGGCTGGCCTTCCTCCCCCGGGTCGAGTCACGGGGCACAAGGTCCGAGCAATGGCAGCTTCGATAGCCTTCCTCCGTTCCACCCCGATGGAAGACATATGTAAGGCTGCCACTTGGTCTTCGGTTCATACATTCACCTCTCACTACTGTCTGGACACTCTGTCCAGGAGTGACGGCCGGTTTGGCCAGTCAGTTTTACAAAATCTGTTTTCTTAAAATTGCCATCCTCCCACCTGCCCTTTTTGGTTTGGCTTGGAGGTCACCCACATGTGAGAATATCATGCCTGCTTGTCCTGGGATAAAGCACAGTTACTTACCGTAACAGGTGTTATCCAGGGACAGCAGGCATATATTCTCACAACCCGCCCACCTCCCCGGGGATGGCTTCTAAGCTAGTTATGGAACTGAGGACCACGAGGTGGGATGCGCCCTCTAGTGGGCAGAAGGCACGCACATGCGTGGTGCAGTGTGCAAACTTGAAACTTCTAGCAAGTTTGCTTGAAAAGCTGTCCGCGCCGGGGCTCCGTAGATGACGTCACCCACATGTGAGAATATATGCCTGCTGTCCCTGGATAACACCTGTTACGGTAAGTAACTGTGCTATAATTGCAAGGAAATCTCAACACAAATTAGCAGATTTGGGCTAGGAAGGCTGTACGTCTTTCCTGAGTATCTCGTGCTAAATCAGGAAAAGCTCTTATTTTAGATCCTAGAAACTATTAGTCCAAGTTTCTGAAGGAAAACTTCAGCACATTAATACGGTCAAGTTCAAATGCAAAAGTCGCCAGCAATGTCGTTCTGAGAGTAATAACTTCCAAAGAGGACTCTAAAAAGGCCATAAGTCCCAGGTGGTGGTCTTTTTTAGCTATAGCCTCCAGGTTAGCCGAAATACTCTGAACTTGAAGATACTGCATGTGGGTAATAATCAGAAGTGCCTCTAATGGCATCTTCAAAAATCGCCACAAGATATTTCTTGAACATTTCCATAGCTGAAACCAGTGGAAATTTAGGAAAATTCAAGAATCATAAATTTGAATGCTTTGATTGATTCTCTAGGTATTCTAGTCACCTTGCAATATAATTTCTATCCTTTACCATCAAGGCTTCACAAGACTCCACTGCCTGGACTCTAGACCTTAAGGAGTCCACTTCTTGACCATGTTGATTAGCAGTCTGTGCTTGAATCAAGACTGCATGAGCAATATTTTTCACATCCAAAGTATTTTGTTTAACTTCTTTTATTAGAGAGGAATTTATGACATTAATGGCATCCCACAGGGACTAAATTATCACAGCGGCAGGACTTATTTCTTGTTCCTCAAAAATTACCTTGGTCTTAGCTTCTATAAGATTACTCACTGTTTCCTGACCAAAGGTTTTGGAAGCAGCTTGCATCTGATGGTCTTCTCCTTTTGAAGCAAACTCCAAGAGGTCTGCCCCCCTGCTCGGGTTCCCCTACCAAACACTGAACCTCTGGAAAACTTTTACCCGGAGGAGGAAGTGCCATTCGTTCTACGGGGCTCAAAGATGCCCTGTTCAAACTGCTGCCCGAGACAAAAGTTCTGGGCATGACTGAAAGAGGAGAAGTTGCCAGTCCTGCTGGAGATTGAAAAGAGTCGAGTCGTCTGTCTCATTCCCGGATTGGAAGGTGCCACCGGGGGAGGCTCCCGTACTTTTCCTCTCCTTTTCCTCATTGTTCCCCGAAATAAGGTATGACCAGTAAGCGCTCAAGACACGAACCCAGTTTGTTCATCTTTTCAATGTGGCCTTCCGCGCTACCTTCCAGCATGTCCTACCATCACAGTGCCATCTTGAATCTTATGATTTTCTTACATTTACAGGGGAGTACAAATTATATTTGGTGAAGGCAGGCTTTGTACATGCTTAAATAGAGGTTCTCAACCCAGTCCTTGGGACACATCAAGCCAGTCTGGTTTTCAGGATGCCCACTACATTAGACTGCCATGGTTAAGCCATAGCTACACAGAGGTAAATTACATGGAACAGTAATAGAAACACAGTGGTGAGACAGCTACATTAGACTTCCATTGAGGCTGGGATAATCTATAGGGGAGATCATAATTAAAATTCAAACATGAAAAAGTAAGGGATCATCAGATGTTTCTGTACAATGGCCTTGTTAGTTTTTGACAGCTATATTGATATTAAAAAAAAACGCTATATTGATATTAAAAAAAAACAAAAAAACAAACACCTTGGTTAAAATGATGAGGGCTCAATCAGACGGACACTTCCAAAATCCTGCACAGCAGAACAAGCAGTTGAAAATTCTCTTTTTCTTCATTGCTCAGTACAATCCTTGGGTTTATATACTGGATCTTCTCCTAAATTAGGGGCTTGACTCGGTTAACATAAAGAAATGAGGAAATGGAAACCGAAGCTAATTTAAGAGATCTGTTATTAATCGATATAACAAAAGTATATTCCTAAATCCTCAATAAGGTTTTTCATATATTGATTGTTGAAAAAGTAATGTTTTTGAAGACTTTCTAAAAGTATACTGTATAGAGAGAAAGTAGTTCTAATCTCAACAGGAAGTTCATTCCAGATTGAAGTAAAGATGTATGTAAAAGAACGGGAAACATAACCTAAAACCTTCATTCCTTTACGTAAAGGAAAAGAGAGTTTATATAGTTGAGAAATTCTTGGTTTTATAGTTCGTAAAGAATTAAAGGAGATTGAAACAAAAGGAAAAAAAAAAGCTCCATGTAAGATTTTGACTATTATGCTTGCACATTTAAATTGAATCTAATATAATAAAATCCTAAGCGCGCATGCGCACTCTTACCTGCGTGCTTCCATTTTCCGTGAGCTGTAGGGCCCCGCAGGCAAGAGTGCGCATGCGTGCTTCTACTCCCTCCCTCCCTCACTGTAACTTCGCCGCCATCGTTCGCCGCCTCCCCCCCATCTCCCGTGCACCCTTTCCCAGCGCACACGAAACCCCATTGACCCTCTCACCGTGACACCGTGCCTGTGTCAGAAGAAATCAGAGCATGGGAAGGCTGCGAAGCAGCGTCTTTAATGTGATGCGGCCGCTGCTGGAGCCGGAGGTTTAACGGTTGTCTCAATGGGAGTGTCAATGGAGTCGGCTGCACGGCGGAGATAGTGGTGGGGGAGAGGGTCTACTGCACAGGGGGATGGCTAGTAGGCAGGTTGGCTTCGGAGGGTGCGGGAGGAACAAACTATGGAAGGCAGTGAGAGGCAGCAGGGAAGAGGTGCTGCTGGACCGGGGGAGCAGGGAAGAAGGACCAGGGGAGTAGGTAAGAGGTACTGCTGGATAGGGGGAGCAGGGAAGAGGTGCTTCTGGCAGGGGGGGGAGAGAGTTCTACTGCACAGGGGGATGGCAGGCAGGCAAGCTGACTTCGGAGGGTGGAGGTGGGACAAACTATGGAAGGCAGTGAGGGGCAGCAGAGAAGAGGTATTGCTGGACCGGGGGAGCAGGGAAGAGGAGCTGCTGGATAGGGGGAGCAGGGAAGAGGTGCTGCTGGCGGGGGGTGGGTGGGGGGAGAGTTCTACTGCACAGGGGGATGGCAGGCAGGCAAGTTGGCTTCGGAGGTTTGGGGTGGGACAAACTATGGAAGGGACCATGTGAGGGAAGGAGGCTTTACTAGCACCCGTTAATGTAACAGGCTAAAACACTAGTTCTAAAATAAACTGGAAGCCAGTGAAATGCCTTCAGAAGAGGGGAGACGTAGCCATATTTCCTTTTTCTATAGATCAATTTAGCTGCTGTATTTTGAATCGGTTTTAATCTTTTCAAATTACCCTTACTCAAACAGACATAGAGAGTTACAGTAATTCAATTGTGCAAGTATGGTAGCTTGGACTAATGTAGCAAAATGTTGTTGATGAAATAAATGATGGACTTTTTTTAATATACGGAGACCAAAAAAAGCATTTTTTTAAAAATGTTATTTACCTGACAATGAAATTATCAAGTACAGTGGCTTTATGGTGCAATTCACGAAACCCACTTAAAAAGAAAGGTACCCAATATTCAAAAGGGTTTAACTGGGCAGGAGAGGCTTCTGCCTGGTTTAAATCCCCTGAGCTGGCAAAATTTTAGTGGGTGGCCTAGCATTGAATATCCAGGCTTAATTCAACCAGTGGATGTCAGTGGCATAAAAACTCCTGACCACCACAGGCGGAATATCTGGCCCAAAATTTTAAATATGCAAGATGCCAACAGATTATAAATGGAATGTTATCTTAAATATTATGTTGTGACTTTGTATTATTACATTGTTAGTATGGTGGTAGTTTTTTTGATGATTCCAAAGCATTGTATTATTGTTACATTGTATTGTTATTACATTGTTAGTATTGTAGTAGTTTTTTTGATGATTCCAAAGCAAACAACTTTAAAAATGTAAAACACATTGTATATTTTTGTGTACTGACTAGGAAGAGCAACTGCAGGCTATCTTATCAGCTGCTGTAGAGACAAGCTCTTTGGGACTTCTGACTGGATGCATTAAGCAGTGGACTGCTGAAGGTAAAATCTTCATGTTCGTCTCTAATTTTGATCCTTCAGGTATACTATATTACTAGCATAAAAGGCAGAAAGTGTGTTTTTCTGGGGCCCAAATAAGCTGTTAACAGCTCCACTGACCTTTTACTGTTTTTGGTTCCAGATATCTTCTAGAGTTCTTCCCTGTCTGTAATCTCTTATCCTTGCCGTTTTTCTGTCTGTAATCTCTTATCCTTGCCGTTTATCTGGCTGCAGCCCACAAGACCTCTTCAGCTATTCTGCATGTACATACTGGTTGCCATATACTCTTGTTTGCTCATGGGTTTGATTGATTGATTTATTTAGATTTCTATCCCGTCCTCCGAACAGCTCAGAATGAGTTATAAAAGAACATTCACAGTGTAGGAGAGGACATGAAGCTAGACAGGGACTACAGAGGACAAAAGAACTATGAAAGGAAGAGAGGATACCGATAGAAGCATACAAAGAGACAGTTTACTAATTATATAGGGACGAGAGGATACAGATAGTAGCTTTCGAAGGGGTTAGTTTACAAGGAGTCTGTTCATTCAGTATCTCTAACAAAAAGAAGGTCTTAGTTGCTTTCCAAAAGGCCTGATCTTAGTTGCTCTCCAAAAGGCCTGATCTGAGTAGGTAGTTGGTTCCACAAGCGAGGGATAAAGTGCCTGTATGAGTGTTTGATTGCTGTTTCTAGTTTGAGAGATCTTCCTGTGGGGATGCAGAGTCGTCTCTCTGAGTCAGAGCAGAGCGAGCGATTGGGAAAGTATGGTTGTAGCTTGGCTGCTAAGTAGTTTGGGGTTTTGTGGTAGAATCTTTTATGTGCTATTACTAGGGCTTTGAAGGTGCAACGTTTGTTGACTGATAGCCAGTGCGCATCACAGAGCGCTGGAGTGATGGGGTTACAGATGTTGAGTTTGTTCAGGAGGCAGATTGCTGAGTTCTGTATTTGTTGTTGGCGTTTCAGGTCTTTCGTGGTGAGTCCATTGAAGATAGCGTTGCAGTAGTCCATCCTTGAGAACACATAGGCATAGAGGAGCTGGGCCAGATCTGATTTTGAGAGGTAGGGTTTGATTTTTCTGAGTTGGCAAAGGTAGTAGTAAGAAGTGAAGACTACCTGAGAGATGTGGGTTGAGAGGGCTAGGTGGCTGTCTAGTACCACGCTGAGGCTGCAAACCTGATCTTTTGCTGTTAGGAAGGTGGATTCCCAGCACAGCATTGGTCGAGTGAAGCAGGTATTCTTCTTTCTGATCCAGAGGAGTTCTGTCTTTAAGGCATTTAGTTGGAGTTTCTTGAATGTCATTCAGTTTTTCATGTCATCAAGACAGTGGTGGAGGTTAGTAATGTAATGTAATGTAATTTATTTCTTATATACCGCTACATCCGTTAGGTTCTAAGCGGTTTGAAGAAAATATACATTAAGATTATAAATGAGAAGTAAGAAGGTACTTAAAAATTCCCTTACTGTCCCGAAGGCTCACAATCTAACTAAAGTACCTGGAAATTAATAAAGAAGAGAAAATAAAGATGGTTGAAAAAAGAAAAATTCTATGTGAACTTATAGGATGGAAATTAAACTGACAGTGAAGAACTGTATGAAAAATACATATGGAATGCAGTTAGAGAGGGTAGGTTACAATCTATTGATGGTATTTGTTTAATTGGAAGGTGTTAAGGTGGGTAATTTGGGGGAAGGTTATCTGAAGGTAGGTGAATCTTCTGGAGGTAAAAGAGGAGGGGTTAAGATATTTGGATGAATTTTTTGAAAAGCAGGGTTTTGATTTCTTTTCTGAATGTTTTGAGGTTGTCTGATATTGTCATAAGATTGGAGATGGAATGGTTGATTTTTGCTGCTTGTGTTGCCAGAAGGTTGTCAAACATTTTCTTGCGATGTGTGCCTTTGAGTGGAGGGAAGGCGAAAGGGTTCGAGGTTCTTCTGTGTCTTGAGGTGGAGATTTGGTTTAAGCGGTTGTTTAGATAGGAGGGGGAAGAGCCGTGTAATGCTTTGAATATCAGGCAGTAGAATTTGAATTGGATTCGTGCTTGTATGGGTAGCCAGTGAGAGTCTAAGAAGGCAGTTGTTATGTGATCATATTTTTTGAGTGAGTAGATCAATCTGAGGGCGGTGTTTTGTATGGTCTGGAGTTGTTTTATCATAGTGGCTGGACAAGGAAGATATAGGGAGTTGCAATAATCCAGCAGACCTAAGACTAGGGATTGGACGATTAGTCTAAATTGTGCTTGGTCAAAGAATTTTCTGATTTTACGGAGATTTCTCATGGTTAGAAAAGCTTTCTGGGTTGTTTTGTTGATCTGGGGCTGCATTGTGCAACATCTGTCTATCGTAACTCCTAGGAGTTTTAGTTCGGGTTGTATTGGGTATTTGGTATTTTTGATTTTCAGTTCAGTGATGGTAGGAGTTTGGGCTTTTTCGAGCAAAAGGAATTTTGTTTTTTCAGAATTTAGTTTTAGTTTGTGATCCATCATCCATTTTTCTACTGTGTCTAAGGTTGTTTCTAGCTTTGTTGTGGTGGTGGTTTCTGATGGGTCGAAGGGGAGGATTATGGTGATGTCATCAGCATAGCTGAAAGATGTGACATCTAGGGCAGGGGTCTGCAACCTTTAAGACATAAAGAGCCACTTGGACCCGTTTTCGAAAAGAAAAAAAAACTTGGAGCCGCAAAACCATTATAAAACAAATCTAACACTGCATATATTGTTTCTTATCTTAATGCTATATACAGGATCACTAAATTGAAAATAAAATCATTTTTCCTACCTTTGCTATTTGGTGATTTCATGAGTCTCTGGTTGCACTTTCTTCTTCTGACTGTGCATCCAATCTTTCTTCCTTTCTTTCAGCCTCCTGTATGTTTCCTCTCCTCCAGACCTCATTCTCTCCCCCAACTTTTTCTTTCTGTCTCCCTGTTCCCCCTTCTTTCTGTCTCTGTGCCGTCCCCCAAGCCACTCGGTTTGCTGCCACCGCAATCGGGGAACAGCCCCCAAGCCACCGCCGTCCCAAGCTTTCCCTGCAGAAGTGTTGCGCTGACCAGCATTCCGCTCCCTGACGTCAATTCTGACGTAGGAGAGGAAGTTCCGGGCCAACAAGGCATTTCTCCTCATTCCATCCAGCCTGAGCCCCATCTCTCCTTGATCCAGCATTTCCCTTCTGTGTCTGTCAGAATTACCATTCCACCTATTTTCCAGCATCACCCTTCTTTGTGTCCATCTCACCTATATCCCTATCTCACCACTTTTTCAGAATCTTCATTTGTCTCTGTCCTTATCTTTACGCCATGTTCACCATTTGCCCTTTCAATGTCTTTATCTCCCCCCACACACTTTTTCAGCATTACTTCTATGTCTCTATTTCACCTCCTCTTCATGTCCCCTCTGTATCTCTATCCTTATTCAGTAGGTCCTGCTTACCCTTTCTCTTCTTTGTGTCACTATCTCCATTTTCAGCTTTCCCCCCTTTTCCTTTGTTACTGCACCCTGTAGCTAGAATCTTTCCACCCTCCCTCCACTCCGGCCCAGCCCAGTATGAAAGATTTCCTTTTGTTTCCCTCCCCTCTCTCTTTCTCTCTCTCTTCTCCTCCCTCACCCACGAGTCCTGCATCTGGCCCTCTCCCTTCTACCTGCACCTGGCAACACCCCCCTGCTCCGCGGCTCTCTTCAGCAACTCGTCAGCAGCAGTGATCAAGACAAGCTGCCGACATCGAGGCCTTCCCTCTACGAGTCCCGCCTTTGTGGAAAAAGGAAGTTGAAACAAGCGGGACTCGCAGAGGGTAGGCCCCGACGTCAGAAGCTGCTGCTGAGTTGCCGAAGAGAGCCGCGGAGCAGGGGATGTGGCCGGAAGCAGGTAGAAGGGAGAGGGAGATAGGAAGGCTGTAGATCTCCGGAGCATGACACCGACCCCGGCCAGGATGATTTCTTTTTCAGGCGTGCACCTTACAAGTCCAGCGTCGCGGGGGAAATAGCCATGCTGAGCAGTGAGCTCAGCACTACACAGATGAAAGCCTTGCTTGCTGATTGGTCCGGCGGGGCGGGGCCGCCGGACCAATCAGCAAGCAAGGCTTTCATCAGTGTATGTGCTGAGCTCACTGCTCAGCATGGCTATTTCCCCCGCGACGCCGGACTTAAGCTGCATGCCTGCGTGACACACTACCGGAGCCGCAGCAAAGGTGGAAAAGAGCCGCATGCGGCTCTGGAGCCGCAGGTTGCCGACCCCCGATCTAGGGTATCTAAAGTGGCTCCTAGGGAGGAGATAAAGAGGTTGAAGAGCGTAGGTGAGAGAGGTGATCCTTGTGGAACTCCGCAGGGATTTGTCCATGGTTCTGATTTTATATCATTGTATTTTACCCTGTAGGTTCTAGATTTGAGGAACCCCTGAAACCATTTGTAGACCTTGCCTGAGATTCCTATGGCGTCGAGAATTTGTAGTAGTAAGGTGTGGTCAACTAGGTCAAATGCTGCGGAGAGGTCTAATTGTATTAATATCATTTTTTTACCTTTACTGATGTGTTGTCGGGCTGTATCTAGTAATGTGACAAGTAGTGTTTCTGTGCTATGGTTAGTTCGGAATCCTGATTGTGAGGGGTGGAGTAGGTTATGTTTTTCCAGATATTCGGTGAGGTATTGTGCCACTAGGCCTTCTATTATTTTAACATACAATGGTATTGAAGCGATAGGTCTGTAGTTGGAGGGGCTATCTATTGGGCCTTTGTGATCCTTTATGATTGGAGTGATTAAGATCTCTCCTAGGTCCTGTGGGAATTGGCCTTCTGTCAATGTGGTTTGAATCCATAGCATGAAGTTGGTTTTGAATGTAGTGGAGGCGTTTGATAATATGTAGGTGGGGCAATTATTTAGGTCACTGGAAGCATGGCTGTATTTATTGTAGAGTCGGTTCATATCCGACCAGACTAGAATTGGGAAATCGGACCAGCTTCTGTCTGCTACGATGGCTTCGCTAGTTGATGGGTTTGTTGTTATCTTTTCTAGATGGGTGTGTGTGTTGATGAATGTAGATCTGATATTGGTGATCTTGTTTTTGAAATGGTCTGCTAGGTGGATGGCTGTTGGTGGGTTGATACCTTGGGTGGAGAGGTAAGTTTTGGTATCTGTGAGGTTCTTTACTAGATTAAATAGCTTTTTTGTGTCTGGGGTTTTTTTGCCTATCATTTTGGAGTAGTAGGCTTTTCGTTTTTCCTTGAGTTTGGTTTTGTATTGATTAATTTGGTATCTCCATGCAGTTTTAGTGTGTTCTAAACTCTTGTTTTTTTTCCAGACTCTTTCTAGTTGTCTGCAGAGCTTTTTAGATTGGAGAAGTTCGGTGTCGAACCATTTATCAGAAGGTCTGCATATTTTGAATTTTAGTTTTTCTGGGGCTAGCTCATTTAGAATGGTTTCGCTTATGGATCTCCATTGGGATATAAATTCGTTGGGAGCTATGTTGGTGGTGGCGTGGTCTGCTTTATCCCAGAATATGGAGGGTTCGATTTTTTGGCGTGTTTTGAAGGAGGTTTTTATTGGAGGTTGTTTGTTAATGCTTTGAGGCCAGTTGATGTCAAAGGTGTATTTATAGTGATCTGACCAAAGGGAGGGGTGCCATGCCCCATTAGAGATATTGATTTTGGGTTTGTGAGGATGTTGGGTCATATAAGCAGCAAGATCTAATTGGTGTCCTTTTTCGTGTGTGGATTGGGGATTGAGGATCTGGTAGTTTAGTGCATTGAGATATGAGAGTAAATTTATTACTTGTTTTGAGGTGTGATCTTCTAGATGGAGGTTTATGTCTCCTAGGAGAAGGTTATGAGGTGATGTTAGGGAGTTCTGGTAAATAAATTCTTCAAGCGCTTGTTTGTTGTCATTCCATTTTCTTGGTGTTGAGTAACAGAGGATGCATGTTAGAGTTTCTATGAGAGAATCTTCGGATAATTGACAGGCTAGGAGATCTAGGTGGGGAGTGGAGTGTTTGTCTAGGGTCTTTATATTGATGTTGTTTTTGAGTATGATGGCTAGGCCTCCACCACGTTTTTTTTTCCTGCAGATTAATTCAATTTTATAACCCATTGGGCAGAGTTCTGTGATGGAGGGATCGGATTCTGAGGTTAACCAGGTTTCGGATAGGAATAAGCAGCTTAGTTGTTTTTTAATTATCCAGTCCTTAATAAGGTCTGCTTTGTGCTTATTGATCTGATGTTCATATATGCACAGGATAATGTAGTGTTAAGTGTTTGGGGAGTGGGTGAGCAGTTTGGGTGGAGGAGATTTTCTTTGGTTAGTGGGTGATAGTTGTGGTTTATCGATTTTGGTTTTAGGGTTGGTCTATTTCTCCAGTTGGTTGGTATGCTGATATGGTTGAGTGAGGAGCAGTCTATCAAGTTTCTGGGCGAGTATAGTTTTCTGGTAGGTGGAGGGAATCTATGGGATTTTGTTAAGGTTGGGATAGAGGATGTATGATATCCTTCTGCTTTTCTGTTGGTTAGGAGTAGGAAGAATATTAAATGTAGGAGTGTGATTGTAGATAAACTGGGAGGCATAGTGATTTTTGTTTAGGGAGTCAGAGAGTCTGGAGTTAGGTACTTGGTGTGCGGCTATCAATATTATGTAGGGTATTGCTGGTTCATGGGGAGCTAATAGTGTTAAGTAGGATTAAGGAGATCTATCAATGGGATATAAGAGTATCGGCAGTAGCAATTTGTCTATGCTTGTCAGGTAGTTTTGGAGATAAACAGTACTATCAATTTAACAGGATCTATGAGGTTATGTAGAAATACAGTACTATCAGCTTGACAGGCTATATAAAGATATATGGTTATTTAGAGGATATCTAGTATTAATAGCTATCAGGCTCTAAGAGTGTATGTAGATTCTTTTGGAGATAAATAGTATTATCATTTATCAATCTATATGTAGAATTATAGGTTATTAAACAGTATTATCATTTATCAATCTATATGTAGAAATACAAGTTAGTTAAGTAATACTATCACTTATCTAGCTATATGAAGAAATACATCTAGTAATTGTATGTCTCTAATGGAAATATATGCTTAACAGTTATTTATGCAGGTTGGCAGTTTTATTTTCAAGTCTATGGGCTCCTGGTAGTAGCGGCTGGACCCGCTGCTGCTTAGGTGTATAAGCAATTGATTTCCCAGTTAGTGAGTTGGGTGGACCGGTCTTATTTTATTTCTTCCATTTATGTGTCGCACATACCTATACAAGCTCTAGGCCACAGTTCTTCAACCGCCGGTCCACAGAAAATTCCTGCCGGTCCGCGCAGGACCGACGAGATCAATATCTTCAATTTCCTGCCGGTCCGCGCAGGACCGGCATGATCAAGGAGCTGTAGTTTGTGCATGGCCGGAGAAATAATGGGGAGCCTCAGACAGTGTGCTTTCTCCCCTCCCAGCGGCTCTCCTTACTTACAAGCGCAGCGATTCAGGAAGGAAGACTTGGAGCTTTTGCTGAGTCGGGCCGCCTCTGATGATGCAACTTCCGCTTTCCTCAGAGGCGGTGCGACCCAACAAAGGACCCGAGGCTGCCTTACTGAATCGCAGCACTGGCAAGTAAGGAGAGTTGCTGGGAGGGGAGAAAGCTGCTGAGCATGGTGAAAAAAAAGGAACAGCTGCTACTGGACCTGGAGAAGGAGAAGGAGAGATGCTGCTGGGAGGGGAGGCGGGAAAGGAGTCTGGGAAGCTGCTGGCAAGGGGAAAAAAGAACAGCTGCTACTGGACCTGGATTGAGATAAGGAGAGATGCTGCTGGGAGGGAAGGGGGTCTGGGAAGCTGCTGGGCAAGGGGAAAAAGAGACAGCTGCTACTGGACCTGGAGAGGGATAAGGAGAGATGCTGCTGGGAGGGGAGGAGGGAAAGGAGTCTGGGAAGCTGCTTGGCAAGGGAAAAAAGGGACAGCTGCTACTGGACCTGGAGGGAGGGAGAAGGAGAGATGCTGCTGGGAGGGGAGGAGGGAAAGGAAAGGGAAGAGAGTTACTGCTGGACAGGGGGAGGAGGGAAGGGAGAAGAAAAAAAGGAAGGAAACAGCTGGCAGGGAGATTAGAGGAGGGGAAGAGGAGAGACAGGAATGAGATGGGTAGGGGAGTCAGCAGAGAAATTGAGAGGGACAAAGTTGCTAGATCTGGCGTAGGAGAGAGAAAAATGAAGAGAGCAGTGAAGCTGGAATGAATCGTGTAAAAAGGAGAGAGGGGCATAGGCTGGATGGAAAGGGGAGAGGGGCATAGAAAGAAGACAAATACCATATGGAAGGGGTAGAGGTCAGACAGTAGATGGAAGGGGCAGATCCTGGATTGAAGAGACAGAGAGGGCAGACGCTGGAAGGAAGAGAGAGAAAAGAAGATGAAAGCAGAAACCAGAGACAACAAAAGGTAGAAAAAATAATTTTATTTCTATTTTGTGATTAGAATATATCAGATTTGAAATATATATCCTGCTAGAGCTGGTGTTAGACATAACTGGGGACTGCAAAGTCCAGGCAGTGGCTTAGGGCTTTCTCTGACCAGGGGGGCAGTTGCCCTAGTTGCACTCCCCTAACCCTATTCCTGCTATGTGTGACTGCGGTATTTTGTTAGCATGATATTTCTGTGTAGCATTCTGTAATAATTTGGCTTATTCAGTTTTCTTGATAGTGAAGGGGAGGGGAGACAGGGGTTTTGTTGATCCTTGCTCTGTATTATTTGAATTTATAAAATGACAATTGTACTGAATATTGTTTCTTTTTATACTTTAATAAAATACATTCAGTATAAAATCATAACTGAGGCTTGTGCGGATGGGATCAGATGGTTTGCGAGGACCAAGCTCGCAGAAACGGGGCGGAAACGGGGTTTTTAAATTTCAGTCCTAGTAGTTTGCCGGTCCACAAAATTAATTTTTTTTTTCCGCCGGTCCATAGGTGTAAAAAGGTTGAAGAACACTGCTCTAGGCGACATTACCTAGACATTATCAGGTCTTTACCTAGTGGGATCAACAGTTGTAAGTTGTTGGTGTAGGAGTGGATAGTGATCTTATATTTGTGGACAATGTCGATGACTGGCTTGATGTACAGGTTGAAGAGGAATGGGGAGAGCACCCTAAGGCACTCCATATTTAACGGGTTTGGGACTGGATTTGCTTTGGCCTAGTAACACAGATTGTGTTCTCTGATGTAGAAAGGAAGTGAATCATTGTAGGGCTGAATCTGATTCCTAAGCCAGCGAACCTGTCCAGGAGGAGTTGATGATCCATAGTGTCAAAGGCAGCACTAAGGTCCAATAGGATCAGTAGGACTTCGTTACCTTTATCCAGTATTGACCAGTTTTCATCAATGATGTCTAGGAGGACTGACTTTGTGCTGTGATTTGGTCGGAAGCCAGACTAGAAAGGGGATAGGGCTCCTTGTTGATCTATGAATGGTTGCAGTTGGTGGAGCACTATTCTTTCTAATAGCTTGGAGGTGAAGGGTAGATTTGAGGTGGGCCTATAGCTGCCTGGGTCATTTGGATCAAGTGTTGGCTTTTTGAGGGTGGGTTTGATCATAGCTGTTTTCCAGATAAGGGGTATTTTTCCAGTCGATAAGGAGAATAGATTCTGCAAAAGCATTTTCTATGGCTAGTAGGAGGCTGGACGGTTATGGGTCAAGGCTTGTATTGGTGGGGCAGAGTTCTTTCAGTGTTTTTGTGAGTTTGTCATATGTGACCGGGCATAGTTGGGTTAAGGTTAGTGATTCAACAGGTACGGTCCTGGTTGTATTTGGGAGGTGGGGCTGGGGGAGGAGTCAAGTTTGTTGCGGCTGGTATCAATTTTTGTTTGGAAGAAGTTAGAGAGGGTCCCGCTGTTGAGATTGGGAGGGATTGTTGTACTTCTGACCCTGGGCAGCTGAGAAGAGGTGGTTAGTCAAGGCAATCGGGTATCTAAATCAGTTTGGGGCTTTTCCTAGAATATGTGAATAGTGAGCCACCTTCACCTCCTGGATAGCAGATTTGTAAGCGGCAGATAGATCTTTCCAGTGAGCCTTGGTTATTTCATTAGGATTTTTGACCCATTTCCTCTCTGCCCTCTGCAGGTTGCTCTTTAGGGTGCAATGTTCAGCGGAAAACCAGGGGGCTAGGGTCTTGTCAGTAACTAGTCGTGTGGTCTTGGACTGGGTCAGCCTGTTATATAGAGATTGGATCCCAGTGTGCCAGGTGGAGGTGGCTAGGTCGATGGAGTGGAGTTGTTGTTTGCAGGTTTCTTTAAGGTCACGGATGCCTGCGGACATGTCTTGAAGGTTGACTATGTCTGCGACCTGGGTTTGTCTGGTCAGGGTGAGGCTTCTTGGTCGGGTAGGACAGTAATGGGGGGAAGATGAAGTTCAATGAGGTGATGGTCTGACCATGGGACTGGTGTAGTGGTACAGGCTGGACTCTGAGGGTCTATGAATTGGGCTTTGGGCAGGAACACTAGATCCAAGGTGTGCATCGAGCCCAAGACAGTGTTCTTCAGCCACCGGTCCATGGTGCGATCGATGCGGCGTTGTCTTCTGGCCGGCTCCCTCTTCCTCAGTGCTGCAGTGCACAAAGCCATAGGCAGCAGCTCCTCGTGTATCCAGCCTCTGGAAGCCTTCCCTCTGATGTTGCAACATCAGAGAGAAGGCTTCTGGTTCAGGCACAGGAAGCGCGTAGGAGCCTCTTCCCACGGCTTTGTGCACTGCAGCACCGAGGAAGAGGAAGCTGGTCCGAAGACAACGCGGCATGGATCACACCATGGACCGGCGGCTGAAGAACACTGTCTTGGGCTCGATGCACATGCTGGCCCTGCAGACCGGCACCGGTCTACAGACCGGCGGTTGAAGAACACTGTTCTAGAGTGTTTGGTGGGGCGCCCTATAGAGCTTTAGAATCAAACTGCCTTACTCAAGTTACTTTCATGTATTAAATGCCAACACAAATATGCTTATTGCCCATTGGCATTTAATTTTTCTGTTTTACCTCTTGGGTTTTATTTTTTGGTGTTTTTTTTGTTAAAAGCAAGCTATAAGTAGGAATTCCTACTTGTAAATACTAGTGCTGCTTGATTCAGGGAAAATTGTTTCAATTTGATTCGGCCTATTGAATTGATTTTCCTGCCCAATTGGGTGGTGGTTTTTTTTTTCCCAAAACGTCCTGGCGAGTTTATTTTGTAGCCTCTTCATTCACCCCACCCCTTTTGCCCTCTCCTACCCATGCTGGTGCTGTGGTATAGACCAGTGTTTCTCAACTCGGTCCTGGCGTACCTCCTTGCCAGTCAGGTTTTCAAGATATCCACAATGAAGATGCATGAATTAGATTTGCATATAATAATAATAACTTTATTCTTTTAAACCACCATAACCAAAAGTTCTAGGTGGTTTACACTAAAAAGAGCTGGACGATCATCGAATACAATAATACAGTAAAAACTACAAATATTTGTAAAATAGAATTTCAATAATAAAACTCACTAAGTAATAAACTTATCGAACAAAGTGGTCTTAATTAATTTCTGAAAACTGCAATAGGATAACATAGCTTGCTGAATACATTTACCAAACCAAAATTGTTGTCTACCGGCTTGAAATGCTAGGGTCCTATCTAAGAAGGTCTTAGAGGCAGTGTATGCAAATCAAGTTTATGCAAATTCATTATGAATATCCTGACAACCTGACTGGCAAGGGGGTACTCCAGGACCGAGTTGAGAAACACTGGTATAAACAAACAAAAAAGACTTTTCCTCTGTTAGGTCCTAGTTCACATTCGCTGTCTAACACCAGCTCTGGCAGGATACATAGAGTGGTACCTCGGAATCCAAACACCACAGAACTCGAACGTTTTGGAATCCAAACTTTTTTTTTCAGTAAATTTTGTCTCGGAATCCTAACAATGCTTTTGAATCCGAACCCGCATTGCTCAGCCCAAAGCTTCCCCTCTAACGCAGCTTCCTGTTTCCGCCTGGGAGGAAAGCTTTGGGCTGTTCAATGGTTGCAATTCCTGTATGCTCGGATCTTGCTGCCTCTGCCATGTGGGACCGATCTTTCTGCTTCTTCCAGGGGGACCCGATCTTGCAGCCTCAGACAGGTGGGCCTGATCTTGCTATTTCAGCCACGGGGGATCCGCTCTTGCTGCCTCTGCCAGGGGGACCTGCTCTTGCTGCCTCTGCCAGGGGGACCTGCTCTTGCTGCCTCTGCCAGGGGGACCCGCTCTTGCTGCCTCTGCCAGGGGGACCTGCTCTTGCTGTTTCTGCCACATGGGTCTGATCTTGTTCCTGCACAGCCCTCAGGCCACCTATATTAGCTATGTGTCCAGCGGAAAATAAAAGCAAGAGGAAAGCTGTTAGAGCTACAATTGAACTTAAGAAAGAGCTTATCGCTAAGCATGAAAGCGGTACCCATGTGGTTGATCTTGCTGCTATGTTTGGGATGCCTAAATCGACTGTGTGTACAATTTTGAAAAATAAAGAAGCTATCAAAGCAGCTAATGTGACCAAAGGGGTTACTACACTGACCTCTAGGAGATAAAAAAGCATGGAAGAGATGGACAAACTGCTCTCGATTTGGATTAATGAAAGACAGCTTGCTGGTGATGTGATTTCAGAGACAATCATTTGTGAGAGAGCCAAAGTTCTTCATGAAGATCTAGTGAAAGGCCTGCCTGATACTGCTAATGAAAAGGAGGAGTTTAAAGCCAGTAGAGGGTGGTTTCGAGAACTTTAAGAAAAGGACTGGGATCCATAGCATTGTTATGCATGAGGAGGCAGCCAGTTCTAATGTTGAAGCAGTTGAAGAGTTTGTAAAGGAGTTTAAGGAGTTTGTGATCAGTGAGGGCTATGTTTCGAACCAAGTGTTCAGTTGTGACGAAACTGGCCTCTTTTGGAAAAAGATGCCCAGGCGAACATACATCTCAAAGGAAGAAAAGTCTGTACCCAGCCATAAGCCAATGAAAGACCGCCTTACTCTTTTGGTGTAATGCTACTGGGGACTGCAAGATCAAACCTCTCCTTGCATACCATTCAGAAAACCCACGGGTCTTTAAGAAGAGTAACATCATTAAGAGCGAACTTAATGTTATGTGGAGATCAAATGTGAAAGCATGGGTTACCAAGCAGTTCTTCACCGAGTGGATACAAGAGGAGTTTGCTCCTCATGTAAAGGCTTATCTGCAGGAGAAAAACCTCCCGATCAAGGCTCTCCTTGTCCTCGACAATGCTCCTGCACATCCACCAGGGCTGGAGGATAATTTGGTGGGCGAATATAGCTTCATCAAGATCAAATTTTTGCCCCCCAATACCACTCCTCTTATACAGCCAATGGATCAGCAGGTGATCTCAAACTTCAAAAAATTGTACACCAAGGCTATGTTCCAGAGATATTTTGAAGTTACAAATGAAACGGAACTGACTCTGCGAGTGTTCTGGAAGGATCACTACAATATCCTCCATTGCCTAAGAATCATTGAGAAAGCATGGATGGAAGTGTCTTTGAGAACATTGGTCTCTGCCTGGAAAAACCTTTGGCCAGAATGTGTTGCTGAAAGGAACATTGAAGGCTTTGAAGAATCACCTGCTGTTCCTGACATCGTATCTCTGGGCAAGTCAATGGGTTTGGAAGTCAATGAAGATGATGGCAATGAGTTAGTGGATGATCACAAGACAGAGCTGACAACGGAAGAGCTTCAGCACCTCAACCAGCAGCAGCAGAAATAAGTAGCCCAAGAAATTTTTTCAGGGGAGGAAGAGAGAGATGCAGGTACCATATCCACAGCGGAAATCAAGGATCTGCTCACAAGTGGTCAAAAACACACGCAGTCATAGAGAAGTGGCACCCCGATAAAGCCCTTGTTAACAGGTGTGATAACTTATTCATTGATATCATTGAACATTTTAGAAAAGTTCAAAAAGGTCGTCATCATCAAACCACTTGGGAACGTTGGTTTGCAAAAGACACCACCAGAATACAGACACCAGATCCACCTGATGCCAACACAGAAGGTGATCCCAAGCCCTCTACAACTGGTACTTTGGCAAAAAGCCTAACAAGGAGCAGAATAGAGACACCAGAACCATCTGAACCACCTGATACCAACACAAGTGATTCCAAGCCCTCTACAACTGGTACGTTGTCAAAGAGCCTAAAAAGGAGCAGAATGAAGATACCAAAACCACCTGATCCACCTGATGCCAACACAGGTGATCCCAAGCCCTCTACAAGTGATACATTGTCAAACAGCCTAAAAAGGAGCAGAATGAAGACACCTGCCTGGTAACACATGCTTTCACATTCTATCTCCACCTGAGCCACCAGAGGCTAATCTGGAAAGTGACTTGCCTTCCTAACACTAATCTACCTCATGTTCCAAATCATGATTGGTAATCATTGGTTACTTTAAATTACTGTACTGAACATTACTCTACTGTATTACAGTATCATACTATATCTAAGAGTGTTATGAATAAAAAATTACAAAACAAGCTGGACTTATTTCACAGAGGCTTCAGTGTTGCCGGTCTTGTCCATTGCTTCTTATTGTTTTGTATGCTACAGCGCTGTAACTAGACGATGGCCAACATTTCACAATAAGATAATCATTTCTTCAGGGCTCTGGAATTGTGAGAACAGTAGTTGTCCCGCATTCAGTTCTCTAGTTTCAACGCTTTAGTGTCTAAAACAATAAGAAGTAGCGGACAAGAACGACAATACAGAAGCCTTTGAAAAATAAGTCCAACTTGCTTGCTTTTCTTTTTCACAGACTGGTTTCTTTACATTACTGTACTGCATTATCATTGGTTAATATCTGAGAGTGTTATGAATAAAACATTACAAAACAAAACTATTGTGTTTACTGTTATATTTATTTGAAAATGCAGTTTCTATTGTTTTCAAAGGGAAAAATTGTCTTGGAACTCGAACTGAGTTCAGGAACGGATTAGTGCCATTTCTATTATTTTCAATGGGAAAACCTGTCTTGGAACTGGAACGTTTTGGAACTTGAACTGAGTTCAGGAATGGATTATGTTCAGATTTCGAGGTACCAGAACGGATTAATGCCGTTTCTATTGTTTTCAATGGGGAAACCTGTCTTAGAACTCGAACGTTTCGGAACTCAAACGGGGTTCTGGAATGGATTAAGTTCGGATTCCGAGGTACCACTGTATTTCAAATTGGATATATTATAAACAGAAAATGAAATGTCTTTTTCTACCTTTTGTTGTCTGGTTATTATTCAAACTAGGGTTGTCTGGTTATTATTCAAACCAGGCCCTGGTTTCTGTTTGTCTTCTGTTAACTGGCTTGCCAGGTTCTCCTGCCCATTTGATGTTTTCTTCTTTCTCTGTGCTCACCATCTTCTTTTTTTTATCTCCATCCCCGCAGTCCAGCATTTCTCTAATGACCACTCCCCCCATCCAGTATTTCTATCTCCCCTCCTACCACACCATCTCTTTGGGTTCAAACTATCTCCCTTTCTTTTCCCTTCCTCCCTCCATTCCATTGTTTACCATCTCTCTCCCTCTCCTCTGTTTTAAGACCCATTATTTTTTTCCCCTTCCGCCCCCTCCCTCCATGTACTTCTAATAGCTACAATGAAGTATAAAACAGGAGAGTCAAATCCACAAACACAAGATTGCAAGCAAAGGAGTGGAAATGTCCTATGCAGACTGGTGGACTCAGATGTATTTCAAAAAGATCCTTTAATTCATCCAAAAAGTAACTCAGTGACTCGACATGTACATGTTTCAGCCCAGATGGCCTGCCCCAGGAGTCTTACAAATTTCGTGGTTGATACGAATAGATTGGTCCACAAAAAGACATCCACTTAAATCGTCACATCCTGTTTTGGTTTGGGATGGATCACGGCAGAGGGAACATGCAGCGGAGGCAGACAACATCCTGCTAGAATCATTAAATCACTGGGGATCCTCTGCAGGCCATAATTAATTTTGAAAGACAGACTGGGAGGCCAGGGGAAGCTGGACGATGGTGAGGAGAAGAGGAAAACATGCCGGCCTTCAGGCCTAAAGCTGTGGAGCTAAGGGTACCCACAGTTGTGGCGCCTATGCAGCACTTCCCAACCAACCCCCCCCCCCCTCCGTGGGCTCTGACATTGGGTTTAAGAACATAATGCCTCCGCTGTGTCAGACCCGAGGTCCATCGTGCCCAGCAATCCGCTCACGCGGCGGCCCAAAAGGTCCAGGACATGTGCAGTAATCCTCTATCTATACCCCTCTATCCCCTTTTCCAGCAGGAAATTGTCCAATCCTTTCTTAAACCCCAGTACCGTACACTGCCCTACTGCATCCTCTGGAAGCGCATTCCAGGTGTCCAACACACGTAGGGCTTCCTAAAGTAGGAGGAGCAGCAGTGGATGGCCAGCAAGAGTCAGCACTTAGGACAGGCTTTTTCACTGCCAGAGCTCTGCTGCTTCTGCTTTAGGAGGCCCGAAGGTATGCGGGGAGGAGGGTTGGTCTGAATCGGAAAGCCCGATTTTTTTTTTTTTTTTTTAAGAAAACAAATCTATTTTAATTTATTCACAGATGTGAATTAGTGAATTGATTTGAATCAGCGAATCGAGCAACTCTAGTAAATACTTTGTCTTGCTTGTTCCCTGAGAGCAGATTTAGCCAGACCTTTTATCCCAGTTTTCAAAGGAAAAGAGCTTATGAGATTTCCATGTCTGCCTATATGACTGCTTCACTCCACCTTAGTAACTTTCTATTATTATTTGTTAGGTTTTCTATCTGTGCCAGATTTTTAGAATGTTTAGTCTTTTTGGTTTGGATCTGGGTGGGGCAACTTTGTTTACTGATTTTTATTTGTTATGCATCATTATATGTTTTTCTTTTTAACTAAATCAGAGCTTCCAGGGTCTTCAGCCAACCTGCGCTTTGTTCTGGAGTGGACATGGAACAAAGTAGTTTGTACCAAAGAAGAACTGGACAGAATTTGTAAGTATTGAAGTATATTATGGTTTATAAGGGTGGTGGTTGATTACTGTAGGAAGTGAAGCAAAAATATTTCAGGCTTTGTTCTCAGTTAAACCTGTTGTTGATCAGTTTGTTACTAGATTTCCTCCTTTACAACTAACCATGTAATATTTTATACCCATAAGGTGCTTCACTATTTGATGGTTCATGTAACTTCATTGATCTGCAAACTCTCCAGTCTCTACAGCACTGTCATCTGCTGCTTAGCAACCTGGGCACTGTCTTGAACTGCTTTGTAACCGAAGCACAAGAGCTCACTGAGAGAGGTCTGTAGAATCGGTACCTTCTAACCAGTTCACCTTTTGTATTTAAAAACATTTGATTATCAGATTGCACATACTGAGAAATAGTAATGGTAATCTGAAATGCTTTTTCTTTCAAACTGCATCATGAAACCATGGTAAAGAGGGCAGGAAAGTATGATGTAGTTCTTCACGTTTCCACCGTGCTCTTATGGAACAGTCATTTTTTCTAAAACAATATTTTACAAGTTTATAGATTCTTTTATTTTGATGATCTGCTTCAACTCTGATTCTTTTTAACATAAACACAGGAGTCTGTACGTTAGGTGATCAATCTGTGCTCCTCCTTCACCAGAGGAGTATAGTACCCTTTTCAATTTTTCCTTCTACAAGCGAACTGAGAAGGTGTGTTCTGATCTACTCTGTTTGGTTTTTATTATTTTTGAGTATTTTTCTTAGGTTTGTGAGGCTTTGGTGGCCAGAGGACCCTATATTTGGGGCTACTCTGCCTTAGAGAGGACTCAGACTCTGCAAGGATGGATTATGATGTGTACCTGATGAGCCAGCCTGGGTTTCCTTGAGGCACGGGGTCCGTTCCTCTGGGATCCAGCTTGCCTTCTGATTTACAGTATTAGAGGCTTGAGTGCAGGCTGTGGGGCTCCTGTGTGATTCCTCTTGGATTTCAGGGAGCTCACTACATTTTAATCTCCCCCTGTTGTGTCATGAGGATCCATGGAGGTGGAGTCCTTAGTTGGAGTCTGTCTGACTGGCAGCCTGAAGATCTCCAGTTGTGGATTACACTCTCCCTCCGTATTCATGGTTTCTGCACTCTCGGTTTTTTGGATGCTGATTCTGCCCCCCCAAATTACATCATGAGTAAAGTTCCTTTTCTTTTTACTGTACCGATAAAGTTCAGCACTTACCAACATTCACTCTGAAAATCGCTGCTTCCATGCTTTCTCCCACAAAAATCGCTGCTTAAAATCACCCTCAAAATTGCTGTTTCCCAGCTTCCCAGTGTGCACAGAGTAAAACACTGTTTCCCAGTATCCATATAGAGAAACGCTGCTTCCCAGTATGCATGGAGAAAATTGCTATTACCCTGAAAATCACTCGGGATCGCTGCTTGCCTGTTATTAGCCCAAAATTCGCTGGGGATCACTGCTTGCCTGCTACAAGCCCTAAAGTCGCTGGGATATTGCCTCTCCTTCAGGCTTTTTTCAAAAAACCGTGAATAACAGTTGAAAAGTTATTTGCGGTTTCAATAATAAAAACGATGGCATTTACTCAAAACTGCGAATAATATATAAAGTTATTTGCAGTTTTTCCATATTCGCGGCTATGTTCTGCCCGCATCCACCGCGAATACGGAGGGAAAAGTGTAATTCCAACAAGGATTTGAGGCAGAAAGTCTTCTTCAGTCAGGCATGAGCAAAGCACAGTGAATACAGCCCATTATTCCCTAAGGAGAAAATCACAGGGGTCAGAAAAAATGATTTCTAATGGTTTGTGGCGTCAAAGCTAGGATCCCCTTTCTCCAAAATCCCTTTTCCGGTGTTTTTTGAACTTCATGGGATCATCCATGGTCCCTTTTTTGGTGTGAATTCACTGGTGACAGCCATCTTAGATTTTAAGCAATCTTTTTTTCTATAGCCTCCATCTGCCTCAGAACCCCTTGATTTGGCTCAAAATTGACTGGGATGAACTGTTCAGGCTGTTCTAATCCTATATTATGTCAATTTTGTGCTAGATGATTGGCTGAGGAACTGCAAGGGGGTCCAAGTGGTAGGAAGAAAATTCATTCTGCAAGGTGGATGTAGGTCTTAAGAGGCAATTTGAAGTGCTAGCTTTGGGAATCAAAGCTACAGTGGCAGCCTTATTCGTGGCATGTGCCTGCCACACCAGGTTAAGGTGGAATCCTGCTGAGGAAGAGGACATCAGCCCCTGGGTGGTGGATTATGCGGATTATGAGAGTCATAAGCAAGGTGTCGGCATATGCTGATTTGGCCTGCAGGATGCTCTGGATCAGGCAAAGGGCAGGTGATTCAGCCTCCAAAGCCACTTTAAGCAGACTGCCCTTCAAAGGGTAGATGCTATTTGGTAAAGGCTTAGATGACCTTATGACCAGTGTGGCAGATCACCAACCTAAATCTCTGCCAGACAGCAGACCTCAATTACCCACTGGAGGAGGCAAAGGCAATTATTATTCCTCACAATATTCCTTAGTTCTTTGCAGGTTTCTCTGCTCAGAGATCTTATCAAGGATCCAGAGATTTGGCAAAACCCTCAGGGTCTCGTGTCAGCACAACTTCCCAAAAAGTTACATTGACGCCAGGTCAGCAGCTGCCCCCCGCACATTGATGGGAAGCTGTTGGCATTCTGAAGGGAGTGGGAGGAAACTTCCTCGGACCGCTGGATCCTAGATATTATTCAAGAGGGTCACAAGATAGTTCTCTCACCCTCCTTTAGATTTGTTCATTTACTTGCCAGCTGGACGATCGGACAAAGAGGCCAGGGTCTGAGTGTCAGTGCAAAGGCTATTGGACATTCAAGCCATAGAACCAGTCCCTGAAGAAGAATTGAGCTCTGGCAGATACTCCATATACTTCATAGTGACCAAGAAAGGCATAGAAGACTAGAGATTGATCCTAAAGCTAAAGTCAATGAATGTGACGCTGAGAATACCTGCTTCTTTATGGAGACGGTTTGTTCAGTCATTGCAATAGTGGCTCCAGGGGAATTTTTAGTCTCCCTAGATCTAACAGAGGCTTACTTTCATATTCCCATTTTCTTGGACTATAGGAAATATTTGAGATTCCATTTCCAGTTTGTGGCTCTACCTTTTGGGTTGGCAACGGCCTCACACATCTTCACCAAAGTGATGATCACATCTCAACTCTGCAGGCTAGGGATACAGGTATACCCAAATCTGAATGATTGGCCAGAGGGTGAACAGGATCTAGACTGGATAGTCAGCTTCAAGAAGTCGCCTAGAACCAACCAAATGCTTGGAGTATTTGGAAATTAGGAGTCTGTGAAAGGTCGGGTCTTTCTTCCCGAGCCACGCAAACAAACTCGGGGAGCAAATTTTCAGAGCTCATAGCAACGCCGAATCCCATGGCCTGGCCTTACCTCTAGGTGCTGGGTTCGATTGCAGTCACCCTGGAAGTAGTTCTTGGGTGATGGCGCATATGTGCCCCCCTCCAGGATTCCTTGCTCTCCAGGGTGTCCCCATAGCAACATTCTTTTCAACTACAACTTCCCTGGACAAGAAGCAATGAATAGGAGGACTCCACATTCCCCTCTAAATTTCCTTATGGGTGACTCCTCTAACGACTGACTGTGGCTGGGAGGCCCATTGTGGCAGTCATTCGGTGCAGGGTCAGTGAACCCTTCCACAGAGAGAGTGATCCATAAACCGTATGGCGCTGTGAACCATTCATCTAGCATTGAGGAATACCTGGAAGGAAAGGCAGTCAAAGGGTTCTCTGACAATGCTATCGTGTAGCTTATATGAACAGATAGGCATCAGAAGTGGCCTAGATGTTCAGTTTGGGGGAAGTTCATCTTCAGGCACTCTCTGCAGCTCACATAGCAGGAGTGGAAATGTACAGGTCAATTTTCTTAGCTGGCAGACTCTAGTCCAGTGTTTCTCAACTCAGTCCTGGAATATTCCAAGTCAAGTTTTCAGGATATCCACAACGAATAGGCATGAAAAAAGTGGAGAAGCTGCCTAATGGTTAGATTCCCTGCCTCAGCACCTTGAGTTTGTGACTCCTTGTGACCCTGGGCAAGTCAACACTCCATTGCCCCAGGTACTGTAGTTAGATTGTGAGCCCGCTGGGACAGATATGGAGAAATACAGTGGTACCTTGGTTTGCAAGCATAGTTTGTTCCAGAAGCATGCCCGTAATCCAAAGCGCTCATATATCAAAGTGAGTTTCCCCATAGGAAGTAATGGAAATTCGGATGATTCATTCCACATCCCCAAAACAGGCCTATTTTGCAAATAAAAGCTCCACCCTCCCCTGCAAACTTTCAGTATCTACTGCAGTATCCCCCACCCCAATACCTCAGATTTTCACATCTAATCCACCCATACCAGAGAACGCAGCATCAGCCGCTGGCCCCGACCGAACAGCTTTCCCTCCTCCCTCTGTACATTATTGCTCAAGAAAGCCTTCCTCTACCTCCAGCCTACCTATTTCTCTCCTCTCTAAGAACAAACCAGCCCTCTCTGTGCCAACCCACCTCCGTGGATCTGGTGCCAAGCTTAACCCACAACTCTGGAAAGAATGTCAGCTGCACACATACCCCCGGCAGCTGCCTGCACTCGCGCGGTGAGCAGGTGGTTTCTCCCTTCCACATCTGGAATGGTATACTCAAAATTACCGGGGCAATGTCAGGAGAAGCACTCCAATCTGGAAGCAGGAGAAGTTGTATTATGCGGGGAAAGCTCCTGTGCTTCTCTTCAACTTCCAGCTAACGAGTTGTACAGAGAAGCCAGCCCAACACACCAAGCCGTGTCCGTGACACGGGCCAATGGGAGACAGGCCAGAAGTGAGTTGGTGGTTGTAAACAGTCACAGTGTGGTGGGAGGGGAGTTCGGAATCGCGGCTGGCATGCTACAGCTGAAGCACAGCCCCACAGCCAGCTGAGTACTTTGTGTTCCGGGTACCTACTGCTCTCTGCCGCCAGCCTCCCACTCCTATCATCTGGTGCTGGTGTCTGCTGGAGGTAATGGTTTGGGGGTGGGCCGTGAAGGGAGAGAAGCCGGTTCCCGGGGTAGACGCGCTCGTTGATTGAGTTTTGCGAGCTGAGTTGAGAAACATTGCTCTAGAACCAGGGGAGTGAGCACTTGACCTCATGGTCCAGCATTGGTGAATCACTTCTACAGCCGAAGAGATGAACCGGGAAGCCCAGGGCTGGACACGTTGGTTTAGCCCTGATGGGAAGAGAGGCTTCTGGGTGTTTCCATTGTGGCCCATGGTGGGTTGGATCATCCACATAATCGTGAATCACCTGGGACTTCTGATCCTGACAGCCACAGACTGGCCTTGGTATGTGAATCTAGTGTGTCTCCAAATTCTGGTTCAGATGGAGCTTCTCAGTCAGGGACCAATTTCCATGGAGAACCTGGAGTGCTTTGGTCTTTATGGCATAGTCTGAATGCTTGGCCTTAACCTGTAAAGGTTAATCATAGGAAATGATTTCGACTCTCTGAGTAAAAAAAAAAAAAAAGCCATAGACGTTTGCGGCTTACACTAAGGCCTTGAAGGCTTTCTAGCTCTGGTGCACGGGTAGAGCTTTTTAAGGCGCCAATTCTTGTGATCCTGGTGTTTCTGCAAGCTGAATTAGAAAAAGGCCTAGTGGTGGCATATCTCAAAAGTTCAGGTGGCAGGCATTTTATTAGCTTGTTTTTTAAAATCTGAAATCTCTAGCTGTAGTTGTATATTACCTGCTTACCACATTGTGCATTAATTTTAAGAAATGGTATTTTTAGTTCATTATCTTTATTGTATTTTATAATAAAAGAACCAAATAGTTAAGTCATGTCAGTAATACAATAGTGATCAGGAGCATATACAACAGTAACAAACGAGTAAGTAAGTTATAATGTTAAATAATTAAGGCATTAACATGAAGAAGTAGTCTACATCTGATTAGAGTGTTCAATCCTAACCCGTAGTCTGGGTATTGCAGAAATCCCAGGGGTCAGGTGTGGCTTCCTCATCGAAGGCTGCCTTCTCAGTTTTGTCAGGTGTGGATTCAACTTTCATCGGACACTTGTTAGCCTTTGGCCTGTCTCCGGCAAGTCGACCACAAAAGAGTCCAGGGTCTGCGATAACTCTGCAACGCCTCTTAATCATAGGGATGCTGGACCCTGTTCCCTAACACGAATGGGGGCTTAAGCGAATACTCCTACTTCCTTGTGCCTGAAAGGCTCAGCAAATTGGAGACCCATTCTGGATCTACAGTGGGTCACCCACTTCTTGCAAATTCCCTTTTTCCGAATGAACAACGGAGTACACAGTGATAGTTGCTGTCTCTTCAGGGGAGTTTCTAGTGTCCTTGGATCTCTCAGAGGCTTACCTCCATATTTCAATCTGCCTGGAGTATCGCAGGTTTCTGCATTTCCATGTTCTGCAACAGCATTTCCAGTTCACAGCTCTGCCCCATGGCCTCGTGACAGCTCCCACACTTTCGTCAAAGTGATGGTAGTTGCGGCAGCTTTCCACCAGCAGGGGGTCCAAGTCCCCTTTCTGGGTTGGCTGGTGATCCAGGCTCCATCTCGTTTGGGTATACAAAGATGCAGTGGCGATGGTAGTGTCTCTGCTGCAGGCGTTGGCAAGTTCAGAAAGACTCCTTGTCTCTGGAGTTTCTGGGGCTTCTCTTCGTCTCCAGACAGGGTCGTGTATTTCTTCTCAAGGCAAGTAGACGGAACCTTCATTAACATCAGAATTCTCCTGAACTGTCCAGCTCTCGGCCTGGTTTTATCTGCAGGTTCTGGAGTCTTAAGCAGCCTCCTTGGAGACTATCCCTTGGGCCATAGCACCCATGCACTCTTGACGGGCATGCCTTCTATCTTGGTGGTCTTCATAGTGGTTTCCCCTTCAGATGCCGCTCTCCTGGACAGAACCAGCTAGCAGCAACTTAAGAGTTTGTAGCTTCAGGGGGACGCTCTTGGCCAGGGCTAGCTTCTTCGGTTTTCCGAGTAGATGACTCTTAAGACGGATGCTAGTCTGTTGGGTTGTGAACTCACTGCGGGGCTCACTCCATTCAGGGGCAGCGGACTCCTGATCCGCAACATTGGCTGGCACTCCTCACTCTCCAGCCCCTTCTGGAAGGGAAAGTAGTTTGAGTCTTTGACAATGCCACAGCGGTGGTATAAGTCAATTGTAAAGGGGGCACGAGAAGCACTCGTACCAAGAAGCTTGCATGCTATTTCGCTGGGCAGAGGCTCACCACCTGTTGCTTTCAGTGGCTCAAGTGGCTGGCGTCGATGTTCAGGCAGATTTCTTCAGCAGACAGATTCTGGACCTGGGAGAATGGTCTCTCTTGCAGATTGCATTACATTACATTACATTACATTAGTGACTTCTATTCCGCTCATACCTTGCAGTTCTAGGCGAATTACAAAAGAAGCTAACTGGACATTTCCAGGAAAAACTACAGTTTAGGAATTAGGATTACAAAGAAGTTAACTGGACATTTCCAGGAGAATTGCAATTTAGGGAGCTGTATACATGGTTGATACTTTGGAGAGAAGAAATTACAAGAGAGGGTGAGACTTTAGGGGGGGATTTACAAGGTAGGGGAGAGGCATTCAGGCTGATGGCATTCAGTCTGATTGTTCAGTGCTGGGGTCAGCATCTGCTGGACTTGATGGGTTCAGCAGAGAACTTGAAAGCCAGGTGTTTTTTCAGTCGAAGGACGTAATGCGGAAGTCTAGGGCTGGATGCCTTGGTGCAACCCTGGCCAGTTCACGAGCTTCTGTATGTGTTCCCTCCGTGGCCTCTGGTTGGTTGGGTCATCTGCCGGATAGCAACGCATCCTGGCCTAGTGGTGATGGTTGCTCTGGTTGGCCCTCCTTCTCATAGTATGCGGATCTCGTCCATCTTCTGCGGGATGAAAAGCTCCAGCTTCCTGTTCATTGTTACCCTCTCATTGTCCAGTGCCCATGGAGAACCCACAATGCTTCAGTTTTGTGGCATGGGTCTTGAACACTCAGCCTTGATGAAGTGCGGTTATTCGGAGGTAGTTATCTCAACTCTTTTGTGCTCGAAAAAACCCTCTACTATGGCTTCTTATACTAAGGCATGGAAGGCTTTCCAACAGTGGTGTGCTAGGGATCAGATGGAGCCTTAGAAGGCTCACGTTTCAGTAATTCTGGCTTTCCTGCAGGAGGGTTTACACAAAGGTCTGGCAGTGGCCTGTCTGAAAGTTCAGGTGGCAGGCCTTTCGTGTTTTCATGTGCACAATGACACAAGTTCACTTACTGCTCATCCGGATGCACACTTCTGGTCCACCTCTGCCCTCCCTCCATACACCCAGGTCTGGCTTCATGGGACCCCCCACACCCAACTTACCGAAGCAGTAGCGGCCAATGGTCAGCAGAGGCAGCACTGTAAACAGCCCCAGCAGTCTAATTTTCGTAATTCCAAGTGTTTTTGAGTATGCTCAGGAGGAACCTCAGAGATCCTATCAGGGATCAAGACTGAAATTCAAAGGACCTAGGTGAAGCCATGCCTTCAGTCCTTGTTCCTCTTCAACTTCCAAGAAGGCACAGTGATGCTAGGGCCAAAGTCTTCCCCCTGAGGATAGGAGGAAGGCTCTCAGCGTATGTGGAGGTCTTGGAGCAGATCTCGTCAGACCATTGGGTGCTGGAAATTAGAGAATGACATGGGAACAAATTTTATCCCAGGACAAGTAGGCAGCATATTCTTAACAGGTGGGTGACGTCACCGACGGAGCCCCACAGCGGACAGCCTCGCAAGCAGACTTGCTTGAAGATCTTTATAAGAGCTTACGAGTGCTACACTGCGCATGCGCTAGTGCCTTCCTACCCGAGTCAGGGCGCGCGTCTCTGTGAGGTACCTCAGTTCAATGTTTTCCGCGGAGCTGAGAAGCCCTCTTCACTTCAGCTCTGCAGCTACTTCATTGCCTTCTCGCTCTGCGGCTTTGTTATTTTTCTCAGTCGCTGTGCCTGCGTGTCTTTCTCTCTTTTTCTTTTAAAAAAAAATTTTTTTATTGTTTCTTTTTGGCCAGCGGCCTTTTGGCCTAGGCCTGGTCGCTGAACCTCGTTCTTTCGTCAGCCTTTCTTTTTTCTGTGTCCCGGCCTCTTACCAGTTTCAAAAAGTGTAGCCAGTGTGGCAAGGTAATTTCACTCACTGACCCTCATCGTTGGTGTATTGCTTGCCTGGGTCCCGAACATTGCCCTGACACTTGTTCGCGCTGTGCTACCCTTCAACCTCGAGCCCTTCGCAGACACCGTGCCAAGATTCTTCAACTTTTTGGCATTATGGAGCAGTCTGCTGAGATGGTCTCGACCTCGGCTTTAGGGACAGCCTCGACTTCCAAGACCTTGACCCCGACACCCGTGGCTGCCTCGACCAAGGCCTCAACCCATTTGAATAATAATAATTTTGTAACTTCCTCCCTTTCTTTTCCCTTCCCTTATGTATCTGAGTTTGTCTGTTTTGTCAGTCTGTTTTTATCCCCTTTTAAAGCTGTATAATGTACTCTAGTTCTATCTTATATTTTACTGTTACTCGCTTAGTATGTAATAAGCGATTTATCAAATTTAAATAAACTTGAAACTTGAAAACCCCTTCGGTCTCGAAGGCCTCGCCTGCAGTCCCTTCTAAGTCTTCATCTGTGGGTAAGTCTCCTGTTTCTCCTTCAGGTACCCTTCCTAAGAAGCCTCCAGAGTCTCAGGCATCCCAGGCCGTGCCTACGGTCCTGCCAGCCTCTTTGAGACCTCCAACTAAGCATGCCTCCAAACATAGGGAGTACTCATCCTTGAGGTCGCCCTCTTTGGAGTGCACTGCTGCATCTTCGAGACCTGATCCCTTTGTCTCTGTGCCTATGTTCGAGGACATTTTGAAAGCTATTCTGCCCACTCAGATTTTCTTGGTCATGGCTCAGCTCTTCCCGGCCTCGACCCTGCTTCCTACGTCTAGCATCTGAGGGCCTGAGGGACTTTGGAAACCCCTGCTCTAAATACTTCTAGTCTCCAGACAATCCATTTGTAATCCACCTTGAACCGAAAGGTAACGGTGGAATAGAAATCCCTAATGTAATATAATGTAATTCTGGTGAGTTATTTTCCTGTCCCTGCCCCATTCCTGAAAGTTCTGTTCTCATCTGCACAAGCCTCAAATCATAAGTGTTTGAGGCTTGTGTGGTTAAGACAAAGCTTACAGGAATGGGGTGGGGACAGGGAAAAATTTCTCTCATTCTAATGTGGAGATCATTCGGAGGAGGGTACAAGCTTGAGTTCACCCATCCCCTAACAGACTAGTTTATAGACTCCTCTATGGAGCATCCAGAAAAGTCATGCAGAGTCTTAGCAGCAGTATAGAGACTTGTAGAAATTCAGGCCATAGAATTGGTGCCACCAGAAGAATCAGGCTCTGGCAGATAATATATTTCATAATGCCCAAGAATGGCTCAGAGGACTGGAGACCTATTCTAAATCTTATCACATGTCAACGAGGTCCTGAAGGTTCCACTCTTTTGCATGGAAACCATGCTAGCATGTCAGTCAGTCAGCAGTGGCTCCAGGGGAATTTCTAGCTTTCTTAGACTTGACAGATTCCTACCTTCATATTCCCATATTTCCGGAACACAGGAGATTCCTGAGATTCCTTGTGCTGGAGAAACATCAGTTCTTGGTGCTTCCCTTTGGGTCGACAGCAACGTCCTACACGTTCACCAAGGTGATGGTGGTAGCAGCGCATCTCCACAGGGCAGGATTGCAAGTGCATCCATATCTGGATGACTGGCTGATCAGAGCTCCATCATTATCGGAAGGGGGACAAACAATGGCTCAAGTGGTCCTGGTCTTGAGCCAGGGCTGGATAGTGAATTTTTGAAAGAGCCAACTGGTTCTGTCCCATTTTCTGAAATACCTGGGAATACTATTCAACAATGCAGAAGGCCAGGTCTATCTTCCAGAGGCATGCAAACGAAAGCTCTGCACTCAGATAACAAACATGATGGCCAAACCAGTTCAGTCTGCGTGGCACTATCTTGAAGTAGTAGGCTCTATGGCAGCCATTATAGGTATGATCTCTTGGGTAAAGGCTCATGTGCATCCTCTGCAGAATGCACTATTGTTTCGGTGGTCCCCAAAAAAGGACTCCTTTCAAATGACTCTCCCATGGACTTTGGAATCCTGACGCAGTATGTTGGTAGCTCCATCCACAGTAGGTAGTTGTTGGCCTCCCAGAGAAAATGTTGCATCAACAGACTGGAGCTTCAGGCCATTCAAATGGCATTACAGAAGCTGGAGAAGAATCTGGAAGGACAGGTGACCCAAGTCTTCTTGGGCAGCAGTAGCATATGTCAGTCACAAAGGAGGCTCCAGGTATGCACTGCTGAGCCTGGAAGCCCACTTATATTCCAGTGGGCAAAGCTACATCTACAGGCAATCTCCACATGGAGTAGGAGTGGTCAGGCCGATTTACCTCAGCAGGCAGACCTTAGATCTGGGAGAATGGATGTTATCTGTAGCAAATTCAGTCCATTGTTCTAGTCTGTCGTTCATTGACGGGGTTGGCTAACTTTTGATTTGAGGGATACAGTAAGGAACAAGAAAGCGGACCAGTTCTTCAGTCTAAGATCTGAGTCCAGAAGCGAAGGTCCGGGTGCGCTAGTCCAGCCATGGCCAATGAACTAACTCTTTTACATGCTTCATCCATGGCACATAAGGCGAATACTTCACAGAATATCAAGCCACTCAGGGAGAGTGGTCCTTGTGGCACCGGATTGGCCACACAGGCTATGGTACACAGACCTAGTGCGTCTTCAGAGGAGCCAGGTACAACCCGATCTTCTTTTCCAGGGCCCAGCGGTCATAGAAGATCCAGATTGCTTTGGTCTTATGGCATGGCTCTTCAGTGCATGGCATTAGAGCACTCAAAGTAGTCATTGTTTCTCTCTCCTTACGTTATCTGGAGATCACCAATGAGTTCCGACTGTTGGACCATCTGTGCTCACCAAACATAAGAACATAAGAAAAGCCCTCACCGGATCAAACCGAGGTCCATCCAGTCCGGTGATCCTCACACGCGGCAGCCCTTTTAGGTACTCCTGATTGGAGACCCAAATATACCATTGCCCTCAATACGATTTGCAAGAAGGTGTGCATCCAACTTGCGCTTGAATCCCAGAACAGTAATCTCCGTCACAACATCCTCCGGGAGAGCATTCCAAATTCCCAGCACGCGCTGTGTAAAAAAGAACTTTCTGACATTCGTCCTGAACCTGCTGCCACTCAGTTTCAGTCTGTGACCTCTTGTCCGTGTCACATCCGAAAAAGTTAGTAATGCTTCTTCTTGGTCGATTTTATCAAATCCCTTTACTATTTTAAAAGTCTCTATTAAATCTCCTCTCAGTCTTCTCTGCTCAAGGGTAAACAATCCCAATTTCCTAAGGCGCTCTTTGTAGCTCAATTTTTCCAATCCCTTGACAAGTTTCATAGCTCTCCTCTGTACCCTTTCCAGTAGAATTATATCCTTCTTGAGGTATGGAGATCAGTGTTGGACACAGTATTCCAACTGCGGTCTGACCATTGCTCTATAAAGTGGCATTATTACATCTTCCGATCTACTCGTGATCCCCTTCTTAATCATGCCCAACATCCTGTTTGCTTTCTTCGCCGCCGCCGCGCATTGTGCCGAAGGCTTCAGGGTTCTGTCAATCAGTAACCCCAAATCCCTTTCTTGTTCGCATTTTGCTAATGTCACCCCCAACATCTTATACTCGTGTTCTTTGTTTTTTTTTCCTAGATGCATCACCTTGCATTTGTTTATGTTAAAATTCATCTGCCACTTTATTGCCCATGCTTCTAGCTTGTTCAGATCCTTCTGGAGTTCCTCGCAGTCCCTTTGAGAGTCAACAGCCCGACTTAGTTTTGTATCGTCTGCAAACTTTTTAATATTGCAAGTTGTTTCCTCTTCCAGGTCGTTTATAAAAATATTGAACAAGATAGGCCCAAGAACCGAGCCCTGGGGCTCTCCGCTAGTCGGGCTCTCCCAGTCTGAGAATTTCCCATTTATGCTAACCCTCTGTTTTCTGTTCTCCAACCACTTGCCAATCCATCTGTGCACTTCTCCTCCTACTCCATGGCTTAGTAATTTCTTCATAAGCCTTGCATGTGGAACATTGTCAAACGCTTTCTGGAAGTCCAAGTAAACTATGTCCACTGAATCTCCACTATCCATTTGTTTGTTCACTTTCTCAAAGAATTGTAGTAAATTTGTCAAACATGACTTCCCTTTCCTGAATCCGTGTTGACTAGCCCTTATTAGGTTGTGATCCTCCAAATGTTGTACAATGTTGTCTTTAATCAGTGTTTCAATTATTTTCCCAGGAACCGAAGTGAGGCTCACAGGTCGATAGTTCCCTGGATCACCTCTTGATCCTTTTTTGAATATTGGGATAACATTTGCTATCCTCCAGTCTTCTGGTATTTGCCCAGTTCTAATTGACATATTAGCCACAGATTGTAGCAATTCACCAATTTCGACCTTGAGTTCCTTTAATACTCTCGGGTGAATTCCATCCTGTCCAGGGGATTTGTCGCTTTTCAGTTTGTCAATCTGAAAGTATATCATGTCCAACGTCACATTTACTGTTGTGAGGCTTTCGTCTATGGCTCTGGTGAATATCTTTCCTGTGTCTGGCACTGTTGAAATGTCCTCATTTGTGAAGACAGAGGCAAAGAATGAATTTAACCTATCGGCAACCTGCTTATCCTCCTTAATTGATCCTTTCTTTCCTTGATCGTCGAGAGGGCCAACTGCCTCTCTTGCTGGTTTCTTACCTTTTATATATCTAAAAAAGGGCTTGAAGTTTTTGGTTTCCTGTGCTATCTTTTCTTCATAGACTTTCTTGGCATCTCTTACCACTTTATGACACTTTTTCTGATCACTTTTGTGACAGTTCCAGGCCTCTGATGTTTTTTCTCGTTTCCATTTTTTAAACGAATTCCTCTTCTCCCTCACTGCATCTTTCACCTCTTTTGATAACCACGCCGGTTCTCCTTTGTTCTTCTTTTGCTTGCCTTTAGATATCTTTGGTATGTGAAGATTCTGTGCTTCTGTGATGGTGTTTTTCAGCAGAGACCATGCTTGATCAACTGTCTGGATTTCTGCTTTGTTCTTCTTGAGCCGTTTTCTAACCATGGATCTCATGCTGTCATAATTGCCTTTTTTGAAGTTAAAGGTCGTGGATTTATTCTTGATTGGTTTCCCCTTTCTGATGCTAATGGTAAAATAGATCATATTGTGATCACTTGTCCCTATCGGGGCCTCGACTTTTACATCAGTTGCTCTTCCCGAAATTCCATTTATGACCAAGTCCAGGACTGCATTTCCTCTTGTCGGTTCTCCTACCATTTGTTCCATGAAACAATCTCCTATCATTTCCAGGAATTTTATCTCCCTGCCGCAGTTTGACGTTCCCAAATTCCAGTTTATCCCCGGAAAGTTGAAGTCTCCCATGATCGTCACATTGCCTGATTTACATCCACGATTAATTTCCTCTATCATTTCTTTGTCTGTTTCCTCCGTCTGTCCCGGAGGACGATAAAAGAGGCCAATTTGTGTGTCGGCCTCTTTATGTCCAGGAATCTTTATCTAGAGTGATTCTAGTTTTCCATTTGCTTCTGTCTCTCCTTCTCTAACAGACTCTATTTCCTCTTGGACATATAGGGCAATACCTCCCCCTTTCTGCCCTGTCCTATCTCTTCTGTATAGTTTATATCCTTGTAATGCTGTGTCCCATTCATTTTCTTCATTCCACCATGTTTCTGTTATTCCTATGATATCTGGATGTTGTCTACTTGCTAATTCTTCCAGCTCTCCCATTTTGTTTCCTAAGCTTCTGGCATTCGTGTACAAGGGGGCACTCGGAGAAACTGAAAGGGGATAGGTTTAGAACCAATGCCAGGAAGTTCTTCTTCACCCAAAGAGTGGTGGACACATGGAACGCACTCCCGGAGGATGTGGTGGGGTAGAAGACACTACAGGGATTCAGAGAAGGTTTGGATAAATTCCTGAAGGAAAAGGGGATTGAGGGATATGGATAGAAGTAAGGATAGGTTTTCTAGGGCAGGGAACACTTGACAGGTCATGGACTTGATGGGCCGCCGCGGGTGCGGACCGCTGGGCGCGATGGACCTCTGGTCTGATCCCGGTGGAGGCAACTTCTTATGTTCTTATGTACATTTAAGTTCAGTTCGTGCTAAGTTACTGGATTTAGTGGTCCACATATCCTTTCTTGTATCCAATTGATCCCTTTCATTACCTCTTGTAGTGTCCTCATATTCATGCCCTATATCTGTATGATTGCTTGGAGTTACCTCCTCAGGATATTCTGGTGTCCGGGCCAAAAAATAAAACATTAATTATGCACAGATCTCTATATAAGTCCACATGAGACAATATACATTACAGAGAGAATGTATACTTCAAGAAGTGGTAAGAAAATCAAATACACAGTGTTATATTACTTCTTCAAATAATCTTTAGGACCTTACTATCTGGGATCAATTGGTGTTACTTCACATTGAAGCACTAGGCATTACTACTCCTTTTCCCTCAAGAAAAATTGCAATTGGGAGGGTTCAAAAAAGATATAAGAATTTTGATCCAATTGAATCAAACACTTACAAGGAAATCTTAACTGAAATTTTGCTCCCAATGTTACCACATATTATTTTAATTCAAGAAACCTTTTCCTCCTTGTCTGGGTAGTTTTCGAAACATCAGGAAAGTCAAAACACAATTTGATGTCAGTCAGACCTTAAGGGTATGAAGAAAAATCTATTGCTATTACATATTGGGGAATGTTTGAGTTCAATAAATGTTTGATTGGTATGATTATTTCAATGTTTCGATTGTTCATTTCTAATGTTTAAACATGTTTGTTTTACTTATAGTTCAGGGAATCACCCCATACCCTCCCTCTCCCTTATGTTTTCCTATATAGGGCTATCACTTGCTTTGGTACAAACTGAAGGGGGCAGCAAAGCCTTCTGTAGAAGGAGGAGTTGAAAACCTGGAATGGATTCCTTCTGTATGGCTCGTGAGCATGGGGAGAATATACCTACTATCCAGAATGACACCTATCTACTAGAAAAGATATTAGTGTGATAAGAACCTAATCTCTGTTTTCTACTACAGTAAATCACTGATACATGCTTGATCTTTATGTATTTAAGTTAGAGATTATCAAAATACAAGGCAATAGGCAACGATAATGAACAAGTTAGGAATCTTCTTCTAGTTAGAACTTTGTTATTATTGCTTATATCTATATCTGCCTTGACCTAAAATGACTTGGATATGATTATTTATGGAACAACAGTTAATGAAATAGCAATTTGAACTCTTAATATTGTGATATGGTAAGACATCTGCCTATAGCAACTGATATAGGATGAAGGAGTTCAAATTGTTGAGTGTGCATATAAAATTAAAAGTATAAGATAAATTACAAAACAAAATGCTGCTCCTCCAGCCATCTTAAAAATTAGTCTATTTTCAGCTACTTTTTATTTCAAAAAATCTTAGAGCGAGGAATAAAATAATTTCTCTGATGACAAGCAAGCTGTATCTTTTTCACAATGGGTGACGTCATCCAACAGAGCCCAGTGTGGATGCAGCCATCTGAAAATTAATTATAGCAAATTTTCTTTATAGGATTTGTAGATTTAACCAACAAGCAGCTTGTAACCAGCCTCATCTCTCAGTATGCTGAAGTAGTGTTATGGTTCTGTCGCTGTGGACTTCTTCCAGAAAACTTTGGTAAGGCTTCAAGCTTAAACTATTTTGGTTTTTCTTGTTTCTTGGTGAAATTATTTTATTTTCATAACAATAGCTTGTTTACTTGCAGATTTTCATATGTTGAATTTTTTATGTCTAAATTTGAATTGGCATGCTATAAATCATGAAAAGTTTTTTTTTTTTGTGTAATATATCCAAATTGAAAATGTTAGTGTCTAGCATATTCAAAAAGTATTTAATCAGAGTTTGATTTAAAGGCTTGGTAATGATCTTGCTTCCTGCTGTTTAGTACATTTTGATACTGCTTTTCTAGTCCTAAGTCCAATTTGTTATTTCAGCTGATGGGTTAGAGATTCTGTGAACATAAGAACATAAGAATTGCCGCTGGTGGGTCAGACCAGTGGTCCATCTTGCCCAGCAGTCCGCTCACGCAGCGGCCCTTAGGTCAAAGGCCAGTGCTCTAAATGAGCCCAGCCTCACCTGCGTACTTTCCAGTTGAGCAGGAACTTGTCCAACTTTGTCTTGAATCCCTGGAGGGTGTTTTCCCGTACGACAGACTCCAGGAGTGCATTCAAGTTTTCACCACTTTCAGAGTGAAGAAGAATTTCCTTATATTCGTACGGAATCTATCCCCTTTCAGTTTTAGAGAGTGCCCTCTCGTTCTCCCTACCTTGGAGAGGGTGAACAACCTGTCTTTATCTACTAAGTTTATTCCCTTCAGTATCTTGAATGTTTCAATCATGTCCCCTCTCAATCTCCTCTTATCGAGAGAGGAAAGACCCAGTTTATCTAATCTCTCACTGTACAGCAACTCCTCCAGCCCCTTAACCATTTTAGTCTCTCTTCTCTCTGGACCCTTTCGAGTAGTACCGTGTCCTTCTTCATGTACGGAGGCCAGTGCTGGACGCAGTACTCCAGGTGAGGGTGCACCATGGCCCAGTACAGCAGCATGATAACCTTCTCCGATCTGTTCGTGATCCCCTTCTTTATCATTCCTAGCATTCTGTTCGCCCTTTTCGCCGCCGCTGTGCATTATGCATATGGCTTCATCAACTTGTCGATCAGAACTCCCAAGTCTCTTTCCTGGGAAGTCTCTCCAAGTACTGCCCCGGACATCCTGTATTCGTGCATGAGATTTTTGCTACCGACGTGCATCACCTTACACTTATCCACGTTGAACCTCATCTGCCATGTCGATGCCCATTCTTCGAGCCTGATTATGTCATGTTGCAGATCTTCGCAATCCCCTTATGTTTTCACTACTCTGAATCATTTCGTATTATGTGCAAATTTAATCGCCTCACTCGTCGTACCAACGTCCAGATCGTTTATAAAGATGTTGAAGAGCACAGGTCTAAGCACCGAGCCCTGCGGCACCCCACTAGTGACGCTCTTCCAGTCCGAGTATTGCCCATTTACCCCCACTCTCTGTTTCCTATGCTCCAGCCAGTTTTTAATCCATGTGAGTATTTCACTCTCGATTCCATGGCTCGCAATTTTACGAAGTAGTCGTTCATGCGGAACCTTGTCGAACGCCTTCTGAAAATTCAGATATGCAGTGTTGACCGGGTCGCCCTTGTCTATCTGCCTGTTTACTCCCTCGAAGAAGTGCAGCAAGTTCGTCAAACAAGATCTGCCTTTGTTGAAACCGTGCTGGTTGATCCTCATCACCCGTGTCCGTCAACATGATGAATGATGCGGTCCTTTATCAGTGCCTCTACCATCTTTCCCTGTACCGAGGTCAGACTCGCCGGTCTGTAGTTTCCCGGGTCCCCCCTTGAACCTTTTTTGAAGACCGGTGTAACATTCGCCACCTTCCAGTCCTTCGGAATCTTTCCTGATTTGATCGACAGGTTGGCTACTAGTTGAAGCAATTCAGCTATAGTCCCTTTCAGTTCCTTGATTACCCTCGGATGGATGCCCTCCGGTCCTAGGGATTTATCGCTCTTAAGCCTATCTATCTGCCTGCCTGCATACTTCTTCTAGACTGACCGTCAACTCTGTCAGTTTCCCGTCTTTGTTTCCAGCATATAGCCTGATGGGTTCCGGTATGCTGTGCATATCCTCCTCGGTAAATACAGACGCAAAAAATGTGTTCAGTTTGTCGACGATTGCTTTGTCCTCCTTTAGCACTCCCTTTATTCCATGCTCATCTAACGGTCCCACTGCTTCCCTCGCAGGTTGTTTCCCTGAAAGAACGACTTGAAGTTTTTTGCCTCCTTGGCTATTTTTTCCTCATAGTCTCTTTTGACCCCTTTTATCGCCTTATGGCACCTGCGTTGATGTTGTTTGTGCTTATTCCAGTTTTTGTCCGTTCTTGGCCTTTTCTATTCCTTAAACGAGGTTTTCTTGCCTGTGATCGCTTCCTTCACCTCAGCAGTGAGCCACGCCGGTTCCTTGTTTTTATTCCTCTTGGATTCCTTGTTGATACGCGGTATATATAGATTTTGCACCTCAGTGACTATGTCCTTAAAAAGGGACCAAGCTTGCTCTAGCGTTTTAACAGTGTTTTGGCGGAAAGGATTCTTAGCCATTGCTTAATGCCAATATTTAATAACCTCAAGATACACATTTATAAAGTTATTTATATTTAGCTCACACTTTTTCAATAGTAGTTCAAGGTGTGTTAAATTCAGGAACCAAAAAAGAAACAGGAAAGTCGTACCCCATGCGGTAGATGCACAAGCAAAAAAAAAAAGTGAGGACGAAAGGATAGTCCTTCCTTAGGAACACACAAACTTATTGGAGAATCACATAAGAGGATTACAGGTCAGCTCGATATGGCCACTGTTAAATTCAGGTACACTAAGTATTTACCTGTTCTCAGAGGTGTCTCATTCTGTACCTGAGGCAATAGAATGTTGACTCGCTCAAGAGCACAAGAAGCTACAGGCTTCCCTGATTTTCAACCTGCTGCTCCATTCACTAGGCTGCTGCTCCAAACACATATAACAGGTTGCCTTTAGCCATGTATGTTAAATACAAACATTAGGCTATACAAGGAAGAAAGTTAAAGCTGGTGAATGAATGCAAAGGCCTGATTTAGATTGATCTTGGAAGCTCAGTAGTGAACCAGAGATTGTAACTCATCAATTACTATTATGTGTTTGTATAAAAGTAAGCAGTTCAGTGTATCTAACTGCAGTAGCAAGTTGATGCATCATGTGGCATGTGAAAGGTCTAGGACAGGGGTGTCAAACTCAATCACATAAGGGGCTGATATCTAAGATACTTAGGGGTCCTTCTATTAAGGTATGCTAACCAATTTAGCGCACGCTAAATGCGCATCTTAATAAAAGAACCCCTTAGTCTTAGTAGAAGTATAGGGTTACCACCTCTCCAACCCCTCATCAGCTCTTATTAAAAAAAAAAAAAAAAAAAATGCAGGCACCTACAAAAAGGGCAGTACAATTGCCTAAAAAGGTGCCTAGCAGCACCTATGGTCAAAGTAGGCATAGTTTCGACCAGAAACAACCGTAGGTGCCTCTGTAGATGCGATTCACATCAAACATAGGCGCCCTTAATGTAGGTCTTCAAAACCCTGGCCTACATTACTGGTGTTTGTTTAACGGTAGCTGCAATTCTGTGATTGACATGTGGACAGCGCCGGCTGATACAGGTGCCATTTCCAGAATCCAGCCCTAAGTGTGCATTTTTCAGCTGCTTTAAGATTTATGGTAAAATGTTCAGTAATATATGTGCATTTTCTTTACTTCTGTTTTGGTTTGGTTTGGTTGTAGATTAATAATAATCAAAACTAAGCAATCTGGAGACACTGCTCTGAAGAGAGAAAGAATGACATTGGTTTGATGATTCAGTGACTGATGCTTTAATATTTGCTCTCATTCTTTTTGAAATATGGTTGATTTCTGTATCTTAAATATTGGTATATAAAGAATCATTTCATCATAAAATTTCTACTGTTCATAGATGACGAAATGCAGTTGTCTCGGCCTTTCTATAATTATCGCCTAATACAGAACTACTATACAGGTCGCCGACAAAAGCTAGAGCGCTTGTCAAGGTAAGAAGTTTGTTTTGGAAGGCAATTTGCAAAGGCATGAAAATATAATTTTTTAAAACGTCTCCTACTAGATAAGTAAAATGAAAAACTTCTTATATTTTCTATATAAAACTGATGAAAGGGACATAAGAGAGGCAGATGATCTGGAATGATTCAGGTGTAGAACAAAGAGCAGACCAAATGAGTATATGGAGCAAAAAGAAATTTAATGTCACATATCTGATGTGGCCAAGTTTCGCCCAAGGGCTGCATCAGAGGCAAAATTGCAAATAAAATCATAACTAAATCAAACCAATATTTATAACAATAAAATCATATACTTGTACTTAAATGGTTAAAACATTTGAATGTTTACATAAAATTAAATGGGCAATATATAAAAACAAACAATTCATGAATTGAGAAATTATGCGTATATAATAATAATAACTTTATTTTTCTATACCGCCATAGTCAGTTGACTTCTAGGCGGTTCACATCAAAAGAAGGCTGGACATTCAGTGAATTAACAAATGCATGAGGGGAAGAAAAGGGTTGTAGGGGAGGGAAAGTAAGAGGGGGGGAAGTGAGAGGGATAGCAATTGCCTGAAGATTGCTTAGGGTTTATGGGGGGAAAAAGCATAGAGAGCACGGATTGGTCTGTTTAGATGATGAATTTATCAAACAGAGTGGTTTTGATAGATTTTCGGAATGCATTGTAGGTCTGTCTGGTTTTATTTATGTAGTTTCCCAGCCAGGATTGTTGTCTGTTAGCTTGGAACATGAAGGTTCTGTTAAGGTAGGATTTGCAGCCAGTACTGTATTTTCACGCAGATAACGCGCACCCGTGTAAAACGCGCACACGGGTATAGCGCGCAGAAACCACGATTTTATGTACAAAAACTTTTGTATACCGCGCTCACGCGTATAACGCATATCCAGCCCGACTGTCCTTTCGCCCGCCCCGACTCTCCTCTGGCCACCCCGACTCTCCTTTCGCCCTCCCCGACTCTCCGTGCGCTGTCCCGACAATCCGTTCACCCTCCCTGACTTTCCGTGCACTGCCCCGCCTCTCCGTGCGCTGTCCCGACTCTCCGTTCACCCTCCCTGACTTTCCGTGCACTGCCCCGACTCTCCGTGCGCTGTCCCGACTCTCCGTTCACCCTCCCTGACTTTCCGTGCACTGCCCCGCCTCTCCGTGCGCTGTCCCGACTCTCCACGATCGGAGCAAGAGGGAGCCCAAGCCCTCTTGCCCGGCCGACTCCCCAACTCCCCGACAATATCGGGCCAGGAGGGAGCCCAAACCCTCCTGGCCACGGCGACCCCCCTACCCCCACCCCGCACTACATTACGGGCAGGAGGGATCCCAGGCCCTCCTGCCCTCGACGCAAACCCCCCTCCCTCCAACGACCGCCCCCCCCAAGAACCTCCGACCGCCCCCCCAGCCGACCCGCGACACCCCTGGCAGACCCCCACGACACCCCCACCCCCCTTCCCCGTACCTTTGGTAGTTGGCCGGACAGACGGGAGCCAAACCCGCCTGTCCGGCAGGCAGCCAACGACGGAATGAGGCCGGATTGGCCCATCCGTCCCAAAGCTCCGCCTACTGGTGGGCCTAAGGCGCGTGGGCCAATCAGAATAGGCCCTGGAGCCTTAGGTCCCACCTGGGGGCGCGGCCTGAGGCACATGGGCCCAACCCGACCATGTGCCTCAGGCCGCGCCCCCCAGGTGGGACCTAAGGCTCCAGGGCCTATTCTGATTGGCCCACGCGCCTTAGGCCCCACCAGTAGGCGGAGCTTTGGGACGGATGGGCCAATCCGACCTCATTCCGTCGTTGGCTGCTTGCCGGACAGGCGGGTTTGGCTCCCGTCTGTCCGGCCAACTACCAAAGGTACGGGGAAGGGGTGTGGGGGTGTCGTGGGGGTCGGCCAGGGGGGTCGCGGGTCGGCTGGGGGGGCGGTCGGAGGTTCTTGGGGGGGGGCGGTCGTTGGAGGGAGGGGGGTTTACGTCGAGGGCAGGAGGGCCTGGGATCCCTTCTGCCCGTAATGTAGTGCGGGGTGGGGGTAGGGGGTCGCCGTGGCCAGGAGGGTTTGGGCTCCCTCCTGGCCCGATATTGTCGGGGAGTTGGGGAGTCGGCGGGCAAGAGGGCTTGGGCTCCCTCTTGCTCCGATCGTGGATGCGGGTGCGGGTGGGAGCGCGTGCGAGCGGTCGTTCGGGGTGGGGGTGCGGGCGGTCCTGCTGGGGGGGGTGTATCGGGCGTCGGGCGGTGTGGGAACTATGTAAAAAAATTTTTGTATACCGCGCTCACGCGTATAACGCGCGAGGGGTATGCGCGGTAGGTAAAAACGCGTATAACGCGCGCGTTATATGCGTGAAAATACGGTAATTTTAGGATAGGCGAAGATGTTTTTGTTTCTGGTTGTTCGTATGGGGTTGTGTAGAGTGAAGTGTGTTTAGGTGCTAGGCCCCAGATTTGCTTGAAGCACATGCATGCAAATTTGAACTGTATTCGCGCTTCCATTGGTAGCCAGTGCAGTTTTTTGTAATATGGGCTAATGTGGTCTTGTTTTCGCAGTCCGAAGATTAAACGAACTGCAGTGTTCTATACTAATCTCAGTTTTATAAATTGTTTTTTGTGGAATACCCAGGTAGATGATGTTGCAGTAGTCCAGGGTGGATAGGATCAGTGATTGCACCAGTAACCTAAAGGATGTTGTGTCAAAGTATTTTTTAATAGTCCTTAGCTTCCATAATATATAAAAGCATTTCTTCACTGTTAAGTTTGTGTGATCAACCATGGTCAAGTGCGTGTCGAGTGTGACACCCAGAATTTTTATGGTTTTGGAAATCGGATATTCGTGGTTGTTTATATAGACCTATGCATATAAAACAAGACCATACATAAAGTCTTTTCTTCTTTTCAATATCTTCTTTGTGACACACATGAAGGGGAGGATAGTGAAAATAATTTTTACATAATATGATATAATATGATATACAATATGTAATGTATGATTGGAAAGTACTAGAAGGGTGGGGGGAGGGAGAGGGGATAAAAATATATTTAAAATATGATGTATTAGATATAAAAGTGATATTGTGTATTCATCAATTGTATTTTAATATTTTGTACACTTTATGTAAAATTTGAAAACGAATAAAAATTATAAATAAAAAAAAAAAAAAAAGACCATACATAAAGGAAAGGTAAGCCAAATATGTCAATTGTAAGCAAAGTGCAGGTGGACAAAAGTGTTAAAAGAACACAAGATGGCAAGTGGAGTAGCAAAAAGGTGATCAGGTGAAAATACAAACTATGTTATATATTGCAAAGAAGTATACTTCTCCCTCCAAATCCGCGGTTTCAGTACCCGCGGATTCGGTTATTCGTGATTTTTTTTTTTGAGGGGGGGAAAGAAACGCTGCATCCTGGACCTTCCCCAGCCCTTACCTGGTGGTCTAGCAGCAATGCGGGGCAGGATCAGTCTTCCTATGCTCCTGCACCGTGCAGAGCCGTCATCAAAATGCTGCGAGTTCCCGTTAGCTTGGGGGAGTCTGTTCGCCTCTGCCTGCACCAGCTGTTCCTCCTTCCCAACCTGTTTAGGAGGATCCTGCAGCGTCACCCTAAGATCCTTCCTGACAGTCAAGCAAGATTCAAGGGTTCTGGGCGTCCTAATTTTTGTGGCTCCCGACGGAATTTTTGTATCTATAGGCAGTATTCTCCTTCCTCTTCACAGAGATTCACCAAGAGTGCCCAGGGTCGGTATGCAGGCTACAGGCGTTCTTGGCCTTCTGCCGCCCGTCCTGCACAACCTTCCCAAAAGATTCAGTGACGCCAGGGAGCCAAGGGCTTCTCTGCGGAAAGGGGGTCGGCTCTTGGAGTTTCTGCCTGCCTGGATAAGCATTACAGTAGACCAGTAGGTCTTGAGAAATTATTTGGTCAAACTACAAGCTGGAATTTGGCCAGCACCTGTCAGATTGGTTTGTGATGTCTCCTGCCAGGAGGCCAGGCAAATCATGCAGAGTCCATGCTATCATTCCACATTTGCTGGATATTCAAGCAATAGAGCCGGCGCCAAGCGAACTTTCAGGTTCACGCAGATACTCTGTTTACTTTATCATGGAGACATAGAAACATGATGGCAGATAAAGGCCAATTGGCCCATCTAGACTGCCCATCTGAGAGATCCCAAGTGCCTATCCCAGGCCCTCTTGAATTCAGAGACAGTCTGTTTCTACCACCTCTTCTGGGAGACTGTTCCACACCCTTTCCGTAAAAAAGTGTTTCCTCAGATTACTCCGGAGCCTATCACCTCTTAACTTCATCCTATGCCCTCTCATTCCAGAGTCTCCTTTCAAATGAAAGAGACTCGACTTATTCACATTTATATTACGTAGGTATTTAAACGTTTCTCTAAAATAATAATAACAATATATAAATCAACTAAATCCAAAAAATGTTATTAGCCAAGTGGTGGAAATGCCCACTGAAAAACCATTTCATTAAAGTGGAGAAAAAAGCCTCAACTTTATTTCATATGCAGACAGCACCCAATAAGGTTTTTAGCTGTTCTTATTATGTATCATGGGCAAAACAACTCCACTATTACTCAAAAATGTAATCTTTCAAAACGGGAACATATCCCACCACTGTGCACAGGGAAAAGGTAAAAGAACCTAAGAAAAAGTTTCACTTATCTTCACAGCTGTTAGCAGAACCAGGATCACGATCCGGCACAGTGATCTTCCTGCAATAGCATATTTGACACTGAAGTAAAGATAAGAAACCCATGTCAAAATCCAACAGGGCTCTTGTTTCGCCAATGAATGGCTGCTTCAGGGAGTTCGCTCCTATTCCGTCCACAATTTGACTTCACTGTAGCGCCTGATTTATAGCTCCGTGTCTCATGATGTCATTTCCACCGGAAACCCTGCTTGTAAAGAACAATACTTATAAATAAAAAATAAAGAATCAACAAATTAATAAAACGCGCACCATTCAATTTTTTGGTTAAGACCATTGGGCCAGATGGTATTCAGAAAATAAATGGATCTTTGTTCACTCTGGTATAATCCAGTCTTCACATCCCTCTTCGTGCTGTTATTGGAATATAATCTAGTACAAAACATCGAAATTCTTCAAAAGTGTCCTTTCTCAACACAATGACGAATGAGCACATCCACCTATCTTTTATGAGTGATGTTAGACCGGTGTTCAAATAGTAGAGTTTTTAAACTCCTTGCAGTGTGTCCTATATAGCAAAGATCACACGGGCATACTATTGCATATACTACTCCAATCGTCCCACATGTAGCTATACATGTCATTCTCCAGGGTTTTCTACTTGGGATGTGTACTTGATCTTCTTCACAAATCAACGAACAGGCTGTGCAGTGATTATAAAAAAAATAAGAAGAAGAACAGTTGTTATCCAGGGACAGCAGGTAGCTATTCTCACATCTCACCCGCCTCCTCGGGTTGGCTTCTCTGCTAGCTATCTGAACTGAGGAGACGTGCCCTGCGCTGGGCGGGAAGGCACTCGCGCATGAGGGCAACTCAAAACTTCGAGTTTCTTCAAGCAAGTCTGCTTGTGAGGAGTCCGCATCGAGGCTCCGTCGGATGACGTCACCCACTTGTGAGAATAGTTGCCTGCTGTCCCTGGATAACAACTGTTACGGTAAGTAACTGTGCTTTCTGTTAATAACATTTTCACACACAAACAGGAAGTAGGGAACAGAGAAAGGCCTTTCCAGCACAACACTAGACTCTAGAGTTTAAAACATGGATATATAGTTAATCGAAACACCAAATTTCAAAGGCAATTGAGACTCGGCACTGAGTTGTGTTTCGGTGAAATGCCTGCTTCAGGAGTCATGAAATCTATGTACAGGCATATATAAAAAAATTCTGAAAAATACTGTATATAATATAAAAAATTATTTGAATACATTATCCTAAGTTGAAAAATAAAGACAAATAACACCTTTTACTATTTTATAGTATAAAACTATCCAAACATAATAAACATAACTTGTATGTAAACAAATATAAATAAATGAAATATATCTATTTTATTTTTAAAAAAAATTTCTATACAGTATACATAATTTTATAAAAACATGATAAAATGGACACACAAACAATCATCAGGAATCATATCTACAAACTAATTCCATAGCTTATATAATGAGAATCATGAATAATTCATCAACTATGGAGAGTAGAAAATTATTGGCTAAAAAAGGCATTTACAAATAATTGCATCTTGAGTAATTTTCTAAACATGCCCTTTTCACTACAGTTTTGTATTTGGCCTACAAGGAAGGCCAAATACATATATCTTGTTCATTTGTGTGGGGAGTGCTTTCTTTTTGTCTGGTTAATAAAATTTTCCCAGTCTCAGGAAATCCTCTTCAATATTATACGTATAGAATTTATTATCCAGTATGGTAGACTAGTCAACTACCTTTAATTTGAAACAGGAGAGGTCCTTTGAGGGGAAAAAAAAGTATAATTTTGAATTACATAGAAGAGATTTTTTATAATTTTATAAAGTTTATTTTCATATTGCCACAGGAGGAAATGGAACTCTGATTGCCTGATGATTGATGGAATGCTTTCACAATTAGGAGATGGAGTGGATAAGTTGTGGAGCAGAGATGAAGGCGGCACAGGGAAATATCCTCCTGCTACCCTTCATGTAAGACCCCCCCTCCCCTTCCTGAAGTTGTGAAGTTTATTTTTTTGCAGTGGAGCACTACAGATATACTATACAACAGCTTGACTATAACATAGTGATAAAGGAAAATATTATGTAACAATGGAGTTATGCTGTTTATTTTTACATCATTATACAGTAAAATTTAACGCATTTGATATTCAAACTATTAATTAAGGAATTGAACTGTTGTGATGTAGTTTGGGGCTATTTGCTTAGGGACTTCAGGGTATGTTTTAAAATTATAAATAGATTTCTAGTGTAGGGGAAATGTTCTCATGCAGCGAAGCACAAGATTTTTTGTTGAAGGATAGATAGTATGTAATTTTTTAAAAAATTCAGAAAATATTTGTGCTACCTTTCAACTTATTATAAGATTGTAGTATAAGCACACATCTAAATTTTACTTCTCTATCACCTCAACATTTCATTCCTCTTAAGACATGTTAGCTTCTATGACAGTTGACATGGTTTGCTTATTTTGATTTTGTTACAGACAGATATGAGGTTTTTGGTGAGATCTGCCAGAGACAGGAGGACAATGTAAGGTAGCAATATACTTTGTCCTGACAAAAATTAGCCAAATTAATTTTTCCTCCTGTCAGATTATTTTTGCTAGTTTCTATGATTTTTTTTGAGGTGGGGGAGGGAATGGATGAATATTGCTTGGATAATTACATTTCAAAGAGACTGAATAGTGATTTGAGTTCCAAGACTGCATGCAATATTCTTGGTTAGAAAAGGTTGTGTGGATCAGGTCTAATACTGAATTTTTTAAAATTTCTTTACAGGCTCTTCTTGATCTCTACTTATTACAGAATGTTGAAGAAAGTAGCAAACACGCCATTGTATCCTTTTCTGATGTCAATTCAAATAATTTTGAAAGAAGATTTTAATAATGATAGTTAATGTATTTTTGTGTTTGTCTTGTTAAAACATGACTAGCATTTCTTAAATATGTATGCATGTAATCTTATAAACCGCATAGTTTTTATGCGATATATAAATTTTTAAATAAATATCTTTAAACTGCAAGGGAAACTACCTGAAATGTTGACTTTGAGGCCATTCTCAGAAGATCTAACATATTAAATATTTTAATTAAGGTAGAATTGGAATTATATCAGCTGAAGATACATAAACTTGTGGAGAATCTAAGCATTGCAAACAGTCTTCATACCTTAATATGAGGTATCTTCAAAATGTTTCCACACTTTTATTTTTATTTTTTAATTATTTATTTATCAGGTTTCAAGTTTACATATCAAGTATCCACTTGTACAGAAAGTTGAAGAAAAGCAAATAAAAAAGCACAATTATTCAATTACATTATATTCAAGAAAAATAAAATATAGCTTAACTTCAGCTCAAGTCCTCAAATTAGATCCAAGATTTTGAATATAGCAAGAAGTAATAATAAAAATAAAATCAATATAAAGAAGAAATAAGGTCCCTTAGCTGAGAGGATATCAATTAATAATCAAACTTTACTCATATTTCCCCTTTATCCAGTCGGGCTCCTGATAGGAAGGCTGTCAGTTGGAAAGGCTCAAAGAAAACATATTTTTTCATACAATATTGTATTACATATTTAAATGAGTGATAAAGAAAAAAGTCACCCCAAGAGAGATAACCCCTGGCTTTAACATCAGAAATTTACGCCTTTTTTTTGTGTGTCCCATGCCAGGTCTGGAAACATTAATATTTTATAGTCAATAAATTATTTCTGCTTCTTTTTAAAGAAGAGCCTAAGCAACCAGTTTTTATTTGGTACGAAGGCTACAGTAAGAAGTAGCTTTTTTTTTTTTTTTTTTAATCTATTAAGGGGTCCTTTTACTAAGGTGCACTTGAGCTAGTAATTGTAAATTTCCCTTCCTAGTCAGAGCCTGCAGATTCAAGCAGAGGGTTCACACTGTTCTTGGATGTCAAGAAATATAGAAAGCCCTTACACATGGGTGATTACACTTGATGGAGCTCAGTGCATTGACGTGATACAAAGCTTTTGATTTTTATGGACCATTATACTATCCTGCAATGGAAGAAGAAAGTCCACTTGTGATAAAAAGAACAAAAACAAACTCTCCCCCCCAAAAAAAAACACCTAATAATTTCATAATCAAAACGGAAATACATTTAAAAATCTGCCTAAATTGGTACTTGAACGATCAAAAAGACAGGTCGTCCAAGTGCCGATAATCGAAACAGCAGCTTAGTCCTTTTCACTGCTGCTTTACGCCTAGAGTGAAAAGGGGCATTTTTGGATAGGGCGGGAGGTAGGCAGGATGTGGACCAACCTAGACTTAGTCGTCCTGCAGTGATAATCAAAAGTTCAATGAGACTGCCTAGACAGAACTTATACGTTGTTACTTAGACGATCTAAAAACAGGTATAAGTGGCCAGAAGATGACCAATAACCATTGCAGGGACAAAGTACAGGCCCCTACACACTCCCCCAGTGATCACTGACCCCCCCCAGCCATAAAATTTGGAATAAGAACGTACATACCTGCCTCTAGTAAATCAGCACCTGGAATAGTAGAACTGCACAGAGGTGGCTTAAGTAGTCCGGGGGGGAAGGGGCGCTAGTGAACCATAGAGAGGAGGACCCAGGTCCATAAGCCACTCTAACCACTGCATTAATGGTGGAAAATATTAGCCCACCAAAACCCTGTACTGCCATATAGGTGCCCCCTGCAGCCATAAGGGCTATTGGGGTGGTAGACAGGTGGGTTTTGGGTGTCTCACCATGACCTGCAAGGAAGTTGTGGTGAGATGTTTGTGGTACCTTTTTTGTAAATTTCACAGCAGTGCCCTGTAAGGTGCTGCACTACTCTGTTGCCATGTCTGGGTGGCTAGTCTATCACTTTGCTGACCCCTACCATGTCCAAAATGTCTTGTTCTAGGTGTTTTGGACTTGACGATTTTTTTTGATGAGAATGCGGTATAAAGATAGATGACTTGGTGGTCTGGATGATGAAACGGCTGGACGTAGAAGTAGACGATTCTTGAAAAAAAAATTTTGGATGCATTTTTCAAGAATGGACTTTAGATGCTGCTGACTTTGGACGACTAGCACCTTAGGCCCAAAACGGACTTAGACGTTTTTTTTTTTTATTATGCCGCTCTAAGTGCCTATCTAATCTAGGAATTATGTTCTATCATAATGTTTGTTGGATTTCTACATAGCCCTTCAGGGTTCCCAGTATTTCAGAGGTGAAAGGGAGTAAATTAATTGCTTCAGATAGAATACTAAGCATATTTTTTTCAGTTTTCCTACAAATCGGCCAGCGTGTAACATAGTAGATGATGGCAAATAAAGACCCGAATGGTCCATCCAATCTGCCAAACCTGATTCAATTTAATTTTTTTTTTTCTTCTTAGCTATTTCTGGGCAAGAATCTAAAGCTCTGCCTGGTACTGTGCTTAGGTTCCAACTACTGAAGTCTCCGTCAAAGCTCACTCCAGCCCATCTACATCATCCCAGCCATTGAAGCCTTCCCCAGCCCATCTTCAACTAAACGGCCATATACAGAAACAGACTGAAGTCTGTCCAGTTCTTCAATATTTACTATTATTTTCAGATTCTAGATCCTTTGTGTTCATCCCACGCTTTTTTAAACTCCATCACCGTTTTCCTCTCCACCACCTCTCTCAGGAGCGCATTCCAGGCATCCACCACCCTCTCTGTAAAGAATAATTTCCTTATATTGCTCTTGAGTTTCCCACCCCTCAGCCTCAAATTATGCCCTCTGGTTTTACCATTTTCCTTTCTCTTGAAAATATTTTGTTCTATGTTAATATCTTTCAAGTACTTGAACGTCTGAATCATATCTCCCCTTTCCTCTAGGGTATACATATTCAGGGCTTCCAGTCTCTCCTCATATGTCTTTTGGGGCAAACCTCCTATCATTTTCGTCACCCTCCTCTGGACTGCTTTAAGTCTTCTTATGTCCTTTGCCAGATACGGTCTCCAAAACTGAACACAATACTCCAAGTGGGACCTCACCAATGATTTATACAAGAGCATCAACACCTTCTTTCTTCTACTGGTTACACCTCTCTTTATACAGCCCAGCATGGACAGGCATCCTTTTGCTATAGTATGGCAGTATAACACAAGGATCTTCCCATACTAACATCACATGGGGCCATCTCGGTTGTTTTGTTTTTGTTTTTGTGTCCATGAGGCCTTATAGAAAACTCTGCCTTGCAATACCTTGTTTTTTTATGAGTATACAGAATACTCTGGTAAAAATTGTATTGGGTCATCATCTCATTCTCCTCATGCTACTGTATATGCCTTGAGACTCTTTAATCAAGTTTTGTGATCCTTTTTTTAAGGTTTATTTGTGGCCATGGTCTGCACTTATTACATTACCAGTAATTGGCAACACTCAAGTTTTAATCATTTAGACATTTGATTTTGTCAGTTTCTTTTCCAGGAGAGAACCCCATGCTGCATCAAAGAGTACAGGTAGTGTACTAGGACCATATTGGTCATTTAAACTGGTGCCTGGATCTTTCAAAACCCTCTGGGTGTCACAAGGTGTAGTTAGCTAGAGGCTTTCATAACTGTGAAAAGAGTTCTATGGTTTCATTAAGTCTGATCTAAGAATATCTGCCCAAGAGGCATTGACACATCTGGATTCAGAATTGCATCAGATGAAGGGGATGCATAAACATTGATTGGACACTGGTTGTTCTTGAGGACAAACGTTGACCAAGACCTCCAGGACCATTTATTGATGTGACTTAGCTGCCTCATTTGCATTGTTATTGATAGACTTCATTGCTGAGTAAACTGCCTTGATGCATTGTGAAGAGTGGTATATCAAGTTTAAAATAAACACAGACATTGTGTCCTCAGATATCAGTCCTCATCTGTGTATAATGCAGAGCACAGGATAATATTGGTATTATCCATTGCTCCCTTAAAATACTTCTAAGGAGTGGACTACAGAGTTTTTTTGATGTTGAACTGGGGCAATCTTCAGGATCAAGTCACTCCAAGTTATTCAACAATTCTGTCATTCTCTGAGGACAACAAGCATAATATTCTCACTTGTGGGTGATGTCATGAACGGGAAACCAGTATGGACATTGCTACATGCTCTGTCACTTTAAATCTTTAGGCATTGTTTGTGCTTTCCTACTTGATGTTGGCATTTGGAACCATCAGTTCTAAGTTTGTCATCAAAGTTCATTCAAAGTCAGTTTTTCTGTTTTCCTGATATTAGTTTGTCTTCTTTTTGGGTTGTTGTTTTTATTTTATTTTCCATTTCCCTGAGTTTGGTTCATTTCAGTCAATTGTTTTTTTGGCCTTTGGGCCACATCAAGGCCTTTTTTGCCCCAGGGAGTGTTGATGTTTCTTGGCATACTTTGTACTCTAGCTCCCTGGGCTGTAAAAAACTATTACCGTTTAGTGTCTACTCTATGTGTCTTCACAAAATGTCAAACTATGGTGGGGAGACAAACTGGGACGGGGAGACAAAGTATGGTGGGGAGACAAACTGGGACGAATGTGTGCAGTCTTTAGTTGAATTCATGTAGGGTGTGCTTCTGTAAATCTTCCCCTTTGTCCCTCAGCATGGTGTTGACCTGATTGGTGAATCCTTCCTTTATGCCATTACTCATGTTTTAATACCAAAATACCTAAGACTGCTATTGTCAGGAGCTTATGTTCCCCATTGGCTTATGGATTACATCTCTTTCATTTATGCCCAGACAGACCTGACCATTGTAGGTTATGTCAGATCCATGGTGGCACTATTGGCAAAACTCAGTTGTTCCTCCATTGAGGACTTTCTTAGAGATTGGACTCCACAGTTGACCCTTGAGGGGAGGAATGCTGGCCTAGTGCCTAAACCTTAGAAAGCCTGGTTCTAAGAAAGAGGTTGTAGAGGTTCAGCATTAAAGATAGTTTTCACAGCAACCTGTGAAATAAATATATAATTTGCATTTCATTACTTGCTAAGACTCAAAAACTAAATAAAGCATGCAAATTATCTTAAGGCTGTGCCCAGTACCTTAATAGGATTTAATTAAGCAGCTCCGAGAGTTAGGAGAGCCATTGTAATGGGAGATTCAATCATTAGGCACATAGGTAGTTGGTGGACGTGAGGATCGCCTGGGCACTTGCCTGCCTGGTGCAAAGGTAGCGGACCTCACGTGTCACTTAAATAAGATATTAGATAGTGCTGGGGAGGAGCCAGCTGTCTTGATGCATGTAGATACTAATGATATAAGAACATTATGGAAGGAAGGTTCTGGAAGCCAAATTTAGGCTTTCTTAGGTATAAGGTTGAAATCCAGAACCTGCAGGGTCACATTTTCAGAAATGCTCCCTGTTCCACATGCAGTTCCGAAGAGGCAGGTGGAGCTCCAGAGTCACAATGCAGGGTTGAGGGATTTAGATTTGTTAGGAACTGGGCCACCTTCTGGGAAAGGGAGAGCCTTTTCTGAAAGGATGGACTCCATCTTAATTCGGATGGAATCAAGCTGTAGACAGTAAAGTTTAAAAAGAAAATAGAACAGCTTTTAAACTAAGATGGGAGGGGGGAAGCCGACAGACACCCAGGAGCAAATGGTTCGGTGTGGAATATCCTTAAAGATGCTGTTGAGTCAAAGCATTTAGGGAGTCCCAATAGGTTTCAAAAATAGTGAAAATAGCCAAGATTGCTTAAGAGGGAAGCAGAGTAAAGATGTGAAAGTTTCCTTGTTGTCATCTCAGCAGCCTATAGATACAAGGAAAAAACACAATTTGAAGTGTCTATATACAAATGCTAGAACTTAAAAAAAAATAAGTAGGAAAGTTAGAATATGTAGCACTGAATGATGAGGTAGATATAATAGGTATCTCAGAGACTTGATAGAAGGAGGACAATCAATGAGACACTGTGTTACCTGGGTACAAATTATATCGCAAGGATAGAGTAGATCAAATTGGAGGGTGATTTCAACTACCAAAAACACTGGCCGAGATAAAATATAATCAACAAAAACCAAATACTTTATCTTCTCCTGCAGAAGAGGGAGATTATCGACATACTAAAAAATTAAGGTGGAGAAAGACATTACATTACTGATTTCTATTCCGCCTCAACCTTGCAGTTCTGGGCGGATTACAAAAGAGACAACTGGACATTTCCAGGAGAAGTTACAAGAATAATGGAGCTGTATATTTCAAGAGCTACAAGATGCTGTACAAATAGGAAATAGTGCAGATCCAGTATATATACCGTTAGGGAAGCAGTTGACATGCTTAAGGCTAAAGAGAAGGGAACTGGTGAAGGGGGGAGGAGGGGGGAGTTGCATTGAGGGGGGTCCGGTTGGGGTTAAGCCATCTGTATAAATTTTTTGAATAGGTGGGTTTTGATTTCTTTGCGAAAATATTTGTAGTCATTTGTTGTTATCAACAGGTTGGAGATAGTGTGGTCCAGTTTTGCTGCATGCGTCGCCAGCAGACTGTCAAATATCTTCTTGCGCTGGGTGCCTTTGAGTGGGGGGTAGGTAAAAGGGGTCTTAGTTCTTCTTTGCCTAGTGGTGGCGTTTTGGTACAGGCGGTTGTTTAAGTAATTGGGAGCTGTGCCATTTATTGCTTTGAATAATAGACAGTATAGTTTGAATTGAATTCGTGCTTGCATTGGCAACCAGTGTGAGTCCAGGTAGGCCGCGGTGACGTGGTCAAATTTTCTCAGTGAGTAGATTAATCTGAGTGCAGTGTTTTGGATTGTCTGTAGTTGTTTTATCATTGTTGCAGGGCAAGGCAGATAGAGTATGTTGCAGTAGTCCAATAGACCTAGTACTAGGGATTGGACTTCTAGCCTATATTGCTCTTTGTCGAAGAATTTTCTGATTTTTCTTAAATTGCGCATGGTTAGAAATGCTTTCTGGGTGGTCTTGTTGATTTGGGCCTGCATTGTGCAGCATCTGTCTATTGTTACTCCTAGGAGTTTTAGGGTAGGTTGTATAGGGTATTTGGAGGCGTTTATTTCTAGTTCTGTGATGGAGGGATTCTTATCCTTTTCAAGCAGTAGAAATTTTGTTTTGTCAGTGTTCTGCTTCAATTTGTGATCTGCCATCCATTTTTCCACTGCTTGACGGGTTTTTTCCAATTTTTCTGTAGAAGTTGGGTCAGGAGCATCAAAGGGTAGGAGTATGGTGATGTCGTCAGCGTAGCTGAATGAAGTTACATTCAGATTGTCTAGGGTAGACCCAAGGGAGGATAAGAAGAGGTTGAAGAGAATAGGTGAGAGAGGTGATCCTTGAGGAACTCCACAGGGGTTGGACCATGGTTCTGATTTAAGATTGTTTGACTTTACTCTATAAGATCTGTATTTAAGGAATCCTTCGAACCAATTGTATACCCTGCCTGAGATCCCTATGGCTTCTAGTGTCTGTAGTAGGATGGTGTGGTCGACCAGATCGAATGCTGCAGATAGATCGAGTTGAATTATCAGCATCCTTCTGCCTTTGCTGAGGTGTTGTCGGGCTGTGTCTAGTAGGGTTACTAGTAAAGTCTCCGTGCTGTGGTTGGATATGAATCCCGATTGAGAGGGGTGGAGAAGATTGTGGTCTTCCAGGTAATTTGTGAGGAATTGTGCAACTAGTCCTTCTATAAGTTTGACGTATATTGGTATTGAGGCGATGGGTCTATAGTTAGCGGGGTTATCTATAAGGCCTTTGTGGTCCTTCACAATTGGAGTGATTATGATTTCTCCTAGGTGCTGCGGGAATTGACCTTCAGTGAATGTAATTTGGATCCATTGCATGAGGCTGGCCCTAAATTTGGGGGTGGTGTTGGTTATTAGATACACGGGACAATAGTTCAGGTCGCATGAGGCATGACTGTATTTTTTGTAGGGTCGATTCATGTCTGTCCAGTTTACCGCAGGGAATTCGGTCCAGGTCCTGTCTGCAGCAATGGCTTCTCCTATTGGGGGATTTGTTGTTATCTCGTTGAGGAGGGTGTGTGTTTTATTGAAGATACTCCTGATTGTTGTAATCTTGTTTTTGAAGTGGTCTGCGAGTTGAGTGGCTGTTGGAGGATGCTTTCCTTGTGCTGCTAGGTAAGGTTTGGTGTTGGTGAGGTTTTTTACTAGATTGAAAAGTTTTTTTGAGTCTATGGACTCCATGCCTACCAGCTTGGAGTAGTAATCTTTTCTTTTTTCTTTGAGTTTGGTCTTGTTTGTTTGATTAGATTTTGGATTGTTTCTTTCCATTTGTCTGCAGTGCCGTTTGAGTTGGAGCAGTTCAGTGTCGAACCATTTGTCTGATTGTCTGCAGATTTTGTGTTTTGATTTTATTGGAGCTAGCTCATTTAGGATTGTTTCGCTTAATGTTTGCCGTTGTTGTATGAATTCTTTGGGGTCTATGGAGTCGATTGCGGGATCTGTTTTGTCCCAGAAAGTGGTTGGTTCAATTTTTGGACGGGTTTTGATGGGGGATTTGTGGGTTTTGTGTTTATAATTGCATTGAGCCCAGTTGATGTTGAAGGTGTATTTATAATGATCTGACCAGAGGGAGGGGATCCAGGATCCATTTGAGATGTGGATTTCTGGTGTTTGAGGTTGTTGGGTCATGAATGCAGCAATATCTAGTTGATGGCCTTTTTCGTGAGTGGGTTGGGGGTTGAGTATTTGGTAGGATAGCGTTTTGAGGTAGGCGAGTAGGCTTTCTGTTTGATTGGAGGTATGGTCTTCGAGGTGGAGATTAATGTCTCCTAGTAGTAGGTTGTAAGTTGATGTTAGTGAATTCTGGAAGATGAAGTCTCCAAGCGTGTGTTTTGTAGTGCTCCATTTTCCTGGTGCTATATAGCAGAGAATACAGGTTATGGTGTCTTTGAGTGTATCGCCAGATAGTTGGCAGGCTAGTAGATCTAGATCGGGTGTCGTGTGTTTGTCTAGGACTTTTATGTTGAGATTGTTTTTGGCTAGAATTGCCAATCCTCCCCCTCGCTTTTTTTCTCTGCAGATAAGCTCTACTTTGTATCCCTTAGGGCAGAATTCTGTTATGCAAGGGTCTGAGTCAGATGTTAACCAGGTTTCAGCTAGGAATAGGTAGCCTAGATGAGAAAGACCTCGTACAACACAAGGAAATTATCATACAGCCTGAGCCATGTAAATGAAAGAGCCCTCAGTTCATCATAAGTCAAAAAACTCCACCAGAGGGGAGCATGGAGAACCAGTGAAACTCGGGTACTTGGCCAGTTGCCCTTTACCTGCGTGTGTAGGGTCCTCCCATAGGAAGGAATATCTGTAGCACCTGCTCTCTCCAACAATGGGAGCGTGGAGAGCCAGTGAAACTCGGGTTCTTGGCCAGTTGCCCTCTACCTGCGTGTGCGGGGTCCTCCCACAGGACGGAATATTTGCAGCGTCGGCTCCGCAGTATGCGGCCACGGGCACATGCCTGCTGGGTGTGTGCTCCGAAAGAGCATGTCCAAAGGAGCACACACCTTTGGAGCACATTTGGAGATGTTTGGAGTCTCCGAATTCTTGAACAAATTTTGTTCAAGATTTCTTGATGGGGAAAAGAAAAGGAGGTGTTAAGAAGCAGTTTGAATCTTCTCAAACTCAAGGTCCTATGGACAAACATCTAATTCCAGTATTACCATCTGTAGCCGGTCCTATATCACGTCTGGAGTTCTCCCTGTCAACAGGCGGTCCTCCCCCTCAACTGACAGAATGCAGACTCGGACTAATTGTCATGGGTCACTCTAGGTTGGTGGTAGAGTCCGAGTCATAGGAAGATTTAGATGTAACTGACATATCTCAGGACTCAGATATTACTGGATTTAAAGTATCAAAACCTGTCTCTCTTAAATATCAATCTATAGGTAGTTCAGTACCAGAGGGAAGTGATGTAACGTTGAACAATGATATGCATGCTATTATTAGGATGGATGGTAATTTGCAGGGCAACCTGCAGAGTTTAGCTAAATTTTCTGAAACTGTATCTAAAGATTAATGAGCAAAAAATAAGTTAAAATTAGTAGGGAAAAAAATTGAGAAAATTGATGCTCAGGTAAAGCTCTCTCAGGCTGCACAAACTTCAGCAATTAAGGATAGTTTACTAATCCATTCTAAACTTGAAGTTTAAGAAAATTCAATGAGAGTGCTTAACCTGAGGTTATTGTATTTTCTTATAACACATTTTTTGTCACCTAGAGAATTCTTTAAAATTTACCTCAAAGAAATATTACAGACAAAGAAATATTACAGATTGCTATAGAGGACAGGGACATTACTAATGTTTACTATGTTCCAGTTGGTATTAGAGAAGTAAAACCAAAGGAGATATTGATATTGTTGCCTTTCCAGATAGTTTAGATCTGACAAGATTTCTTGAAAATACCCAAGAACCTATATCTAAAAGATCAACCTTGTTAGTTACATTATCCTCTTTGGAGAAAAAGAGAAGTATTATGAAAACAAACTTTCCTCAAAAATCTGTACTATTTTATGGTCAAACTATTTCCATCTTTCCAGATGTATCCAGGCAGACACAGCAGCGTTGTAAAGCCTTCCTACTCCTGATGCCCATAGTCTTAGCAATGGGAGGCACTTTTTTCTTAAAGTTTCCTTCAAAATGCCTGATTACATGGGAAAATAATTCTTATGTTCTTTTGGAGCCAAGTTAGCTTGAATTGTTTCTTCTAAATAACGTATTTTTTGCTCTATAAGTTGCACTTTTTCCACTCCCAAACCCCTCCTGTTACCTTTTTGTAAATTCTGAGGCCCTCCCTCGCTGGATGTGGCTGCCTGGAGCACTGACAACTGACGTGGCTGCCTCCAAGTCCTCTTCCTTTGCGGCAGAGAGGCGCACAAGGCTGCTGGCTTGATCCCATGCCGCTTCCCGCGAGAGTTCTAATAGAGTTCTCGCAGGAAGCGGCACAGGACCAGGCCGGCAGCCTTGTGCGCCACTCTGCCGCAAGGGAAGAGGACTCTGAGGAAGCCGCATCAGCTGTCAGTGCTCCAGGCTGTCGCGTCCAGAGTGAGAGGGCCTCAGAATTTAAAAAAGGTAACGGTGGGGGGGGAGGTAGGCCAGGAGCTGCCCTGCCTAATTAAAAAATAGGTAGGGGGTGGGGGCCTGCCTACCTGCCTGCCGACCAAATTAAAAATAAGGAGGGTGAAGTCGGGCCTACCTGCCTGTGGGGAGGCCTGCCTATCTGCCTGGGGGTAGGCCTGGGAGGGGAGAGGGCTCCTGCCTGCCTGAGAAGGGGGAGGCCTGCTTGCCTGGGTGGGGGATACTTAGGAGGGGGGGAAGGCCTGCTTGCCTGGGAGGCCACCTGGGAGGGAGGTAGGCCTGGCAGGGGGAGTGCTCCTGCCTGGGAGGGGGAGGTCTGCCCTCCCTGTCCCTACCTGCCTGTCTGCCACTAGGCCTGCCTGCCCCCTGTCCCTACTTGCATGCCAGCAGTCCTGCCTGCCCTGTCCTGGCCTATCACTAGACCACCAGAGGGGAGATAGGGTACAGGGTACAAAGCCTGGCAGGGAAGGGGGACAAGGTGAAGAGCTTGGCAAGGAGTGTGGGTTTGGTTGCAGAGCCTGGCAGGGAGAATTTGGTTCAGAATGTGTGCTTTTCTTGTTTTCCTCCTCTAAATCTAGGGTGCGTCTTATGGTCAGGTATGTCTTAAGGCGCAAAAAAAAAATACGGTAATCCTGAGGAAAAAAATCAGTTCATATCACTCCTTAGATAAAATGGGATTAATAGAAATTTCTGGCCTATTACCTTATTGCTTTTTTCTATATTGTTTTCTGTTTCTCATCTCCCCAAAATGTTGTCTAGTTTGGAATTGAAAGTGATATTTCTCTTTTGTATATTTTCTTTTCTGCCAATTACCTGTTTCTGATATTGTAATGTATTAAGAAATCAATAAATTTAAATTTTAAAATGTATGTCAGTTAAATCTCCCCCCCCCCCCCCGGCCCCTCCAACATCAGGAACAGCCAAAGTAGAAAAACAACAAAAATAATTTTTTTAATGTTTGTTTCTGAGGCTTGTTCTGAGGTGTTTTGGAATATGAGCACTTTCCCCTGGACGCAATAGCGAAATCCCATTGGGATTTATCTTTTCAAGGAGAGAGAGAGTCTATGAAATTGACTTCAGCTAGCTCAACGACGGAAGTATTTGCTGCATTGAATGTTTCTCCACATCAAGCTAAGTACTCTTTAACTTTTTTATTGTCGACTCTATACGACAAGAGCTGCTGAGGATTTGATTGAACTGTGGTTTTCTGCCATACTTACCTGTTTTGAGCAAGATCATAAAGTCTTTTTGCAATTTTTGACTTCCTCCTTGTTGCATCTCAGTGCATTTAGAAACATTAAAAAAATTTTTTTATTTTTTTTTTTGTTTTTCTACTTTGGCTGTTCCTGCCATTGGTGGGAGATTTAACTTTGACATACATTCTGGTGGCGTTTTTTGACTTATGATGAATTGAGGGCTCTTTCATTTACATGGCTCAGGCTGTATGATAAGTTCCTCGTATTGTATGAGGTCGTCTTCTCCACCTTAATTTTTTAGTATGATGATAATCTCCCTCTGCAGAAGAAGATAAATTATTTATTTTTGGTTGATTTCAGCTACCCCAGCATTAACTGGATAAATGTTATATCGTGAAGTGCTAGGGAGGTAAAATTCCTAGACATCATAAATGATGGCTTCTTGGAGCAACTGGTTCAGGAAATGACAAAAGGGGGAGCTATTTTAGATTTGGTCCTTAAGGGACATAGTACAGGATATAACTGTGTTGGGTCTGTTGGGAAACAGTAATCATAACATGATCAAATTTGAGCTAACTGGAGTGACGTCACTAAAGAAATCTGTAGCGGCATTCACAAGGGTGAGGAAAATGGTTAAAAAGAAGCTAAAAGGGTCTGTGGCAAAGGTCAGAAGTGTAAACCAGGTGTGGAGGCTGATTAAAAATACCATCGTTGAAGCCAAGACCAGATGTATTCCACATATTAAAAAAGGTAGAAAGAAGAAAAAACTAGAGCCAGCTTGGTTAAAATGTGAAGTGAAAGAGGCTATTACAACCAAGAAAACATCCTTTATAGAATAGAAAAAGGATCCCAGTGAAGAAAATAAGAAGAGACACAAGCACTGGCAAGTTAGATACAAAACATTGATAAAGAAAGCTAAACAAGAATATGAAATCAACTTGCCAAAGAGGCAAAAACTCATAGTAACAATTTTTTAGGTACATCAAAGGCAGAAAACTTTGAGGGAATCCATTGGCCCATAAGATGATCAAGGAGTAAAAGGTGCTCAGGAAGGATAAGACCATAGCAGAGAGACTGAATGAATTCTTTGCTTCGGTCTTTACGGAAGAAGATGCAAGAAATCTTCCAGAACTGGAAATGGTTTTCAAGGGTGATGAGGCGGAGGAATTGAAAGAAATCTGGGTGAACCTGGAAGACATACTTAGCCAAATCGATAAGTTAAAGGGTGATAAATTACCTTAACCTGATGGTATACATCCCAGGGCACTGAAAGAACTCAAACATGTTGTTAGTCCAGGGGAGATCCGAGGAATTACAGACAGGTAAGCCTGACCTTAGTGCCGGGCAAAATAGTGGAAACAATTATAAAAAATAAAATTGTGACATGTAGACAAACATGATTTAATGAGACGGGAGTCAGCGTGGGTTCAGCCGAGGGAGGTCTTATCTCACTAATTTCGTTGACTTCTTTGAAGATGTGAATAAACATATGGATAAAGGCAAGCTGGTTGATGTAGTGTATCTAGATTTCCAGAAAGCTGTTGATAAAGTTCCTCATGAGAGGCTTCTGAGAAAATTAAAGAGTCATGGGATAAAAGGCAATGTTCAACTCTGGATTAAGAATTGATTTCAGACAAAAAACAAAGGGTAGGGTTAAATGGCCATTTTTCTCAATAGAGGAGGGTAAATTGTGGTGTGCCACAGGGATCTGTAATGGGACTGGTGCTATTTAACTTACTTATAAATGATCTGGAAATTGGAACTACAAGTGAGGTGATTACATTTGCAGATGACACGAAACTGTTCAAAGTTGTTAAAACGCATGCAGACTGTTAAAAACTACAGGAAGACCTCAGGAAATTGGAAGACTGGGCATCCAAATGGCAGATGGAATTTAATGTGGACAAATGCAAAGTGAGAATAATAATCCAAATAATAATCCAAATCATAGTTGCTGGATGCTGGGGTCCACTTTGGGGGTCAACGCTCAAGAAAGAGATCTGGGTGTTGTGGACAATACGATAAGATCTTCCCAGTGTGCGGTGGTAGTGAAGCAAGCAAACAAGATGCTAGGAATTATTAGAAAAGGGATGGTAAATAAAACTAAGAATATTATAATGCCCCTGTATTGCTCAATGGTGCAACCTCACCTTGAGTATTGCATTCAGTTTTGGTCTCCTTACCTCAAAAAAGATGTAGCTGCATTAGAAAAGGCTCAAAGAAGAGCAACCAAGATGATAAAGGGGATGGAACTCCTCTCGTATGAGGAAAGATTAAAGAGGTTAGGGCTCTTCAGCTTGGAAAAGATGGCTGAGGGGAGATATGATCACAGTCTACAAAATCCTGAGTGGTGTAGAACAGGTACAAGTGGATCGATTTTTTTTTTTTTTTTTTTCTCTGCATCAAGATTTACAAAGACTAGGAGATACTCGATGAGGTTATATAGTAATACGAGTACTTTTAAAATTAAGAGGAAATATTTTTTCACTCAGAGAATACTTAAGCTCTGGAATGTGTTGCCTGAGGAGCGGTTAATGTAGCTGGTTTTAAAAAAAAGTTTGAACAAGTTCCTAGAAGAAAAGTCCATAAACTGCTGTTAAGAGCTGCTACTATTTGGGTTTTTGCCATGTATTTGAGACTTTGATTGGCCTTCGTGAAGACTGGGATACTGGACTAGATGGACCATGGGTCTGACTCAGTAAGGCTATTCTTATATTCTTAGCTCTGTAGAAAACTAAGAACTGATGGTTCTGTGAGCTGGCGCTGGGCGGGAAGGCACTAGCGCATGCATGGTATAGGCAGTCTCGAGAATTTGAAAAAAATTTTTAAGTTGACCTTTGGTCTGATCCAGTAAGGCTATTCATATGTTCTTATGTTATTATTTGAAGAGGGATTCCCAGTACAATAGTATGTATTTCAATTTATAAATAATCTTCCTTGCCTCCTCAATATTGAGCCCACAGTGGTCAGTGCTTTTTATTATTTGTAACTCTGACTACTGTGAGCAAACAAATCTGAACATTCGGTACCAGCGTATCCATATGTCAGTGATATTTAGTATCTAACTCAGCGGTCTCAAACACGCGGGCCGCATGCGGCTCTCCAGGTGCTATTTTGCGGTCTGCAGTCTGGATGTGATAATCAGCTGCTCCCTTGCTGCAGTTGATTTTTCCGGTTAAAGCTGCAGCTCCCATCGGCTCCTGGCGCCATCCATATCAGCATTTCTCTTCCCCCTTCCCTTCCTTGTGGAGCAGCAGCGTGTCTTGCCGGTTCAGTCGATCGTTCAGTTCAAAGCCGCGGGTGGCGGCTCCTCGCACTATCCACTCCTGCATCGGATGCCTCTCTGACGTCACAACATCAGAGAGGCTTCAGACACAGGCGCGGATCTCGCGAGGAGCCGCCACCCGCGGCTTTGAACAGAATGATCGACTGAGACGGCCAGACATGCTGCTGCTCCACAAGGAAGGGAAGGGGGAAGAGAAATGCTGCTGCATAGGAAAGGGGGACCCTAGGGAAATGCTGCTGCTGTACAGGGAAAAGGAGAGGGAGGGAAGGGGGAAGAGAAATGCCTCTGCTGCACAGGAAAGGGGGAAGGGAAATGCTGCTTCTGTTGCTGCTGCACCCAATTGGGGAAAGAGAGGGAAGACAAGGGAGAGGAGAGGAGAGGTGCCAAGTTCATGGGAGGGAGGGAAGGAAAGGAGATACCAGACCATGGAGGGGGAGGGATAGATGCCAGGACATGGGGGGATGGAAGGAGACAGATGCCAGACCAGGGGAAAGGAAGGAAGAAAGGAGGGAGGGAGAGAAAGGAAGGAAAGAGATGTCAGACCATGGAAATAGGACGGAAGAAGAGAGAGATAGGAAGGGAAGGTAAGACATGGAAACGTAGATTTTGAAAAGAAAGCAGAAAAATTGAATATTAAGTTAATGCCAAAGATGGATGCAAAGCAGAAAGTGAAGACAGAGAGAAAAACAGTCAAAGGACAAGAAGGCCCTGGAAACATAGTTAAAAGCACAGAAAACTAAAGTCACCAGCCAACAAAGGTAGGGAAAATGATTTTATTTTCAATATAGTGATTGAAATGTGTCAGTTTGGAGAAAGAAAAGATATTAAACTTTAAATGTGAGGGCTGCAGAAAAAAATAGAGTACTTGGAGGGCCACAGAAAAAAATAGTTAATGTCTTATTAAAGAAATGACAATTTTGCATGAGGTAAAACTCTTTATAGTTTATATATCTTTTCTTTTAATTGTTAAAGGAAAGTTTTATAAACTATAAAGAGTTTTACCTCATGCAAAATTGTCATTTCTTTAATAAGATATTAACTATTTTTTCTGCGGCCCTCCAAGTACCTACAAATCCAAAATGTGGCCCCGCAAAGAGTTTGAGACCACTGATCTAACTAGATAGCACTTAGGACAACATTTTACCTTCCAAAGTTATTGAAGTAGTGATGCTGAAAATTGCTGCTAATGAGATAAATTGTGTTTGCCCATGGACCACCCCAGCTGCTACCTGGATAAAATACTGTTAAATATCAGCCCCCTTATTTCTCATAATCTCTCTTGGATTCTGAGGTTTAAAATCTAGTACTATTCCTACTAGGGCCCATTCAGTAACTGTATACTGTATATAGATAGCCAAAAGATGATTTATTTTGTTGTAAGCAAAAGACCACCCCACAAAAAGTAAATTTGTTTTTTTCCCTATGTGCTCTAGTCTATAGGCAACTTGATGCAAGGAGTTTGTGTGGTAACTTCATAGCTCCCTTGTCCTTGGAGAAAATGAGGTTGATTACTTACAATACCGCCTAGAACTGAAAGGTATTTGTGAGATAGAAGATACCAATGAAATGTAATACCTGCCCTCTGAACAGCTGACTACTTTATTTCCCAAAGTTTAATATGAAACAGAGTTTTGTGTGACAGTATTAGTATTAGAAGTATCAAACATGCACAGATTTGTTTCTAGAAAGCTACAAAAGTCAAGAGCTTCATCATGTCACTTTTCTGGGCTCCACTGGATGTCGTCACTATTATGAATGCTGTCCTTTGAAAACACCTATTACAGGAAAGCAGTGTTGCTTTATGGATGATACCAGGATTTTTATAATCCTGTGAAAATCTAGTGTAAGAAAAGTGTGAATGAGAGCAACATTCTTGATGGTAGCTTTATTTATTTTTGATAACTTATCTTGCATTCTAAATTGCATTGTTACATTACACTGTCAGTGAATTTGGTGCTAATTTTTATTTAATTATGCTGTCACTTAAGATGTTAAAAAAATGTTGGTTTGTTTCCTACTGTTCATTCTTTTGGATATTAGCCTTAATCAGGTATGACCAGACCATTTATTTGTTGCTGGATATTATGTATTCATTTCCAAACAAAACAGAAACTTCAGTTGAATCTTTCCCAACTGCCTTTGCTGTTCCTTGGGGTTTAGTTAAGCTTATTCAAGGATTTTGGCTTATGGATCACAATGACCACGAAGTAAGTTTAGTTCTTCAGTATGTTGCTGTTAAATTTGTTGTTGGAAAATCTCAAGGGCTGTTGTAACTACCTGTGAAAATTTAAAATGGCAGTAATATTTTGGTTTATTTCTAGTCCAACTATCCACAGTAATAATGTAGAATAGAAGCACAAATAAAAACACAAAGTAGGACAAAATAGAACACATAAGAAAAATACGAGTTTAATCAGGGGACAGGAATCTTTATGAAAATTGTGCTATAAACAGGTGCTGAAAAAATCCTTAGAATTCAAAACCAAAATACATTGGGATGATGAATGTTAACATCCTCATGTAACATCTTGATCCATTTTAACTTTTACTCTGAGCTTAATTACGTACCAAAATAAGTAAGATTATGTGAGCTGTACATAAATAAAGAAGGTTCATGCCTCCCCCAGAATCCCCACAGAGGTGTTTGTCAATAAAGTAAAGGTGAAACGGGATGAACTCGGGGGGAGAATGTGGCGCATTGGTTAAAGCTACAGTCTCAGCACCCTGAGGTTATAGGTTCACTTAATCCCCCCATTGCCCTAGGTACATTAGATAGATTGTGAGCCCATCAGGACAGACAGGGAAAAATGCGTGAATACCTGAATAAATTCAAGTAAACCATTCTGAGATCCCCTGGAAGAACAGTATAGAAAATTGAATGAATGAATAAATTTTTAAGGAAATATTAGTGAATGTGTAGAACAGCCTCCTGATGGGAATTGTGAAGATGAAGACCAAGGCAAGCACAATAGGATCTTTTAAGGGAGAGAAATGAATATTAAGTGGCAGACTGGATAAGTTATATGGTATTTATCTGCCATTATTTTCTGTGTTTTGTATGTAAGTGTAAACTGCAGGGGACTTAAGGGAATTCGGGAATTTAACCTTTCCCTTTTGTGTTCAAACCCAGGTTATGATCTGAAAACCTTTGTGACCTATCTGAAATAAGCTGTTCTATCTAGTTTTTATTGGATAGTTCCACATAGTAAAAAAAAAATCACTTCTGCATTATTAGTTGTCTCAGAAAAGGCAGAGGATTGCATAGTCATGGAAACTGACCTACTTTCTTATGTCTAGTAGTTTCATCTGAGCAGGATTAATACATATTCACCTGTTCTGCAATTAGTGCTCCTAATCTGCTACTAATAAGGGGCAAATACATTCATTAGATTATTAAAACTTCAAAACCAAAATATGGATGGATTCAATTTGTGTGTGATGAAAATATTAAATATTGGCTTGGTATATATTATTTTGGACATTATTGAACTGTTCTCTATATTTTTTAAGACTCTCCTGCAAAATGTGTTGATTTTCTAATTTGTTTTTGTTAAGCTCCTTATGTTGGGTTTAAAAAAGATAAAAGGCAGCCAGACAACAGCCAGCGTGGTTAGGTTGAGGTGAAAGGTTATTAGAGCCTATAACAGGTGAAGTTCCTCTCCCAGGCCAGCACAGGGAGCCTGAGCAGTGGTGTGTGGAGCTCATTTGCATAAGACCTTGCAAGGACTGCTGGGAGCTATCCACTCACCCTGAATGAGTCAGGGTGCTGAAAAGAATAGCTCCAAAGCAATGAGCTCAGAAAGACAAGATCTCCAGGAGCCTAGCAACTCTCAGATGGAAGAATGCTGGCTTCGGCTTAACTCCCGGTAAGCCCAGTACTGGCCGGTACTGACAGGGGGCACTGTGCAGTGGGAAGAGAGGCAGTGAGAGACCTTGCTCTGTATTAGCCTAGAGCTAGAAGGGACTGGAGAGCCCTCAAGTTTGACTACCAGTAGAGGACCCAGTGAGAGAGCATCTGAGGGACCTGGAGAGTCCTCAGAGAGATAGTGGACCCGAGAGGCCAGTAACCAGAGACTGGTTGTTGCCCAGAATAAGAACCTACCTGGTAGAGCTGGGACGGAGAGCCCTCAAGCTTGACAACCAGGGGAGGGCCAGTGAGAGGGCATCTGAGTGACCTGGAGAGTGGTCAGAAGAGTGCCAGAGGGACCAAGGAGAGTCCTCAGTGGAATGCCTGAAGGATGAGGGGAGTCCTCAGGGAGTGACTGATGACCAGATGGACCAGTGTATTGGTGAAGTTTGGGCTGACAGTAGCTGTTGGGGAGACCAGTGGTGACTGGCTAGAGCCAACAGGGATCGATGGTGTCCAGGACCAGAGGGGACCCAAGAGGCCAATAACCAGAGTGACTGGTAGAGCCCAGAGGGGCTGACTACCAGAATGTCCAGAGATGACCGGTAGTAACCAGAATGAATGACCAGAGGGACTTGGCTACCAGAATGTCCAGAGATGACTGGTAGTGACTAGAATGAGTGACCGGTGGCTACCAGAGGAACCAACAAAAGCTGGAATTTTCTTTGGAGGCCCAAAATACCAGGGAGGTTGTGTGAGAACAAGGTCCAAAAGAACAGAGGATACAAGTAAAGAAAGATGAGGTGAAGGGCAATGACTGCTTGGCCCATTCGCAGAGCCAAAAGAATATCTTTCAAAAAAATGGAAAAAGAGTCCATTGCCTTGTCATGAAATAAAGAAATTGGCAAAAAACCAAACTATTTGAGAACCTGAAGGAATGGCACTCAGTGAGGTCAAAAGCTTTTTCTGCATTAAGTGCAAACCCATCATAAGATCTTTTGATTTGTTTCATAGCATCAACTTTATTGCTAAAAAAACCCTTAAATTATCACCAATATATTTTTGTTTCACAAATCTCACTTGATGTAACCAGAGAATTAATAATTGTATTCAATCTGTCAAGCAAAACTTTGGTGAAAATTATATAGTCCAAATTTAGGTAGGCTTTTACAAAGCTGAGCTGCTAAGCGTAGTGCATGCTAAATGCCGAGCCACCTATAGAAAAAGAACATGGCATTTAGCGTGTAGTACTGGGCAGTGCAGCTTTGTAGAAGGACCCCTTAGCAAGGATATGGGCCTATAATTCTGTACTTTATGAGCATCCCTTTCAGCTTTTAGTAAAATGACAATGACTTCTGAAAACCTGCATTGCTGATCAGGGTATTCTTTAATGAAATGAAAATATTGCAAAAAGTATAGTGCTAACTGATAACCAGTGAATTTTATAAGAAATGTATATATTTATATATATATTTATTGTTAACTAAAGAAAAATAGCCATTAGTTTCTCTTTGGTTGTTATGGGCAGATCCAATGTGTCCTGAAAATGATAGAGAATGAAGGATGATCTATTTTATTAAGGAAAGAGTTCATTTCTTAGATGGATGAGAGAATGTCTGATTGAAATAATTTTGATTAAAAATTTTCAAATAGAGAAGTCGTATCGTTTTGTTTTAGTGACTACCTGATCCATCTCATCATGTAATGCAGGGATATGTTCCCTGTGTTTCCTACAATGGGCATTCAATAATTTATCTACCTCAGTAGAAAATAGTTTTCAAAAAATCTTTGTTTTATTTTTCAATATAGTCCCCAGATAGCTCCATACACTCCATCCACTTTTCCTGCAATGATTTTAACCCCTTTTGAAAATAATTCTTCTGTTTGACCTTCAAACCAGGACCTCACAGCTTCCTTGATATTTCCCCCCCCCCCCCCCATCACTTGAAAACCACTGTCCACGGAGAGATTTCTTCAAAACTTGAAAATAATCTGAGAGAGCCAGGTCAGGACTATAGGGTGGATTGTTCAGCTGCCAAAACCCGCATTCTCGGATGGAAGCCTTTGATTGTCATAACATATGCACCAGCACATTGTTGTGATGAAGCAGTAGTACTGCTGTGAGTTTTCCTCATCTTTTCTCCTTGATTGACTTCTACAAAGTGATCATTGTGTTGTCATAACTCTCCCTGGTTATGGCTGCCTTGTGTGGCATGAACTCCAGAAGCAAACGTCCTTCATCCCAGAAGATAGTTGCCATGTCCTTGCCTGCAGATTTTTCTGTCTTGAACTTTTTGGGGGGTGGAGGATTACTTGTGCTTCTACTGCATTGACTGCATTTTGGACTCTGTGATAGACCCAAGTCTCATCTCAAAATTCACTTGGTCTTCACTAGAGAATGATGCAGGAAAAATTTTTCTCTGTCCCCGTCCCCATGAACTCTGTCTGACCCATCGGCACAAGCCTTGAATAGTTATGATTTTACATTGAAATCATTTTATTAAGGTATAAAAAGAAACAATATTTATTTTAGTATTTATAGACTACTTATAGCCTTTATAAATCACAAATACAGAAAAAGGATCAATAAAACCCGTCTCCCCTCACAATATCCTCTCTACTATCTGGAAAACTGAATGCTACATAGAAAATTCATCCTAACAGAATACCTTGTTCATACACACAGAACACAAATGGCAAACAAATAGCTGACAAAAAATGATAAACATAAATTAAACCAAAATCCCAAGAAGCCACACGTTCCATGTAGCACAACACCAGAGAAATAGATCCATTTCCTCCTGTACTATGCAAAATATAAAGATCACACATGTCAGGAATGGTATTAGGCCAAGGAGTGCAATTAGGGCAACTAATGATACTTCCAGGTACTCCTGCGAACATATCAAAAGTGACTTTGTGGCTCTGGGAGAGAAGGTGAAGCAGTCAGATGCACAGGTGGTATTCTCATCCATCCTCCCTGTCAAGGATAAGGGCCAGGTCAGAGAAGCACACATCCTGGAGTTTTTATTTATTTATTTATTTATTTAGTCATTTATTTAGCCAGTCCTTCCAAAGGAGCCCAGAACAAGTTACAAGAGTACATTCATAGTATGGGTAGGACAAACTTTAGTGAGAAATGCAGACTTTACGGCATTTACAGTATAGACAAAGGGGTTTAGATTACAGCATTTACAGTGAAGACCATGAAGAGGGCTTTAAACAGGAAGTGATGGGACAGGGTGATCAAAGTCCCCGAGTGAGTATAAACCCTCAAGTAAATCACTGAATACCTCTACATGGATGGGAAAAGAGTAAATGTCCAGAAAGCAGTATATATTAATGCTTGAAGTATGGGAAACAAGATTCTGGATCTAAAAGCTGTGATGGAAGAAGATGAGTTGAATATAGTAGTGATCCCAGAGACATGGTTCACATAGAACCATGACTGGTATGTAGTTATACCAGGCTATAATCTGTTCAGGAAAGACAGGGTAGGAAGAAAAGGAGGGGGGAGTAGCATTATATGTTAAAGATATTAAAACCACACAATTGCAGGATCTGCAGGACAAGGAAGAGGCACTGTGGATCAATTTGGAAAGAGGGAATGGTAAATATATTTACATTGGTGTGATATACAGACCTCCTTCAAAGACAGAAGAAGTGGACAGAGATTTAATAGTGGACATTCAGAATATATCTTAAAAAAGGGAAAGTTTTACTAATAGGTGATTTTAACATGCCGGATGTTGATTGGGATATCCCTATTGCAGGATCTTGTACAAGTAGGGAGATTCTGGATTCGCTACAAGAACTGTTCCAGCAGTTAGTAATGGTACCCATGCAGGATGGGGTCATACTGGACTTAGTACTTACAAAGGGAGAAAGTATTTCTGATTTTACAGTGGGTGATGTTTTGGCATCCATTGATCACTGCATGGTATGGTTTAATATTAAGACGAGTATAGAGAGGGCTCATTCAAAAGTAAAAGTTCTAGACTTTTTATTAAAAATGAACTTTGTTCGGAGGGGGATTATGTCAGGGAATTGTCTGGATGGGAACATCTGGAAGGAGTAGAAATGCAGGAGACAAAACTGAAAGGAGTTACTGTAAGGGTGACATCTTTTTTTGTGAGGCAAGTAAGTAAACATAAGAGGAAAAGAAGACCACTTTGGTTCAGTAGTAGCTGAGACGTAAGGAATAAGAGGTCAGCTTACATAACATAAAATCAGATTTCCAGACCACATAACCTTCGAAGTTCAGTGCGGTTTACAAAAGCTTAATTGATGATAAAGGAAAAACGTAGGAATCAATCGGCCAAATATTTTATAAAAAGATAAGTTTTCAATTGTTTTCTGAAATGGGTGTGAGAATGGGATGTAAATATTGGATGTCGAAAATCCTTATAAAAAGCTGCCTGAAAAGAAAGAGTATGGTCATGATATTTCTTACTTTTACAACTCTTGATAGAGGGAAATACGAAAATAGCACGAGATCTTCTTTTGTTTCTTTGGAAAGCTAATGAGAATCTATCAGCCAGATAGAGTGGAATGTGACCAAAGGCTTATAGCAAATACAGCCTAATTTAAAAATTATGCAGGCTTCCACTGGAAGCCAGTGTAGCTCATGATAAAAGGGGGACACCTTATTGAACTTCTCCAGGCCATAAATAAGTCTCACTGCAGTATTTTGAATAAGTCTCAATCTAGCAATGTTGCAATAATCTAAATGGCTCAGTAGTAGTGACTGGACCAAGACTTTAAATGCCGAGCATTCAAAATACGATCGAATAGTACGAAACTTCCATAATAATTGTTTACTCAGGTACTTTAGCTAGATTGTGAGGCTTTGGGACAGAGAGGGAAGTTCTAAGCACCTGTATTTTATTGTAAACTGCTTAGATCTGTAATATATTTAAGCAGTATATCAAATGTTAATAAAACATAATGTGCAATATCCCTTTTGAACCGCATCATCTATCTGATTTTTCATAGACAGATGATCAGGAGCGGGACCGCAGAAGACAAATGCAAATAGGGATGGTGGAATACTTTGTTTCCCTCTTCCCTCTTCTTGTTGCTCTGCATGTTATAATGCCATGAAATTTGTTCCATTAAGCAAAAATAATAGCACATTTTAAGAAAAAAAAAAACAGAGCTTTATATAATCAATGACTCTGAGCAACCCTAGAATGGGTATAAAATTTTTTTTTTAAATTATTTTCTGATCAATCCATCAAATTCATGAGAGAAACTTCAATTTGCACACTTTATCCAACTTTAGGTTTTACTGGATAACCATAATGAAGTGTTTCTCTCCCACAGCCTCATTAAAGTTTAAAATGTCCTTTCATAGTGAGAATTACATGATCCCTGAAAGTAATGGTCCTAAAATGGCCAACAATGCAGGTCCGAAGAAATAGAGCAGATTTACAAGATCCAGTATGGTAAAAACAAAGAAACAGATATGAAGAAAATCCTATATTTTAAAAGGATTGTATTCATTACAATAGGTAAAAGCCAGATGCCTGACACAGGCCATGTTTCACCCTTTGCAAAAAAATGATTAATTCAAATAGCTCTAAATAAATGTGCATTTGATTATTATAAGTGACACGCCTCCAAGCAAGGTAGAGGATGCCAAACTTGGCTCCAGTGCCTTTTAATGGTTGTCATAGCTGTAAGAATTCCTGTCTATGTGAGTCAGTGCTTTTTGTGAGATCTATTGAATGAGAATTATGCATGCATCTTGATGCAGGAAAAAAAGCTGCTCCTTTGCAATATTAAGAATCTGATAAGCTTGTTGTAATCTTAGCAATTGTGCTATAGTTAGTCTTGGATGTTTCGCTTCCCGGGTATGCCTTTAAGGGAATGGATGGGCCTGTTCAAATTTTAAAGAAGCCTCTATCTTAAGATGTAAAAGTTTTGGTAGCTCTTCTATATAAAAAAGAAAGGTCCATATTTTTGGAGCCTTCTAACAAGCCTAGCATGCTTATGTTATGTCTGTTTCTATTTGAAAGATCCTTAGTCTCTTTTCAGTTGTTTCTGTTTATTCAGTCTTCGCAATTCAGTGGAGATATCACATGTCTTTTGTTCAAGATTGTGCAGTACCGAGCATTGTTAAATTGCGAATTAAGAGATTCAAGATCAGATCAAACTGTTTTGTTGCATCTATTTGTTCCATCATGATATCTTTTAAAGAGTGCATTTCCCACACTAATAATTCAAGCAATGATTAAGCAGATTTTGCTGCCATTTTGTCAAATAATTCAGGCTTAGGCCTTTTCACACTGAAAGAAATTTCAAAAGATGAATCTGATTTACTATTTTTGGAAGACACTATTAGCATTGTCTCGGTCTAATACAGTAGCGTACTGTAACAGATCAGAAAAGATGAAGTAACAGATATCGGGTAATGTTTTAGCTGCAGGGAGAGAGCACTTCATGTATCCTCTTGGATTGCTTGTCAGACTCTGCCCCCAACTTCTAGTATTTTGAATGGGACACCTCATGGGTGGTTCATACTAGAGGCTGTACAACTAGCAATTTGTTAAGGTCAAAACGTCCAAATAATTAATAAATATATGAAAAAAATACGTGTTTGTAAAATACAGTTATTAGCAGGGAAACATCCAGGCCATGTATACCAAAAACAAAGCTGATATCACATAAACCAAAAATTGAAACGGAGAAAAAATAAACCTCAATTGAGGGAGGTTGGGACTACACAAGTACCCAACCCTCCACACATCACCACGGGTTTATAAAAAAACTCCGCAAACATATATATGAGTCACTGCTTCACTCGTTTTCATACATACAAAATCATATTTTGGTCACTTTTTTTCAAAGTCTTTTTTATGTATAAGCGTCAGTATATAGCAATACAGGCCCGAATCCCAAACTTAACTCAATTAGTTAGCAAGGGCTTCAGCTTAATCAAATTAGTGTAAGAGCTCTTGGAGATATGAAGCACACAGTCAAAAACAATACGGAAAAAATACACTCATTTGAAAAAAGGAGATTTTCACCAAAGGCTTCCAACTCATAATCCCTGACAGAAAAGACTTTCTGTTTCGCCCGGCAAGGGCTACTTCAGGGGAAAAAGCCATCTTCTACTGTCTCCATGCTTCTTACAACTTGTTGGTAGTGAAGCCGACTCCTCTCAGGAAGGTACTAGGACTGTGAGACGCGCCCGGCTCGAACAAAAAGCGAACCGGGCGTCATGACGTCATCCACTACGTGATGCGTGATAAGCTAAACACAAGCACTACTATTTTTTATAAACCCGTGATGATGTGTGGAGGGTTGGGTACTTGTGTAGTCCCAACCTCCCTCAATTGAGGTTTATTTTTTCTCCGTTTCAATTTTTGGTTTATGTGATGTCAGCTTTGTTTTTGGTATACATGGCCTGGATGTTTCCCTGCTAATAACTGTATTTTACAAACACGTATTTTTTTCATACTAGAGGCTACCATGTAGTATATTGTGTGTACCTGTATGTAGGGTATATGTGTGGTATTGTGTTCTGCATTTATCCTGAAATTGCTGACCTACAGCTTAAAAGACTAAAAGAACCTGGGGCTTTTATAGCTTGTACTATAACTGGGTGACAAGAAAAGGGGATTATTGCCAGAAAGACAAGATGGGTTCCTGCTGAGAGAAATGCTTAGCTTGAGCCTAACTTTCTGGAGATTTTAAATCTCGAGATATTGCTACAATGACCGGTGGAACTCAGGACAGTGTCCTTAAGGTAGAGTGGTAGACCCAACTGAAAAGCAGACTGTCACAAGAGCCCAACTTCTCCTTCCTATGGCTTTTTGTGGATTTTTCTTTGTATGCCCTTCAAACAGAATTATACCTTCTGATCTGGCTCCTTGGCTCAAGTGAGCTTGGGGTGTGGCAGCCTATTAAAAATGGACAGGTATTTGGTGGTATGGGCGAACATGAAATTAAAAAAAAAAAAAAAGCCACTAAACTTTCTTACCATTGTTCAAAGGATTTTACTAGTCAGGAAGAATATAATATAAGATAAGGATTTAATCCAAGAGCAGGTGAGAAAATTTTATGAGTGGCTATATAAACTAAAATTGGATAACAAGAATACAGAACCAGATAGACAAATATGGGGATAAAATATTGATTGAGAACACATGTGCTTTGTGCTGTGGTCACTGAAGAGAAACAGGAAAAGAACAGGGATTTATCTTGGGGCATTAGAATTGACAAGCTCTGTTGATTTGTAGTGGAGGTAAAATCCAAACCAGCTGTCCACAGCCTAGTTTCATATAGGCCTATTGTCCAATTTGTGTCCAGTCTGGTCTAGGGGGTATACCCAAGAGACCTGCTGGCAACCATAAATTGGCCTCTGACCTCGTTGCTATAGAGATCCACATTTCAAGGGGCCCTGTAAAGTTAGACACACTAATTGAATACGTATTGGCATATATGTGTAAATGCATATATGATTATATGTACCAAATTTTAGTAAGCTATTAAAATACAAGTTAGTACTTAGATATGTAGGAACTTTCATTTAAATGCCTTAGATTAGAATATAGCTACCTCAAAATGTATTAGATGACATATAGGAAAAATTAGATTTCTTTAAAGATGGTTAGCCACTCCCCTTTTCACTTTGAAACAAAGGATTTTTCAGTGCACGCTGTCAGATCAATCAGTAGCATGGAAGAGGAGCAATTTGACTTTTAAGGAACACAGAAGAGAAAAATGATTTAAGACTCTGTGCATGAATATTTTTCTTTAAGTATATTGTAATGGTGGATTTAAGTTAGTATTATAATGTAACTTTTAGAAGTTCTTTTATGAGGGGGAACAAGTCATGCCCCCATATGAATGTACAGAAGTGAGCCTTATTGGTATCGGATATGTTTGGCCAATTGTATGCAGGTAGAAGAATGTCGTCATTTTAGATGTATAAGTAAGAGCGGCAGGACATTCAGGTAGAAGAATGTCATCATTTTAGATATATAAGTATGAGCGGCAGGACGACGTATGAGACTTCTGACTGTAATGTGTCTCCATTGTACAAATGCCTTTTGAAATAATATTATTCTGTTACTTTTAATAAATAATATTTGATTGGAAATATTTGTACAATTATCATTATTCCAGAGCATCTTTGTAACATAGTAGGCAGATGCTTATTACCTGATAATATGACACACGACCTACTACTGCTGGAAAAATGGTCAAAAACTTGGCAGCTAAGCTTCAATGCTAAAAAATGCAAGATAATGCACTTGGGCAGGAGAAACCCCTGTAGAACTTATGTACTAAATGGTGAGACCTTGGTTAGAACTACGGCGGAACGCGATCTAGGAGTGATCATTAGCGAGGATATGAAGGTTGCCAATCAAGTGGAGAAGGCTTCCTCCAGGGCAAGACAAATGATGGGGTGTATCCGTAGAGGTTTCGTCAGCAGGAGACCTGAGGTTATGATGCCGTTGTACAGAGCCATGGTAAGGCCTCATTTAGAGTACTGTGTGCAGTTTTGGAGCCCACACTACCGAAAGGACGTGCTGAGGATCGAGTCGGTTCAGCGAACGGCCACCAGGATGGTCATGGGGCTCAAGGATCTCACGTATGAAGAAAGACTAAAGAAGTTGCGGCTGTACTCACTTGAGGAAAGAAGAGAACGGGGAGATATGATTGAAACGTATAAGTACATCACGGGACGCATCGAGTCAGAAGATGATATCTTCTGGCTCATGGGACCCTCAACCACCAGAGGGCATCCGCTGAAAATCAGGGGAGGGAAGTTTCATGGCGATCCCAGGAAGTACTTCTTCACCGAGAGAGTGGTGGACCATTGGAACAGACTCCCACCCCAGGTGATAAAGGCCAGTAGCGTAACAGATTTTAAGAAAAAATGGGATACTCACGTGGGATCTTTAAGGGAGTAAACTCAGGGGGGGGATACTTGGAATGGGCAGACTTGGTGGGCAATAGCCCTTTTCTGCCGCTTTTTCTATGTTTCTATGTTTCTATGTTTCTAAGAGCATAGTTAGGAAATAACTCTGTTCATTTCCCAGTAGCAGATCTTGTATCTCTCACCTCGTCTTATACTGAAGATAAACCTTAGCTGAGGAATTCCACTTATGTGACATAATGAATCTGTCTTCAGAAAAAACAAACGTAGTCACCAATCACACATTCACTCTTGAGAGATTTTATCCCTCTTATATGTTAAATATATATATATCTAGTACCGTATTTTCGCGGATATAACGCGCGCGTTATACGCGTTTTTACGTACCGTGCATACCCTTTGCGCGTTATATGCCTGAGCGCGGTATACAAAATTTTTTTTACATATTTCACACCCCGCCCGACGCCCGATTCATCATCCGGAAGGACGCTCGCACCCCCACCGCTCGCACCCCCACCCCGAAGGACCGCCGACTCCCCGACAATATCGGGCCAGGAGGGAGCCCAAACCCTCCTGGCCACGGCGACCCCCTACCCCCACCTCGCACTACATTACGGGCAGGAGGGATCCTAGGCCCTCCTGCCCTCGACGCAAACCCCCCTCCCCCCAACGACCGCCCCCCCCAAGAACCTCCGACCGCCCCCCCCAGCCGACCCGCGATCCCCCTGGCGACCCCCACGACCCCCCCACCCCCCTTCCCCGTACCTTTGGTAGTTGGCCGGACAGACGGGAGCCAAACCCGCCTGTCCGGCAGGCAGCCAACGAAGGAATGAGGCCGGATTGGCCCATCCATCCTAAAGCTCCGCCTACTGGTGGGGCCTAAGGCGCGTGGGCCAATCAGAATAGGCCCTGGAGCCTTAGGTCCCACCTGGGGGCGCGGCCTGAGGCACATGGGCCCAACCCGACCATGTGCCTCAGGCCATGCCCCCAGGTGGGACCTAAGGCTCCAGGGCCTATTCTGATTGGCCCACGCGCCTTAGGCCCCACCAGTAGGCGGAGCTTTAGGATGGATGGGCCAATCCGGCCTCATTCCTTCGTTGGCTGCCTGCCGGACAGGTGGGTTTGGCTCCCGTCTGTCCGGCCAACTACCAAAGGTACGGGGAAGGGGGGTGGGGGGGTCTTGGGGGTCGCCAGGGGGATCGCGGGTCGGCTGGGGGGGCGGTCGGAGGTTCTTGGGGGGGGCGATCGTTGGGGGGGGAGGGGGGTTTGCGTCGAGGGCAGGAGGGCCTGGGATCCCTCCTGCCCGTAATGTAGTGTCGGGACAGCGCACGGAGAGGCGGGGCAGTGCACGGAAAGTCAGGGCAGGTGAACGGAGAGTCGGGACAGCGCACGGAGAGGCGGGGCAGTGCACCGAAAGGGCGGGTGAACGGTGAGTCGGGGCAACCAGAGGAGAGTCGGGGAGGGCGAAAGGAGAGTCGGGGTGGCCAGAGGAGAGTCGGGCAGCATGCGCGGTATACCCATGAGCGCTGTATACAAAAGTTTCCGTACATACAAGTGTGGTTTCTGCGCGCTATACCCGTGTGCGCGTTTTACACGGGTGCGCGTTATATCCGCGAAAATACGGTAATAGAGCTGCCACAAAATGAGCACAAAAGGTGTCAGTTTTTTTCTTTTTTTAAAAACCCTCTAATTCTGTGCTATGTGCAGTTATTTGACCCACTTGAACGATTGGTGAACTGCTGTTTTAGATAAGCAACTTAGCTTTATGAAAGTATATCTAGAACTGAACACAAAATTGAGGGAGAAGATGACAGTGGCTGGTTAATGTTATTACGTTAAGTATTTATATTTAATCATGTTTAAACTTATATAATATCGTAATTTTTGTTCCATAAGACGCATTTTTTCCCACCCAACGGTGCATCTTATGGAGCGTTTTAAAACTTACCGCCACAGCATCTTTAAAAATACCCACCTTTGCCATTCCTTTAAAAACACCCACCCGCCGTCGTACCTGGTGGTCCAGTGTGTATTCCTCCCTCGCTAGCAGCACATAGTTCAGGAGTGCGGAAGTCAGGAGGAAGCTTTCGCGTTCCCACATAGGCCTGCGCCGCTTTATGAATGACTGGCATCAGTTCTCATGGGACTCGCGAGAACTGACGGCAGCCATTTAGAAAATCAGAATGGGGCCAGGCAGGAGCGCGGAAGCTTGCTCCTGACATCCGCACTCCTGAACTGTGTGCCACTAGGAAGGGAGGGATACACATTGGACCACCAGGTATGGGGGGGATGACCTAAAAGTACTGGAGGGGGTGGGGGATGACTTAAAAGTACTGGATGTTCTGCTGAATGCTTTGCCGGAAAAAACCCTTGCACCCCTCACATGCATGAACCCCGTAGTGGAATCCTGATACCACATCACCGCACACTTTGCACAACAGCACCATCCCATTCAGCTTGCTGATATTGCTGGAGGTTTTGCTGGGAGATATCCTGCTCCCACTGTCCAGTGCTACCTGTAGGCTGCTGGGAGACCCTCCAAAGATGTAGGAAGATGAGGGGGGAGACATCCTCCCCATAGCCCGAGGAACAGGAATCCTGAGCCACAGAGCCTGTGGGGGAAGAGGGAAAGTAAGAGGGGAAAGACTGTCATGTGGACTGAAAACTGCCAATGGAATTGTCACTGTACATGGAAACAGGACTGATTCTGCTGGGAGAAGAACCTGTAGAGCTGATTTAAGTGAACATTCCACCTGTATTGGCGTTGGAATCCAAAGACGTCATTTTGGTCACCAGCTCTCAGGTGTCATTTAACAGTACTGGGGTGGGGGTGGGGGGTGATCTAAAAGAACTTGCGGGGGGGGGGGGGGTGATCTAAAAGTACACTGGCAAATATACAAAAGAGGTAGAGTGTGTGCTTTTGGCCAGAAATGGTGATCACAGGCCCTAATCTCTTCTTCGGCAAAAAATTAAATTTAATCATGGATGAACTAGGCACAGAGGATCCTTGGTCATAAAAAATAGTGTATGATGATTTAGTATAGGCCACTTTTCTGTAAAATATCCAAAATGGATAACAGCAGAGTAAAAATAGTAAAAACAGGTCCTGCACTAGCTAGGGAACTGTGCAGACAGATGGATTTAGCCCTGTCCCTGACTGTCCTGTGTCCTGTCCCGGCCTACCAGTAGATCACCAGAGGGGGAACAGGGTGCAGAGCCTGACAGGGAGAAATTGTTTAGAAAGTTTTGCTTTGTTTTTTCTCTTGTTTTCCTCCTCCAAATCTAGGGTGCATCTTATGGAGCTGAAAAATACGGTAGTTTTATTTTAGTCTTATGTTTTTATTGTGTTTTATTTTGGATTGTTATGCATTGCATTGGGTTTATCTAAATGGAAAAACAAAATGAAATATGGCAGGTGTAAGTTCTGGGAAAATTCTCTACTTAGTGAAGTAATTTATGGCACAGTAGGAAGGAGATTATTTGGGGGTATTGTGAGTTATAGAAACTTTTTAAAAGATTTTCTGGGGAGGGTTACTGGTTAAGGGTGCACCATAATTGTTTTATTTTGCATTGTAAATGTTATAATTAATATTTATGTATTTATGTTTTCTTCTAGTTTCTAGATGCTTTGCAATAAGTCATCCTGTATTTTGTTTCTTTCCCAGAATTCATTGGATAGGTTGTTTCATCCATCAACAAGCAAGTCTATGTTATCCTGGCAGCATACTCGAATTATCCAAGCCTTGATGTGCCAAGGAGAGCACAGGCAAGCCCTACGATATATCCAGATGATGACGCCACCCATGAATAGTAGCAGTGAAGTTACACTTCACCTCACTGTGTTTCTCTTTAATAGGTATTTTAAACAAATAATTAGAAAATTTATTGTTGTGAAACTGTATTGGTGGATCAAGTTTTATTTACTACTACTACTACTATTATTTCTATAGCACTACCAGACGCACGCAGTGCTGTACAGAGTCATGAAGAGTAAGAAAACAGTCCCTGCTCGAAAGAGCTTACAATCTAAAAAGGCAAGACAGACAAGCAGGATGTCAATGGATACAGTTAAGGGAAATGGTTTAATCAGCTGGCTGGGTTGGAGGGCAGAGGAGTAGGGTTAAGGATTGAAAGCTAAATGTCAATCTTTTTTTAATCTGATGAAAAACCATCAGATATGTACTTGGTGTGACTTTCCCATTACCACTTTTTCTTACCTCAATGCTTGGGGTCCATTCCCCTGGGAGTAATCTTGTGATCAAAATGCCAACTTTCCACAAGCAATGAGCACTTTTGAAGAGACCTCAAGTTCAGGGTATAGTGGACAGGTGAAATAGAATAAATGGATGCCATTAGTCTGTAGAAAAGGCTTAATACCTAAATCCTGTATAAGTGGCCAGGGGGCTAACAAAGATGTTAAATAATAGTGGGGACATAATTAAATCTTGTAATCCAGGGAGTGAAAATAGAAGGTGACAGAACAGAGGATGACTTGCTTTTAAGAAAGTACTCTGACCTCCCAAACTGATATCATTTAATCAGGGTAAAAGAAGGGAATAATCAATCAGATGAAAAGCTGAAGACAGATCCAAATAAATAAGAACAATCTGGCCATCATCTAGAGAAGTACTGTATATGCCACCAAGAGTAGTTATGGCTTCTATACTATGGTTCTAAAATCTGCCTATTGAGGATGGAGACTCAATTTGTATTCTACATTTGATAAGAGTTGAGAAAATACAGCTTTCTCCATTAACTTAGGTTAAAACCCAAATAAAACATAGATTTGAAATAGGTTAATAGTTGGAGGGAATGAGGAGCTTGAGTGATGCCTTTTTGTAAAGAAAGCATTCAATATAACTACTTTTCTTAAAACAGATTTTATATTTCTTATTTGCATCCTTTTCAATCTGTTCCACGGTCCTCTCCATGACCATATCCAACATTTCTCCCTCTCATCCTTCTCTTCCCCATGCATCTCTACCTCACTCTTCTCTCTCTATGCCCAACAGTTTTCCTCTTTCTTCCTTTCCCCATGTGCACCATCTCTCTCATTCACACACTCATGCCCAACAATTCTCCCTTTCTATTCCCTCCCTCCCTTCTGTGTCTCAAGTTCATGCCCATCCCTTCCTCCATCCACATGTATCTTTCCCCTCTTCCTTTTCCCTTTCAGCCATGTGCATCTCCTCTTTCTATTTCTTTCCATTCAATTTGCACCTTCTTCCTCTCTTTTCCTCTTCATCTATGTGCATATCTTCCATTTCTCTTCAGTTCCCCTTCCCTTTCCTCCATCCATGCACATTTCCTCCTTTTTCTTTCCTTCTTCTCCATCCCATAAGAAGCATATCCCTTCTCCATCCATGTCCAGCATTTCTCCACACCCACACATCTAACCAGCCTTACCAATTCTCTCCATTTCCCCATATCCCTCAATCCAACATTGCTCCCTCTCTTCCCCCCCAGCAAATCAAGCATTTCTTCTCCTCTAGCCTTTTGCTGCCCTACCACTGCCTGACGTGTAATCTGAATTCCACACAGGGCCCGGCAACGGTGCTAGCTTCAACAAAGAACTTTCACGTCTACACGCTTGGTAAGGCCCTGTTGGCTCCACCCACTTTGACATGTTTGCATCAGATGGGGTGGTACCAACAGGGCCTCACGAGCGGATAGACTCGAAGGCTCTTTGTTGGTTAAGCTAGCACCAGTGCCCATGGTTGTGTAGACTCCGGACTCCCTAACAGGCAGCGGGAAGGTGGCAGAAGAAGTAGGGCTTGTCATCACTGGAGTTGGCTTGGTGTTGCCCGGACTGTGGGGCCACCCTGGCTGACCCAGAAGGTGAAGGGAAGAGCCCTCGCTGCCACCCTCCTGCTACTTGTCAGAGAGTTTGGAGTCTATGCAAGGCCCGGCACTTGCTTAACTGACGCAGAGCCTTCAAGTCTATTGCTCGTGAGGCCCTGTTGTTGTTGCCCCGCTGATGCAAATGAGTGAAAGTGGATGGAGCTGACAGGATCTTCCCCGGTGTATGGACAGCTGCTGGAGGAAGGAGGTGTGGGAGACCCGTGCCGTGTACCCCCTCCCCCCACAAGCGGCTCGTGTACCCCTAGGGGTACGTGTACCACATGTTGAGAAGCACTGACCTAGATGATAAAAGTAGGTAAATGAACCAGAAAATAAACAGGTTAATATGTTTAGTAATGCTGTGTTAATAATTTTTAATGCTTGGTTATTCTTTTATTTTATTTTTTTAAAAGGCAAATCGTGATGTGTAGAGGGCAAACAGTGTTCTTAACAATAACCAAGATGAAGTCTATTAGACTATAAATATTAAAACAAACAATATTTTATCTTTAAAAAGCATTAACACACATTCTGGTTAGTTGAGATACAGGTGTTGGTGCATATGATATTATGAGGAGATCATTGTAAAGAGGAACAACTCTAGAATGAGAAATTTAGGATACATGTTTATCCTTTTCTTTTTTTTTTTTTTTTAATTTTTATTTATAAAATTTTCATTCTTACAATAAATGAATAGCATAATATTTAATTTATAATAATTATTGTTGTATGTATAATATCATATCATATATATTGAATCCCTTTCCCCTGTTATTTGTTTTTTCATTTTTTCTCATATTAATTTCTATATTTCCCTCCCTAACCCTATATTATTATTATCAATGTGTTAAGATATCTGATCTTTAGAATATTTTGTCAATGGATCCCATATTTTCTTAAAATTTTTTATATTTCCTTGTTGTAATGCCAATATTTTCTCCATTTTGTAAATGTGACACACCGAGTTCCACCAGAATGTATAATTTAGCTTGGTATAATCCTTCCAATTTTGTGTGATTTGCTGCATGGCAACTCCTGTCAATATTAAAAGCAATTTGTTATTGTTTGCTGATATTGGACTTTGTGTTCTCATTGCAGTACCAAATAATATGGTATCATATGAGAGACCAATATGATTTTCTAGTAATATGTTAATTTGGGGCCAAATTAAATTCCAAAAGGCTTTTATGCAAGGACAAAAAAAAATTAAATGATCTAATGTCCCTACTTCTATTTTACAATGCCAGCATCTATTAGATCTAGTATTATCTATTTTTTGCAAGCGCGTCGGGGTCCATAACATTCTATGTAATAAAAATATCCATGTTTGACTCATAGATGCTGACTTTGTTAATCTTAATCTCCAGGACCAGAATTTTGGCCATTGAGATGCAGAAATTGTCTGTCCAATCTCAATGCTCCAAATATCCCTAAGTCCAGTTTTCTTTTTTTTATTTAGAAATCCATATATTAATTTATACCATTTTGCGGCTTGGTGTCCCAAGAAATCCGCCTGGAAACATAAAACTTGCAAACTATATTGGGTATTAAGATCTTTCCATTCAGGGAACCCTACCTGAATGGCTTGCTTCAATTGCATCCATTTAAAATATTGTGTTTTATTTAGTCCAAATTTATTTTGCAATTGTGAAAAACTAAGCAAGGAACCTTCTGATATGACATCATTCAATGTTCTTATTCCTGCATTTATCCATTGTTTCCAGACGATTTTAAATCCGCCAATTCTGATCCTGGAGTTTACCCATATTGATTGATTTAGAGATTTAGCTATTGGTTCTGGTGATAGGTTACTTATGTATCTCAATGTTTTCCAAGTATCTAAAAAGATTCTGTTATCTTTATATCTCCTAGGCATTGTTATGGTAATTAGATGTTCTGGATATAAAGGGAACAGGAGTTGCCATTCTAAATACAGCCAATCTGGTACATTTTCCATGAGATCTGGGAGGATCCAATACATACCCTGTCTTAAAATATAGGCTTGATGATACCTATAAAAATTTGGAAAATTTACCCCCCCTTCCACAATTGGTCTTTGTAATGATACTAAAGCGATTCTTGGTCTTTTCCCAAACCAAACAAATTTTGTAAGAATATTGTTAAGTTTTTTATAAAATGACCCCTGAAAAAATATTGGTATCATATTCATTTGATAACAAACTACAGGCAATACCATCATTTTAATTGTTTGAATTCTTCCCCACCAAGAAAGATGTAATGGATTCCATTGCTCACACATTTCTGTTATTTTTTTCAATAAAAGTTTTTCATTCTCTTTGACTGTGTCTTCAATTGTATTTTTGATCATAATTCCTAAGTATTTTATTCCATCTTCTTTCCAAATAAATGAATATGGGTCAAATAGTCCTTTCGTACAATGAACATTAATTGGGAGGACTTCAGATTTGCTCCAATTAATTTTATATCCAGAAAAAGTACCGAATTTCTCTAATAAATTAAGTATACATGGAATAGTAGTATCCGGTTCTCTTAAATATAATAAAATATCATCTGCATATGCAGAAAGTTTAAATTCCCAGTTGGAAAACGTGATTCCCTTTATCTCCTTAGTCTTATTTATTGCGATTAATAAAGGTTCTAGGACAATATCAAAAAGTAATGGAGACAAAGGGCATCCTTGTCTAACTCCCCTATGCAAATTAAATCTAGTTGATAAATTATTATTAATATATAATCTTGCACCAGGAGAGCTATACAATGTCTGGATCATTTTAATAAAACCGGAGCCTATACCAAACCATTGTAAAGCTTGATACATAAAATTCCATTCCACTCTATCAAAAGCTTTTTCTGCATCTAAAGATACTAGAAAAGCTGGATCATTTATATTTTTTGCTAAATTTAATGAGTGGAATGCTAGTCTAGTATTATTTGATGAATGTCTTTTAGCAATAAATCCTGTTTGATGTACATCTATAATGAAAGGAAGAGCTTTTGCCAATCTAAGTGCTAATACTTTAGCCATTAACTTATTATCCACATTTAATAACGAAATAGGCCTGTAATTTGAAACCAGAGTAGGATCTTTGTTTGGTTTTGGTAAGACTATAATTATCGATTCTGCCATAGTACCTGAAATATTTTCATTCTTTATTTGATATTGATATAAATTTAACAGATGTGGTAAAATGATATTTTGAAATGATTTATAAAATTCAACAGTATACCCATCTCCACCTGGAGCGGATCCAACTCTAAGAAACTTCAATGCTGTTTCTATTTCTTTTAAAGATATAGGATCTTCTAAACTTCCTTTTATATGATCTGGAATATTAGGTCCAAGAAAGGAATTTAAGAATGTTAATCCTTCTTGTTCTTTATTTTTATAAGAATTAGAAGTATATAATTCTTTATAAAAATCAAGAAATTGTGTTATAATATCTTTTGTGCTGGTATGTGTGTTACCTTGTATATCTTTTATTGCAATAATCTTGGATTTTCTTTTCTTTGCTTTAAGAAAATTTGCTAATAATTTTCCTGCTTTATTTGAATTGCCATAATATTGTACTTGTTTATTGAAAATGTCTTTTCTCACATATTGAGAAGAAATCTCATTATATTTAACTTTTACTTTTAACAACTCTTGTAATGTATTGTTTTCCCATTTTTTAATTAATTTATTTTCTAATAATTTAATTTGTTTTTCCATATCTTCATATTGTTTTTTAAGTTGTTTTTTAATAAAAGCTGAATAAGAAATAATATTTCCTCTCATTGTTGCTTTAAAAGCATCCCATAAAATTTCTATATTAATGTCATCTGAAGAATTAAGTTGAAAGAATTCTTGCATTTTTACTTTAAGATCTTCTAAGAATTTTGAATCTGCTAATAAATCATTATTAAATCTCCATATTGAATTAAATTGATCAATATTATAATTCTTAAGGTTAATCCACACACCAGCATGATCTGAAATTATAATTGGATCTATAACTGCTTTTGATACACGCTGCGCTATGTTATTAGTTACAAATATATAATCAATTCTTGAAAAAGATTTATGAACCTGAGAACAAAAAGAATATTCTCGATCATTAAAATGAAGGATACGCCATATATCTATTAAATTACAAGATTGTATTAAATTATCTAGTCCTAAAGATTTTATGATTTTACTTGGTTTCTTGTCCACAATTGGATCCATTACAGCATTGAAATCTCCAGCTACTACTAAGTTAGAAGTAGCCAGTGGTAGTAATATCTGTTGAATTTGATTAAAAAACTCCATTTGGTTCGAATTAGGAGCATAAAGATTAAATAAATCCAGGGTTGTATTTCCCAGATCCATTTTAATATGTATCCATCTTCCTGAAGAGTCAGAATTTATTAATTTAAAATCAGCTTTGCATTTCTTATTTATTATTATCGCTACCCCTGCTTTCTTCCCTATTGCCGGTGAATAAAAACATTTTGATATCCATCCTTCTGTTAGCTTCCTAGATTCAGTGTCCGAAAGGTGTGTCTCTTGTAGGAAATAAATATCTGCGTTTTGCTTATGGAGAAAACCTAATAATTTTTTTCTTTTTATAGGATGATTTAAGCCATTGACATTAATTGAAAAAATTTTAATATCCATTTACTTTTGTAATTAAAATTTGACATGAAATCATATGATTATTATTTTCAGATATCCACACATTGTAATAATATATTTTCCCCATTCTCTTTCTTTCCCTCTTCCCTCCCTCCCCTCCCTTCCCCCCCAATATTAACTGTGTATGCTTGGCAACAATCATCTTAGGTCAGGTATCAAAACACTCCACAAAAGTCCATTTCCTGTTACGATTCAGATATAAGTCACAAATATATCAAATATTACTAAATAACATTAACAATCCATATAATATTTAAACATTTTGCTTTTTTTTTTTCCAATGTTAAATTTAATCTTTTCAAATATTATTTTCTGTATCATTTTCATATTTTATAACTATTAGTATATCTTATTAATTCAAATAATATGAAAAATATTGTAAATTTCTTTTTTTTTTTTTTAAATTCATATATATCACCTTTATATTTTCTAATTCTATTTCTTTATAATATTTTTAAGTAATATATAAGTTTATGAATATATTCTAGATCCTTATATTTCTTTTAAACTTATATATTATATAATGAGATGTTTCATTTCTTTGGAAAATAAACAATGTTTCACATATGTGTGCTACTTGTACTATGTGATTTTTTTTTTCCCGTTCCAGAGCTTCCTTCCTTCATTATACAGAGTCATACCTCATTCATATAACATATTTCCTAGTTTCATTTTTAAGATATATCAAAGTTAAAGATGTGTCATTCCATTATCTTTATTCATCCAAGTAAATATTATTTTTTATTCCTTTCTTCTTCTTCGTATTTTTTATATCCAGAGTATTATTCATTTCTTTTCAATAGTTTGTTAGTTCCGAATAAGTTCCGGTTCCAGCGACGATCTAATTTTAGTTTATTTTGTGATCTTTCATCCGATGTAATCCTTTATCATCAAGTCTAGTAGTTTATTTATTCATATTTATTCATAGTTCATCCGGTTTTAAGAGTTATTCTTTACATGTATTTCCTTTTGCAAGGACTTCTGGGATTTGTAGTTCCATTGAACCAGAGAAAGGATTTTTAATAGGTTTATTCTTCCTGTATTGTCTTCTGAGAAGTGGGTTATATATACATACATCTTCATTCATTCTTACATACATTCCATAGGAAGAAATCTCTGGACCATGATTCAATCACATAATAGTATTTAGGATCTGCTCATAACATCATTTGTTAGTATTAATATCAATAGTTAGTTTATTTATTAACTTTCTAAAACCAATTAAGGGCTTATATCTCGTTTTTATATTTAAGTTCTTATTTATTATCTAATAAATATTATATTCTTCCTTGTTTAAAAACTATATTACTTTTATCTAAGATCTTGTATACTTACATGTTAATTTATCATTTGAAGAATCATTCCATTCTAGAATGTATAATCTATCCATATTTCTAGTAAAAAGATCGTTGAAGGAATTTTTTGAACAGAGTCAATAACATTCTATACTGTTTTTCATCTGCTAAATACTTATTATATTCTTTTCAAGAAGTGCTCTGAACCACATTTGTCATCATTTTTAGATAAGATTAATTGTAATTGTGTTCCATAAAATGTTTTATACATCCAAAATTTTCTATTTCTGTATCAGATACATCTAGGATAAGTTTGCTATATTATATACCGTATTTTCTCACATATAACGTGCGCGTTATAGGTGGTTTTTACGTACCGCGCATACCCTTGCACATTATACGCGTGAGCGCGTTGTACAAATTTTTTTTTACATAGTTCCCCCCCCCCGACGTCAGATTCACCCCCCCTTCCCCCCGCAGGATCGCTCGCACCACCACCCCGAAGGACCGCTCGCACGCACTCCCACCCGCACCCCCACCCTGAAGGACCGCTCGCACCCCCACAGTCTCCCGACCCCCCCCCCCATCATGTAGAAGCTCCTACCGGTGTCCTGCTGCTTCTTCTTGGCGGTCCCGACACCCGACACGATCGGGGCAAGAAGGAGCGCAAGACCTCTTGCCCCAGCCAACCGCGGCACCCCCGACACGATCGGGGTAAGAGGGAGCTCAAGCCCTCTTGCCCCAGCCAACCGCGGCACCCCCGATACGATCGGGGCAAGCTCCCTTCCCCCCCCCCCCCCGACTCCCCGACACGATCGGGGCAAAAGGGAGCCCAAGCCCTCTTGCCCCGCCGACTCCACGACAATATCGGGCCAGGAAGGAGCCCAAGTCCTCCTGGACCTGGCGACCCCCCCCCCCCCCCCCCGTTAGTTGTTCGGGCCAGGAGGGAGCCCAAACCCTCCTGGCCACGGTGACCCCCTACCCCCACCCCGCACTACATTACGGGCAGGAGGGATCCCAGGCCCTCCTGCCCTTGACGCAAACCCCCCATCCCCCAATGACCGCCCCCCCCCCAAGAGCCTCCGACCGCCCCCCCAGCCGACCCGCGGCCCCCCTGGCCGACCCCCACGACACCCCCACCCCCCTTCCCCGTACCTTTGTGTAGTTGGCCGGACAGACGGGAGTCAAACTCGCCTGTCCGGCAGGCAGCCAACGACGGAATGAGGCCAGATTGGCCCATCCGTCCCAAAGCTCCGCCTACTGGTGGGGCCTAAGGCGCCTGGGCCAATCAGAATAGGCTCAGGAGCCTTAGGTCCCACCTGGGGGCGGGGCCTGAGGCACATGGGCCCAACTCGACCATGTGCCCAAGGCCCCGCCCCCAGGAGGGACCTAAGGCTCCCGGGCCTATTCTGATTGGCCCAGGCGCCTTAGGCCCCACCAGTAGGCGGAGCTTTGGGACGGATGGGCTAATCTGGCCTCATTCCGTCGTTGGCTGCCTGCCGGACAGGCGGGTTTGGCTCCTGTCTGTCCGGCCAACTACACAAAGGTACGGGGAAGGGGGTGGGGGTGTCGTGGGGGTCGGCCAGGGGGGTCGCGGGTCGGCTGGGGGGGCGGTCGGAGGTTCTTGGGGGGGGGGGCGGTCGTTGGGGGGAGGGGGTTTGCGTCGAGGGCAGGAGGGCCTGGGATCCCTCCTGCCCGTAATGTAGTGCGGGGTGGGGGTAGGGGGTCGCCTTGGCCAGGAGGGTTTGGGCTCCCACCTGGCCCGAACAATTAGCGGGGGGGGGGAGTCGCCAGGGCCAGGAGGACTTGGGCTCCCTCATGGTCCGATATTGTCGGGGAGTTGGGGAGTCGGCGGGGCAAGAGGGCTTGGGCTCCCTTTTGCCCCGATCGTGTCGGGGAGTCGGGGGAGCAAGAGGGCTTGAGCTCCCTCTTGCCCCAATCGTGTCGGGGAGTCGAGACCGCCAAGAGGAAGCAGCAGGACACTGGTAGGAGCTTCTACATGATGGGGGGTCGGGAGGCTGTGGGGGTGCGAGCGGTCCTTCAGGGTGGGGGTGCGGGTGCGGGTGGGAGTGCGTGCGAGCGGTCCTTCGGGGTGGGGGTGCGAGCGGTCCTGCGGGGGGGGGGGGGGGCATCAGGCTTTCAGGGTGGGGACAGGACTTCAAGGGGGAGAGGAGAGTCGGGGTGGCCAGAGGAGAGTCGGGGCGGGCGAAAGGAGAGTCGGGCAGCATGCGCGGTATATGGGTGTGCGCGGTATATAAAAATTTCTGTACATAAATTTGTGTTTTTCGCGTGCTATACCCGTGTGCGCGTTTTACACGGGTGCGCGTTATCTATGTGAAAATACGGTAATTAATATGGAAGAAAATATTTAACTTGAGAAAATTAAGTTTGTAATTCACAGAATGTTACTCTTATGCAGGCGTATGGTGGAGGCTTGGAGTCTACTAAGACTTCAGTCAAACAGGCTAAATGTTGAAGATTTGCTCAAGCATATGTATGAAGTTTGTCAAGAAATTGGACTAATGGAAGATTTGCTGAGGCTGCCATTCACCAGTGTTGAGCAAGTAAGCAGTTAAAAGAAGGAAACTTATATAATTGACTTTGTACAAGATATGAACAGTTTTCAAGGCTTTTATTTCCTTTCATCTTTGCAGGAGTGCTTGGAGAAATTCTTAAAGAACAGTACTGATGTACAGAATCAGGAGTTTCTATTAATTCACCATTTACAGCGTGCTAATTATATTCCAGCATTGCAGCTAAATCAGTCACTAAAGACCAATGTGATGGTAAGTAAAAAGTTTCTTATTGTGTCATGGAGGAGGATAATAGAAGTTCTTTTGTAGTTGAGTATGTTAACAGATTGGACCAGGAAGCTATTTGATAAGCACTTGAAATGTTCATTATCCCAGGACAAGCAGGCATGATATTCTCACATGTGGGTGACGTCATCTATGGAGCCCCAGCGCGGACAGCTTTTCAAGCAAACTTGATTGAAGTTTCAAGTTTGCTACACTGCACCACGCATGTGCATGCCTTCTTGCCCACTAGAGGGCGCATCCCCACCTCGTGGTCCTCAGTTCATTCTCTTCCACGGAGCCAGAAGCCCTGTGGAAATTGTGCTCTTAGTTTTGCCTTCTGTCACCGCGGCTGTGTCTCTTTTTTGACTCGGTCGCTGTGTTTCTCTTTTTTGTTCCTTTTATTTCTTTCAGTTTTCGTCGAAAAAAAAAACACACAAAAAAAACTTTTTCGTTTGGCTCCGGGGGCTCCTGGTAGCCACGGCCACGGGACCTCGCTTGTTCCCGGCCGGTTTTTGGGCCCATGTCCCGTCCTGTGACGGGCTTCAAAAAGTGCACCCGGTGCGATCGGCTTCTTTTTATTACCGATCCGCACCGGTGGTGCTTGCGTTGTCTGGGCCCTGAGCACCCCACCGACACTTGTTCCCGGTGCTCCACTTTTCAAAGGAGAGCTCTCCGCCGCCGTCAGGCTCGTATGGCGGAGCTCTTTGCAGTGGACCCCATGGCGGGGAAGGCTTCGACGTCGGCCTCGGCTTCGGCCCCGGCCTTGACCTTGGCCTCGACTCCTTCGTCCTCGCCCCGGGAGCCCTCGACGTCGAAGACGGTGTCTTCGACACCGAAGTCGGCGAAGGGTAAGTCCTCACTTCCTTCTTCACTTTCAGCCTCGAAGAAGCCATCCTCGAGTTCCTCGGCGGGGGCGGGTGGGTTGTCCTCGGCCCCGCCCCGAGAGCCGAAGTCGGGTGCCCCGCGGGAATACTCGGTACCGAGGTCGCCCTCGAGTGAGCACCCGACGGCCCCGGATCTGCCGGCTATGATGGGGGTACCCGTCTTCCAGGACTTGCTCCGGGCTTTCATTACCTCGGAGCTGTCCGGGGCCCTCACGCACCTTCAGCAGGCTTCGGCCTCGGCTGCCCCGGCGTTGGTGACCTCGGTCTCGGTGCCCTCGACTTCGAGCCCGGGGGGGGTTTTCGGCCTCGGCCCCGACCTTGCCCTCGGCGGACCAGCCTGAGCGGAGTGTGCGGCCTCGGGACAAGGTGCGGCGAGTTCGGAGGATCTCTTCCTCTTCGTCCTCGTCGAGGTCCTCCCGGGGTTCCTCGCCCTTGGGTCGGCCTCGGGCGAAGTGTCGATCGAGGAAGCCCAAACGCCAACGGGCTTCTCCTCAACGCCGCGGTTGCTCCTCGCCGACCGTGGCCGAGACCCTGCGGGTCTCCGAACTACGCCTCGATAATCCGAGGCTGTTCCGTTCGTCTGAGGTTGAGTGCTCGAGGGACTCTTCGCCAAGACGAAAGGGGCGTGCCTCGGTGCCCCATACCCCGGGGACTTCCCGAAGGGGTTCCTCGGGGCATGGGCGGTCCCCGACCCTGCCTCGATCGCTCGAGGCGGCTTCTTGGGGTTCGGGGTCTGGCACGGGAAGGGAACCTCATTACTCACGCGAGGCTTCTCCTTCCTTCTTGGCGAGGCGCTCGTCTCGATCTCCATCTCCACCTTCAAAGCCCTCCTCTTTCTCTAGATTCGTTCTAGATATGGGAAGGGCTTTGGACCTTGATCTGGGAGCAGGATCACAGTACACCAAGGAGTTTTTGGAGGAGCAGGATTTACCCTCTCTCCCCAGAGAGACGCCTCGGCTCCCTCTTAATAAGGTTCTTAGCCAGACCTTTTTGAGGAACCTTGACTCCCCTCTTACAGTCACAGCGGTGCCTTCTAAGATGGAGTCCAAGTATCGCACTGTTCCGTGCAAGGGCTTTGATAAGGCGCAGCTGTCCCACCAGTCCCTACTGGTGGAGTCGGCTTTGAAGAAGTCGCAGCCTTCCAGGGTCTCTGCGGCGGTTCCCTCCGGACGGGAGGGACGGACCTTGGACAAGTTTGGCCATCGCCTCTATTCCAACTCTTTGATGGCGACCAGGGTCCTAAATTACGCATTCACCTTCTCGTCTTATTTGAGACAGATGGTGAAGTCGTTGCCGAGGTATTATGGAGTCATGCCGGATTCCCATAAAGAGGATTTTGGGGCTTTTATGTCCAATTTGTCCCAACTGCGTCTCTACCCCTTCCATGCTGTGTATGACGCATTTGAGCTCGCCTCTCGCGTGTCCGCCTTCTCGGTGGCCATGCGCCGCCTGGCATGGCTCCGTACCCTGGATATGGACCCGAATTTGCAAGAACGTCTGGCCAATCTTCCATGTGTTGGCTCAGAGTTGTTTGACGAATCCTTGGAGGCGGCGACCAAGCGTTTGTCTGAACACGAGCGCTCTATTGCCTCGTTGGTCCGTCCCAAGCCCCGGGCTCCGCCGCAGAAGCCGTTTAGACCCCCTCCGCGGCGGTACCCGCAGAAGTCGACGCCGGCCTTCTCCAGGCCACCGCCCCGACGTCCCCAGCAGCAGGGCAGGGCGTCCCAACCAAAGCCTCTAGCGCAAGGAGCGTCTAAACCCGCTCCGTCTTTTTGACGTGATGCGCGGTTGGGGGCGGGCCCCCTCCGCACTGTCAAAAGACCCCCTTCTGATCGGGGGCCGATTGCAGGCCTTTCTTCCAGCCTGGGCCGAGATCACGTCGGACGCTTGGGTGCTCGGATCATCTCCGAGGGTTACTCGCTAAACTTCTTAGCCATGCCGCCAGAACATCCGCCGGGGGCTTCTCCCGGCTGTCGACACCTGCTTCCTATTCTCCTGGCGGAAGCCAGGTCCTTGTTGAGCCTTCGGGCGGTGGAGCCCGTGCCCCCGAACCAAAGGGGACGGGGGTTTTACTCCCATACTTTTTGGTCCCGAAGAAGACAGGGGACTTACGCCCCATTCTGGACCTCAGGAGGCTCAACAAGTTCCTGGTCCGGGAGAAGTTCCGTATGTTGTCCCTTCCAGTCCTGTACCCTCTGTTAGAATCAGGGGACTGGATGTGCTCCCTGGACCTGAAGGAAGCATATACTCATGTTCCGGTGCATCCCGCCTTCCGCCAGTACTTACGGTTCCAGGTGGGGGAGTTGCACCTCCAATATCACGTCCTTCCCTTCGGGCTGGCCTCGTCTCCTCGGGTCTTTACGAAGTGTATGGCGGTGGTCGCGGCTGCCCTAAGATCTCAGGGACTGCAGGTCTTCTATGGTACACAATTACTTCCTGAGTGATTTCTTAGAAAACTTGGCCGTGCCTCAGAGACTGAATCATCTAGCAAAATCTTTAAATATACTGCAGGTCTTCCCCTACCTGGACGATTGGCTGATCAAGGCTTCGTCCCGGGAGGGGGTTATCTCAGCGACCCGACAGACTATCAGTTTTCTCCAACGTCTGGGGTTCGAGGTAAATTTTCCCAAGTCGCAGTTGTGCCCAGCTCAATCCCTTCAGTTTATCGGGGCCGTGCTGGACACGGTTCGCCTTCGTGCGTTCCTTCCCTCGTCGAGACTGGAGGCTCTGCTTCGCCTGGCCCGCCAGATTCTGCGGCAGTGCTCCGTCTCTGCGCACAGGCTGATGATTCTACTCGGCCACATGGCTTCGACAGTTCATGTCACGCCGTTTGCCAGATTGCATCTGAGAATTCCTCAGTGGACCTTGGCCTCCCAGTGGCGTCGGGATCGAGACCCGCTCTCCCTCCCTGTAGCGGTCACTCCTTCCTTGAGTCGATCGCTCTGTTGGTGGACCAACTCTTCCAATCTTTCCGGGGGTTTGCTCTTTCTCGTCCCTCCACATCACAAGGTCCTGACCACGGACTCTTCGGAGTATGCATGGGGGGCTCACCTCAACGGTCTGCAGACTCAAGCGCCAGGGTCGGCGGAGGACCGTCAGTGTCACATCAAAGTGTTGGAGCTTCGTGCCATCTTTCTGGCAGCTCGGGCGTTCGGTCATCTGCTGCGCAATCAGGTGGTCCTGGTACGGACGGACAACCAAGTGGCAATGTATTATGTAAACAAGCAAGGGGGAACGGGCTCCTGGTCCCTGTGCCAGGAGGCCTTGCGCCTTTGGGAATGGGCGACTTCCCAGAACATCTTCCTGCGGGCGGTTTACATTCAGGGGGAGAAGAATTGTCTGGCCGACAAACTCAGTCGTCTTCTCCAGCCGCACGAGTGGTCGCTAAACTCCCGAGTTCTGCGCAAGGTCTTCGACCGCTGGGGAATGCCTCAGGTGGATCTGTTTGCCTCCCCGGAGACTCACAAACTGCCCCTCTACTGTTCACGGATTTACTCCCAGGACCGTCTCGAGGCAGATGCCTTCCTTCTCGACTGGGAAGGGAGATTCCTTTATGCGTTTCCTCCTTTTCCTCTGATCTTGAGGACGTTGGTTCACCTCAAGTCATCCAGCGCCACTATGATTCTCGTTGCGCCTCATTGGCCTCGTCAGCACTGGTTCTCCCTGCTTCTTCAACTCAGTACCGGGGAGCCTCTACTTCTGCCGGTGTTTCCCTCTCTGCTGTCTCAGAGTCGGGGTTCGGTGTTGCATCCCAATCTTCAGTCATTACATCTGACGGCTTGGTTCCTTTCCCCCTGACTTCGGCGGTCAGGGAGGTGTTGGAAGCCTCGCGCAAGGCCTCGACTCGGCTTTGTTATTCTCAGAAGTGGACCAGATTTTCATCCTGGTGTACCTCGCACCATCTGGATCCAAGTTTGGTTCCGGTGTCCTCGGTTCTGGAATATTTGTTGCATTTGTCCGAGTCTGGGCTGAAGACAACTTCCATCCGGGTACATCTTAGTGCTATTGCTGCTTTCCATCGGCATCTAGAGGGACGTTCTCTCTCTCTTCATCCTCTGGTGGTTCGTTTCATGAGGGGTTTAGTTAATATTAATCCTCCTCTTAAACCTCCTCCTGTAGTTTGGGATCTTAATGTGGTCTTGGCTCAACTGATGAAACCTCCTTTTGAGCCTATTGATAAGTCTCTTCTTAAGTTTCTCACTTGGAAGGTGGTCTTTTTACTTGCGCTCACGTCTGCTCGTCGGATTAGTGAGCTACAGGCTTTGGTTGCGGACCCGCCCTTTACTGTATTCCATCATGACAAGGTGGTTCTTCGCACCCATCCTAAATTTCTACCTAAGGTTGTGTCTGATTTCCACCTCAATCAGTCTATTGTTCTTCCGGTGTTCTTCCCGAAGCCCCACTCTCATCCTGGTGAGGCAGCGCTTCACACGCTGGACTGTAAGAGGGCGTTGGCTTTTTATCTCCAACGTACCAAGTCTCATCGGAAGGTTCCTCAATTATTTTTGTCCTTTGATCCGAATCGGCTGGGACATCCTATTTCCAAGCGCACCTTGTCCAACTGGCTAGCTGCTTGTATTTCTTTTTGCTACGCTCAGGCTGGTCTCACGCTCCATGGTCGAGTCATGGGGCATAAGGTCCGAGCGATGGCAGCTTCTGTTGCTTTCCTCCGGTCTACTCCTGTGGAGGACATATGTAAAGCTGCCACTTGGTCTTCGGTTCATACGTTCACCTCCCACTACTGTCTAGATACTTTGTCCAGAAGCAACGGCCGGTTTGGCCAGTCGGTGTTACGTAATCTGTTTTCCTAAATTGCCATCCTCCCACCTGCCCTTTTTTGGTTGGCTTGGAGGTCACCCACATGTGAGAATATCATGCCTGCTTGTCCTGGGATAAAGCACAGTTACTTACCGTAACAGGTGTTATCCAGGGACAGCAGGCATATATTCTCACAACCCGCCCTCCTCCCCGGGGATGGCTTCTTTGCTGGTTATGGAACTGAGGACCATGAGGTGGGGATGCGCCCTCTAGTGGGCAAGAAGGCATGCACATGCGTGGTGCAGTGTAGCAAACTTGAAACTTCAATCAAGTTTGCTTGAAAAGCTGTCCGCGCTGGGGCTCGGTAGATGACGTCACCCACATGTGAGAATATATGCCTGCTGTCCCTGGATAACACCTGTTACGGTAAGTAACTGTGCTTTTTTCTTCCTTGCTCTGAGTAGTACCTAAGTGTGCCTATTTTTCCACTGGCATTTTTCCTATTTTGTTTCTCTTGATATCATATCACATAAGGTTTTATTCCAGTTGTAATGCAAAGGATTCCAGATGACAGGTTTTATACCCCTGGTTGCGAATTGCTTGCAGAAGGATGCCAAGCACATCTTTTGGCTCCGCCTCCTTCCCCAGTGGACACTACTGCCACCTTCAGTTTTTCCTTCTGCAAACAAATTGAGACAGTATCTTTATTTGGGGGGTTTCCTGGCTTTGGTGCCCAGAAGTCCCCAATTTAGGGGCAGCTCTGCCTTATAGAGTACTCAGACTCCCTGGGAGTAGTCTACTGCTAGTAGGGCAACCCTCAGGTGTACCTGTGTAGCCAGCCTGCACTAACAGTTTTTGGAACCTTGGGTTCATTCCCCTTGGAGCAAGCTCACACCTGATTTACTAGGGACTTGAGTGCAGGCTGTTTGGTCCCCATGTAATTCCTTTGGGTCTAAGGAGTCAACTGTGATTTTTCCTCCCACGGTGAGGCCTAAGGCTCCGATTGGCCTGGACGCCCCTTAGGAGGGGCCTTAGGCGTTCAGGCCAGTCAGAGCCTTAGGCCCCTTCTCAGTGCATTTGGGGAGGGGCCTGAGGCTCTGATTGGCCCAGGTTGTATAAGGCCCTAACCATGGGAGGGACCTTATACAACTTGGGTCAGTCAGAGCCTCAGGCCTCTCCCTTGTACATCCCAAGATGCACCTGGGAGGGGAAAGCCCATTTTAGATGACGCAGGCAGACCAGCTGGGAGGAGGGAGTCTGCCCTCCGTGCATCTATGTGGAGGTAAGGAGGAGGGGAGATATGTTCTATGGCGGGGGGGGGGGTACACTGGCAGTAGGGAGAGTGGGCATCTCTCCTGCTGTGGGGGGGGGGATGCTTGGCTGAACGGCGGCATGCATTTCTTGGCAGAAGGTAGTGTGTCTCAAGGTTCTGTTCTTGGGCCTATTCTTTTTAACATTTTTATAAGCAATATTGCTTGAAGGGTTGTCAAAGATTTGCCTGTTTGCGAATGATACCAAAATCTGCAATAGAGTAGACACCCCGGATGGTGTGAATAATATGAAGAAAGACCTAGTGAAGCTTGAAGAATGGTCTGAAATTTGGCAGCTAAAATTTAATGCTAAGAAATGAAAGGTCATGCATTTCTGCTGCAAAATCTGAAGGAATGGTACAGTTTAGGGGGTGAAGAACTCTTATGTACACGACAGAAGAGCAGGACTTGGGTGTGATTGTATGTGATGATCTTAAAGTGGCCAAACAGGTTGAAAAGGTGACGGTGAAAACTAGAAGGATGCTAAGGTGCATAGGAAGAGGTATGGCTAGTAGGAAAAAGGAGGTATTGATGCCCCTGTATAAGACTCTGGTGAGACCTCATTTAGAATATTGTGTAGAATTGTAGAGGCCGAGCCTTCAAAAAGATATAAAAAAGATGGAGTCGGTCCAGAGGAAGGCTACTAAAATGGTGTGTGGCCTTGTAATAAGGCGTATGGAGACAGACTTAAAGATCTCAATATGTATACTTTAGAGGAGAGGGGGGAGATATGATAGATATTTAAATACCTATGTGGCATAAACGTGCATGAGTCGAGTCTCTTTAAATTGAAAGAAAGCACTGGATTGAGAGGGCTTAGGATGAAATTAAGAGGTGATAGGCTCTGGAGTAATCTTAAGCAAATACATTTTTACAGAAAGGGTGGTAGATGCGTGAAACAGTCTACCAGAAGAAGTGGTGGAGACAGAGACTGCTTGAATTTAAGAAGGCTTGGGATAGGCATGTGGGATCTTTGAGAGTGAAAGCGATGGGCAGACTAGATGGGCCATTTGACCTTAATCTGCCATCATGTTTATATGTTTCTGTGATATTAGAGAATTGGACAAAGTTGTCAGCCTATGCTATTTCCACCTGTAGAATGCTCTGGATAGGCAATGAGCAAGAGACTCAGCCTCCAAAGCTACTTTGATCAGGTTTTGTTTTAAAGAACAAATGCTCTTTGGTAAAGGTCTGAATGACTCTTTGGCCAGCGTGGTGGATTGCCACCCTAAGGGGCCAGTCAGGGAAATTTTTGAGGTTCCCTTTGTTCTCAGCTATACTACGGAGGCTCATCTGCACAGAGATCCTTTCAGAGATTCAGGCAGAGGTTCGGTAATTCCAGACGCCCTCAATTTGCTGGTTCTCCAGCCAGGACAGCCTCCAAGAAAGCCAAGATAGTGGCCAGGCTGTCAGCTCCCTGGAAGGTTTGGGTACATAGTAACATAGTAGATGACGGCAGATAAAGACCTGAATGGTCCATCTAGTCTGCTCAACCTGATTCAATACAGATTTTTTCAGACCACCGGTTCTAGATTTTATTTGGCAGGGACACAAGATAGAATTCTCTCACCCTCCAACAGAATTTTTTGTGGACTCTCCAGCTGGGAGACCAGAAAAAGCGACCAGGATTCACACAACATTGCAAAGACTTTTGGATATTCGATCCATAGAGCATGTCCCTGAAAACAAAATATACTTTATAGTGCTCAAGAAAGGCTTAGACTGGAGACTTGTCCTAGAACTGAAGTCCATAAATGCAGCGCTACAGATGCCTTGCTTCAAAATGGAGAGCTTTCAGTCAGTCGTTGGCGACAGGCCTCCGTCAAGTCCAGGGAGGCTAAAAATTCCCCTGGATCCATTGTATTCACATTCCCATTTTCCCAGACCACAGGAAATATTTAAGATTCCATGTCCTAAGTTTTCAGCCTTCCCTTTGGGCTGGCCACGGTGCCACACTCCTTCACCAAGGTGATGGTGGTAGTTGCAGTACATCTTCACAAGTTGCACCCTTACTTGGACAACTGTCTGATCAGATCTCCTTCCAAGCTGGAGGGAGAGTGTATAATGAAGCAAGTTGTGGAACTCCTACAGGACCTGGGCTGGCTAGTCAACTTTTAGGAGAGTCATCTTGAACAGGTCCAATGCCTGGAATACATGGGAGTCTGTTTTGACACGGCACAGGGTCACTTCTTTATTCCCAAGCCATGCAAACATAAGCTCACAAAACAGATTACAGACCCCTTGGCAAGGCCAAGCCCCATGACTTGGCATTACCTCCAGGTACTGGGGTCAATGGCAGTGACAGTTGAAGTGGTTCCCTGCACAAGGCTCACATGCGTCTACTCTAGGACTCACTCCAGCTGATGCTTCCCTGGACAGTGGAAGCATGAAACAATCTGTGCTGGTGACACCAGAGACACGACTTGTCCAAGGGCATGCCACTCCGCATTCTCACATAGTTGATCTTGACGACTGATGCCAGACAATATGGCTATGGAGGCCATTGCAGTGGGCACTCGGTGCAGGGCCGCTGGACCCTCCCTTAGAGGAAATGGTCCATAAATCGTTTGAAGCTACAAATCATTCGGCTAGTGTTACAGATTCAGGAGAAATCCCTGTAAGGAAAGGCAGGGTTATCTCAGACAATGCTACTGCAGTGGCTTATGTTAACTGATGAAACACCAGAAGTGCTCAACTACATCTGGAGGCCAAATTGTTGTTCCGATGGGCAGAAGCTCATCTGCAGGTTCTTTCCACAGCCCATGTAGCGGAAGTAGAAAATGTGCAAGCAGACTACCTTAGCCAGCAGACATTAGACCCAAGGGAATAGTCATTATCTGGAAGGGTGATTAACCTCATTGTTCAATGTTGGGGGTCAGCTGACGATGGACTTGATGATCTCAATCTGGAATACAAGAAGGTAGATTGCTTCTACAGCTGAAGAGCCAAACCTGGATGTGCCGGGTCGGATGTGTTAGTACAACCGTGGCCAGAGAAAGGACTGCTTAGACTTCTGCAGCTGACGTCATTATTGTGGCTGTTGTCTGGATCTCACCATGTCTGGATAGGTAGAACCAACATTTCAGTTATAATGCTGTGGCTTTCTTCAGAGTATGCTGAACAACGACCATCTGAACAACAGCCATTCTAACATAAAATTCACCATGGAGATAGAGACCAATAGATGCCTTCCCTTTCTGAATGCAATAATCAGAAACTAGTCAGATAGAAACCTGGGACACACAGTATATATGAAACCCACCTATACCAACCATTATCTACATGCAGAGTTCATCACCATCTATCCACAAAAAGAGAGGTTCTATGCACACTAGTGAATGAGCACTAAGTTTGTGACCCAAGCAACCTTCAGAAAGAAAAGAACACCCTCCAGGACACATTTCTTGCTAATGGCTGCAGCAGAAATGCTACCTCTCTAGCCCAAAAACTTATGGACAGCCCGATCCAGAAAATCAGCAATGATAAACAACCATTAGAGAAAAATGCTGCAACATAACAAAAAAAGGGTAGTACTTCCCTATGTCCAAGGAGTAACAGATCGTATAAGGACACTACTAAAAAAAAAAAAAAAAAAAAATCAAAACAGCATATAGTGCACTACAGAAACTCGCATCTACATTTACACATGTGAAACACTGGTTATCTCTGCTTCAAATCCCTGAGGTGTATGAAATCCCATGCAGCTGTGGCCAGTCCTACTTTAAGAACATAGAATAGCTTTTTTGGTTCAGACCAATGGTCCATCAAGCACAGTAGCCTGTACTCACAGAGGCCAACCCAGGTCCCTATTACCTGACCAAAACCCAAGGAGTAGCAACATTTCATGCTTCCGATCCAGGGCAAACAGTGGCTTTCCCCATGTCTCTCTCAATAGCAGACTATGGACTTTTCCTCCAGGAAATTGTCCAAACCTTTCTTTAAAACAGCTATGCTATTTACTCTTACCACAACCTCTAGCAATGCATTCCAGAGCTTATCTATTCTCTACGTGAAAAATATTTCCTAATGGTTTTAAAAGTATTTCCCTGTAACTTTGAGTGTCCCCTAGTCTTTGTAAATTTTGAAGGAGTGAAAAATCGATCCACTTGTACCCATTCTACTCCACTCAGGATTTTGTAGACTTCAATCATATCTTTCCTCAGCTGTCTCTTTTCCAAGCTAAATAGCCCTAACTTTTTTAGTCTTTCCTCATACGAGAGGAGTTCCATCCCCTTTATTTTGGTCACTCTTCTTTGAACCTTTCTAGTGCTGCTATATCTATTTTGAGATAAGGAGTCAAGCAATTAGATGTAAGAACACAAAGTCCTTGAGAAAGAGTGCTGGTGGCTGAGAAGAATCAAAGAGGCAATAGAGATGGCAAGACACACCAATAACGTCAATGGAGATAAAGGACTCTCTGTAAACAAAGCATGGCAACTGCTCATCCAAAAGAAATCAGCACAAAAAGGACTGGTGTCGACGACAAGCACCTTCTCCCTCCATCTAAAAATTTCCACCCCCCTTTTTTTCTAACAGAATTTTTAAAAAACGGTGACCATAAGTTTCAAGTTTATTAACTTTTAATATACTGACCATCAACAGGTATCTGGCCGGTTAACAATAAAATATTTAAAAAGAAAGAAAAATAATAGGTATTAAAAAATGATGAAAGTGAACATCAAAGACATTAACTGGACAGACTTGAAAGTGAGGGGAAAAAGGGAAAGGAGGGGAAAAGTTACATATTTTGAGGAGAGAAGGAGAAAGTGGGAGTAGGGTAAAACATATTGGGTGGGATCGCTTTTTTTTAAAAGCGGTTGGTTGAGTAAGAGAGGAACAGAAAAGAGAGAGAGAAAAAAAAAAGGAAAGAATTCTAAACGCAAGTAAAGGCGTCACGAAATAAAAAAGTCTTCAGGCTTATCTTGAATTTATCAAGATGTTGTTCAACTCGGAATTGCTGTGGCAGAGCATCCCACAACATTGGGGCGACTACTGCAAAATTTATTTTCTGGGTGTAAAAGAAATCTTTTATGGAAGGAATTAGCAAGAGTTTCTGATCTGCTGACCTCAGAGTACTTGATGGGCATTGAGGAATGAGAAGCTTATCAAGATATGAAGGCTGTTGAGAGAGTTTTATTTTGAAGGTCAGCAGGATGATTTTATAGGTGATGCGATGTGTGATAGGGAGCCAATGTGTTTCTTTCAGAAGTGGCGTAACATGATCATATTTGCCTATTTTGTAAATGAGTTTTATTGCTGTATTTTGAATTAGTTGTAAGCGTCGGATTTCTTTTGGGGGGAGGCCGTTGTAAAGAGAGTTATAGTAATCTAGGTGGGAAATAACTAAAGAATGGACCAGAATTTTGATTGCATCTGTCTCTAGAATTGAAGTTAGTGAACGAATAAGGCGAAGTTTAAAGAAACAGATTTTTACAACCGAACTGATGTGATCATGGAAAGTAAGATCCTTGTCGATAGACTTCCACCAGCAGAATTTAAAATTATGTCCAATGAACTTTCTCTCCAAAATTCAAGTCTGAGTTCAACAAACTTTCCCGCCACATTTCAGATTTTAGACCAGGGGTGCCCACACTTTTTGGGCTTGCGAGCTACTTTTTAAATGACCAAGTCAAAATGATCTACCAACAATAAAATTTTAAAAAAAAACCACAAAGCACACTGTACGCATAGAAAATGTTAATTATCATTCCTATTCCAGGGTTTTTCAAAGAGGTCAAAGCAGATGACTCTATGCACTATCACCTCAGTAACAACCATACAAAAATAGACAAATATACCCCCCTCCCTTTTTACTAAACCACGATAGCAGTTTTTAGCGCAGGGAGCTGCGCTGAATGCCCAGCGCTGCTCTCGACACTCATAGGCTTCCTGCGCTAAAAACCTCTATTGCGGTTTAGTAAAAGGACCTTAATGTAAAATATAGACAGCAGATATAAATTCAGACACATTTTGATCACTAAATTTAAAATAAAATCATTTTTCCTACCTTGGCTGGTGATTTCATGAGTCTCTGGTTGCACTTTCTTCTTCTGCCTGTGCATACAATCTTTCTTCCCTTCTTTCAGCCTGTATGCTTCCTCTCTTCCAGACCTCATTCCCTCCCCCAATTTTTCCTTCCTCTCTCCCTGCCCTTTCTTTCTCTCTGCCTCCCTTTCTTTTTTTTCTGTTTCTTTTCTTTCCTTCTGTCTCCCTGCCTGCCCTTTTTCTTTCTTTCTCCCTGCTCTCCCCCAAGCCACTGCCATTGCCATCGGGGACCAGGACCCAAACGCCACCAATAACAGGCCCCAAGCTCTCCCTGCTTCGGCCAACCAGCATTCTTCTCCTCGACGTCAATTCTGCCGTCGGGAAGAAGAAGGCTGATCATCCCAAGATCGTGATCAACCTATTGGGGGAAATGCTGCCGGGTCCTGCCTTCGCGGAAACAGAAAGTAGGCAGGACCCGGCAGGAAGAAGAACAAATGCTTCACTAACCTGTCTCCCGCATTAGCCCGTAGCGAACGCTTGCTTCAGGGCTCTCAACATGTGCGTGCCGACTTCCCTTCTCCCCCCCCCGGACATAACTTCCGGTTTCGGAGGGAAGAGAAGAGAAGCCGGCACACACATGTTAGAGCCCGGAGCATAAGTTCGCTACGGGCTGAAATCTCCAAGCCGGTTTTTTTTGGGGGGGTTTTAATGTTCAGCGGACCGCCCAGCTAAAAGGCCCTAGGGAGAACACTGGAGAGGAAGGCTGATTGGCCCGTAGATCAGGACGGCAACACGAGTCTATCACGGAGCCCGGGATGGGCTCCGCAATCGACTCATGTTGCCTTCCTGAGCTACTGGTCGATCGCGATCGACGTATTGGGCACCCCTGTTTTAGACCAACGAACTCTCCCATCAAAATTCAAATTCATGACCAACAGTCCTCCCTGTTCTCAATCAGGTCAGTAGACACACTATATACAGTATAAAGACAAACTGCAGACCTCACAGCATACCCTGAAGAAAGCCACAGCATGATGGCTCAAACGTCTGTTCTACCTACCTAGATGTGTCGAGACCTAGATAACATGACTGCTTTTATGTGTTTCCCTTGTGGCTCATGGTAGGCCGGGTCAACTGCAGAGTAGCAAACCGTCTGGGGTTGGTAGTGCTAGTAGCTCTAGCTTGACCGTGTCAACTGTGGTACGTGGATGTAGTTTGCTCCAAAGAGAGACAAACCTCAAGCTTCCAGTATATGTGGATCTTCTCAGTCAGGGACCAGTTCCTATGGAGAATCCAAAACACTTTCGGCTTACAGCATGGTTCTTGAGCACACGGCTTAGTGTGTAAGGGATATTTGGAAATAGTCATCTCTACTTAGATCTAAGAAGCCTATGACATTCATGGCCTATGTGAAGGTCCGGAAGGCTTTTCAGGACTGATGTGCCAAAGATGATAAGGAGCTCTTTAAAGCTCCAATTTCGGTGGTTCTGGCATTCCTGCAAGCTGGACTAGAAAAGGGGCTAATACAAGTGGCAGGTGTCTCGTGCTTTCGAGCCCGAGTAGAGAAGAATCCTTTGGCTTGCACCCAGATGTATCAAGATTTTTGAATGGAGTGCTTAGGCTGCATTCACCTGTATTGGTAACATTTCCTGTTGTGGAACCTTAACATTGTGCCTAAGGGACTTAGCAAGACTCCTTATGAGCCTCTTCAGCAGGCATCACTGATGGACCTCACAGTAAAGATGATATTTCTAGTGGCAATCTCTGTGAGAATGGTCTCAGAGCTGCAAGCACTCTACTATAGAGAACCATTTCTTAGGATCACACAAGCGGGAATTTCCCTGCACACAGTCCCTTCTTTCCTACCAAAGGTTACTTCAGCCTTCCGTGTCAACCAGGAGGTTCATTTACCAGAATTTCAGTCTACGGTTCGACGAAGCAGGATAAGCTGTTGCACTATTATTTGAACAAGACCAATGACTTATGTCTCTAACCACCTTTTTGTTCTAACTAGTCAGGGTTAATGAGGCAGACCAGCTTCCAAGATATCTATTGCTAGATGGATCCATATGGCAATTTTGTCAGCATACATTGGCTGCGGCATACAACTGCCGGTCTCTTTGAAAGCGCACCCTACCAAAGGCATGGCCTCATAGGTAGATTCTTATGTGATTCCGCCTGAGCAGATATGTAGGGCAGCTACATGGTGTACTTTCAATACCTTTACAAAGTTCTACAGAGTGGATATAGCGGCCCAGGTGGATGCTGCATTTGGGCCCTCTGTTTTACAGGCAGGCTCATCTGTCCTGCCCTAGACGTAAGATACTGCTTTGGTACATCACCTATTGTCCAGAATCTTTTGCCCTTTGCACTACATGGGAAAATTAGGTTCTTATCTCAATAATTTTCTTTGTAGTAGAAGGACAAAGGATTTGGCACCACGCCCTGTCAGTTATTTTGCCTGCTTATTGCCTGGGTCATATTTTCCTGAAGTGGAGATCTGCACTGCCAGTTGGATAAGAAAGAATGAATTTTATAAGTCTTTAAGAGCTCCAGAGCTGTTAGTGCTGCACACAAGGGGGTAGATTCTCGGTTCCTTCCGGAGTTATACTGTTTGGATTAACATTGTTCACTTTGTTTGTTTCAGAGCAGAGCAGAAATGTATTGTCGGGAAGGTTTCCCTGTTTCCCTTCTGATTTCTCCTATTGTAGTGGTGATTGACTGCTTTGGTACAAACTGAAGGTGGCAGTACTGTCGGAGCCAAATGATGTGATTGGCATCCTTCTGCAAGCAATTTGCGACCAGGGGTATAAAACCTATTGTCCAGAATCCTTTGCCCTTCTACTACAAAGAAAATTATCAAGGTAAGAATCTAATTTTCTTGGGAGGGAAAATTGTCCTTCAGGACATTTATGGTAGCTTTTAATAAATGAGTTATGCAGAAGAAATTTGTATTGCTTCAGAGCTTGCAACTGTAGTCAGTCATGTTGTCACTAGCTATACAATAACATTTCAGACTATATCTTGTTTCAGCACATCTCCAAATTCTATAAAGTGCGCCTACATTGGCGCACCTACCTGATGTAGGCATCTCACTTATCTTGGGTGGAGGTGCAGAGAGCATCATTATAATTGTCTTTCTATTGCAAGTATATGCAAGTCTAATGGATCTCTTACCAGCATGCTTATAGTTCTCAATTCTGGCAGGATCAGATGGGTAGTCTTAAAATTACTGCCATATGCAGTTGGCTGTGTGAAATTCCACAGAATAACTGCCTCCAGTGATTTACACTATATTATAATTGTTTGAGATTCTTAAATCTGTAATGGCCATGTTTTACTTTTTACATTTTTGTTGAATAAAAATTATTATGTTTATGTTTATTTAAGATTTGATATACCGCTCTTGCATTTTACTGACCTAAGCGATTTACAATGTATCAAACTAAAATGAAATTAGGTACTTGAGAAAAACTACCCTATCTGTCCCGAAGGCTCACAATCTAGCTAAAATACCTGATAATCTAAAAATTATAGAATGCTACACAGAAAAATCATGCTAACAGAATAGCATGGGCACACATGACAGGAATAGTGTTGTGTGAGACTTTAAGTTAGTTGCAAGATGGAGGGAGAGGAGAGATACAGGACTTTGTTGGACTTGTGGGGAGGGAATGGAGGAGGTACAGACAGGGAGAAGCGTTGGGCCCAGGTAGGGAAAGATGCTGGCACCTGGAGTAGCCCTGAAGAACACCATTAATTAATCCAGGCAGTGCCTGGAGTACGATTCAGAAACATGCAGCAGGGGAGGCATAATTTCCTGATATACACAATAAAGATGGTAAGTGAAACCCACCGGAACAACTCCAAAATAACAAGAAAATCCTACTGTTCAACGTATAAGATGTAAAAAAGGGAAGGAAAAGAATCTCAGAAACCTGCTTGGTGACGGGGAATAAACCTCAGCCAAGTCTGACAAGGTTCCACATTTCATTCATTGATCCTGAAAAACCTTCCCCTTCCTTTTTTATTCTATTTCTTTTATATTTGTGATTCTTTCTTCCCTTTAATATTAATTCTTATAAAATCTTCTTCACTGAGTATTCTCTTAGCTATATTTGTTTGATAGCGTCTCGAAGGTCTCGGTAGGAGATACGCCAGCCTCCAGCGACCACAACATGGTGTGGTTCCACCTCAGGAAAGATTTCCCTAGATCAAACACGAAAACAAAAGTACTCAACTTCCGAGGCACTGACTTCGAATGCATGGGAGATTTCGTCCACCGGACACTGCAGAACCAAACTACGACCGATGATGTGGAAGCTATGTGATTATCCCTGAAATCTACCATACATGAAGCGACAAGCCTCTACATTAAATCAGTACACAAACGGCTGAGAAACATCAAACCCCAATGGTACTCCGCAGAAATCTCGCACCTCGTCAAGGAGAAGAAAAAAGCATTTATTTTCTACAAACGAACGGAGACTAGGGAAGCTAAACTAGAACATAGGACGAGGTCTGCAGCGGTCAAAACGGCAGTCATGGAGGCCAAACTTCGAGTGGAAGAGACTCTGGCAAAGAACATGAAGAAAGGGGACAAATCCTTCTTCAGGTATATTAGTGATAGGAAAAAGAACACAGATGGGATAGTACGCCTTAGAAAACCAGATGGGAACTGCGCAGAATCAGATTCCGATAAAGCAGAACTACTGATTGAATACTTCTGCTCGGTCTTCACCTGCGAGGCACCGGAGCACGGTCCGCAGTTGCAGGCAAGGCCCAGCGTGGAAGACCCGTTTCAGAATTTCGAGTTCACACCTGGTGAACAGGCTAGATTCAAGGTGACCAAAGCCATGGGACCGGACAATCTACACCCAAGGGTGCTCAGTGAGCTGCATGATGTCCTGGCAGAACCGCTATCAGGACTCTTCAATCTCTCCCTAAGTTCGGGGAGAGTCCCCATAGACTGGAAAACAGCTAACGTCGTTCCACTGCACAAAAAGGGTTGCAGGGCAGAGGCTGCAAACTACAGACCAGTGAGTCTTATATCAATAGTATGAAAACTTATGGAAACACTAATCAAACGTAAATTAGATGCAATCTTGGATGAGGAGAATCTAAGGGATCCCAGTCAACACGGATTCACCAAGGGTAGGTCCTGCCAATCCAATCTCATCAGCTTCTTTGACTGGGTAACAAAACAGCTAGACTTGGGAGACTCCATGGACGTCGAATACCTAGACTTCAGCAAAGCTTTCGATAGTATTCCGCATCGCAGGATGTTGAGCAAGATGAAATCAATGGGGCTGGGAGAAACACTAACTACATGGGTCAATGACTGGCTGAGTGGCAGACTTCAGTTGGGTGGTACAGACTTCAGAGGGTAGTAGTTAACGGTACCCTCTCTAAAACATCGGAGGTGACCAGTGGAGTACTGCAGGGCTCAGTCTTGGGCCCGCTCCTTTTCAACATATTCATAGGGGACCTATCTCAGGGGGTTCAAAGTAAGATAACATTATTCGCTGACGACGCCAAACTATGCAATATAGTGAGAGACGGCAATTCACCCGATAGTATGACACAGGCTCTACATTTGTTGGAGCTGTGGTCTTCGACCTGGCAGCTGGGCTTCAACGCTAAGAAATGCAAGATCATGCACCTCGGCAGCAGAAATCTGTGCAGAACTTACACCTTGAATGGTGAGACCTTAGCTAGAACTTCAACAGAACGAGACTTGGGAGTGATCATCAGCACAGACAAGAAAACTGCTGATCATGTGGAGAAGGCTTCATCTAAGGCAAGACAGTTGTTAGGTTGCATCCGCAGTTAGTTTCGTCAGCCGGAAGCCTGAAGTCATAATGCCATTATACAGAACCATGGTGAGACCTCATTTGTAATACTGTGTGCAATTCTGGAGGCCACACTACCGAAAAGATGTGCTGAGAGTAGAGTTGGTGCAACGGATGGCCACCAAGATGGTCTCGGGACTCAAGGATCTATCGTACGATGAAAGGCTGAAAAATTTGCGGCTTTACTCACTCGAGGAATGTAGAGAGAGAGGAAAAATGATTGAGACGTTTAAGTATATTACCAGCCATATCGAGATGGAAGAAGAGATTCTCTTTCTCAAAGGACCCTCAGCCACAAGAGGGCTCAAACCCAGGGGCGGGAAATTTCATGGCGACACCAGGAAATATTTCTTCACCGAGAAAGTGGTTGATCCTTGGAACGAGCTCCCGGTGCAGGTGATCGAGGCAAACAGCGTGCAAAAATTTAAGAGCAAATGGATGCCCATATGGGATCCCTTAGAGGGTTAAGCCAAGGAAACCTGTCACCAGGAGTGGGATCCCTAGGATAGTAGACTTGGGGGTGGGTTAGTAGAGTGGGCAGACCTGATGGGCTGTGGCCCTTATCTGCCGTCATTTTCTATGTTTCTATGTTTCAGTGTATCTTTAAATTTACTTATCTCAAATGTTACAAGCAGCCATAGTCCGACGGGACCCATTTCACCAGAATTACTGGCTTTCTCAAGGGTTCATATAGGCTGCTGCATGTTTATTTAGCAGCATTCAGTCACTCGGCTGCCTGCCACATTTGAGGTAAGTAAATTTGAAGATACACTGAGCAGTAATTCAAACGAATATAGTTTTAAGAGAAGATTCAGTGGAGAAGATTTTATAAAAAATTAATATTAAAAGGAAGAAAGAATCATAATAAATATAAAAGAAAGGGGGAGGTTTTTCAGGATCAATGAACAAAACGAGGAACCTTGTCAGACTTGGCTGAGGTTTATTCCCTGTCACCAAGCAGGTTTCTGAGATCCTTTTCCTCCCCTTTTTTACACCTTATGCTTCGAACAGTATCTTCTTGTTATTTTGGAGGCATAACTTCCCCAAACCTTTTATACTGGGTGCCTTTTAACACAAGCTAAAACCCTTAGGTAAAGGATTGGTTCTTTTGAAGCCAGTTTGTTTGGTTTATTCTTACAAGAAATTAACTACGGTACTCAAGTCACCTATCCCAAGCATGAAAGAGATGGTTTTCAACCAAATAGAATACAGAAACAAAAAAACATAACCAAGATTACCTGAGACCAAATTATGATTTCAGAAATCAAGGTTTAAAAGAGTTATTGCTACTGTTCTAGACTAGTTTTGAATAGAAGATATTGCCAACACTTTCTTCTCTTGATATTTTCTTTAGAATGATCGTGATCCTCGTTTACGAGAGAGGATGGTTGCAAGAAATTCTATATTGGATCAATATGGGAAGGTTCTACCAAGAGTGCAGAGAAAATTAGCATCTGGTAGGGTCAAGCCATACAGTTTGTCATCATCCATTCTACGAGAAGGTAAACCTTTTTTTAAATCTAGTTACACTTTCTATCAAAAATCTTCTCATTAACTCATTGTACACTTTGCTATTGCAGACAATTGTGTAACAAAATACTCATTTCAAATGAAATCAAGAATGTATTTATAGAAGAAATAAAAATACACTAGCCACACAATTATATGAAACATTAACAAAAAACTAGAGTCCATTTCACTTCATTTATGTTCTACATTATGGAGAGATACAACAAAACAATACAAACTTCAAATGGTATTATATACACAAAATATGAAACTATTGAAAACCATTTGCATAATATAAAAAATGGACATTACTTCTGTATTCCAACTTGTTAATTAGATTTACTATTTAAGTAATTAGATTTAATAGTATGACTGTTGACTTTTAATCACATTACATTAATTAACTTCTAATGGGGGCAAGCCTCAGACTTAGGAGAACATGTTTCCCAAAATAGGATTACTTTTAAAGAGAGAAGCACATTACTCTCTTATCTCCTTATAATATCACCGGCTATTACCCCACCTCCCTACCAATATAGATAAATTAACTATTTTATTCTAATTCTCTATTATTTTTAAATAAAAAATTCTAAATACTATGTCTCTACTTTTATTAATTTGAATCCTTAAAAACTTATTAAATTTAAACTACAAAAACTATTTTGGTGTGGGATATATGTTACTTGAAATAGATCAGCATGCCATTTTTGAAACTCAGGACCAACTCATATCCAACCATATATATTACCTAATCAAATTCAATCAAGATATCTCATTTCAAATTCTTATTCAATTTCACTGCAATTCATTTCCTCTTATTGTTAATTATAGTTCATCCATTATTTTAATCAATTCATGTATCTTACATATTTCACTAATTACCACAAAATTTTAACAATGTTAATAATACTTAAAGTGCATAATATAAAGTGCTCAGTGAAAGTGCTTCAGTATTATAAATACAATAAATACACTAAAAAAATGCTCTGAGACAATCTTGAATTCACTAAATCAATGACTTTCCTATCAAAGTTTTAAACATTTCTTCAATCGTTCATTTGAAAAAAGTTCATTCGCAAAAATTGAGTTCGTTTAGAAAATAGTTCAAATGAAAAGAAGGAAGTTCATTTGCAAATTCATATAAAGAGAGGGAAATTCATTGTAGCTTGTAACATCAATGACATTCCTATCAGTGTTTTAAACGTTTCTTCAATCATTCACTTGAAAAAGTTCATTAGCAAAAAATAGTTCATATGAAAAAAAGGAAATTCATTGTAGCTTATGACTTCTGACTTTCCATTTAATATAATAAACTAGTGTAGTCTTCTACAAATACTTAGCTCTTTAACTCGAGTAGCCCATTGTCAAATCAGCATCATTGCTTCTAACTTATATCCGAACAGGCCTTAGTTTCGCAGGATAAACTCGGCACCCCTGCTGCTTCAGGGAAATGGCTGAGTAACGCTGAAATAAAAGCAAAGAAAACAAAGAAACCTTGATCAAGCATTCACTATACACATTTACCTTAGTCTCTCTTCTTCACCACATTGGACCCGAGCAAACAGACAAAATGGCCACACACCCTCTATTTATACTAGCAAGACCATACTCTCCCTTCCATTACTCTTAAAGAGACAGAATGTAATAGATTCAAAACCCCTGCATATTGTTTGAACAGCACCACCTAGTGGAGACAAACTCCAATTTAACTTATCAACTAATAGAAATGCTGCCATTCAAGTCATTGATTTAGTGAATTCCTGGAGGCGATGACTCAAACGATCTTGCTCCTTCAGAGCCTTGGCTTCAAGATAAACTTTCCCAAGTCCCACCTGTGCCCGTCCCAGTCTCTCGAGTTCATCGGAGCGGTTCTGGACACGGTTCGTCTCCGCTCCTTCTTGCCTCGGCCGCGTCAGGAGGCCTTCATCCATTTGTGTCGGAGGGTGACCCATCTGTCCACGGTTCTGGCTTGGCTCATGATGGTCCTCCTAGGTCACATGGCCTCCACATTTCACATGACTCCTTGTGCCAGACTTCACCTTTGTATTCCTCAATGGACTCTGGCGTCCCAATGGAACCAGGATCGGGATCCTGTCTCTCGACTCATTGTTGAAGCAGTCTCTTCATTGGTGGATGCTCTCCTCCAATCTTTCCAGAGGTTTTCTATCCCATGCTCCTCCTCCGCAAAAGGTCCTCACGACAGACTCATCGGCCTACACTTGGGGGGCCCATCTGGACGGCCTTCGCACTCAAGGTCTCTGGTCCAGTGCCGACAGACTTTGTCACATCAATCTGCTGGAGCTTCGAGCGATCTTCCTCGCCCTGAAAGCTTTTTGTCACCTGCTTCGCGACCGAATGGTTCTGGTCCGCATGAACAACACAGGTCGCTGTGTATTATATCAACAAAAAGGGGGGAATGAGATCCCTGTCCCTGTGCCTGGAGGTGCTGCGGCTCTGGGATTGGGCCATCCGCTGCAACATATTCCTTCATGCGGTCTACATTCAGGGTCAGCAGAATTGTCTGGCGGACAAGTTAAGTCATCTTCTGCAGCCTCACGAGTGGTCTCTCCACTCCATAACCCTGCATCAGGTGTTTGCTCGTTGGGGGACTCCGGATGTCGATCTGTTCGTACCCCCCCTCAATCACAAGTACCCCCGCTTCTGCTCCAGGGTTTACACCCCTCTCAGGATTGAAGCGGATGCCTTCCTTCTGGATTGGACGAACGAGTTCCTGTATGCGTTCCCTCCATTCCCTCTGATCCTGAAGACTCTCGTCAGGCTCAAGTCTTCGCATGCCACCATGATTCTGATAGCTCCTCGGTGGCTCCAACAACTTTGGTTCTCCCTTCTGTTGCAACACAGTTCCAAGGAGCCTCTTCCTCTGCCTATTTTTCCTTCTCTGCTTACACAGAGTCAGGGTTCTCTGCTTCATCCCAACCTCCAGTCTCTGCACTTAACAGCTTGGTTCCTCGAGACTTAATGCCCTCGTTCCAGCTCTCCCAGCCTGTGCTGGATGTCCTGGAGGCGTCTCGGAAGGAGTCCACTCGCGATGGCGGTGTCTGTTGCTTTCCTCCGCTCGACTCCCATTGAGGAAATCTGTAAGGCTGCCACTTGGTCCTCGGTTTATACGTTCACCTTGCATTACTGTCTGGATGCTTTCTCCAGGTGTGATGGCCATTTCGGCCAATCTGTTTTGCAAAATCTTTTCTCCTAAATTTGTCAACTCTGCCTCCATCCCTTTTTAGTTAGCTTGGAGGTCTCCCACATGTAGAGAATATGCTGCCTGCTTGTCCTGGGATAAAGCACAGTTACTTACCGTAACAGGTGTTATCCAGGGACAGCAGGCAGATATTCTCGCAACCCACCCACCTCCACGTGGTTGGCTTCTTTGCTTGTTATCTGAACTGAGGACACGCTGAAGAGACGCATGCCCTAGGCAGGGTGGGAGGGGCTTGCGCGGGCCAATCACAAGTCTGAAGGTCTTCGAGCAAGTCTGCTTGCGAAAACGTCCGCTAGGGGGCTCCGTCGGTGACGTCACCCACATGTAGAGAATATCTGCCTGCTGTCCCTGGATAACACCTGTTACGGTAAGTAACTGTGCTTTTGAGGATCATGGTGCACAAAGAAGACTGCAGAACTAGTTTGTAGCCATCAGAAGGAGTTTGAAACCATGTGGCCCAAAAGCAACCTATGGTGCTTTTGATGTGGTACCCAGAGTTTCCACAATTCGCATGCAAACTCTCATGGCTGTGTCTGAGACCATGTGTTCAGTTTTTTTTAAGAATGATTCTCCTTTTTGAAATCGTTACAATGTTGGCCGCAATAGCGGCTCGTTTGATTTTATCACGAACATTTGAGAATCTTCCCCTCAGTCTCCATCTGCTGACTAGCACAAACCCAGGCATCTGGACTGGCCTGGAGAGGGATTCCAGGAAATAAAATTAGCCACTTAGCTGACTATTGTTCTGTTACAGTAAGTGTTCCCATAAAGGAGAAAACTGAAAGATTTATAGCATTGTGATAATCTTGATAAAGTGAAAATAACTGTATAAATGCTTTATATGCAACATGGGAGCTAAAGAATGCCCATAGTATTATATAAATACTAATCTCTTATGGCTTGGATCAGGCAGAGAAGTTCACGTTCATAATCCAGTGTTCTCCCCAGAAATTTTTTCCAGCCGAGTGGCACGAAAAAGTAACCGGGTGGGGTGGGGCAGGACGGAGAAATTTGGTGGTGGAGAAAATTAAATGTGCACTATTTTTATTAATTATTATTAATTATTTTCCAACACTCAGTATGACTTCCTTTTTTTCAAGTTTGACACTTAGGGCTCCTTTTACGAAGCCACGTTAGCGGCTTTATCACACGCACATGTTTAGCGTGTGTTAACTCCTGCGCTAGCCGAAAAACTACCACCTGCTCAAGAGGAGGCAGTAGCAGCTAGTGTGGCCGGCAAATTAGCACGCACTATTACGCGTGTTAAACCACTAACACGGTTTCGTAAAAGGAGCCCTTAGGCAGTGTTCCAGTAGCATTTAAGCCACCCTTGAAAAAAAGTAATGCAGAACCTCTTATTCTGAACAACTACTGGCCAGTATCAAACCTTCCATTTCTTTCAAAACTACCTTACTTGAGAGAATAGTATTTAACCAACTTCAAACTCATGTTGAATCAGTTAATGCTTTTCATCCTGCGATAGCAATTCTGCCACAGCAAATACACTGAAGTCCATAGGAATTGAATGGACTTTGGTGTATCTGCCATGGGAGAATCGCTACTGTAGCTTTGTAAAAGGGGTCCTTACTGCGTGAACTCCATAGTCATCTAGACCAGTGTTTCTCAACTTTTTCAAGTGAAGTACCCCCTAAGTCTAACAAATACCAACCAAGTACCCCAGCCCAAGCTCCAATCCTTACCCCACCCCCATTTATAATAGTACTAATTGTAATGCAATTTCTTCCATTCATTTTTCATGTACACACAATATCTTAATTCATAATAACAATAAAATAAAAAAACACAAAGCACACTTTATGAAAAGAAAATGTTAATTATCATTTATATTTGTTTTTCAAAGAGGTCAAGGCAGATGACTAAAATATGCAATGTCACCTCAGTACCAACTATAGAAAAATAGCCAAATATAGTGCAGAATATAGACATAAGATTATAAATTCTCAAAACAGACACATTTTGATCACTATATTGAAAATAAAATAATTTTTCCTACCTTTTTGCCCAGCTAAAAGATGCTAGGGAGAACACTGAATTAAAAACAAAGAAACACAGAAACATGAAGGTAGATAAAGGCCAAATGCCTCATCCAGTCTGCTTATCCACAGTATCCACTATCTCAGTGTCTCTCAAACTTTGTTTAGCTCTGGCACACTAAACAGAGCAAATGTTTTTCACAGCACATTATAATTAAAATGATAAATTTGCAAAACCAAGAAAAATATTTATTTGAGAGTTTTGAGTAGGGGTGGGAGATTTCCAAGATGGTGCCAGGATAGGACATAGGTGATGGCGCCTCCTTCCTTCATTTCTTTTATTTTAAATTTGTTTCCAGTTCTTCCCCTTACATCTTTAACTTTTCCTTTTATTTCTGACTCGCTTTTTGTTACTGATCAAACAGAAATTTAATTTTTATCTTATTACTCAGTGCCTGTCCATTGATTCTATGGCCCAGTGGTTTCAACAGCAGCAAACATCCTACCTACCTTTTGTGGTGGGGTGATCTTTTTCGTTTTGCCTACTGATGTTTGGTGGTGCTGTGGCGGTAGAGAGCTGTGGGGGGATGTTAGTGCTCCTTCTGTGTAGCTTGCCAGCATGAGAGTGGCGCATCGTGGAGGACATGAGGAATGTGAGTCGACAGAGGATGTGGCATTTGGAGTTTCCCATCATGCCGAGGGCACAGTCACTGCCACTGCCACGGAAACAGCCCGCTCGTTTGAGGGCCCTGCAATGATCGGATGGATTAGTGTGAAGGAGGTCCGATCTGTTAAGCAGTTGCTGGCCATTTGGGTCCCTGCCTGCCTTGTGCTGTAGCGATGTGGTGCAATTGTCGGCCATGTCATTGAGCTCCAACATTGGCTGGTGCTCTCCGTCTTTGCTGGTGGTGTGATTTGGCAGGAATCAGGACAGTGGCGCTGCTCAGAGATGAGATGTGGCTCAAGGATTTCTCCCTGCTTCCCCAAGCCAGGCCAGGCGCGAACAAGCACCGGACCCACAAGCCTTCACCTCCAACGTCAATTCTAATGTCAGAGAGGAAGTTCCAGGCAGTGATTGGCTGGCCCAAAACTTCCTCTTGAAGGCTTGTGGGTCTGGCGCTTGTACGTGCCTGGCCTGGCTTGGCTCGCTCAGGCAGGAAGAACAAGAGTGTGGGAGAGATGCTCTGAGGGAAGGAAGCGTGTTATCATTTTGCAGTGTTCTCCTTAGTGTCTTTTAGCCGGGCACTCACCTAAATTAGCCGGGCGGAGCGCCCGGCTAAAAGACGCTAGGGAGAACACTGCTAACCCATATAAGCCACTACTTTCCAATAACAGATATTATTTGTTTTAGCTGTTACCTTAGTGCTCTAATGGAGCCCCAAGTAGCATAGTTTAATGAACATTTGTTCCCTTTCATTTTTAGCTGCAAGGCCCAAGCCATTATCAACTGTAGCAAAGCCAGCTGCTGCAGGGAATGTATTCTCGAAAGCAACTTTCATTAATAATGTATTGTCTAAAATTGGAGAAATATGGGTAGGAAATGCCCAAAGTGTAGATTCTTCTCCGAACAAAAGGTAAGGAAATTCCTCTGTGTGTGTGTGTGTGTGTGTAAGCTACAGTCCAGGAAAACATTTGTGCTAAGTGGATACATTTAGGGCTAGATTTACTGAAGTATAGTGCTGTTAATATACATTATTATTAAATAGTCCCACTGCATAAAATATGACCTGCAATAAGAAATGTGCTCTAATGCATGTTAGCACATGGTAGCACACTTCAGTAAATCTAACCCTTAATGGATATGGGGGCAGTTCTTTAACAAAAGCATGAACTCTTACATACCCATTTTGCATGTAAATATTTAGAATAAAGATATTTTCATTCATATTTGCACAAATCTGTGTATAGATACTAAAATGTCACCAAAGCACTAGTCTGCAAATACCCAATTAACTTACTGCATATTTGCAAGGTGGCTATAACTGTGAGCAGAGCTCAAAATTGTGCATATACACTTCTCCCTCTGTATCCGCGGTTTCCGTATCTGCGGATTCGCTTATTTGTGATTTTTTGGAAGCTGACTCCGCCCTCCCCCAAAATTACATTATCATTAAAGTTCTTTTTCCTTTTAATGTACCGATTAAGAAATGTATTGCTTACCATTCACTCTGAAAATTGCTGCTACCATACTTTCTCCCACAAATTCGCTGCTTCCATGCTTCCCAGTGTGCACTGAGAAAAACGCTGCTTTCCAGCATCCCTAGAGAGAAAGGTTTCTTCCCAGCATGCCTGCCCAGAAATTGTTGCTTGCCTGCCCTGAAATCGCTGTAGAAAAATTATTTGTGGTTCCAATAATAAAAACAGAAGGCTTTTTCTAAAAACCGCGAATAACATTTAAAAAGTTATTTGCGGTTTTTCTGTATTAGCGCCTATGGTCCGCCCGCATCCCCCACGAATATGGAGGGAGAAGTATACATGTGAATCTTACAGTATTCTATACATTTATCTGCTGATGCTTACACCAGTTCTATAGCTGTCTTAAGTGTTCATGCTTATATATACCTAATTAGGCCAGTATTTGAGATGAGGAGTGGCCTAGTGATAGAACTGCTACTTCAGCACCCTGAGGTCATGGGATCAACTTCATCGCTTCTCCTTATGACTTTCTGCAAGTCACCTAATCCTCCACTGTAAACTGCTTTGAAAATGTAACCACAAAAAAGGCAGTATACAAGTCCCAATCTCTTTGTATACAGGAAACTGGGTGCCTGTTTTCCTTTATGCAGTTGACTCTTATCTAGGCACCTTTTATAGAATTGACTTGATATTGCCTGCAGTGACACCTGTCTGAATACATGTGAATATAAGCAAATTGTAACTTAAGTGCTTCTTAAAGTAAATCACATGTTTACGAAGTTGGTAGTTACTTTTTATTACATATTTGTTAAAACATATGCCTCTTTACTGAGTAGCTCTGTTTAGAAGTGGGATTGAGTCAGGCAACACAAGTTACATTACATTATATTAAGGATTTCTATTCCGCCATTACCTTGCTGTTCAAGGCGGATTACAAATGGATTGTCTGGAGATTAGAAGTATTTAGGGAGTAGTTTGTACATACAAGTGAACAGCTGTTCCAAAGCTCAGAACGATGCCATCAAGGAGGTTCCTCTCTCTCAAAATAACCAGGGATTCTACTCACGCTATTTCTTAGTACCAAAGAAGACGGGAGGACTGCGACCCATGCTGAATCTCCGAGCTCTCAACAAATATCTTGTCAAGGAGAAATTTTGGAATGCTTTCTCTCACCCTTCTCTATCCCCTTTTGGCTCAAAACGAATAGCTATGCTCTCTGGATCTCAAGGAAGCCTATTCTCACATTCCAATCCGGCTTCCAGGAAATACCTCCACTTTCAAGTCAACCAGCTTCATTACCAATACCAGATACTTCCATTCGGACTGGCATCTTCTCCCAGGGTCTTCACGAAGTGCTTAATTGTGGTAGCAGCAGCCCTTCGATCTCACAGACTTCAGATTTTTCCTTACCTGAACAACTGGTTGATCAAGGCTTCAGCACCTCAGGAAGTGGAGCTGGCGACAACTCATACTATCTCCTTCCTTCAAGTCTTGGGATTCAAGATCAATTTTCCCAAGTCATCCCTGCAACCAGCTCAATGTCTCCAGTTCATTGGAGCAATTCTCGACACTACTCTCATGAGGACGTTTCTTCCCCCAGATCGCGTATCCACTCTAATTCATCTCTGCCAGTAGATGTTTCATCTCCAAACAATTTCTTTGAGGCGCATGATGGTTCTTCTAGGACACATGGCCTCCATGGTTCATGTGACGCCACTTGCCAGACTGCATCTTCGTACTCCCCAGTGGGTCCTCGCTTCGCAGTGGTCTCAGGCGACACATTGGCTCTCACAGCATATTTCTGTAACCTCATCTCTTCTACAGTCGCTCCACTGGTGAATGACCTCCTCCAATCTATCCAGAGGTCTTCTTTTTCATCTGCCTCCCTATCCATAGGTGCTCACGACAGATGCTTCCCCGTATGCCAGGGGGGCACACATAAATGGTCTTCAAACGCAGGGGCATTGGACTGCTACTGAATGCTATCAATTTACTTGAAGTCAGAGTGATGTATTATGCACTGAAAGCTTTCCAACATCTTCTGAGCGATCAAGTCCTCCTCCTTCGCGCAGATAATCAAGTATCAATGTACTACATAAATAAGCAAGGAGGCATGGGCTCTCTTCCACTCTGTCAGGAGGCTCAAAAGATCTGGCTTTGGGCGATGGCCCGTAATCTTTTCCTAAGGGCAGTCTACATTCAGGGCGAGCAGAATTCCTTGGCAGACAATCTCAGCAGAATTCTTCAGCCTCACGAATGGACTCTCAGCTCAACAACTCTCCAGCTCATCTTCGCACAATGGGGCACTCCTCAAGTGGACTTGTTTGCTGCTCCTTGCAATCACAAGTTGCCCCAGTTCTGCTCCAGACTTTATTCACCTCACCGTTTGGAAGCAGATGTGTTTCTCCTGAATTGGATGCATATGTTCTCTATGCGTTTCCTCTCACTCCTCTCATCTTGAAAACTCTTAAACAGAATCAAGGAGTTCTTCTTCATCCCAACCTGCAATCGTTACACCTGACAGCTTGGTATCTCTCAGGCTGAACTCAGCTGAATTACATCTTTCTCAGCCTTTCTGCACTATTATCGATGCCTCCAGGAAACCAGCCACTCAGCAGTGTTATCAACAAAAGTGGATTCTGTTTTCTTCTCGGTGTCGTCTTCATCATCATGATCCAACTTTATTATCAGTAGACTTCGTGTTGGATTGTCTTCGTCATCTATCTGAGTCTGGACTCAAATCTACATCTATCAGAGTCCATCTCAGTGCTATTACAGCTTTTCACATACCAATCGAGGGAAAACCTCTTAATGCTCAACCTTTGGTCTCCAGGTTCATGAAAGTATTTTTCAATGTGAAACCACCTCTCAAACCTCCTCCTGTAGTCTGGGACCTTAATGTAGTTCTTTCCAGGTTGATAAAGCCACCATTTGAACTAATGGTCGTCACAGCTCATCTTAAGTTTCTTACCTGGAAAGTTATTTTTCTTATTTCACTCACTTCGGCCAGGAGAGTCAGTGAGTTGCAAGTGTTGGCGGCAGATCCACCCTTCACAGTTTTTCACCACGATAAAGTGGTTCTTTGCACACATCCAAACTTTCTACAGAAAGTGGTCACGGAGTTTCATCTTAATCAGTCAATTGTCCTTCCAGTTTTTTTCCCTAAGCCTCATTCTCATGCTGGAGAAACAGCACTGCACACTCTGGACTGTAAACATGCTTTGGCCTATTACATTGACAGTTCAAAGCCCCATAGAACATCTCCTCAACTCTTTATCTCATTTGATCTAACAAGTTGGTGCATCCTGTTTCCAAGCGTACGATTTCCAATTGGTTATCTGCCTGTATATCGTTCTGCTATGCTCAGACTGGACTGCACATGGAGAGTCGTGTCACAGCCCACAAAATCAGAGCTATGGCAGCTTCTGTAGTTTTCCTTAAATCTTCTCCTATTGAGGAATTCTGTAAAGCTGCCACCTGGTCCTCAGTTCATGCTTTCACATTTCATTATTGTCTGGAGTCTTTCTCCAGGCGGGATGGACACTTCGGCCAGTCTGTATTACAAAATTTATTTTCTTAAAGGCCAACTTTCCCACTATCCCCTTTTAGTTTGCTTGGAGGTCACCCATGTGTGAGAATATGCTGCCTGCTTGTCTTGGGATAAAGCACAGTTACTTAGTGTAACAGGTGTTATCCAAGGACAGCAGGCAGATATTATCACAATCCACTCACCTCCCCTGGTTGGCTTCTTAGCTGGCTTATCTTAACTGAGGGACCGCGCGCCTACCTTGGTCGAGAAGGCGCATATGTGATGCGGGCTGATCGCGAACTTTCTAAACCTAAAGTTGCAATTCACTTTTCAAGTGTCCATACTGGGTCTCCGTCGGTGATGTCACCCATGTGTGAGAATATCTGCCTGCTGTCCCTGGATAACACCTGTTAACGGTAAGTAACTGTGCTGTATGCCCACTTAGCTATGCAAGCACCAGCACTGAGTATTGCCAGCACCCACGTAACTGTCAGTTCCTCCCTTACTCTGTAATGCCCCTCTGTAGCCTGGTTCCAGAATGGTCAGCTCTGATATTGAACAGCACTGCTCAGTTAAGTGCTGCTCAATATCGATAGCCAGATCCAAGCAATTTAAGCAGGCAGGAGGATATTTAAGCAGGATTTTCAAAATGTTTTAAATATTGACCTGTTACTTTTTATAAGAAATCAGTTAAAACATTTTCACTGTTCTTGTTGCCTATATAGCGTTAACACTGAAGAACAATCTCCTAGAGCAATGTCTCTCCCAGAACTGGAATTACCAGATGCGTTTGTTGGAACCCCTATCACTAAATCATCGCACAGAATTTCCAGGTACGTGCTGAATTTAAACCAGTGGTTCCCAACCATGTCCTGAAGGACCCCCAGGCCAGTCGGGTTTTCAGGATAGCCCTAATGAATATACATGGAGCAGATTTGTCTGCCTGGCACCTCCATTATATGCAGATCTCTCTCATGCATATTCATTAGGGCTATTCTGAAAACCTGGGGACCACTGATTTAAACTAAACCATTGTATATAATGTTGTGCTGAATTTAAACTGGGCTACAATGTTAATAATAAATTGTTGAGATTAGGTTTTGTTAAAATGATAGGCAAAATCCAGCCACAAAAACAAATCAAAACAAATATAACATCACAGTTTAATATTAACAGCCTGATGGAGCAAAAGCTGCCCAAAATACAACTAGTCCAGTAGGTGTTCTAATCAGTCTGATATGTTTTGACACTCCTGTCTGCTTCAAGGGCACATGAACCAGTTCCTGGACATATAGTATTGCTCAAACAAGCCAAGAAGCAAAAGAATGAACCATAAGCGGAAGGGATATAACAGAAAAATAAGGTGGTAAAATAATTCTCCAAGGACAGGCACATATGGGTGATGTCATCTGGATGAGCTTGGTATGGACACTACCCAGCATTCTAGTAATTTTTGAAGCCTTTTTGCAGCACTGTACCATATATGCAAGGGTGTGCCTTCCAACTTGACTTAAGTGCACAGCACCAGCAATCTGTATTTTCATGAAGCAAAATAGTCATGTCTCAGCAGACCCTTCTCACTGTGTCTTTATGGTTTTTAGTGCCTTTCCTCATGTATGGGGATCTTTTTTTCTCATTTTTCTTTTGTTGGCTTCTCTACATGTTCTTTATTTTTTGGGTGGCTCCTTTGAAGTCAGAATGGAAGAAATAGCCTACTGGTTAATACATCAGCCTTAAAATCAAGTTTGATTCTCTGTTCAGCTTCTTGTGACCCTGGGCAAATCACTTAACCCTCCATTGCCTGAGGTACAAAATAAGTACCTGTATATAATATGTACAAAAGGGTAGTGTTTCAAATCACATCTCCATCCCCCCTTTCCCTTTGCTTTTGGCCTGAGCACCTGGCTGGGTATTCCTTTTTTTCCCCCCTTATTTAAAAAAATTGAGCCATTTTATTTTGCTTTGGCTATTTTTGCCCTAGCTAATCCTTGAGACACATGTTGTCCATGGTGACAGGATAATCACGCGCCAAACACTAGTGCACCGACAATCGAGCGCAAGAAAGAAGCAGCCACAGGAAAACTTAGTTTTAAAGAGCTCTGACGGGGGGGGGTGAGGTGAACCCACCCACCCACTTTACTGCATAGTGTTTGTGCTGCCATGGGGGTGTGTGTGGGGGGAGCAACCCCCTACATTATAGAGAAAACGGAACTTTTCCCAAAAAAAATCGTAAAAGGTTCCATTTTCTCTATAATGGAGGGTTCCAACCTCCCAACCCCCCCCCCCCCAACAGCAGCGCAAACACTATACAGTAAAGTCGGGGGGGTTCCCCACTCACAGCCCGCTTCGGAGCTTTTTAAAACTAAGTTTTCCCGCGGCGCGCTTCTTTTTTGCACCGAATTGTCAGTGCTCGATTGTCGGCACACTGGTATCTCGCGCTCGACTGACTATGAACCATTGTCAATTGCTCATTCATCTAGTCTAGTGCCTTGACAGGTGGTGCTGTTGGAAGAGGCGGTGCTGCTTTATAGCCCATCAAGGGAGGAAGTCCCCCTGATGTCCAGAAAGAGACCTGCTCCTTGGCACTCTTGCTCAAAGTCTGGAATGAGTCCGGCATACTGAGGCAGATACAGTCTGTGCCCACTCAAGAGGTGTATTTTGCCAAATCTGACTCGGACTGCTCTTGGGTGTCTGAGGTTGAACCAGAGGTCTCAGAAGAATACTCCCTTGGTCTACCATCTGACCCCTCTCTATCTCAGGAGAGGAGAAAATCTTCAGTAGAGGAACTCTCCTTTGCCACTTTTTTGAAGGCGGTAACAGACCTATCCCTTTTAATTTGGAAGTTGAGAAGAAGCCCGGAGCTGAGATATTTGACAAACTCGACTGAGTATCCTTCTAGGGAAGTGGTGTCAATGCCTGTTCATGATATGCTTTATGCTGCAAAACTGAGGAATTGGGAGGTGCATTCTTCCTGTATCTCAGAAGGTAGACTCCATGGATAGTCTAAAAGGCTCCTGGATTCTAAAAGCCACACCATTTCATGATTATCGAATCTGCTCTCAAGAGAGCTAAGAGCTCTTTTACCCATGCCTTGGCATCTTGAGAGCAAGATTCTAGAACATTAGTCTTTTGGGAAGAAGGTTTATTAGGACTCTGTGTTTGCATCCTGTATTCAGTCCTATCAGCTGTACATGAGCATCTATATGCAGAACTAGTTGCCAGACTCTTTGTCCTCGGACAAGGCTGCAGAGCTCTGTGCATTAGTAGCCAAGCAGAAGAAATATCAAAAACATTCAACCCAAGCAATTAGTGATGCTTTTGATATGGCGTCCAGGGTTTCAGTTTTAGGTATTGGCAATCACAGACTCATCTGGCTGCATGTTTCAGAACCAGCCGGTCAGGAGATATTGGCAGATGTCCCTTGCTGAGATGGCAATCTTTTTGAGATTGCTTACCTTATCAAGGAAGGAACTGCTACTTTGAAGTTTATCTTTTGGTCACTCTTCCTCCAGCAACCACGTCTCTTTTTAGGTATTATACACAGGATATCATGTTATTCTCAGTGTCTCCTCCAGCCTACCCTTTCCAGCAACCCCAGGGGCCCTGCTGTAGACCTAGGCAACAGAGGCCCCAGAAAGCCAAGCTAGTCAGAGTAAGAGATGAGTTTTTGACAGACTCCAGGAGAGCATAGCCACAGTAAAAATGACCTTCCTGGATGGCATACCAGTAGAGGGAAGCAGAATATTTTTCAAAACTTTCAACCTGTAAGTTCTTCAAATAGTCTGGGAGGGTTACATCTAAATTGGTGATAACATCTTCCAAATTGCCCACCACAAGGATTAAAGTTCAGCATCAAGCAGTTCTTGCAGAGGAGTTCTTCTCTGTTCTACAGGCCCATGCAATCGAGCCCATACCACCGAGGGATGAAGGGAAAGGCTTCTAATCCAAGTACTTCCTTGTGTCCAAAAAGGTGGAGGATTTTGTTCCATCCCAAAGCAAATATCTGATCAGAGAAAAGTTCAGGATGGCTTCTCTGGGTACCCTGCTTCCCATGATTCAGACAAATGATTGTCTATGGTCTATGGATTTAAAGGATTCATACACCCACATAGAGATATATCCCAGTCAGATCCCTATACCCATTGTATCATTCCTTCTACCAGAATCTCTCTAACCCTGAGATGTCTTGTCTGTCCAAATTAGATTGTAAGCTCTTCTGAGCAAGGGCTGTCGTTTGGATGAGAATAATTTTGTTTGGCATCTGATCTTTGAAAGTCTTTAGTGTGTTCCAAATGGCTCTCAGGTCTAGGATACTGATGTGAACCTGACTCTCCTGAGGGTCATTCTGTTTAGGGTTACCATATTTGAAAAGGGGATAGAGGGGTATAGATAGAGAACTACTACACAGGTCCTGGACCTGATGGGCTGCCACACGAGTGGATTGCTGGGCATGATGGACCTCTGGTCTGACCCAGCAGAGGCACTTCTTATGTTCTTATGTTGAAGACGGAGAAACCTGGAAGCATGGCCCCACCCCATTCTGCCCTCCCAGCCCAGCCCTGCCTCCAACTCCACCCCCCAAAAGCCACATCTCTTTTTTTTCCGACTTCCAGGCCGCATCTGGAGGGCCTCCAACGTGGGTAGATGTGTGCGATGTCATCCACGCATGCTTGCTGAAGGCTCTCCAGACGTGGCCGGAGCTCAGAGCTTTCCAAAACCCAGACAAATTGGGTATCTCATACCCAGACAAAAGGCTGTCCAGGAACCCGGACAGTCCTCTTAAAAGAGGACATGTCTGGGATTTTTGGCTGTCCGCTAAGAGCGAACAGTGACCTTGAGTTTGAAGCCCGACTATATGAGTTCCCCAGTGCAAATTGGACACATATCTGTTATTAGCATCTTGTGTGGTGGAGAATTTTGGAAGGGAAGCCCCAAAACTAGATGGGTGGAATTGTCTACCACAAGAGTGATTCCTGCAGAGGAGTGACAGATATGTCTGCTAGGTTCCCCATAGCATGACACCACAGGGAAGTTGGGGTCTACTGAGCCTCTCTGAAATTGGGTTGTGCCATGGGTATTACATGCTCCATGGAGGTCATGTGGCTCAACAGCCTCAACATACCAAACCACTGGAATCAACTGCCCCCACAGATCAGATCTCTTGAAGGACTCCTCAACTTTAGGAAAGCAATAAAAACATACCTCTTCACCTAAATCCTCAGTATGTATCGAGTTTGGATATAAATTTGTATTGATAAATCTTGCACTGTAACTATGGCAAATTTAACCTCTACTGTATATTATATATATTGGTTTTAGATCTCTGATATGTGTCGAGTTAGGATATAAATTTGTATTCAAGAAATTTGTACTGTGGTTTTTGGAGAAAAGATGGCATTTTGAGCAGTGCACATATTGGAGTGCTCTCCGTCTTTGGTCAACTTTTTTGGAATAAATACAATTTTTTAGCTCTATTTATTGCCCAAAAGATGTGGGAAACAGAGGGGATTACCCCCACCTACTTCTGTTAGCTCCAATATGCGACAGACTGTAATGACATCGTTTACAGTCCAACCAACCATTTTGGACAGATCTTCTGCTGAGTTTGGGGAAAGACTCAGCTTGGACGGCGACCTGACGCTGAGCCCGAGAGGACCACACATGCCCCCAATGCCTGGAGGAGCATCGGAAGACCGGTCGCTGTTGGGGGACTCCCCGAGTACAGCGAGAGAGACACTACCGAGATCCGATGCTGAACCGGAAGAGTTAACATTGACGCCGATGCTAATACCAGCTGGGGAGTCGCAGCTTTCTGGGAACATTACGTCTCGAGCAGCAAGTGGTGGGGAGGATGAAGGAACCCAGAATTCAGCACTTAGAGGAAACGCTGAAGAGATGCAGTTATTTCTCCCCTCAAGCCACTTGTGAGACCTCAGGCGGTTACATTTGACTCCATCTGGAAGGCGCTGGAGAACATGCACTCGTTATGTGCAAACTTTGTTTCAATAACATTAAATTCAACTTCTAAGATAGCTCTGATGGAGACATCACTTCAGCAGCAACAATTGGAGATAAAGAACTTAGAGAAAACAACAATTGATACTAAAAATCTGATGACTAAACAAATTTCAGATAAAATGTTATTACTGAAGAATATTGAAAACTTGGAGAATCAACAGAAAAGTTTGAATTTGAGACTTTTAAATTTTCCAATAGCCAAGTTTATGTCACCCCGGGAAACTTTTAGGAATTTCATGATAACTATATTAGATATCAGAATCTGATCTCCCACCACTACAAAAAATTTATTACTTAAAGAAAATTTCAATTAAAAAAGGAGAATTAGGAAGAGGTGGAGATCAGATGGATCTAACTGATATATTACAATCATCTGATTTTGAAATAGAGGGTCGGGCTACTTTAGTCTCTCTTATATTTCATCAGGACAAGGAAATGCTGCTGAAATTGTACTTTAATTTGAAACAAGTATCCTATTTGGGAGGACGAATATATATGTTTCCTGATGTCTCAAAATAGACGCAATCTAGAAGAAAAGAATTCCTATCATACTGTATGAAAGTGATTTCATTAGGGGCAGTTTTTCAGTTAAGATTTCCCTGTAAATGTGTGGTTTCCCTTCAGGGAAGTAAATATGTATTCTTTGAACCTGCCCAATTAGGTTTCTTTTTAAAAGGTAAAGGTGTCTCTATGCATCTGGATTGAATCAGGATGGTGTGGTGTTAATTAATGGAAGGTTGTAACTGCCCTTTTTTCCTAGAACTCTAATTTAGGTTAATGTATCCCTGCCCCAAGGGCTTGGGTTTTTTTTTCTTTTCTTCTTCTCCTATTGTGGACTATGTTGAACGTAATATTACCTTGTGTTAATTTTTGCTTATCAGCAAGTACTGATTGTATTGTATTTCCGTATTTCCTTATCATTGTGATGTAATGATAACTTGAAATGATAAATAAAAAAAAAGAAACTTGTACTGTAACTATGGCAAATTATAACCTGTTAACTATATATTGTGTATGTTAACCCGTAACCCATTCTGAGCTCTTTGGGGAGAATGGGATAGAAAACAAATTAAACAAAACAAACATATGCCAAACTGCGACCTTCTGACTCTTGAAAATCTGCAGGGTAGTGGTGAACAATGGTTTGGCCCTGACTTCCAGAAGGAAGGCCCAATCTTGAGCCATGTTCGCCACAGTTTACCAGATCACTGGAGAACAGTATCCTGTCAAAGCTGATTACTGCCTGCTACATGTTAAACATAAATTGGCCTCTTGTATTTTTGTGGTGTGGCCAAGTTGCTTTTAATGGAAGTAACACACAGATGTCTCAATCTGTTCTCCTTACTTCCATTTTCAATGGAAGTAAAACCATTTTCAATGGAAGTAAAACCTGGATATTTCAATCAATCCTTCTTTTTTCTGGAACCATACAATATCCTAATACTACCTTCCTGTGGGCTGTCATCTTTTCCCACCATACCATGACTAAAGGCTCAAAGCCACATCCTGATTACCTCTGGGACTCCTGAACTGTCAGTTTTTTCTTAGACTGGGCTTCTAGCAGGTCACAACTCTCCCCTTCTTGCCTCACACACAAAAAAACCAAGTCCCCAAGGCAAGAACTTTTAATTTTAGTATATATATTTATTTATTTTTTTTAAATAAAAAAACAAACAAACCACACCCCATAAAACAGACCGGATTTCCTCCTCTCAAAAAAGAAACAAATTCTCTTCATAAGTCAGCAGCGCAGAATCGCTGATACTGTTTTCTGTCGGCAATTTTTTTTTTTAGTTAAACCGGTGGTCTTAGGACTGCGAAGACACTTTGGTTTTCCCCTCATGGACAGTGGCTCTAATCCGGTGACACTTTGCGCCAATGGTGCTGTAAGTTCACCGAGGCTGCTAACGTCCTAATGTAAAATTTGTAATTGATGCACGCTACCAATGAATTTTTCAGGTGTTTAACAGGCAGTTGGAGCACTCGGGCGGTGTTTAGGACCTCTCTCAATGGACAGTGATTAATCCAGCGTCGCTTCACACCAATGGCAGGACAGATTTGAGTACATCAAATACAAGCTTCATCTTTCTCAATTGCAAACTTTAGATCAGTCCTAATTTCAAATACCTGCAGGTCAGCAACTCTGTTTGTATGTTCATTAAGCACTGTTGTCTGGTTCAAAGTTCAGTGCAAGACATACAGTTTGGGCAGTCAGTCTTCCGAAATTTATTTGTGCTATAAGTTTTTCCTTCATCCATCTCGGTTTTAAGCTAGGGACTCAACAGCAAGTGTTGCTTGCTATTCCCCTGCTTGTTTCCGGAGAAAGCAAAGTTGCTTACCTGTAACAAGTGTTCTCCGTAGACAGCAGGGGAATGCAGCCACACTTGCCCGCTCGCCATCCCCTCTTACCAAATACACTTCTCCCTCAATATTCACAGGGGTTAGGAGCAGAGCCAGTGAATATTAAAAAACCGTGAATAATATTTGGGCCGGTTCTGACCCACCCCCCGGAATCCTGGACCTTACTTAATCCCTCTGAGACTTCCCAAAACCGTACCTGGTGGTCTAGCATGCAGATCACTCATAGGAAATGGCTGCCGTGAGCTCCCATCGTAGTCTCGACAGACTACTGGAGCTTACAAGCACAGTAGTAAAATAATGAAAAAAAATACTACTGTTTCTAGGGGAGAGTTCTGCCAAGCAGACTCAATCCAGGGACTTCACCAGCAAGTGTGGCTGCATTCCCCTGCTGTCTACGGAGAACACCTGTTACAGATAAGCAACTTTGCATTCTTTTCTGAAGTACTGCAAGAATGATGTTTGGCCCACAGATGATAGCAGATGATATGGACTGGTCTAGCAGGGTGAAAAGGAAAGTGGAAGTTGATCTTAGTGATAATTTATTTTCTTCCATTCCTACTAGACCAGTCTAACCCCCACCTCACCCAAAAAACCTGATGTTCAGGGATTTGTAAGTAGCATCTACCTGGTTTTCTACTCTGTTCTCCCTACCTTGTTGATATTGGTCTGGGCTGGATGGAAAGAAATTAGAGTGTGGGGTAAAAGAGGATGAAGGGATGGTGGACAGAGCAAGGGAAGAGTTCAAGAGCCTAAAGCATGGGTGTCAAAGTCCCTCCTCAAGGGCCACAATCCAGTCGGGTTTTCAGGATTTCCCCAATGAATATGCATGAGATCTATTTGCATGCACTGCTTTCATTGTATGCTAATAGATCTCATGCATATTCATTGGGGAAAACCTGGCTGGATTGTGGCCCTCGAGGAGGGACTTTGACACCCCTAGCCTAAGGGGAGTGTGGGGCTGGGGTCAAAATAGGGAAAGGGGGGGCATGGCAATAGAAAGGGAAGTGGGAGGAAGAGAGGAGGTAACCTGTTCTCCCTACCTTGTTGATATTGGTCTGGGCTGGATGGAAAGAAATTAGAGGATGGGGTAAAAGAGGATGAAGGGATGGTGGACAGAGCAAGGGAAGAGTTCAAGGGCCAAAGGGAGTGTGGGGCATGGGTTCAGAATAGGAAAAGAGGTGGGTATGGCAACAGGAAGGGAAGTGGGAGGAAGAAAGGAGAGTAATTGATAGCAGGATAATGGATGGGGAGACAAATGAGGAAAAATGCAACTTATAAAAGGAAGAAGCTGTTGGGTACAGTTTACAGGAGGAAGAGGATTTAGAAGGGAAACAGATGGTATTTATGTGGGGGTGAAAGGTATTGATGGTCACTGTATTGCACTGTTAGGGCCATTAGAGTAGAGCAGGGGTGGGCAATTAATTTTCCCAAAGGGCACACATGAGAAACAGGGACTGTTTTTGAAGGCCCGGACCAAATAGGCTGAGCTCAATTCTGCTCCACATTAATTTTCTCTCTTTATAAAAGGTGGTAAATTGTATGGTTTTGATTAGTTGCTACTGGTAGATGTTACGATTAAACTATGAAAATGTAAAACAGGCATAGTAAAAACGCCACCATTATATCACTTTTTAATCAACATTCACAAAACAATTTTGAAAATGTGCATGTTTTTGCAGTCTTTCAAAGAGCAGCATTGCTCTGTTACAAAAAGTAATAAGTGCTATTGCAATTTTTTTTGCTCCTGCCTATCAGCCCCATACCCAACATTGCTCCTTCTATCACCCCCCTCCAGTACCATGGAGCATCTCTCCCTCTATTCACTCCACCATCATGTGCACCATCTCTTTCCCTTTCACTCAGACACCCATGCCTAACAATTCTCGCTTTCTATTCCCTCCCCTACCTCAGCATCTTTTTCCCTTCCTCCCTACATCCTATGTCTCAAGTTCGTGATCTCTCCCTCCTTCCTTCCTTTATCCCAAGTTCATGCCCCCTCCTTCCCTTCTGTGTCCCAATGCGCTCCCTCCCTCCATTCTGTGCCCCAAGTTAGTGCTTCTCCCCTACCGTCCCTCCCTCCTGTGTCCCAATGTGCCCCAAGTTCATGCCCCCCTCTAGCGGGTGTGTGCCTGCCTCCTGTCAACCTCCTCCTTCCTTCTAGGCAGCCATATGGGGAATAATATTAATATTGTGCTCTGGACTTGGCAAAATGCTTCTTTTGAAGCGAGCCCTACCATAATGTATTTTCTCCTCCACCACTTTCCACCCTTTATTTTTATTTTCAATCTCGATGTATTTATTAACTTACCATGCCTCTCCTCCCGTCTTGTTTCCAGTATGTCAGTCTGATATGTTCCCTCTTTTATCTCGTGGTGTGAGGAGAGCATACGAGTACATTCCACCTCAAAAGTCCAAAAAGACAGAGGTGTGATTTTGAGGAGTATCAGCCCCTGAGGAAATTTATCAGTGAAACGGCTGGGTAGCCGTCGGGCCAAAAGTTAAGTGCTCTTCTTTATTTGAATTTTCCACCACATTAGATTAAAAATTTTTTGCCTGTACTAAATAATGAATCCAGGTACAAGACCGATGATGAACACTTCACCCCAGTAAGGACACGAAGAATAATCTCAGTAGTGTCTTGGGTGTTTGAGGTATTGTGTATAATTTGAATTCTGCATTGGTTTGTTCTTAGCCAGTTGTTATTTCTAAATTTTAAACTTTTTTTGACTCATTCTATTGTAAACCATTTAGGTACCTACTTGGTCAGACCCAGTCACTGCTTTTATTGTTGTCCATAGATAGATGTGGAGAAGGCGTTTGACCGGGTCTGAAGGGCTTTTTTATGGCAAGTGCTCCAAAGGATGGGATTGGGAGAGTGTTTTTGTACCTGGATTCAGAAACTTTGAGGCACCCTTGGCTCGAGCAAAAGTAAATGGAGGTTATTCCCTTGTTTTTTTCTATATAGCGGGGAACTAGGCAAGTTTGTCCTCATTCCCCACTACTTTTTGCCCTTTCCATCGAGCCTTTGGCCTAGATAGTTCGGGACAATCTGGATATTGTGGGGTTTTGGGTGGGGGACTCAACATAAGTTGGCTTTATTTGCAGATGATCTCTTGTTCTATGTGGGCTCTCCTGCACGGTCCTTGCCTATGATTATGGCAGAATTAAAATCTTATGGTCAGGCGGCAGGGTTTAAAGTTAATTATGATAAATCTGAAATTTGGGAGTTACTCTAGAAGGATGGTCTCAAATCAGCTTATCCATTCAAATGGGTGCCCACCCAGATTAAATATATTGGGTTGCAAATTACTAGTAATCCTACAGAGATGTATTCTCAGAATTATGATGTCTTATTGTGTCAGATTCAGTCTGACTTAACTAAATGGCATTCTTTGTGGTTACCTTGGTGGGGGAAGATAGCTGTTTATAAAATAAATGTTCTCCCTCATTTGTTATTTTTCTTTCAGTCTCTTCCTATTTTAGTTCCTAGGGTGCTCTTGAGACCTTACAGATTTTTATCGGTTTGTTTGGGGGCATAATTCCCCAAGGTTGGCTAAATCCATTTTGTATACTTCTTAAATATATATACCTTAAGTATTCAAACTAACAGACCTCAGCGGTGCTGCTGTGTGACAAGGCTTCAACACACAAATTTGATAGCACCAAAATAATCATCGGTCTACAATTTTTAAATTGGTTTTCTCTCTTAAATATTTTTAATATTTTTAAATTAATTTCTAATTAAATTATTTAAATCTGTAGATACTCGTCTCTTAGAAACATAGTATTAGGGAAAGCACCCTTCAGGGATTCAAGAAAAGGTTGGATAAGTTCCTGCTGGAACATAACATACACAGGTAAGGCTAGACTCAAACAGGGAACTGGTCTTTGACCTAAAGGCTGCCGCGTGAGTGGACTGCTGGGCACGATGGACCATTGGTCTGACCCAGCAGCGGCAAATCTTATGTTCTTATGTTTCGCCCCATATTCAGCAGCAAACACGGAACCGGCATTACTAAGGGGAAATACCTATATACAGCCTCTATGGGGCGAAGCATAGTTCTATGTCAGATGAGATCCCCTATACTATGCTTCTAAGAGATGAGTATCTAAAGATTTAAATAATTTAATTAGAAGTTAATTTAAAAATCTTAAAAATATTTAAAAGAGAAAAACATAATTTAAAAATTGTAGACAGAAGACGATTTTGGTGCTATCAAGTCTGTGTGTTGAAGCCTTGTCACACAGCAGCACCGCTGAGTTCTGTTAGTCTGAATACTTAAGGTATATATATTTATGAAGTGAACAATTGTGTTTACCTTACTAAGACTGCCTACACTATATGTGCATTAAATCTATTTTGTGACAGGGTGCGGAATGGGGAAGTAGAGGCTGCCAAATTTGGTATGGTGTTACTAGGCCTCCCATGTTCATCACTTGTTGGAACTTTAGCATACAGTGAAAAAGAAGTATCTCGTCTTTTTCCTCTCTCAGATTTGAACTCACCAGCTGGGTAGGGAAGGGGTGGTAATTTTGTGCTGTGAAAAACAAGGCTTACATAGGTTTCATCAGTTTTTAGATGTGGGTGAAATGGTCTCTTTCACGGAATTGCAAGATTTGTATCAGTTAATTCCTGGCGATGTATTTTTCTACCTACAAATTAAACTATATATTGCTAGTCAAGGGTGGCTACAGGAGGATACCGATGACACTGAAAAACTGGAAAATTTATGTATGGTCTTAGAAAAATTGAAGGGCCCAATTTCATTGCTATATAGATTCTTTAGCAATCAAGTTTTTAAACTATAAATTTATGTCATCCTGGGAATCTGCCATGGATATAGAGCTTAATCATTGTGAGTGGAAGAGAGTGATTATTAAGGTTTCTAAATCTTCTCTTTGTGTGTTAAATAAAATGCATATAAAGTTCTCTCATGCTCGTATTAAATCTATGTTCCCTAGTGCTGCCACAGATGCTTGTTAGCGATGTCTGATTGAGAAAGGAACTTTTTATCATAAATGGTAGACCTATGGATTGATACAGCATTTTTGGTCCTCAGTTATTCATGTTATGGGATTGGGCCTGTGTATGTCTGTTTTGTTGGACCATCGAGTCTGTCTGTTGGGGTCTCCATAATAGGCAAGGCAGATGCGCTTTAAGAGACTTTGTTTTATAGTTGCTAAATGTGTAATAGCACTTAAATGGAAGCAATCATGTGGGCCAACACTTCTGGATTGGCACTTGAAGTTGACATCCTTGGTTGAACTGGAAAAATTGACTGATAAACATCAGGTTTGCTATGACCCGACTCGGGAATTTTTGACTCAATTGGACTTGATTTTACATAAGTAAATTGGGGCGACTTCACTGTTTTCTTTTTTTTTTTTTTCCTAGCTGATTTCTACTGTATGGTACTCATGGGATTTTGAAATGGGGGGGAGGAGGGATTTGGGGAAGTTAGGTGAATTTTTCTGTTGTATATTTGATGCTTCTTAGTTTTGCGCATTTGCACCACCTTGAGGGGCTGTTGTAAAGAATCCTTTATGCTCAACAAAATAGTTAATAAAAATTTATTGAAAACAAAACCAAAAAGAATCGCCAAATAAGGGTAAGAAATGATTCTATTTTTTGTTTAGTAAGGGGGGAGGGTAATGGGATGTAATACCTTCCTTACTGTGGGACAATTGAATTGAAATGTGTCAGTTTTGAGAATTTAGATCTGCTGTCTATATATTGATGACCATACAAAAGGAAATGTAAGGGGCCCCTTCATACGATTAATTGTGTGATTTAAAAATTTTAATTGCAATTAATCATGTGATCAAAATTTTTAATTGATGTACAGCCCTAGTGTTTACACTTGTGTACTGTTCAAGTGAAGTAAAACATTTTTATCTTGAAGCTATGATGTACAAATGCATACTGAAAACAAGGAAAAGACTGTAGGATGGAATGTACAAAATACAGGAATCTTTATTTTTAAAAAAACATACAAAATTGTAATTCTTAAAAAATGGCTCTCATATACATGGAGTACGGACCCAACACGGTCTGTGTTTCAGAGATACACTCCTTCCTCAGGGGTCCGGGATGTCCATTATATCACATGTAGAGAGTAATGCGGAAAACAACGTTGTAATGAAATCATCAAAGATTTTGAGTTGGAGGCAAGAAATTCTCCTTCTGAGCCGAAAGTAGCTGAACTCACCCCATGCGTCAGCACAGAAGGAGAACCTGGTGGACCTATGGATTGATACAGCGTTTTGGTCCTCAGTGTTGGGTCCGTACTTCATGTATATGAGAGCCATTTTTTAAGGATTACAATTTTGTATGGTTTTTTTAATAAAGATTCCTGTACATTCCATCCTGCAGTCTTTTCCTTGTTTTTGGTGTTCGCCTTTTACTGCAGATCCATTGGATTTTTCTTTGTTTTTCAGATGCATACTGAAAAATAGTCATTTCTTATGTTTTGACAGATTATTAGATTCTGTTGTTCATCCTGTTCGACACACATCAAAGGAGAGTAATCAGCATACACCTATTAAAGCTGCTACATATTCAACTGTGTGTAGCCCAGTACAGTTGAGCTTACAGAAATCAACACAGTTGAAAAGCATTTCAAGAGCATCAGAACTCAACTTACTTGAAACGCCACCTGTAGTCAGAGTGAGTGAAAATATAAGACATTCAATTTGTTAAATCATTAAAAAAAACCCTGTATACTAAGTATTCTGTCATGTGTTTGCATAAATAGTGGGTCTGAATTGTTCATTAACGTTCTCTGTCAGATATTCCTAAATATTGTTCTCCAGGGTTGCAATGTGATTAGGCTTTCTGAATTTCTACAATGACTTTCATTATACGCAAATAGTTCATATACATATTCATTATGGAAATCTTGAAAACCCAATGGCGTAATCCTTGAAGATTGAGTTTGGTGACCTCTTCTCTGTTGTTTATTTTTTATTTTTTTTAATACTTGACCCAGGACCACCTTCGTTCAGAACTAAAATACATTAATTGTGACTACTGGTTTTCTTGTTGATATGGGAATGGCTGCCACTATAGGGGCTTTTTCTGCAGTCTTGACTTTTCTCCTCACTTTAACCATATGCCATATCATAACTTTATTTGGCAGAGAAAAGGATGGTGTTTTAAAGTGCTCTTAGGAACCAATAAACAGGAAGTCACCGAGTCAAAGACTTGGCTTTATAAACAAATAGCAATATGTTAATCGGGTTTTCTATTCCACCTTTACCTATTCAGTTCAAGGTCAGATTACAAGAGGTTGGTTCAGTTACCCAGGAAATTACAAAGGACAGTTTGATATGGACATTCAATAGAGTTGCTAGTACAGGTACAGTCGACTCCACTTAAGTGCAAGCCCTTCGGACCGGATCGCCACATGCGCTTAAACAGAGTACCATTTTTTAGTCATGAAAAATCACGGTATTCTGTAGTCAAATGCAGTAGAACTTTTATTCAACAAAAACATACTGAATACAATGTAATACGGTTCAGTTATAGAAACAACACTGTTCCGTCTAATGCAATACTGTACACTGTAAACCTTTTTTTAAACCAACATTCTGCTGAAATAATCAGTCATTGTTTTTTGCAAGCAGATTGCACGATTCAGGCTGTATCTGACTACTGATGCTGTAAAACTGTCCATAGTCGTGACATCTATTTATCTCCAGATAACAACACAGCATGTGTAGGGACTTCAGTGCGTCCGAGAACGAAACAATCTCTGCAGATGGTTCATTAGTCGTGATGACAACAGCAGTATTGCCATCCTCATCAGACTCTTGGTTGTCTGCAGTGTTCTTTATGATTGTACAGATTTCGGAATTAGTGCTGTCAGATAATGTGGGCACATCGTTGTCAACGGCGACATACAACTCAAACTCTTGTGACAAGAGTCCCAACTGGGAAGTTCAATGGACGAAGTATCAGCTTCAGTTGTCTCATCAGATGTGACAACGAAGCTCGCCTGTCGATAGCAATTTGAAATCATTGATGATGAGAATCAACTCCATGCCTCCTGTACCATATGAAGAGAGTCGAGCACCATCATTTTTCTTGCATGCTCAGTAGCTGGGGAGCTGGATTCCATGCTTGCATCAATCACTGCTATCACATATATTAGGATGAGTGACCTGTAATGACATTTGAAGTTTGCGATTTATTCCTTGGTCCATCGGCTGGATCAGAGGTCATGTTTGGCGGCAGAAACACAAGTTTGATGTTGGTTAGTCTTATGTTATTGCTGTGTGCTGTGCAGTTATCACACAGCATTACAATGTGCCTCCTACACCTTCTCATCAGATTGTCAAGCTTCTGCAGCCATTCAATCCACAATGTCGCTGTCATCCATGCATTTTTGTTGCTTTCATATTCAACAAGCAGGCATTTAATGTTTTTGAAGCACCGAGGATTTCGATTCTTCCCAATCGAGTTTTTCACTACCATCCATATTGCAATTGAGCAGCAATGTCAATTGTTCCTTTGGCACCTTGAAGCCAACAGTTTCGCTGCGTTTGAAAACCAATGTTCCGTCAGAGTTGGCATGCCAGTACAGGCCCATCTCATCGGCGTTGAAAACATCACATGGTTCATATCCACCAATGACTGATGGCAACACTTCCATGACCCGTCTTTCTGAACCAGATTCATCCGCATCTTGTTTTTCGCCATGCTGCTTCTTAAATTATATGCTGTTATGAACTTTCCACCTCTCTAACCATCCGTTTGTAGCTTTGAAGTCTTCTACGCCCAGTTCTTCAGATAACTGTGCTTATTTCTCCATCAGCAGAGGTCCACTGATTGGTTGGTAGCTGTCGACTTCTAGCTTCAGCAATGCCTATTCAACATCTCCAGCCTTCCCAATTATTTTCCGTAAGATTGCTATTGTTTTGCCAGTCTTTCAATATGGCTTGCTTTTTTTTTTTTTTTTTTTTTTTTTGTAAATCCGAAAAATCTAGGATGAATGCTGTAATGTTTTGAAATAGAGATCTGACTCTCCCTTTGGTCAAGTCTCTTTAAGACATCGACACGTTCAGCCAAAAACAATGATTTTTTTGTCCACGCAACGCCATGTTGCAGTTCTGAAAGTTTGAACACCTGGCCAGGCCTAGACTGCTGTTCCGAAACACGTGGTTCATCCACGTCAGAACGTGATTGCTTTTAACCAGAGTGAACGTAACGTGAAAGAATAGAGGTGGGACCTATGACATCAGTGCGCATTAGTACTGCTTGATTCAGGGAAAAAAATTTTGATTCGATTCAGCCTATCGATTCGATTTTCCTGCCCAATTGGGTGGTGTGTTTTGTTTTTCAAACATCCTGGTGGGTTTATTTTATAGCCTGTCTACCTACTCTACCCCCTTTGCCCTCTTCCACTCACACTGGCACTGTGGTGTAAACAAAATAAACAAAAAAGGCTTTCCTCTCTCTGTTAAATCCTAGCTCACATTTTTGGTTTAATACCAGCTCTGGCAGGATACGCATTTCAAATCTGACATATTATAATCGCAAAACAGAAAATAAAATTAATTTTTCTATCTTTTGTTGCTGATCATTATTCAAATCATTTTGGTCCCAGGCTGTGCGACAAACGTCTTCTGATAACTCGCTTGACAGGGTCTCTTGTCCATTTGTCATTTTCTTCTTTCTCTGTGCTAACCATCCATCTTCCATCTCTGTCCTCCCCTTCCATTTCCCTTCCCTCCCTTGGAGGTCTGGCATCTTTCCTTTTTTTATCATCTCTATTCCCGTAGCTGCTGCGATGGACCCCACTATCCCCAGATCCACTATCTCTCCTTTTCTCAACTACCTGTTCATCCAGCATCTCTCCCTCCTTCCCTACCAGCTCTCCCTTTCTCTTTCTAACTACCCTCCTATCCAGTTTCTCTATATCCCCCACACCATCCCTTGAGTCCAACTTCTCTCCCTTTCTGTTCCTTCCCTCCCTAATCCCTTTGTCCACCATCTCTCCCTCTCCTGTTTTTAGATCCATTATTTCTTCTGTTCCTTCCCCCATCTCTCCTCTCCATGATCTCTCCCAAGTTCATCTCTCCCTCCCCCAAGTCCATCTCCCCTCTCCATGATGTCCCCAAGTCCCTCCCCTCCACCATCCATCTTCCCCCCCTCCACCAAGTTCATCTTTCTCATCCATCTTCTCTCCCTCTCCAGTCCATCTCCCCCTCTCCCCCAAGTCCATCTCCCCTCTCCATGATCTCCCCCAAGTCCATCTCCTGTCAGGTTAAGATTTGCCTCTTTGCAGATGATGCCAAAATCTGCAATAGAGTAGACACCTCTGATGGTGTGAATAATATGATGAAGAACCTATTGAAGCTTGAAGAATGGTCTGAAATTGGCAGATAAGATTTAATGCTAAGAAATGCAAGATCATGCATTTGGGCTGCAAAAATCCGATGGAATATTAAAGTTTAGGGGGTGAAGAACTTTTGTGTATAAAAGGAACGGGACTTGGGTGTGATAGTATGTGATGATCTTAAGGTGGGCAAACAGGTTGAAAAGGCAACAGTGAAAGCTAGAAGGAGAGTTATTGCCAGTTGGAAAAAAGAGGTATTGATGCCTCGATATAAAACTGGTGAGAACTTATTTTGAATATTGTGTACAATTCTGGAGACCGCACCTTCAAAAAAAAAAAAAGTCAGTCCAAAGGAGGGCTACTAAAATGATCAGTGGTCTTCGTCATAAGGCATATGGAGATAAATATCTCAATATGTATACTTCAGAGGAAAGGAGGGAGAGTGGAGATATGATAGAGACGTTTAACTACCTGTGTCACATAAATACACACGAGGAGACTCATTTGAAAGGAAGCTCCGGAATGAGAGGGCATAGAATGAAGTTAAGAGAGTGATGGGCTCGGGCATAATATAAGGAAATACTTTTTTTTTTTTTTTTTTAAACAGAGGTACATGTGTGGCATAGTCTCCTGGTAGAGGTGGTGGAGACAAAGACTGTATGAATTCAAGAATGCATGGAATAGGTCCATGGGATCTCTTAGGGGAGGAGGCGGCAGTGGATCCTGCAGATGAGCAGACTGGCCTTTATCTACCATCATGTTTCTGTGACCCTAAGGCAAAGGAATCTTAATTCATTTGTTTGGTGGTGCTTCAAAGTCAAAGAAGGTGAACTCGAAGAGCAATTTCCTCCAGACTTGACATAGAGAGGGAAGTGGCAGTTTCCAGCGCTGGGCTGTTCTTGAGTTGTGGAAGATGTGTGAGCTGAATGGCAGAAGTTAGTCTGGTCAAATTTTCCCCTTATACAGATTGAACAGGAGAGAGATAACTTAGTGGAAGACACTCGAGAAGCAAGTTGCGGTAATCCAAGCGAGAATTGACGAGAGTATGGATGAGGGTCTTGGCAGCATGCTCAGAAAGGAAAGTTCAAATATTAGTGACTTTGTATAGAAAGAAGTGACAAGTTTTGGCTGTCCATTGGTTATATGAAGAGAAGGAAAGAGATAAGTCAAAGATGACCCCAAGGTTGAGTTACGACAAGACGGGGGGGGGGGGGGGGGGGGAGGGAATGAGAATGTTATCCACCAAAATAGAAAATGGAGGAAGGTGAGAGGTAGATTTAGGAGGAAAGATAAGAAGTTCACACTCTGCCGTGTTTAATTTTAAATGCATCCAGGTAGAAATGTCAGCCAGTTAGGCTGCGACTCAAGCTTGGATAACTGTAGAAATTTCAGGTGTAGAGAGGTAAATTTGTAAGTCATCAGCATAGAGATGGTACTGGAAGCAATGGGAGATTAGTCCAAGGGAGGAAGATGGAGAAAAGAAGAGGTCCCAGAACAGTCCTGAGGTATACTTCTGATAGCATAATGGCAGCAGAGGAAGATCCTCCAGAGCATATGCTAAAAGTGTGATGAAAAAGATAGGAAGAAAACAATGAAATAACAGAGCTCTGAAAATCCAAGTGAATACAGCATATCGATGAGTAGACAGTGATCTACAGTGTCGAAGGCCGCAGATAGATTAAGGAGGATGAGGATGGAGTAAAGGTGATGTAGTGGGCGAAAGCCCAATTGAAGTGGGTCAACGATGATTCAAGACGAAAAAGTCAAGACAACGGAGGTGAACAGCAAGTTCAAGTATCTTGGATAAGAAGTGGAGGAGGTTGATGGGGCAATAATTGGAGGGGCAGGTAGGGTCCAACGATGGTTTTTTGAGAAGCGGCATAATTACAGCATGTTTGAGGGCATCGGGTACAGTCGCAGTAGACGGTGATTAAGGATATGGCAGATAGCAGGGATGACAGTAGGAGAGATGGTGATCAGTAGATGGATGGGGATAGGATCAGAGGAAGGAGGAGAGGTATGTAGTTTTCTCCTTCGTGATTTCATAAGAACTGGGTCAGACCAAAGGTCCATCAAGCTCAGGAGCCTGTTCTCATGGTGGCCAATCCAGGTCACTAGTACCTGACCAAAATCCAAGGTGTAGCAATATTCCATGCTACCAACACAGGGAAAGCAGTGGTTTCCCCACGCCTTCCTCAATAACAGACTATGGACTTTTCCTCCAGGAACTTGTCCAAACCTTTTTTAAAACCAGCTACGCTATCCGCTCTTACCACATCCTCTGGCAATGTGTTCCAGAGCTTAACTATTCTCTGAGTGAAAAAAAATTTCCTCCAATTGGTTTTAAAAGTATTTCCCTGTAACTTCGAGTGTCCCCTAATCTTTGTAATTTTTGACGGAGCGAAAAATTGATCCACTTGTACCCGTTCTGCTCCACTCAGGAATTTGTAGACTTCAATCATATCTCTCCTCAGTCATCTCTTTTCCAAGCTGAAGAGCCCTAACCGTATGTCTTTTCTCATACGAGAAGAATTCCATCCCCTTTACCATCTTTGTCGCTCTTCTTTGAATTGAACGCAATACTCCAGATGAGGTCGCACCATGGCGCGATACAGGGGCGTTATAACATTCTTAGTCTTGTTAACCATCCCTTTTTTAATAATTCCTAGCATCCTATTTGCTTTTTTGGAAGCCGCCACACATTGGGTGGAAGATTTCATCGTATTGTCTACGATGACACCCAGATCCTTTTCTTGGGCGCTAATCCCCAAGAAGGACCCTGGTAACTGTGATTCAGGTTATTCTTCCCAATGTGCATCACTTTGCATTTGTCCACATTAAATTTCATCTGCCATTTGGATGCCCAGTCTTCCAATTTCCTAAGGTCCGCCTGTAATTTTTCACAATACACATGCGTTTTAACAACTGTGAATAGTTTAGTGTCATCTGCAAATTTAATCACCTCACTCGTCGTTCCAATTTACAGATCATTTATAAATAAGTTAAATAGCACCGGTTTCAGTACAGACCCCTGCGCCACTCCACAGTTTTCTCTCCTCCATTGAAAAAAATGACCATTTAACTCTACCCTCTGTTTTCTATTCGATAACCAATTCCTAATCCACAACTGAACTTTGCCACCTACCCCATGACACTTTAATTTTCTCAGGAGCCTTTCATGAGGAACTTTATCAAAAGCTTTCTGAAAATCTAGATGCACTATATCAACCGGCTCACCTTTATCCACACCTTCAAAGAAGTCAAGCAAATTTGTGAGGCAATATCTCCCTTGGCTGAACCCATGCTGACTCTGTCTCATTAAATCATGTTTGTCGACGTGTTCCACAATTTTATTTTTTTATAATCGTTTCTACCATTTTGCCCGGCACCAAAGTGAGGCTTACCGGTCTGTAATTTCCCGGATCTCCTTTGGAGCCCTGATTAAAAATTAGCGTAACATTGGCCACCCTCCAATCTTCAGGTACTACAGACGATTTTAGCGACAGGTTACAGATCACTAACGGCAGGTCAGCAATTTCATGTTGGAGTCCTTTTAATACCCTGGGATGTATACCATCTGGTTCTGGCGATTTATCACTTTTTAACCTGTCAATGTGGCTCAGTACATCTTCCAGATTCACCGAGATTTCTTTTAGTTCCTCCACCTCATCACCCTTGAAAACCATTTCCGGTTCAGGTAGATCGCTTACATCTTCTTCCATAAAGCCCGAAGCAAAGAATTCATTCAGTCTTTCTGCTATGGCCTTATCTTCCCTGAGCGCCCCTTTCGCTCCTTGATCATCCAATGGTCCCACAGATTCCCTCAAAGGTTTTCTGCTTCTGATGTATCTAAAAAAAATTGCTATGAGGTTTTGTCTCTTTTGCAAGTTTCTCTTCATATTCTTTCTTAGCTGTCTTTATCAATTCTTTGCATCTAACTTGCCAGTGCTTGCATTTCTTCCTATTTTCTTCATTCAGATCTTTTTTCCATTCTTTAAAGGATGTTTTTTTTGTCTCTAATAGCCTCTTTCACTTCACCTTTTAGCCATGCTGGCCATGGTTTACTCCTCTTTCCACCTTTGCTGATACGTGGAATGCATCTGCTCTGCGCTTCCACAACAGTATTTTTAAATAACATCCACATCTGGTTTACAGTCCTAACCTTTGCAACCGTTCCTTTTAACTTCTTTTTAACCATTTTCCTCATTTTATCAAAGTTGCCCTTTTGAAAATTTAACGCTCCTACAGTAGATTTCTTTTGCGATGTTCCCGGTATCAGCTCAAATTCGATCACGTTATGATCACTGTTTCCCAGTGGCCCCAACACAGTTAACTTCTGTAGTATGTCTTGCATTTCACTGAGGACCAAATCTAAAATAGCACCCCCCTCTTGTCGGTTCCCAGACCAGTTGCTCCAAGAAGCAGTCATTTATTATATCTAAGAATTTTATCTCCCTAGCATTCCCCGATGTAACATTTAAACAAGCTTTGTTGAGGTAATTGAAATCACAAGTTTCTCAAACTATGTCCTACCAGGAACCAGGGGCCCCCCGGAGACACTGCAAGGGATGCCCACTGCACTTATACACACGCGACACACACCCACTCAATCAATAAACAAAGAAGAAAAAGAAAAGTGGAGAGAGAGCCTCAGTTAAGCTTCATATGGCAAAAAACATAAGACCAAACTATTCTTTCCCCTCGTTAAAAGGCGTCATGTATGCAGGTAAATTAGGGAAATCCCTTTCTTCAAATTCACTGAGCTTTGGAACAACCTCCCTGCCTTACTGCTAAACCTTGGCTTATTCCAGTTATTCCAAAAGCATCTGAAAACCTGGCTTTTCTCCAAAATGTAAAGCTATCTATTTAAAATGTAAAGCTAGCTATCCTCTTCATAACCTCTAATTTCTTATTATGTCCTTCCCTCATTGAATTTACCTGTAAACCGTGCCAAGCTCTATCTTTATGGAGATGATGCAGTATACAAACTTAAGGTTTAGTTTAGTTTAGATTTGGAATTGGGCATTTTACTTGTGAAATACAAGGGCTGTTCAAAAAGTATCAGACCTTTATTCATAAAAAATACTCATATTCAGATACAACAATCTTATACTAATCTCCTTCAAAGTAGTCCCCTTGGGCTGCCACACACTTCTTCCAATGGTTCTGCCATTGTCGGAAGTAACGTTGGAACGCCTTTTTGGAGATTGTTCACAACTGGTCCCGTCACATTCTGCATGATGTCTTTCAGGGGCATTTTCAGCTTGGGAAAAAGCCAAAAGTCACAAGGAGCCATGTCTGGAGAGCAGGGAGCCTGAAGAATCACTGGTGTGTGGTGTTTGGCCAGGAAACTCCATATCAAAAGTGAAGAATGGACAGGTGTGTTATCATGATGGAGCTGCCAATTGCCCGCTGCCCACAGGTCCGGCTGTTTGTGCCTCACAGCATTACGAAGGCGACGCAGAACCTCTTGGTAGTACCCCTTAGTGATTTGACACCAGTGTCTTCACTTGGTCAATGACGATCTCATTTCTGGATTTTGAGGGCCTACCAGAACATGCTTCACTCTCCACTGATGTGCAGCCATCTCTGAAATGGTTGTACCACTCCTTTATTTGTGTGGTGCCCATTGCTTCATTCCCGAAGGCCTGTTGAATCTTGTGGATCATTTCCACTTTGGAATCACAAAGCTTTACACAAAATTTAATGCAGTAGTGTTCAACTTTTTCTGTCATTTTGTCAAAAATGAAAATTGGATGGCGCTCACTTATACTTACTCATCGGTGATCTGCTGGCAATTGACAGCTTCTGTAGGCGGGAAAAATTTCAAACATGCGCATTAGGGTCGCCTACATATGTGTAGCAAACCACGCCTCCCTAGCTTTATTTGTTTACGCAAGAAAACTTAAGGTCTGATACTTTTTGAATAGCCCTTGTACTTCTCAAAGTGGTATACATAGTGGGGAACAAAATATCTTGGCAGACAAACTGAGCAGACTTCAGCTGCACAAATGGTCTCTCAGCACAACTGTCTTGCATCAGATTTTCTCCACATGGGAAACATGAGCATAGATTTCTTCTTCTTCCTCATCCCACCTCCTCCCAACACACACCAAAAACTTACGCATTTCTGCTCCAGACTCTATACCCCCCAATCGCATTGACTCTGATACCTTCCTCATTTATTGGGAGGACAGAGTTATCTACACATTTCCTCTGATACCTCTCATTGGGAAAATTCTACCCAAACTTCACCAAAATCAATGCACCATGATCCTTATAGCACCTTGTTGGTCACATCAGGTTTGGTTCCCACGGTTCTTAGATGCTCTTGTCCAAGAAACTGTTCAAGTTGCAACTGTTTTCAGGTATTCAAGCATTTTTTCCCTATCTGTTCTGGTGGGCTCATAATCTTATCTTATGTACCTGGAGCAATGGTAGGATTAAGTGACTTGTCCAGGGTCACAAGGAACAGCGTGCTGAGACTGTAGCTTTAACCACTTCACCACACTTCCCTAATCTTTTCAAATATGGAATGCCTTGCCAGAACAAATTCAATTGATTCAAGCTCCATTAGACGTACTTTCCCCCCCCCCCCAAAGTGGGTGGAAATAAGGGTGCGTCTAATGGAGCAAATACGCAAAGCGCGCCTCCACCCCATTAACTTATTTTAATGTTGCCACCCACTCTTTCTTGCCGGCCCTCTTCCTCCTCCCCCCTTCACCCCGGCGTACCTTTTTTTTAAACTTCTAAGCCTCACTCGCTGAGAGTGGCGCACAAGGGTTGCTGGCTGCCTGGTACCCGCCGCTTCTGTCGAAAACAGCAGGCATGGCTGCCTCCTCTTCTGTTCTCTGGTGGCATAGCGGTGCACCAAGTTGCCTGCCTGGCCCCGCGAGAACGTGGGAAGCGGCGCGGGACCAGGCAGGCAACCTGGTGCGCCACTATGCCACCAGAGAACAGAAGAGGAGGCAGCCGTATCTGCCGTTTTCGGCAGAAGCGGCTGGGACCAGGTAGCCAGCAACCCTTGTGCGCCGCTCTCAGCAAGTGAGGCTTAGAAGTTTTAAAAAAAAAGGTACACGGGGGTGGGAGTGGTTTGGAGAGTGAGAGGCCAGGGCCTGCCTGCTTCTTGCCACCTGGGGGTTAGGGAGTGAGGCGGGAGAGGCCGGGGCCTGCCTGGGGTGTAGGGAGAGAGAAGGGTGAGGCAGGAGCCTGCCTGGGGGGGAGAGGCTGGGGCCTGCCTGGAGGGAGAAATCGGGGCTTTCCTGCTGCCTGCCTGAGGGGGAGGACAGGCCTGCCTCCCTACCTACCTACCTGCTCTTTCACCTGTCCCTACATGGCTGCCTGCTCTGTCCTGGCCTACCACTAGACCACCAGAAGAGGGACAGGGTACAGAGCCTAGCAGGGAGGGGGACAGGGTGCAGAGCTTGGCAAGGAGTGTGGGGTTGGGTGCAGAGCCTGGCAGGGAGAATTTGGTTCAGAATGTTTTTTTTCTTGTTTTCCTCCTCTAAATTTAGGGTGTGTCTTATGGTCAGGTGCTTCTAATGGAGCGAAAAATATGGTACTTTTTCTCCTGGCTTTTTTTTTTAACCCTGATCCCAATCTCTGTGAGTTTCCCTCTGAGAACTGTTTTCATTACATCCCAAAATAAGCTCTTCTGTCACCTCTAAAGTGATTTTTTTAAATTTAAAGTATCTACAATCCACTCTAGCCACAGTTTTAGGTGGAGTACAGGCTTATGTACACTATATTTATAAAAAAGAGATATAAAAGACAATTTAGTCCTACTACAGACATTCCTTTTACACTCTAGTATATTAATAACTACATAACCATCAGTATGCAGGCTCAGGGGGAAAATACTTAAGAAAACATTTGAAAGTAGATTTATATAGTATAGAAATTGCTCACAAGCCAAATTTCCAACAGCAATCTAATCAGTTCAAATGGTGCAGCCAGAGTAAATGCTCTTTTACGAGTTTTGATATAATGGTATTCTTGAAGGGCAGGTAATCAGAGCCTCTTTGAAGTCTGTTTGCAAAGACAGAAGCATATACCGTATTTTTCGTTCTATAAGACGCACTTATTCCCCCCAAAAAAGTGGGTGGGAACAAGGGTGCATCCTATGGAGCAAATCCCCCCTGTTACCTTATTTAGACTGCCGCCACTACTCGCCCGCCGCCGCTGCTGCTAGTTGCTCACTGCAGCCAAAAGTAGAGGAAGGGAAAGGCCAGGTGGGTGCAGCGATTGCACACCACCGGCCCAGAAGCCTTACCCCCGATGTCAATTCTGATGTCGGGAGTAAGGCTTCTGGGCCAGCGGCATGCAATCGCTGCGCCTGCCTGGCCCTTCCTAGCAACTCCTTCTGTTCTGGGTGCCGCGATGAGCAAGGAGTCCCGTCCCCCCCACACCCGCTGCTTCGTCGACGTCGGGGGTAAGGCTTCCGGGTCACGGTGTGCAATTGCTGTACCCGCCTGGCCCTTCCTAGCAACTCCTTCTGTTCCAGGTGCCACGCTGCTGAGCCAGGAGTCCCCCCCCCACCCGCTGCTGCTGCTTCGTCAACATGTCCTCACAGCAGCAGCCGCCGGAGGTAATTAAATCCAGTGGGCGGCCGGGCAGGCTTGGGGGGGCGGCAGAAGAGGACAGAGGCTGGAGGGCAGGGAGGGGAACAGGAGGGAGGGAGGGAGGAAGGACAATTGTTGGGCCTGAGTTGGGGAAGAGGACGAGGACAAAGACTGGCAGTGAGGGGAACAGGAGGGAGGGAGGAAAAGACAATTGTGGGCCTAAGGAAGGAAAGAAATAAATCACCAGACAACGGGGAGGGAGGAAGAGGACAAAGGCTGGAAGGCATTGAGGGGGACATAGGAAGAAGGGGTGGAGGAATGGACAATTGTTGGGAAGAAAGAAAAAGAAATCACCAGGTAGAAAAAATGATTTTATTTTCAATTTAGTGATCAAAAATGTCAGTTTTGAGAATTTATATCTGCTGTCTATATTTTGCACTAAATTTGTCTATTTTTCTATAGTTGTTACTGAGGTGACATTGCATATTTTAAAAAGTCATCTGCCTTGACATCTGTGCCCTGTCCCTGCCTGCCCTATATCTTGTCTCTGCCCACCACTAGACCACCAGAGGGGGAATTGGGTACAGAGCCTGGCAGTGAAGGAGGACAGGGTGCAGAGCCTGGCAAGGAGTGTGGGGTTGGGTGCAGAGCCTGGAAGGGAGAATTTGGTTCAGAATGTTTTTTTCTTGTTTTCCTCCTCTAAATCTAGAGTGCATCTTATGGTCAGGTGAGTCTTATGGAGCAAAAAAATATGGTATCTTATATTTGTGAAAATGTTGAAAGCTCCTGTTTTCAAAATTCATCTTTATTTGGCTTTCCAAGAATATTCTGGTGGCTTGTTTTGTAATCTGTTTGGAACTCTAGAGCATTGTTTCTCAACTCTGTCCTGTAGTGTACCCCCTTGCCAGTCAGGTTTTTAGGCTATCCAAGGTGATTATGCATACAATATTTTTCCATGTATAGGCCACAGGAATTTCCGATTTAGGTTTTAAAACTCTTAGATAAGCCACCCCATGTTACCAGCCACGGCTTATCTAAGCGTTTTAAACGTGGCCAGCGGTGCAGGGCAGGAGCATTCTTTTCAGCATCTAGCCTGGCGCTGCACTGCTTCAAGAACTGACGCAAGCATTGAGAAACTAGCGCAGGGCTGGCTGTATGCTGAAAAGATCGCTCCTGTCCTATATCACTGGCTACAACAAGGCAACTGTCCAGGAGGGAGCTGAAGGTACGGGGGACTCCGCAATTGATCTGCCAATGTCATTGTGGATATCCTGAAAACCTGATTGGTAAGGAGGTACCCCAGGACCGAGTTGAGAAGCACTGCTCTAGAGGATGTAGCGGAAAATAAGAACATACTGTGGTACCTTGATTTGCGAGCATAATTTGTTCCAGAAGCATGCTCATAAACCAAAGTGAGTTGCCCCACAGAAAGTAAGGGAAATTTTCTTGATTCATTCCACATCCCCAAAAGACCCGCCCTTCACCCCCCCCCCTCCCCCTGAGGCCACCGGTGCACCTCCACCCCACCCCCATGAATCTCGGAGAGAGCGGGAGCCAGAAGGCCTTGAGCATGCCCAGATGCTCAAGGCCCAGCAGAAAAGCAGCAGGCTCTTTGGGCACTGGTATGTCCTGCAGGTTGGTGCTGCGTGCTGGTGCCTGATCACAGTAAGGGTTTGAGTGGGGGGTGAAGGGCTCACAAATCGAGTCAACGCTTGGTTTGCGAGGCAAGATTTGCTAGAGTGTTTTGCTCGTCTTGCAAAACACTCGCAAACCGCATTACTCACAAACCGAAGTTTGACTGTATAAACATAATATGCATGCTTTTTGTATCGGTTTTAACTTTTTTTAAAAGTATATCTTTCAGGCAATGAGTATCATGAAGAATTATTAAATATTGATGATAATTTTTCTCTCTTGTTCAGAGGGCAAAGGCATTGGTCACCTCCAGGGTTTCTTCTGCTTTCTCTGGGTTTACTCCTCAGTCCATCTTAAGGTCTAGCCTTCGTACCACACCACTAGCATCACCTTCTGCATCTCCAGGAAGATCTGTTACACCTCCTTCACATGCAAAGGAAACAAAAATCTCATTCTTGGAAGAGCAAGTGACTGCCAAGTGGACTAGTGGGGTAAGATTTTACTTTAGAGATTAAAAAAGAAAATTGTCAAAATTTGAGGGTCTGATATTCAAAGGATCTATGTAGTTACGTTCTTAAATTGACCCCTTGAAACTCTATAGGGCTGAGAACCTACATTTATACTCAAAATTACACTAAACTGCTAAATTTAGGAGCACATATTTAAGTGGCAATAGATTTAAGGCATGGTGACAGGTTACGATCTTAACACTGATTTTCTGCACTAGGCTCGTAAATCTAGGCAAGTGCTAGGCCTAAATTTATAAACCAAATGTTCAAGCTCCTAAATTAAAATAAGTTTTCATTTAAAACTTAGGTTCTATTACATATTCACAGGAGTCTGTACTTTAGCTGTTGATTCTTACTAACTGCGAATCTTCAGAAGGGTGTCACTTTAAGATCTTGAACTCTTTCCCTTCTTCAGTGGAGAACAGCTCCCTCTTCAGTTTTAACTTCTGCAAGCGAACTCAGAAGATGTATTCTGATCTGCTCTGCTTCTTATGTTATTTTCAGATATTTTTTCCATCGTTTTTTTAAAATTTCCTCATGGCTTCATTGCTCGGAGGTTCCCCTTCTTGGGCTTACTGCACCAGAGAAAGGGTGCAGTCCTGTGTGAGTGGACTGCTGCTCCCAGGCCAATCTATTCGGAGTACCTGGGAACCAGCCTGCTTTGGTGTGCCTTGGAAGTTTTGGGTCTGTTCTCGTAGCTGCTCACCTGCTGATTTCTGCAGAGGCTTGATCACAGACTGTTGGGCCCCTGAGTAAGAACCCTCTGGGACTGAATAGGGGCCAAGCCAGCTGTGTAGTTTCTCCCCCTCCCTCGGGTCGTTCTGGGAGGAATTTCAGGGGTGGGAGTCGACGGTCAAGGTACATTCAACCAGCAGCCAGATTTCCATCAGTGGTTGAGTTCCTGACATCTCTGAGGCAGAAATCCTTTCACTACAAGCAGGCTGCTGCAAGCTGACAGGCACCAGAAATTACAGTGAGTACTCCCATTATTCCCTATGAGAAAAATCAGAGGGGGGTTTCTGAAAATTTTGTTTTTCAGAGTTTCTGAGGTTAGGATTAGGTTCTCTCTCCTCCAAAGCCCTAAGTTCCTTTTTTCTGCCTCAGAACCGCTCATTTGCCTAGAGTTCCCCTCTCATGGATACCCAAGGCCCTTCTAGCCCCAGATCCTGTGTTTTATTAGCAGATTTACTGGTTGAGGAACAGCCATGTTATATATGCAGTGGGATACGAGAGGAAGGAGCAGGAGCTTCAGGCTTGGCCCCTATTCAGTCCTCCAAGGCCTTGGAACCCCAAATATCCCAAAAGATCCAGTCTAAGGGGAAGAGATCCTGCTCAGAAGGTCTGAGTGGTGAAGGGATGAAACGGGAACGTGTGGTGGCGAACACAACTGCTATTCTTCAATCCAGGATCGTGCAAGGAGTTTGGGGTCCTCCAATTTTTCAATTTTTGTCAACCTTTTATGGAAAGCCTATTTTAACAGGACCAGGAAGCACTACTCTGCCTACGGGCGCGCTAGCTCCACCTCAGGGGGATCCTTCTCCCAAGTAGGTGTGTCTGCCTCATAACACACTGGCTGCTAGTGTCAGTGACCAGAGCAGAACTGGGATGATTGGAAGTCCATTTCTTCAGGGAGCGAGGTGACAACCTAAAAACAACCGCAAAACAAAGTTAAATCAATTTTTATCAATTATCTTTTCCCTTCAGTATTCTAATTTAAAACTAATCAAGGCTTACCTGACTAAAAGTTTCTTCCACTAAATGAAGAGTACTGCTAAACATGGTCGCAGCATTCCTTCGCTCGGCTTTAACTATCAAACCCACCCCTTGAGGTCATGAAAATTTTTACTCTGATGGTTAGGCAAGAGTGGTATATGGCACATGTTCTGTATCTCAAAAATTAGAGCTGATAGGAGAAAACTGATGCCATTTTTGGAATCAGCAGGTCAAATATACACAGAAAAAGGTCTAATATTTGAGGCACCAAAATGAGTGCTGGCCAGTGTACTATAAAACAAGTTTCATAATACTGCCAATGCACATCTAGTTTTAATATAGCCCTAAGTGTGCATATTTTTTCTTCTTAATGCCATTTCAGAATGAGAGCCCTATCTTAGAAAGACCAACTGAGAGAGAACAATGGTGTAAAATGAAGAAATAAAGGAAAAACTTGAAAAATTCATAAAACTATACTCATGATTCAACCATGAAAATATTTTTCATATCCTTGCCTCTTTCCTTGTTTGGCATGACTAGGCAATATGGGCACATTGTGGGAGCCATAGAAGTATATCTTTCAAGACTAGGGCTGTACATTGGTTAAAAATTTTAATCACATGGTTAATTAAATTGTACGATTCAAATGTAAAAGAATGTAATCCATTTCTCATCTTCTTCCTCCTTATCAGTGCAGCACTCTCCCTTTCTCCAATAATGCAGCTCACAAATCTCTCTACTCCACAATATTGGGGTGAAAGTAGCAAACTTAGCATCCCAAAGAATTAATTTGCATTATTCTGTTACCATACCATCCCCATGGCCCACAATTAGCTTGCTCAATACCCCCATCACCATGATTACAAACAATCACCTCATTAAGCCCTACCCCCAATGGCACACTGTCACTTTTTGCAGCCCCCATTCCCTTTGCATATAATTACCTTGCCTTGTAGAATCCCCTGTTATCTACAGCCACAGGCTGCAGCTGAGCTGTTCTTCCCCTCGCCCCAGCTGTAATTGTACTTCAAGAGAAGGAGAAAGAGGTTCTCTCAGTTCACATGAGCAGTCAACTGCAGGCAGACACAGGAGGAGCAAGCAGCCTAATATATAGCTATTCACTCCTCTTGCAATATGATTTCAGTGAGAAAGAAAGAGTGAACCATGCTGTGATTGTGGATTTCCTAACTCTTACTAGCAGCAATACCTGCTTTCAGGAGAGTCCCAACAATACCAGCAGCTCTCACAAGGATGGGGGATCAGAGGCAACAGCAGTTCTGAGGTTGGGGGGGGGGATGGATCAGCAGCACCAGCAGTGGCTCAGGGGAGATGGGAGTCGGCATCAGTAGCACTAGCCCATTTTGTGGAGGGGGCAGCACATTAGCAGCTCTGAGGTGGAGGGTGATCAAAGGCAGCAATAGCAGCTCTGAAGGAGGCTGGCAGCATGAGGAAAGATTGGCAGATCTGACATCTTCGGTGGCATTCAAATAATTTCATTTCCAGTGGACCGCATTGAAGGTGAAAAGGAGGAAGCATGGTTGCAAGCTTCCTGCGTTAATCGCGTTAATTTTTTAACATTGTTAGACGATTAACACATTAATTGCATTAACATGTTAATTGTTCATCAGTATTCAAGACATAGGGCTAGATTCACTAACCTGCCCGAATCGGAACAATCCAGGCATGGGGCGCATCAGATGATGCATTGGGGCGTGGCCTAAGGCCGCACTCGTCGGAGGAGGAGGAGGCGTGAAGCAGGAGGGACTGAGCACCCCTCCTTCTCCCAACGATTCTTAAAGGTAGGGGGGAGGGGGTGGGCCTTGCCCGGTCATCCTGCTGGCTTCGGAGGAGGCCTAGAGCAGGAGGGAATGAGCACCCCTCCTGCTCCCAACGATTCTTAAAGGTAGGGGGGGAGCGGGTGGGCCGGGCCTGGCCGGCCTAGGTAGAACTACAGGCAGGGAGGGAGGGAGGTGGGCCGGGATGGGATTTCACATGGCAGAAGGGATTTGGCATCCCTCCTGCCTTTTGTGGGACATTGGCGCGGGGGGGGGGGGTGGCATCGGCGCAGGGGGGAATGGGTCTAGGCCGCGACTTTTTAAAAAAAAACTTTTGTAGGCAAGGGAGCCCGTGGTTTTAACCCGCGGGTTAAAACCACAGACTCGCAGTGCCGGGAAGGGCAGGAGAGATTCGGGGTGGCAGGCAGGAGAAATTCGGGGACGAGCAGGATGGCGATTCAGGGCAGAGCAGGCAGGAGAGATCGGGGAAGAACATCAGGGCGGCAGGCAGGAGAGATTTGGGACAGCAGAGAGCAGAGCTGTGAGTTAGGCTTCTAAGGAGCAGGAGAGTAGGAAAGGCGTTTGCGACTGGTCCCCAGCAGTCGCTTTTTCCGAGGCCAGTCAGATTTGAAAAAATGGTTAGTGAATCGCGTCCCTGCTTATTTTGCATGCAGTTCCCTCATTTACATGTGCAGATTGGAAGAGGGTCGCTACACAGGTTAGTGAATCGTGTTGGGGAGAAATTGGGTCGCAAAGGGCTCACAAACCGATCGGTTTGCTTAGTGAATCTAGCCCATGATCCTTGCAGCTTCTCGTTAGGTGGCAGGGACTACCACAGTAACAATATGCAGACTTCACAGCTTTCTCGGGGCTTATGTAGTCCTGTCAGACAAAACATCTGAAATCAGGTCCTCCACTATACAGTATTCAGCTCTATGGCCTGAGCTACAGAATCTTTAATACATTTTTGGCTGTTTTTATAGGAGGTACTGATTCTAAAAGTATTCCTACAACATCCCATCCTGGGTAGGCAATAAAATCTGTTTTCTTGTCTTTAAGTAGCATATCTGTTGGTTAGAGATAGTAGTTATGCATATATTTGAGATAAATGTTATTCTAATGGTGGCTTTGCCATTGGACTAAATTAATTGCTGTTTGTACCAGTGCACCAAAACTAGCCTAAATTATCTCTGTTGCAGGACACACGTTCACATACTAGATTTACTGCATTATTAACTGTATTCAGGAATAAAGAAGCACTTGTGGTTTCTATCTCTTTAACCCAACTGTGATCAAATTGACTGAAGGATATTTCTAATAATGCAAATGTAAGTGACATGATTTTACCCATAGGCATTCAAAAAGTGTCCCCTATCACCACACTATACAATAAGGATTGTTTGATGAAAATGCAAGTAGTGATGTGGCTTTTATAGACTTAAATATTTTCTTGTTTTATAGATACCATTTTGATTTCTAATCCTATTCTTCATCTTAAAGGTATTAAAAGACAGCAGAACAAAATGCCTGCTTTTAGAATCACCTGTCCCAAAATCTGGTGTTGAGATAGAAAATCTTTGGTCTAGCAGAAGAGGAAAAGATGATTTTCTTAGGCCTACTTATCCTATGGATGACCTTGGTGAAAGGCCCACTTATCCTGTGGATGACCTTGGTGAAAGGCCTATTTATCCTGTGGATGACCTTGGTGAAAGGCCTACTTATCCTGTGGATGACCTTGGTGAAAGGCCTACTTATCCTGTGGATGACCTTGGTGAAAGGCCTACTTATCATGTGGATGACCATGGTGAAATGAATGAGTCGTCATCGGATATACAAGATGACAGCCCAAAGAGACTGGAGATCAGCAAAGACATTAGTGACATTTCTGTAAGGTCAGACCAGACTACCTTGGAATTTCATGATGCAAGGACCCCAGAAAACTTTGGGGATGATGATGTTTTCATAACCTCTAAACCAACCAATTCACCATCTCAAGAACCTGCTGCACTTGAAGAACAACATGAGGAAAATAAATCCACGGAAAATGCACTTCATATTAATCAGCAAAAATTTTCAGAGACCCAAGAAAGTAAGGACATGTTTCTTCAAACCAATATTGATTTCTTATGCTTTAATTGGAAAAATGTCAGTTACTATATACAAAACCAAAATTAGCCTTGTCTCGAATAATTGCTCTTTACATTCCCCTATTTCAGTTGGTCAGTAACAACGTGTATTTTTGAAGTTATTGCTACCACGTGAGCTTTAATTTAGCTTTATTAATATTAAAATGTCTGTGAATAGGCCTTGAGGCTAGACTTGTAGTACAGTTTTAAGTTAAAAGAATCTGATTAAGAGGTATCTCTACAGATTGCGCTCCTGATTTGGTGATCAGTGGAAATCGCCACAGCATATTAGTATGTTCATCTTGATTCTTGTATTATTTAATTAAGTCAGTCTTAGTTGGATTCTACCCACTGTCCTATCCCTGCAGTTGTAGCTCTGATTGTCCCAAATTTCTTTATTGGCTCTTTTTTAACTGCATTGTGGGCTCCGCCGTAGAGAGACTGCTTCCTGTGTGTGTCTGTTCAGCACTTACTACTCTGATTAGCCCTTTAGAGATGCCAAATAAGATATTTTAAGAAGTTTGTCTGCTCAGTTTTTCCTACCTAACAATCACCCCACTCTCTTCCATGTTTCTATGTAAATATATTGTAGATTCTGACTTTCTTGACTGAGCATGTGAAATGCAACTCTGAGGCCATTTTAAAAACTTAAAGCTATGTGTATTAATATCTTGTACATGGCTATGACTTTACTCATAGGTTACTCCCTTTGATGGACTTTTTAGACTTCACAAACTTGCAGCTGGTACCACTTTATGGTCCAATGTATCTTACGAGATTATAAATTCTCAAAAGTAGAGCAAGTCTATTATACATGTCTGTAAAGTGCTGCATACGTTTGCTAGCACTATAGGAATCAGTTGTTGAAGTATTATTTATAGAAATTGTTCATGATCTGACCATTCTGACTGATTTTCTAAGCAGTAAACTCTGTGTTGAATTTGAGTACATTGGTTGTGCTCCTGTTCATAGATTTTAGTAATGTCGTTAACTGGTTTTCTTTTAATTTAAATATAAATCAGTATTTATCACCATATACTTTGTTGGTTCTTAGGATTAGACAAAGTGACTGAAATCAGATGTCTGGCTGGTCCTGAGAATGAACCACCTGTATTTCAACCCTTAAACACCATTCTTAATATTGGTCTTGCTACATGCCTGCCAGTCAATAAAAGGTAATTCTATAAAGTTCATACAAACTTAATATTAGAAATAGGAAACAGAATTTATTGGGCCTTTTTTCCTAAGTGTTCTAAAGTTTGCAGTGGCAATGCATTAGTTAGAAAAATTGCTGCATGATAACTGTTGGGGTATACCCAACATTTTCTCATACAGCTATTGCAAAGGGAAAAATCTTTGCCACATGTTAAGTACATTGACAGCACAGTTACACTGACTGCCTCAAATTGAGGAGATGTGAGGCAGTGATTTGTGCTAACTGCAAGGCACAGTCTGTGTCCATTCCCCAGCCCAGAACCTGCTAATTTTTTACCCCATTTTATGTCATGTGCTTACTCCCTAATTCTGTATAGGGTAACAAAATGTGGACATAGAGCCCAGATGCCCCCATAAACTAATTAGCCAATTTGGTGCTAACAATCAGTTATTGGAGTTACTTGGCACTAATTTGGGCTTGCGTGCACCTTCTCGCTGTTCTATAATGCTGCATGGCCATGGGAGAGGCCTAGACAAGTTAGGCAGTGTGATAGCGTACTGGGGTTACATGCCCAATTTGTGCATCAGGACTTACACCAGCTTTTTTCAGGCATAAGTACTGGACACAGGAATCCACTTGAAGCATTATTCTACAAAGAGCACTTGGCCCAGAACACCCATTACAGTGGAACCTTGGTTTGCGAGCATCATTGGTTTCAGAAGCATGCTCGTAAATCAAAGTGCTCGTACATCAAAGCGAGTTTCCCCATAGAAAGTAAGGGAAACTCAGATGATTTGTTCACATCCCAAAAAGACACCCCCACTCCCCGAGATCACGGGTGCACCCCACCCCTGGGAACCGGCATTGTCCATCTGCCCAAACATTTACCGTGATCGGGCAACGGCACACAGGCCCAAACCACAGGATGTGCCAGTGCCAAAAGAGCCTGCCGCTGATCTCTGCTGGAGAGAGTGGGAGCCAGAAGGCCTTGAGCATGCGCAGATGCTCAAGGCCCAGCAGAGATCAGCGGCAGGCTCTTTCGGTACCGCCACATCCTGTGGGTTGGTGCTGCATGCCAGTGCCTAATCATGGTAAGGGTTTGGATGGGTGGAGGGCAATCCCGGTTCTTGGGAATGGGGGCACGCACATTGAGTCAATGCTCAGTTTGCGAGGCAAAATATGCAAGAGTGTTTTGCTCGTCTTGCAAAACACTCGCAAACCGCGTTACTCGCAAACTGAGATTTGACTGTAGAATAGTGCTTAGAGCTGAATTTGGGCACCATTTATAGCATTTACCCCCTTTAATGCACAGGTGTCAAACTCAAGGCCCGCGGGCTGAATCCAGTCCACCTGGCCCACGGTCTGATGCCCCCAATGTTATCTTACGGCCGGCTCCCACCTCCTACTCGCAGCTGCAGTGTGCATCGGCTCCTTGCGTGTCCCGCGCCTCATCCAGAAACATTCCTTCTGATGTTGCAACGTTAGAGAGAAGACTTCCGGTTCAGGCGCAGGACGCACGAGGAGCTGCTGCATGCGGCTTCGTGCACACTGCGGCCTTGAGGAGGAGGGAGCTGGCTACAAGATAATACCGGGGGGCATCAGACCGCGGACCACATAAAATGTTCAGGTTGGAGCTGGTCAGAAGATAAGACACCCGCTGGAGGGAGGCACAGTATGGAGGGAGGGAGACAACAAAGGTAGGGGGAATGAGGTTTATTTTCAATTTAGTGTTTGAATTGTGTCAATTTTGAGAATTTTAATCTGCTCTCTATCTTTTGCACTGTTCAGGAAGAAATATATTTGTTTCTTTTTCTCTGGGGGTTGTACTGCATGCAGAGTCTTGAATCTTAGGGTTTCCTTTTTATATATTAGTACTTTTAATTTTTGGTCCCATATTTGCATAGGGGTTATCTATATTCTGGTAGGAATGAATGTTGAGAAACATACAGTGTGCTTTGTGTAGTTTAATTTTGTGGTTAACCGTTATTGTGTTGTGTATATATTAAAAATGAATGTAAAAAATGGTTTTATAATTAGTACTATTATGGGGGTTGAGATTGGGTGGGGTCTCGCCCGCGATTTAGCCTGTGTTTTGGATTTCGGCCCCTTAATGTGATTGAGTTTGACACCCCTGCCTTAATGTGTTAATTTAGCAAATGTTAAGGGTCAAGCAAGCAGAATAAACCACATATGGGAATACTTTTTTTTTTTTTGTAGAAATTTTTCAACATACATTTCAGCAGAAAATATAAAGAATTTCCCAAAAAAGGGATATATAGCCCACATTATGAAAGAGAGAGATAAAGAGGAGCAAAAAAACACCAGCAGGAAAGCCTGAAAAATAATTATCCCCTAATATTGACAGATATTATTGTGCAAACTAAGCCCCCACCCCCCACCCAACCCCTTCTCCAAATAGTAGGCGAATGACCACCTTTCTTTTTTCTACTCTCAGTGGAAACCATATCAAATCTGACAAAATAAGATTTTACTAGAATATAATGACAGGAAAATATACCAATCTCATTGTATTTAGAAAGAACTAAGTTTTCCTTAAAATAAGTGTCATGGTCAAAAAAGTGCCTAATACAGGTATTAGTTTATGGAGTATGATAATGACGCATGATTTACTTAAATTAGAAATTTGAGGTTTCCAATAACAAATGTCTCTTCTCATTTTTGAGGTAATTGTTACATTTCAGCTGGTAACTGCGAGTATTACATATTGCTGTGATGCTTAATTTACTAAAATGAGTTCTAATCGAATCTTATCTAATCTTTGGTCTTTACCTAATCATATGATTACATTACATTAAACCTTTTACTCGGAGGACAAGCAGGACACATTTCCACATATGGGTGGTGTCGTCCGACAGAGTGCTTCCCAGTAACTTTCTCAAAGACGGCCATGTATGTGTATACTTTCCCATCTACCACTTCCACATAGACTCAAAGATTCTTTTCATGGGGCAGAATGCATCTGCCTGTTGTAGAGTCCCACTTTATTCTGGGACCAGTGAGTTATTTCTTGGTTAGAAAGTCTCTGCCTGTTTCCATTCCGCCAGACTCCATTCTGGTAACGGGGACTTCTGCTCCAGTGGACCAGGGTCTTCTCTCCTGCCTCCCCCCTGGGGTGCTGGCAGGTAAGCCAGTAGTTCCCATGATTGCACCTAATATGCTTCCCATGGTTCTGCTTTTTGCAGGGAAACACTGCAGCAGTCACAGATCTGGCAGATCTCCAGGATCCAGCTAGGTGTGGAACCCCTGATTTGGGGAAGGATCCTATTATGTGCAGATTTTTCAAGCACACGCATCTTGTAGATTTGATCTCTGAATCTCTCCAGGAATTAAAGCTACAGTCTGAACAGCCTGTCACTGCAGAATGTTCCCTCATGTGTGATCAGTGGCTACAATCTGCCTCTTTTCTAGATCATCTTGACCTCGTTTGGATTCTTACAAACATCTGGGAGACTCCTGAGGGTCCCTTGAAATGTGCTCGCGCCATAGCGCAGCGTTATTCCATGGCGAATACCTTTAACAAGCACAGGCCACCAAGCGCACATTTCTCTCTAGTGATGGGAACATCCTGAAGGATGTTCAGGACCAATGGTTGGATTTTTTCCTCGAGTGTCTGTTTGATTCGGCGGCATCAACCTCTTCTTTCGTGGCAAGGGCATGCCATTTCAAACTGCACCATGATCCTGATACAGTGGTTTTTCGTGACTTGGATTTTATAAACTCAGGAGTGGGCTGGATGATCAATCTTAGGAAGAATTGCCTCGAGCCAACTGACTTTTAGCATCAGTAAAAGTGGGCTGTGCAGTCCTTCTTACAATCAGTCTGTTCTCACTCTCCAGCAGGTGGAGTGGTCTGTGTGCAGTCTGTGCTGAGGTTTACTAAGGCTTGCTGGATCTGATTAGTGAATCTTTCTTGTCCCTTTGTCTGTCCAGACTGAGCTTGCAGGACCCTCTCGGGGGGTCCTACCGATCTCAAGGGTGTCACACTTAGAAGGTTCAAGTCCCTCCCCCCATTCCACAGGTTTTTCTGAATCTAGAGGAGCTTCAGTGGTATGCCTTGCCACAGATACCGGCACTGACAGGTCTGCTTTTTCTTGATACAGCTGGTTGGCTGTGAGAACAACTAAAAAAAGAGAAAATAAGAGACATACAAAATGGAGCTTTGTATTGGGGGAAAAAAAGAGAGGCCTGAGGCCGCCGTTTTTACATGGCATTGTGAGTGATTTTTTTGGCATTTTCATTATGGGTGCTTCAAAAAAGCAGAAAAAGTGCACTTTTTGTGGGCGCCGATCAGTGGATGCGGCTGGTGGATGCACAAAATGCTTCGGCCACCTCAAAGGAGATTTGTCTTCAGGTGTCGGCGTGCCAGGTTCTCCGCATGCACATCGCTCATCTGCAGGGGGATGGGGTGAGCACTGGGCTTCCCTTGTCGCCCACACTGGGTTTTCCTCAGCTCCTGGCAGTCAGTCGGATTCGGTGTTGTGGACCGCTGGGGATACCATTTCAGTTGCAGTTGGACTGGTGTTTTTTCAGTAGCGGCAGGGTCAGCTATGCCTTCAGTGCTGCATATGTTTTCTGGTGACAGTTTAGCGATGGCCCTATCTTGGAAAGGCAGGAACAGGTCCTACTTGTATCTTCTGCTCCTAACATAAATGCTGTGTGGCCACCGGCTGGGTTTTCCTCTGATTTGGTATTCGCCCTGTGCAAGGTTTATTTACAGGGGGCTGCGGGTCCTGCTTTGGTGCTGGGGGTCTCAGGGTCGTCTGGGGGGTTTGTCCCTTCCACGGCCACCCCCATTCATTCTCCTGCCATTGCTGCCTCTGTCCAACATCCTCAGCCTTCAAGCAGCCACGGGCGTCTTGGGATGAGGAGTCTTTTGGCTGATCAATTTTCTCCAGATGAGAAATGGGATCTTGGGGAGAACCTTACAGATCCGTCATGGGGGCTTGATTTTTTTTTTGGAGACATTTTACAGGTGCCGATTGGCGAGGATGCATCTGTTATGCGCATATTTCAATAGGAAGAGTTGCAGGAGCTCATTCTTCACTTTGAAGAGGAAGATAATGATCCCTTTCATGTTGTGACCCTCTCCTGAGAGGGATCCATTCAGCGTCCTGCTCTTTATTCAGGATGTCGTTCACGCTCAGTGGAAAGTTCCGGATGCATTTTTTTGCGTGGTCTGGTAGCCCGGGTTTGTTTCTGGTGGTCTACGCGAGTTCTTGATCACAAGTCCATTGACTGGTCTTTAGTGGATCAGGAAGTGGCTAAGATTGAGCTAGGCACTTCTTATCTCTCTGATGCTATGTATGATCTTTTGTGTGTCTCAGCTAAGTCCATGGCTCTTGCAATAGCTACCCGCCGTACCCTGTGGCTTCAGGATTGGTCGGTGGATGTGGCATCTAAGACTAAGATCAGTGTTCCCCTTTCGGGGCTCCTTTCTTTTTGGGGAGGAGTTAGATAAGCTTGTTCAGGCTTTGAGTGACTCTAAAGTGCCTCGGTTACCAGAGGACCGACCTCACCAGGCTTCACGAGGTGGTTCTTCTCAGGGACGTTTGCGTGAATTGGAGGTTCCATCATGGTCAGGGTGTAGCTTCATTTCCTTCTAGAGGACGTTTTTCAACACATGCAGTCCTTTTGGGGGACCCACCATGGGGGTCACAACTCCTCCGGGGGGGCTCCTCCATCACCTATCCAGCCCAATGACTCGTTGGGGGTCTTTCCCCTGGTTCCAGTCGAAGTGATTCAGGATGGTTATGCCAGATCATTTCCTCTCTTCTAGTCTGTCAACTTTTTTCCAGACACTGCTCAGGTTATTGGACCTCAAAGCTGTAGTCCCAGTGCCTTCTCAGGAGATGCGCACTGGCAGTTACGCCATTTACTTCATAGTGCCCAAGAAAGAGGGGTATTTTTTGACCCATTTTGGATCTCAAAGGTGTCAACAGGGCTCTCTGGGTTCCCTCTTTTCATATGGAAACCCTTAAATCCATAATTCTGGCAGTCCAGCTTGGGGAATTTCTGACTTCTCTCGACCTGACTGAGGCCTATTCCAATTCGGGCTTCCCATCAGATTCCTTTGCTTTGCGATCTTGGGAGAGCATTATCAGTTTTGTGCACTTACCTTTGGTCTGGCCACAGTGCTGCGGACCTTCACCAAGATTATGGTGGTGGAAGTGGCGGTCTTGCATATGGAGGGCGTTCTGGTACACCCCTATCTGGATGACTGATTGATACATGCAAAGTCGTTTCAGGAGAGCTTCCGGGTTATGACTAAGGTTGTGGAGTTTCTGCAGCCCGTGGGCTGGGTGGTTTTGAAAAAACCTCAAGGTGTGGTGGACACCTGGAATGCGCTTCCAGAGGGTGTAATAGGGCAGAGTACGGTACTGGGGTTCAAGAAAGGATTGTACAATTTCCTGCTGGAAAAGGGGATAGAGGGGTATAGATAGAGGATTACTGCACAGGTCCTGGACCTGTTGGGCTGACGCGTGAGTGGACTGCTGGACACTTTGGACCTCAGGTCTGACCCAGCATAGGCATTGCTTATGTTCTCGGATGATAGATCCTTCAAGGTCCTTCTTACACACAAAAGTAAAAAACACTGTGTAGAAGATGTCCAAGATGCAGGCTTTATTGAAGGTACAAACGTCTAGGACCCAAATGATGGGGACATAGGACCCAACATGGTCCGTGTTTTGACTACCCTGTCTTCCTCAGGGGTCCCTAAGAGTCCTAAAGGTGAAAATATGTGGATCAAAGGCTAAAAAACAATCCTGCTTGGGATCTCTAAGTGGTAGAGTAATGCTCAAATGCTGTCCCCCATCATTTGGGTCCTAGACATTTTATCATGTGGATTTCACGTTTGTATCTTCAAAAAGCCTGCATCTTGGACATCTTCAGTGTTTTTTGCTTTTGCTTGCCTTTTGGTTCTGTGGAGCACCCAGGGTCAATTTTTGCTTGTTTGCCTTCTTACACACACAGCCAGAGCAAGACAGTTTCCCTGGAACAGCAGAACACAGGGTTGTACTCCCAATACTTCCTTGTCCCGAAGAAGACGGGAGGTCTACGATCGATATTGGATCTCGGAGCTCTCAACAAATTCTTGTCAAAGAAAAATTTTGCATGCTTTCTCTGGCATATTTGTAACCCCTTCTGGATCACAACAATTGGTTATGCTCTCTGGATCTCAAGGAGGCTTACACTCACATCCCTATTCATCCAGCCTCTCGCAAGTTCCTCAGAGTAACAGAGTAGACACTGAGGAGGGAGTGGAAAACATGAAAAAGGATCTGCAAAAGTTAGAAGAATGGTCTAATATCTGGCAACTAAAATTCAATGCAAAAAAGTTCAGAGTAATGCATTTGGGGATTAGAAATCGGAAGGAGCCGTATGTGCTGGGAGGTGAGAGTCTGATATGCACGGATGGGGAGAGGGACCTTGGGGTGATAGTGTCTGAAGATCTAAAGGTGAAGAAACAGTGTGACAAAGCGTTAACTGTTGCCAGACAATCAAGTAGCCATGTACTATGTGAGCAAGTAGGGAGGGACAGGATCCCTTCTCCTTTGCAAGGAAGCTCAGAAGATTTGGAATTGGGCAATCCCTCACAACATTTTTCTGAGAGCTGTCTATATTCAAGGAGAGAAAAATTCACTAGCGGACAAATTGAGTTGTCTCCTACAACCTCACGAATGGACATTCAATTCTTCGTCTCTCAATCACATTTTTTCTCTGTGGGGGACTCCTCAAATAGATCTTTTTGTGTCTCCCCACAACAACAAGCTGCCTCAGTTCTGCTCCAGGATCTACTCTCCTCATCGCCTGGAATGACAAACAGATTTCTCTATACGTTCCTTCCATTTCCTCTTATTCTCAAGACACTTCTCAAACAAGAACATGCCACCATGATTCTGATAGCTCCTCGGTGGCCCAAACAACCTTGGTTCTCCCTTCTACTTCAGCTCAGCAGCAGGGAGCCACTACTTCTACCAGTTTTTCCGTCTCTGCTTACACAGTGTCACGGTTCTCTTCTTCATCTCAACCTGCAGTCTCTACATCTGACAGCCTGGTTCCTTCAACATAACTTCACACCTTCAGTTTTCTCAATCTGTCGGACATTTTGGATGCTTCCAGAAAACCTGCCACCAGTCAATGTTACAACCAGAAGTGGACTAGGTTTTCCACTTGGTGTGATCTTCATCACAAGGAGCCTCAATCTATCTACATCCTTGTCTTCAGTTCTGGATTATCTTTTTCATTTATCTCAATCTAGTCTCAATTCCACCTCTGTTACAGTCATCTCAGTGCAATTGCTGCTTTCCATCAACTACAAGAAGGGAAACCTCTCTGCTCATCCTGTGGTTTCCAGATTTATGAAAGGACTTTTCAATGTCAAACCACCTTTCAAACCCACCTCCAGTGGTTTGGGACTTCAATGTTGTACTAGCTAAACTCATGAAGCCTCCATTTGAATCAATGTCTACGGCTCATCTGAAATATCTCACATGGAAAGTGGTCTTCCTCATTGCTTTCACATCTGCTCTCAGTGTCAGTGAACTACAAGCTTTGGTAGCGGACCCACCATTTACTGTATTCCATTATGATAAAGTGGTGCTCCGCACTCATCCAAAATTCTTACCCAAATTGTTACAGAATTTCATCTCAATCAATCAATCAATTGTATTTCTAATATTTTTTTCCCAAGCCTCATTCTCATCCTGGAGAAACAGCTTTTCATACTCTGGACTGCAAGCGTGCTTTGGCCTACTATTTGTAAAGGACTAAATCACATAAATCTTCTCCTCAACTATTTGTGTCCTTTGATCCAACAAGTTGAGACATCCAGTTTCCAAAAGGATGATTTCCAACTGGTTGGCTGCTTGCATCTTGTTTTGTAATACTCAGGCTGGGCTGCAACTGGAGGGTCGAGTCACAGCCCACAAAGTTAGAGATATGGCAGCTTCTGTAGCTTTCCTCAGATCTACCCCTATTGAGGAAATATGCAAAGCTGCCACTTGGTCCTTGGTTCATATATTCACCTCACATTACTGTCTGGATTCCTTTTCCAGACGAGATGGCCACTTTGGCCAAACAGTATTACAAAATTTATTTTCCTAAACACCAACACTCCCACCATCCCATTCTGGTTAGCTTGGAAGTCACCCATATGTGAGAATATGCTGCTTGTTTATCCTGGGATAAAACACAGTTAATTACCATAACAGATGTTATGCAGGGACAGCAGGCAGATGTTCTCACAACCCACCTCCCCTGGTTGGCTTCTTTGCTGGCTATTTAAACTGAGGAGACACGCACCCTATGTCGGGTGGGAAGGCACTTCTCATGCGCAGTGCAGCAGTCGCAAACTTTCTAAAGTTCTTCAAGCAACACTGCTTGTGCAGCTGTCCGCATCGGGGCTCCGTGGATGATGTCACCCATATGTGAGAATATCTGCCTGCTGTCCCTGGATAACACCTGTTACGGTAAGTAACTGTGCTTTATCATCCCTATACTTGGACAGCACAGAATGCTTTGAAAACAGCATTCTGGATGTATCATTCATACCCTCACTTCACAACACTCATCTGCTTCCCTATTACATCTCCCCAATTCTCACCCACGCCACCATCCCCAAACCCAGCCTTCACCACTGACTAGCTCAGTTGCATCATTCATCTCCTCTGAGAACATAAGAATAGCCTTACTTGGTCAGACCAATGGTCCATCAAGCCATTCTCATGGTGGCCAAGCCAGGTCACTAGTACCTGACCAAAACCCAAAGAGTAGCAACATTCCATGCTACTTATCCAGGGCAAGCAGTGGCTTGCCCTGTGTCTTTCTCAATAAGACTATGGAATTTTCCTCCAGGAAATTGTCCAAACCCTTCTTAAAACTAGCTATGCTATCTGCTCTTACCACAACCTCTGGTAATGTGTTCCAGAGCTTCAACTATTCTCTGAGTGAAAAAATAGTTCCTCCTATTGGTTTTAAAAGTATTTCCCTGTAACTTCAAGTGTCCCCTAGTCTTTATAATTTTTGACAGAGTGAAAAATCAATCAACTTGTACCCATTCTACTCCACTCAAGATTTTGTAGACTTCAATCATATCTGCCCTCAGCCATCTCTCTTACAAGCTGAAGAGCCCTAACCTTTTTAGTCTTTTCTCGTACGAGAGGAGTTCCATCCCCTTTATCATCTTGGTCGCTCTTCTTTGAACCTTTTCTATTGTCGCTATATCTTTCTTGAGATAAGGCGAGCAGAATTGAACGCAATACTCCAGGTGAGGTCGCACCATGGAACGATAAGAGAGACATTATAACATTCTTAGTCTTGTTAACCATCCCTTTTTAAAATAATTCCTAGCATCTTGTTTGCTTTTTTGGCTGCCACCGCACATTGGGCGGAAGGTTTCATCATATTGTCTACAATGACACCCAGATCCTTTTCTTGAACACCCAGTCTTCCAATTTCCTAAGGTCTGGCTGCAATTTTTCACAATCCGCATGCATTTTAACAACTTTGAACAGTTTAGTGTCATCTTCAAATTTAATCACCTTACTTGTCGTTCCAATTTTGAGATCATTTATAAATAAGTTAAATAACACCAGTGCTAGTACAGATCCCTGCAGCACTCCACTGTTTACTCTCCTCCATTGAGAAAAATGACCATTTAACCCTACTCTGTGTTTTCTATCCAATAACCAATTCCTAATCCACAACTGAACTTTGCCACCTATCCCATCACACTTCAATTTTCACAGGAGCCTCTCGTGAAGAACTTTATCAAAAGCTTTTCTGAAAATCTAGATACACTACATCAACCGGCTCACCTTTATCCACATGTTTATTCATACCTTCAAAGAAGTCAAGCAAATTGGGGAGGCAAGATCTCCCTCGGCTGAACCCATGCTGAGTCTGTCTCATTAAATCATGTTTGTCTACGTCTTCCACAATTTTTTTTTTATACTTGTTTCCACCATTTGCCGGCAAGGAAGTCAGGCTTACCGGTCTGTAACTTCCTGAATCTCCCCTTGAACCCTTTTTAAAAATAAGCATAACATTGGCTACCCTCCAATCTTCAGGTTTTACAGACAATTTGAGTAACAGGTTACAGATCACTAACAGCAGGTCAAGCAATTTCATGTTTGAGTTCTTTTAGTACCCTGGGATGTATACCATCCAGTCTAGGTAATTTGTCACTTTTTAATTTGTCAATTTGGTTTACTACATCTTCAGATTCACTGAGATTTCTTTCAGTTCTGCTGCATTCTGTATGCCAGTAACAAAGTAACATATTACAACCCACTGCAAACTTGTAGAAAACAGGAGAACCAAACATACTCTTAAACTAGGCAATACCATATCATATATGGTTCCCAATACATCCTTTTCTTATCCCGAGTCAGAGCAAACAATGTAATACCAAAATCAAGCATTCTGAATACAATACTCAGATACATATCAGAAGTACAGTGGAACCTTGGTTTACGAGCATAATTTGTTCCAGAAGCATGCTCGTAAATCAAGTTACTCGTATATCAAAGCGAGTTTCCCCATAGGAATGAATGGAAATTCGCTTTGATTCGTTCCACCAAACCCCCCCCTCCACACTCGAGGCTACCAGTGCTTCTCCATCACCCCCTCCCCCCCGCTCTAACCGGTATCACACCCCCCGAACCGGCATCGCAGCCCCCTCCCCCGCCACGAACACCTCCCCCCCCCCCGCGAGAACCACATTGCACCCCTGTGCTGAAAGTGGCATCCGCCCGCCCTTCCTCTCAAACACGCTCCTTACCCCTTCTGCTGGTTGTGAGAGTGAAAGCAAGCTCCCGCCTCTTGCCTGGGCCGGGCCTTGAGCATCTATCTGCGCATACTCAAGGCCTTCTGGCTCTAGAGAGAACGAGAGCCAGAAGGCCTTGAGTATGCGCAGATGCTCAAGGCCCGGCCCAGGCAAGAGGCGGGAGCTTGCTTTCACTCTCACAACCAGCAGAAGGGGTAAGGAGCGTGTTTGAGAGGAAGGGCGGACAGATGCCACTTTCAGCACGGGGTGCGATGCGGTTCTCACGGGGGGGGGGGGGGGGCGATGCCGGTTAGAGGGGGGGGGAGGTGCTCGCATATCGGAACATGCTTGGTTTGCGAGGCAAAAGTTTGCTGAGTGTTTTGCTTGTCTTGCAAAACACTTGCAAACTGGGTTACTTGCAAACCGAGGTTCCACTTTACTTAACCAAACATAGTAGCGTCTGTCAACACACAGTTCCAGTAGCATTATTAACAGGATGGCCCAACTCAAGGGGACCAGGGTAAAAAACAATGAAGAAAAGAGCACAATGTGACACCAGTATAGCACACACATTGGATTTATTTAATGAAGAAAAGAGCACAATGTGACACCAGTATAGCACACACATTGGATTTATTTAATGAAGAAAAGAGCACAATGTGACACCAGTATAGCACACACATTGGATTTATTTAATGAAGAAAAGAGCACAATGTGACACCAGTATAGCACACACATTGGATTTATTTGATGAATAAAAACCTGATGTGATTTATTCTTGTGTGTCAGCAGATTAAAATGCTGATGATTTATATGTGACTGAGGTCTGTTTTCCTAGATTGGTCAGTTCAGTTCTACGTAAAGTACACCTCTGATGCAAGCAAATGCTGAAACATGGCCACATAGGGTCCTTGTTCATAGAATAAATCTTATTTGTGTGCCATACTACTTAATTTGATTGTGTTATGATTAGAACATAAATGTTGCCATTCTGGGACAGACTGAAGATCCATCAAGGCCAGTATCCTATTAACAACAGTGGCCAATCCAGGTCACAAGTACCTGTCAAGATCCCAAAAAAGTAAACAAATGTGCTGCTGCTTATGCTAGAAATAAGCAGTGGAATTTAAGTGCATCAAGGTCTCCCTCAGCATCAATAGCACCTCTTAGGACCAAGCATCCTTGGATCACATCCCAAGGGCACGTAAAAGTGTATCCTAATAATGACTTATTTTAACATATACATAAACAGTGTTGAATCATAGATACTAATGTGTTTCTCTGTGTTGAGAACAATCTGAATACTTATCAGTAAAAAAAATAAATAGAAAATCTTACTGATCCAAATATTAATTGTGCTTGAAAACTTACAAGAGACAGACATAAGATGCAGTGGAATATTTTAAGTGTATTGATTTTACATTAGAATTCTAAGTTTAATATATATTTTTAAAAATTTGTGAACAATATAAAAATGTGAAATAGAGGATTCTTGTAAATTTCTTAGTGATTTTTCTTTCTTTTTTTTTTTTCTTTCTTACTGATAAAATGAACTTTTCAGCCAGGAGTCTGCAATGTCATTCTGTTTGGAAGAAAAGATGATTGGTAAAAAAGTAAACACAGGTACATCACTGTCAACAGCAGCAGATATTGAATGTAAGTATATGCACAGCATGTGTTCAGCAGCAAAAACAAATTCAAAAGCTTTATTAGCTAGCATGCCATGATAGTAATGGAATCAAACACTGGTGATTTTTTTTTTTCTTCTACTACATCTCATTGTAGTATACCAGATAAATGTTGCATGGCAGATGGCATTCATTTAATTCTTGAAACTACTCACAGTGAGCTTCTTTAGAGGGTTCCTGGCTTAATCTACAGCTGCTGTCTTTAAAAAATGGCTTGGTCAAGCTGTATCTTGATGGTGCCAAACAATTCCACTTTATAATGACGGGCCCGACATGCCACAAGGGATATTTTATATAAACTGAAATTTGCTTATCCTCCTATTCTGTACCTTTATATACTCTTATTCTGAAGGTCTTTTCAGCATGTTTAGAACTTTTCTTCAAATTTACCTCATATAACAAACAGCTTGATTTCATCCAGGAGATCTCAAATGAGCTGAGCCACTGTGATTGGGCATTGATAGGCTCTGTTCAACTTACGCACCATGTTAAGGTAATTTTTGGAAATGAGGTAACTTACATTTGCTGTGAAAAATTGGTGTGAAGACTTGTGCATTCAAGACCTTGGGGTTTTTTTTCTTATTCTTAATGACTTTAATATTTCTGTAATTCTTCAAAGTGGAATTGTGGTACGTGTTATAGAGATCAGTGAGGTAAATAGAGAACATCTAAGAAGTGTGGCTAAAGCTGAGCATTATTTGGTGAAATATTTTATTTAACCTTACAACACAAATGGACTTGAAGAATTTTGCTCTTCAGGATGTCATGAGGTAAATAAAATATTTTACTGAGTAACTTTCAGCTTTGGTTGACTCTGCTTACCTGCTTGTCTTTTTGTATCTGTGGAGATTTGGCGTTCATCTTTGTTGAAATTGGTGAAACAAACTCCTACTTGGGGGGGGTTGGAAAGTAGAATATGAAAAATAGTGAGGGCTCTGTAAAGATAATGTATTAGTGATTTGCACATTTTCTTATTAACAGTAGTATTAGTGATTTTGCATATTTTCTTATTAACAGTAATCAGCATCCCTGACACTGAAGAGATAACCAGTACAGATTCAGAAAACAGACTTGAAGAGGAAAATGATAGAAATTTAAATAAAGATCAAGACTTTGAAGTAGAAATGTTAGAAGAAAAGATCCTATCTGTTGTGGACCAAAATGGTGTATCTATTGGTGTTGCAAAATCTCAAGAACTTCACGTAAGAATGTTTTTACTATTTTTGTTTTTTACACCCCTCCTCCTAAATGCAGTTTTTCTTATCCTTAAGTAGTTCTTAACTGTTTTGTGCTAGTTAACATTGTTCTGCTAAATGTATCCATTGAGGAGAAAGTGACTACTTTAGTCCTGAATGCTGAATTTGTCTGCCTAGTTGTTTTGTTCTTCTCCTGCTGCCTTATATAAAACACACACACATTTCCAAGTTTTATCTGGGACTTAATATCCCGTCTTTCAATAAAATGTCTAGGCGGCTTACACACATACACACCCCTCGTTCCATTTTCCAGACATCTGTCAAAATCTGATGTGGTGGTTTTCTTTTTCAACTTTGTTTTTATTAGGCATTTAAATACATTCACATTTGGAGAAAAATATATTGTTATATATGGTCTTATATCCCACCAAATCCTCCTGAGTGGAGTTCGAGGCGGGTTAAATCAACATTTTTAGATAGGATATACATACAATATCGGGTTAAAATTAGAGTAGACTTCTAACATTTTTCTAACGGTTGAGTTTTTTATATATCGTGACCTTAGAATTACAGGGTTCTAAGTGACAATGTTCAGTATTTTTAACTCCGATGATTTCCAGGTTCTATCTGACATGTGGATGTTACAACACTCATGAGGATTTATTCCAACTTAACCGTTCCTTCATTTCATAAGAAATTACATGGTAAATCCACACTTGTCATTGAACACCAAATTGTCCCATAAACCTCCACTTCAAATTCCTGAGAATGACTTTCGGTACAGTTAGAACCATGTAATTCTAAGGTCACGATATAGCAATTTTACAGCATAGCGGTAGTTATAGTAGAAGTCAGGTCATATTAGACTTATCAGGAAATTATTTTTGGTTACATGTAGCAAAATAAGTGTACACATTGGAACAAATTCAGTTATTCATTTTTAGCCTGTTACACCAGTCCAGACAAGTGGGTTGAATCCATCCTTGACCAGCAGATAGAGGTAGAGATCCTGCATCAAACCAGTGACATCTGTATAAGTGCTGGTAATGCTTCAGTTGAAGATATTACATTCAGTGGATAGCATCAGTGAGATCGGGCAAGTTTCCTACCTCCCTGTATTTCACAGAGACTTATCTCCATTAGTGCTCCATATAGGTGATTTGTGCAGTTTTGTATCTTGGGGGAACAACCCATATCATTTGATCTCATGATGGTGCATTGGACCTCCTCAAAAGTCATGATAGTGGTGGTGGCCTTCCTCAGGAAATAAGACATATGGGTGCATCTCTATCTGATGACTAGTTTATCTGTGTGGATTCCAAGTCACAGATTTGGTGATCTGTCTCTTCAATGGTTAGACTGGGTTGTGAATGTTGCTGAGAACCAGTTGGTCTCGTCACAGAGCATGGAGTACTTGGGAGTGTATTTTGACACCATACAGATATGTTATTTATTCCAAAGGAGCAGATGGTCAAGTTCCAGACAAAGAAAAGGAATCTCTGTAGAGAACCCTGAAGGCCGAGGACTCTCTACAACTCTTAGGATCCATGGTGGTAACTCCGGAAACAGTTCTGCAGCCCCTTAAGAATGCTGAATTCTCCAGTTGGTCTCCCTGTTCATAGGATTTCAGTGCTCATCTCCTTTTGTTCGCTCAGGGAGTTTCATTTGTGGCACAGCCCAATGTGGTGAGGTTCTTGCATACTCAACCACCACTTTGAGCAGTTCTTCCACAATGGAATCAGAATAAAGTGTTCTTTATCGTCTTTCCAGACCGGCACAGAAATTGATGGGTTTATGCTCTTCTGCCAACAGGTAGAGACTGAGACACTAACTTTTGAGATCAGTACAAGTGGGCTGTGCAGTCTCTCTTACAATCAGTCTTTTCTCAGTCTCCAGCAGGTAGAGTGGTCTGTTTGTGCAGTCTGTGCTGAGGCCTGTTGGATCTGGTTAGTGAATCTTTCTTGGCTCCAGGCTTGTTGGATCTGGTTAGTGAATCTTTGCGAGCTTGGGGTACCCTCTCAAGGGTTCTACCAACCTCGGGGGTGCCACACTTGAAAGAAGTTGAGTCCCTTCCCCCCATTCCCCCACCTCCCCAAGTTTTCTGGATTAAGAGGTGCATCAGCTGTAACCTGGCCACAACATACCATCTATGCCTGTAGTTTAGAGTGCCAGTAGGGTCTGCCTGATCTTGATACAGCTAGCTAGTTGTGAGAAGATATAAGAAAGTACAATAAAAGACACAAGAAATAAATGGAGCCTTATAATTTAAAACAAGAGAAAGACCTGAGGCTGCGTTTTCTGTGGGAGCCGTTCAGTGCATGCGAGTGCACAACATGTACCTGCCGCCTCGAGGGAGACCCAGCTTCGGGTGTCTGGTTCTCCGCTAGCACTTCGTGTGTTAGCCGAGGGGACGGGCCCTGGCTTTCAGCGGTCCATTATTTTTCGGTGCCGCGTTTGGTTTTACTGATGCAGTTTACCGATGGCCCTTCCCTTAGTCTTTTGGCAGGAAGCAAGTCATGGCCTCTGGTGACGTTCCTCCTGTCTAGGAAAGGCAGGAACAGGTCTGAAATGTGTTTTCTGCTCCTAACATGAAATTCCTTCAGATTTTACATTTTGAAGTGGAAGTTTAAGACTCCCTCATGTGGTGAACCATCTAGAGTAGGATCCGGTCAGCATTCTGCTCTTTCCCTAAGCTTCAGGATATTTGGGATGTAGTGCATATTCTGTGGTAATTTCCGGACGCGTGTTTTCACATGGCTCGGCCCATGGCCAGACTCTTCCCCACTCTGGTGGTGATAGAGATGTTTTCAGTCTCCTGTGGTTGATAACAAAAATACGAGATTTAAAAAGTGACAATAAGACAAAAGTGTAATGACATTTGAAACTAACCAAAGAAAATAAGAGAATATCCAGATTATGCCATAAATATCACTAATCATCAAAGGCAATAAAATATTATATAAGCTCTAAATGACTTAATATACTATGAAACTTAAAGAAGGCTAACATCAAAATCACTCAGTATTGTGGAAGTTCTACAGCAGGGGTAGGCAATTCCGGTCATCGAGAGCCACAGGCAGGACAGGTTTTCAGGATATTCACAATAAATATGCATGAGATAGATTTGCATCTCAAGGAGGCAGTGCATGCAAATCCATCTCATACATATTCATGGTGGATATCCTGAAAACCTGACCTGGCTCCGGCTCTGGAGGACCGGAATTGCCTACCCGCTGTTCTACAGCATCTGAACACAACCACTGTTACTGTTGAGCAGCTAGTATTTCTAAATATTTGCCAATATAACATCAAATATAGTCCATACACTTTATCATTTTATAATTTCTAATAAAAGCACATGGTGTAGAAGTAATTTTCTCACAGAAACATATTTTCTGCTGGAAGGCTTATGTACCTCTTTAATCCCCACCCCCACCCCCTTTTTTATAAAACTGCACAACAGGTTTTTATCGCCAGCTGGCGTACTGAATGCTGTGTGCTGCTCCAACAGTCATAGAGTTCCTATGAGCGTCGGAACAGCACAGAGCATTCAGCGTTCCAGCCAGTGCTAAAAACCTCTTCTGCGGTTTTGTAAAAGAGGGGGTGGTAAATGCATATTTCCCTGATGCAGTTTATGTGAAATAGGGATCCTTGCTGAGAATCTGCCAATTTTTCATGAGGATGTCTTCAGCTTCATAATTTTTCACAATTAGGTGCTTCACTAATTTTGACTTCTCTAAAAGTTAAATAAAATCTTTATTCTGCACTATACTTTCTATAGTTATTAGAGCTAAAAGCTTCAGTATTTGACACTAGTATATATATGGGAATTTTAATGGAGCTTTTAATTTTTTTTACCTGTGATTTTTTTTTTTTCTTGAGGGTGTTAGGTCCCTAAAGTATGTAATAATTCACTGAAGCCTTTTCCTCCATTCCATAAAAACTTTAAGCCATCTGATTGGTATACTACTGACTGGGTTTTTATCTTTTCTGTTCCTTACTAATATTTTGTATCAACATACTTTTAAGTCTGACATAAATGTTAACAGAAAAATGATTTTTTTCCCCTGTTTTCTTTTCATCAGCCTTACTGAAGTCTGTTTTTTTTCCTCCAATTATGCTTTATACTGTTTTTGTACATTTTTGTTATTTTTGACATCTCAGCATTGGGTCTCCCTTTTCCACAACTTTTGGCAAATCTTTATTTCTCTTCAAGTCATGTTCTTGAGAGAGTACGGTAAGTTCCTCATTTGATTTTGAATATCTCATCTCCCTGTGAGAATCATTGTCAAATTGGTGTGGTAACTCTACCACCTCTCTTGTTTGAATCAGAGATCCACCTCTGTGACATCAAAAACATATTCAGCCTTGGTGAGATCACCATAAGTTATGCTAAAACAAGCTAACGAGATTGCTTAGGGGTATACTAGAGCCAGTTGGAGTTTAGGTGCTTTTAGTGTCAGGTAGTAAAAATAGTTTAGAAAGGGAAAAACTTTTAGAAGTTTATGGTGTATGTTGAATATATACTGTATGGTGGGTAGAAGGAAATATTCTGGTAACTAGTGAGAAAAGCTTGGTTTTGAGTATAATTATGTAGGTAGAGAGAAGAGGAGATTAAGCTAAATATAGGGGGAAGTGGTTAATGCAATGTTAAAACAACTCCTCCTAATCCTGGAGAACCCTTTAATTATTGGCCTGCTTTTAATTTATTTGCGCTTGAGAAAATTGTGGAAAAGTATAGCTGTAGTAATCAGAGAATCATTTACATGTGTTTTTATTTTTGGACAATTGACAGTGTGGCTTCCACAAGACCACAACACAGTCTTGATTTCGTTATTGGATTCTGTGCATTCACATATGGATGGGGGAAGCCAGATGCCACTTTTGATGATTGGCATTTTAAGCAGTATTTGACATAGTGGACCATTATATTTTACTAGTGTTTAAGCCCGTTACATTAGAATAGATGAGTCTGTCTGTCTTTCTTTCTGTCTCTCTCCTTGATAGCTGTCTATCTTTCTGTCTTTCTCCTTGGTCGCTGTCTGTCTTTCTTTCTGTCTATCTCCTTGGCCGCTGTCTGTCTGTCTTTCTTTCTGTGTCTCTCTCCTTGGTGTCTCTCTCTCCTTGGCCGCTGTCTGTCTGTCTTTCTGTCTCTCTCTCTCTCTCCTTGGCCGCTGTCTGTCTTTCTTTCTATCTCTCTCTCCTTGGCCGCTGTCTGTCTGTCTCTCTCTCCTTGGCCGCTGTCGGTCTGTCTGTCTTTCTGTCTGTCTCTCTCTCCTTGGCCGCTGTCGGTCTGTCTGTCTTTCTGTCTGTCTCTCTCTCCTTGGCCGCTGTCGGTCTGTCTGTCTTTCTGTCTGTCTCTCTCTCCTTGGCCGCTGTCGGTCTGTCTGTCTTTCTGTCTGTCTCTCTCTCCTTGGCCGCTGTCGGTCTGTCTGTCTTTCTGTCTGGCTCTCTCTCCTTGGCCGCTGTCGGTCTGTCTGTCTTTCTGTCTGGCTCTCTCTCCTTGGCCGCTGTCTGTCTGTCTTTCTGTCTGTCTCTCTCTCTCCTTGGCCGCTGTCTGTCTGTATTTCTGTCTGGCTCTCTCTCCTTGGCCGCTGTGGGCTGTTAACTGGAGGGCCCGGGCTGTGGAACACGAATGTGCAGCAGATAGGGAATTGCAATTAAGCAATCTCACACCCTTAAATGCGCGATGCAGAGATATTAGATGGAGTGAGGGTGGGAGGGGGTAGTCGCTGCTGTAGTCGTTGCCTCCGTGTGTTCGTGCTTAAGGTGCCTCCACATGCGCAGTAGAAGGAACCAGCGTTGCCGAGGGAGGGCGATAGGGAAACCACTGCTGGATCCTTCTGCGCAGGAGCTACGGATCATGGACGCGGGGATCACAGAGTTTGAAGTGCGCATGCGCGCTAAGGGTTTTATTATGATAGATTGGCCTGATTATAGTAATTGAGCGTGAGAATTCAAGTGGTGGTGATTTGAATTCTTCCTAACCAACAAGTCTCATAGGTTTGGAATGACTGAGTTGTGGGAGACATGATCATATGCCCCCTCCCCTATACAACCATCCCCTGTGATTCTGTGTTTCTCAGTTCCAGTTTTAGATTATATGTTAATGATCTTCATATTCTGATGCTAGTTGATACCTTTGATTGCAGTGAAACGAGCAATAGCTGATTTAGGCCAATGGATGATGATTTATATTTTAAAAAGTGTTTACAAATAACTATCTCTTGTGCTAGCTTGGATATCAACTAACATTAATATCTGGAGAGATATCTTTGTTTAGCTGACATACCAGAAAAACTAAAGTTTGTTTGTTCATTTATAACCCGCCTTTATCCAAGGTGGAGAACCACTCAGCATTCACAAGTTCTGAAATCTGTTTCGTTTTCCTGTAATGTGATCTATATGTTTCAGTTATTTTAATCTTATTAAATATCTGCCTTGTATATAAATTTAAATAATGAACAAAATTTATAAAGAAGCTGATGTGTTTTCTTAAAAAACCACAAATTTATAATTTTGCTTTATTTTAGGTGATTACAGAAAATGAGCATGAAATGCATCTTGAAGCTGCAACACTTGGGACAGAATATGAGGAGTCGCATGTCTCTGGCACCCTTAAACTTCAGCATAATTTTGACAGCATTGAACAGCATTTCACTTGTTGTTTAGCTGATACCAAAGATACTCTTGAATGTGAAATGGATGATGATAGAGACCTTTTGGATCCTCCAAACAACTTTACATTAACATTGGAAGAGGACAAAGGGGAAACAGAACAAGCAGAAATTGCAGCAATAAATATTCCTACTAAAGTAATCAGTGAAGTAACAGAAGAAAGTCTAAATTATGTAGAAAATATTGAGAATCTGGAAAATATTAAAAACTCCTTATCATTTGTAGATAATACTCAAGAACATAAAAATATCGTTGACACACTGCCATATGTGCCTGAACCAATTAAAGTTGCTATTGCAGAAAATTTATTGGATGTAATCAAAGATACAAGAAGTAAAGATTTCACAGTGGAGATGGTTGAACAGTCCGTTAATGAAAGCATTCATCTCAAAAGCAGATGTAAAAAGAGTTCATACAATTCATTGAAGACCCCTTTAAAAATAACTACGAGATCAAATTCTGATGATATGAATGTCAGCCATGTAGATGAATGGTTAAACTCTGTACATAGTTTAAGAGAGAAAAGTGCCAAAAATCAGGATGATCATTCCACAGAAATATTGTTAACAAAAGAAAATAAGCAAGAGCAAGTAGGACTTTCTACTCCAAGGAGAAGTACCAGGAGAATAAAAGGAATGATAGAAGAAATACAGGCAAGCTCTCCCCTATCGAGAGAGAAAACCAAGGATCATCCAATATCTCAGATACTCATTTCTACTAAGAGAGGATCCAGAACAACTAGTGAGAGTATTTCAGAGACATTAGAAAAGCCTCAGTCTTCTATAGAGGAAAGCCAAATAACTACTTCAAAGAGGGGTTCAAAAAAGACAGAGACTTTAGTACTTCCTGAAGAATTGCCCCAAACAAAGCTACTTGGTACTCCTAAGAAAGGTATTAGGGAACTAAAAAATCTCTTAGATATTCAAGAAAGTAACCACCTTGTTATGAAAAGGGTCCAAATAGCTAGTACACCAAGAAGTCACAGAAAGAAATCAAAAGATGTGACAGTGGAGAATTATGAAAGTGTGAGTTCTAATGTTCAGGAACAGGATATTCCTGTAGTTCTTAGAAGAGGAAGGAGTGGTGCAATGGAAATGTTAAAAAAAGAGCATGAATCATCCAAACTTCTACTTCATCAAGTGCCTACCACTCCAAGAAGAAGTTCTAGAAGAGGGGTGTTGAATGAGGCAGGAGTTAAAGATAGTACAATAAAGCAAGAACATACAATCAGTACTCCTAAAAAAAGATCCAGACGATTAAATGTCAGTAAAATTGATATTACTGAAAGTGCAAAACCCATTTTAGATGAAACAATGGAACAGCCAACAGAAGAATTTACTGTAACCAGGCCTTCTAGGAGGAAGCTGACCAAAATGAATGAGAACCAAAGTAGGAAAAGTACATTGCCTTCAGTAACAGAAGAGACAACGTTGGAGGAACGTTTACATAAATCACCAGAGAGCAAAGAAAGACTGTATAATACTAATAGCATTTTATTTGATGAATGTAGAGAATCTTTAACAAACACCCGCATCACAAGGACCAGATCAAGCAGTGTATTGCAACACTTTACTGAAAAGTCATTTACTTTTTCTCCTCCTTCCACAAGACTTAAAAAGAAGAAGTCAAAAGGTATTTTTAAGCTGGGTAAAAAACATATATATTAAAATATTGTATGAAATTATGCACATTACTTATACTCACAATATTTACTTTGAGTGATTTTAGTTGGATAGATTTAAATAAGTTGGCAAATGTATGTAACAATTGAAGATGAAAAATAATCATTGTGTAAATGCAATTTGTAAGCATTATTGCATATTTTTGTAAACAGACACCATTCACACCGATAAAAAAAAAAAAATACTGATTCGGTATAAATTTTATAATTTGTGTGTAAAATTTCCCCTTCATAAAGCTCAACTCCTCCCCCTGGACTGAAATCTACAGCCACCTGTTCCTCCTCTGGCTCCATCCTGTGCTGTTCTCTTGCTCCAGTCATAGTTCATTCTCACTTTTCTGGCCTTCTTTAGCCCCCACCCCTGTCTGGGTGGGGGCTAAAGAAGTCACACACACACACACCCTTCTAACTCCAAGCAAGATCCCTTATTCTCTATCCCCAGAGTCTTCTCCCCTCCCCCACCCATGACATCGCCTTGACATCTTTCTCTCAACCTTGCATGCCCATACCTCATCTCTTTTTTTTGTGCAGAATTCTATGCAAATTCTCTATTGCATAATTGTGCAGAATTCCCCTAGGATTAATACTTTTCAATCACGTATGGGTGATGTCATCCAACACAGCCTGCGCAGGAACTTTCCTCGGTCCTAAAACAGAAATCAATCATATATGTGCACCTCTTCCTACCTTCCACTGTCGCACCAGATTTAGCTTTTCATAAAAACATAAGAATAACTGTACTGGGACAGACCAATGGTCCACAAGCACCTGGAAAAAACCCCAAATAGTAGCAACATTCCATGCTATCAATCCAGGGCAAGCAGTGGCTTCCCCCATGTCTATCTCAATAGCAAACTGTAGACTTTTCCTCCAGGAACTTGTCCAAACCTTTTTTTTTTTTTAAATCAGCTTCATAAACAACTACCACATCCTCTGGTAATGCATAACTATTCCAGAGCTTAACTATTTTCTGAGTGAAAAAAATATTTTTTCCTATTGATTTTAAAAGTATTTCCTTGTAATTTCGAGTATTCCCTAGTTGATGGAGTAGAAGATCGATCCACTTGTACCTGTTCTACACCACATAGGATTTTGTAGACTTTAATCATATCTCCCCTCAACCATCTCTTTTCCAAGCTGAAGAGCCCTAACCTCTCTAGACTTTCCTCATACGAGAGGGTTCCATCCCCTTTATCATCGTGGTTGTTCTTCTTTGAATCTTTTCTAATTCTGCTATATCTTTTTTGGGATAAGGTGACCAGAATTGAACAAAATACTGACGGTGAGGTTGCCTCATAGAGCAATACAGAGGCATTGTAACATTCTTAGTCTTGTTTACCATCTGTTTTCTAATAATGCCTAGCATCTTGTTTGCTTTTTGGTTGCCACCTCACATTAAGCAGAAGGTTTCAGTGTATTGTCTACAATGACACCCAGATCTTTTTTTTTGGGTGCTGACCCCTAAGCTGGACCCTAGCATCTAGTAAATATGATTTGAGTCATTCATCCCAATATGCATCACTTTGCATTTGTCCACATTAAATTCTATCTGCCATTTGGATGCCCAGTCATCCAATTTCCTAAGGTCTGCCTGAAATTTTTCACAGTCCACATGTGTTTTAACAACATTGGTGTCATCTTCAAATTTAATCACCACACTTGTCATTCCAATTTCCAGATCATTTATAAATAAATTAAATAGCACCGGTCCCAGTACAGATCTCTGTGGCATTCCACTATTTACCTTTCTTCACTGAAAAAAATGGCCATTTAACCCTATCCTTTGTTTTCTCTCTAAACAATTCCTAAGCCACAACTGAACATTGCCTCTTATCCTGTGACTGTTTAATTTTCTCTGTAGCCTCTCATGAGTAGCTTTGTCAAAAGCTTTCTGAAAAACTAGGTACATTACTTACTGCAAGTTAAAATCCAGTATCACGGGACACACTCAGGTGTCCTACAGTAGTTTTCAGATCTGCATGCATCCCTTATACAAAAAAAAAAAATTTTGGCCTGGGGGTGAGTTTGAGTGTGAAGAGTAGGCAAGCTCAGTACTAATCGGTTAGTGCAGCTATATCGCTGCAGGCTAACTAGTTAGCATGGGAGCCCTTATCACATAGAAAATAGGTGGTGGTAAGTGCTCGTGCGCTAATTAGGAAATTAGTGTGTGGCCATTGAGGAAATTGAAAAAGTGGCCTCTGCATATGGGAAAGCCATGCGCTAGTCATAGAGCAGGCCATTTTTTAGCAGTTTAGTAAAAGGGCCCCTAACTGATTCCCTAAAGTCTGGCAATTCTGTTTCTTCAAAATTATGTGGTTTTTTCCAGTGTTATTTGAAGGAAAATTTTAGAATTCAGCTGTCCAGCTTAGGACAGTGTCGATTTCCATTAGTAATTTAGAAAAGGATCTGCCAATTTAAGTCATTTTTTAAAATGCTTGCAGGAGTGGACATGTATATGTTGTCGTCATGTAGCAGTAGCAGCACCTGTTTTACCATTATCAATGTCTAAAATACCACTGAGGTCAACATAGAAACATACATGTACATGGTTGGTATTTCAGAACATAGATGTGTACAGCTGCCATTTTAAAAACATTCATATCTGTTTCCCTAAGCTGTTGCAGAGCCAGATATCATTTGCCAATATTGCTTTGGGAAAGGAAGGGGGGTATTAAGGGGAAGGTATTAAGGGGGGTATTAAGGGGAAGGAGTGGACATGTATATGTTGTCGTCATGTAGCAGTAGCAGCACCTGTTTTACCATTATCAATGTCTAAAATACCACTGAGGTCAACATAGAAACATACATGTACATGGTTGGTATTTCAGAACATAGATGTGTACAGCTGCCATTTTAAAAACATTCATATCTGTTTCCCTAAGCTGTTGCAGAGCCAGATATCATTTGCCAATATTGCTTTGGGAAAGGAAGGGGGGTATTAAGGGGAAGCCTCCCTTAAACTCTACAGTTGAGTGCTGCACAACACAAGCATCTTTATAACCTTGATGTCCATGGAACAGGTATAAATCTTGACATTGATCTTGGGGGACATGAATGTACATTCCCCTTCTGTAATAGAGAATGTAAATGTTTATTATCCCAGGACAAGCAGGCAGCATATTCTTGACTGATGGGTGACGGCACCGACGGAGCCCCGGTACGGACAATTTTAGAGTGATTGCACTCTAAGAACTTGGAAAGTTCTAGTAGACCGCACCGCGCACGTGCCTTCCCGCCCGACAGAGGTGCGCGGTCCCCAGTTTCTTAGTTTCCGCGGAGCTAAGAAGACGCATTTTCAACGGCTGTTGAAACCTTTTTTCTCTTTTCGCCTTCCCGCTCGCGTAAACCGTTTTGGAAATATATATATTTCCCCTTTTTTCTTTTTCTTATTTTCTCTAAAAAAAAAAAAAACTTTTCTTTTTTTCTTCTTTTTTTGGGTTCACCCCGGCGGGGCCTGCTGCCACCATCGAGGCCTCGGCCTTCGATTTGGCAGAAGCCGTCTTTACGTTCATGCCCCCCCAACCCGGATTTAAGAAGTGCCAGCGGTGCGCGAGGCCCATTTCTCTCACTGACCGCACAACTGGTGTTTACAGTGCCTGGGTCCTGACCATCGAGCGTCCACCTGCACCCGCTGTGCCACTCTCAAAAAGAGAACCTTAAAAAACTGCCAGATCCAGCAGCGGTTATTATTTGGTACCGATATGTCTGATTCGGCGGCACCGGCTCCGACTTCGGCACCGACCCAGTCGGCACCTACCTCATCGACACCGCGCGATACCGCGCCAGCGTCGCATCCCTCAGGTAAGCCGGCTAAGAAGCCTTCCCCGCTGGAGCGTTCTCCGGTCTCAGTAGCAGCGAGCCCAGTCCTGCCGACCTCGAGGTGCCCGCGGAAGCGCTCCGCTCCGATTGAGGTCAGCCCCTCGACCTCGGGTTCCTCTTCGGAGTGTAGAGCGGCACCGAAGGTACCGCAGAAGAAAAAGGCGGTACCCGTGCCTTCCCTGGATGAGCGAATTGCTGCCGTCCTGCAGGCTCAGCTCAAGGAGCAGTTACAGCAGCTCCTTCCTGCTCTTTTGCAACCGAGCCTTCCAGTCCCGGTCCGGTCTGAGCCACCGGTACCGGCAGTGGAACAGCCTCTTTTATCAGCATCCACTCTGTTGGTACCGGTGCATTCGGCTTCATCAGTATCCATGCCGACATTAGCGCCGGAACCTAGGTCTTTACACCAGGCTGTGCAAACTTCAGCACCGACACAGCCTATCACATCTCCCGGTACCGTTTCCCAGAGGTCGGGTAAGTCGATTCGCAAAACTCGACACCTAGAACCCTCCACACCGGAATCCCGGGACCGCAGCTTTCAAGTAAGGGACCCTGATCTGTGGGGTGACTCAGAAGAGCCTCTTCTTTCTGAGGGGGAGTGTTCATTGGGGGATGAGGATCCTTCTCTTTTAGATCCATCCTCTAAGCCTGATGCAACCTCTTTCACCTCTTTTCTTAAAGAGATGTGTGACTCCCTCTCTATTCCCTTGGAGGCTGAATCCAAAAAATCCAAAGCATTCCTTGATGCGTTGGATTTTGACCAGCCTCCAAGGGAATTTCTGAAATTGCCTCTCCATGATATACTACGAGAGACTTTCTACAAAAATTTGGAGACACCTTTGACTGTCCCAGGAGCTCCCCGCAAACTGGACTCCTTTTATAAGGTCATACCTATTCCGGGCTTTGACAAACCACAGCTCCCTCATGAATCTCTTTTGGTGGAGTCCACTTTAAAGAAATCCACGGGAGCTAGTGTATACGCCTCTGTCCCTCCTGGAAGAGAAGGTAAGGCCATGGATAAGTTTGGCAAAAGGTTATATCAGAATGCGATGCTGGCTAATAGATCAGAGAATTATGCTTTCCACTTTTCATTCTACCTTAAGCATCTCATTCAGAATTTGTCCACCTTTGAAAAATACCTCCCTGACCGAAAAAGATCTGCCTTTCGCCAAACTTCTTCATCGCTCTTACAACTTCGTAAGTTCATGGTCAGGTCGATCTATGACACCTTTGAGCTGACCTCTAGAGCCACGGCTATGTCAGTGGCCATGCGTCAACTGGCTTGGCTCAGAGTTTCAGAACTTGATGTCAATCATCAAGATCGACTGGCTAATGCACCTTGCCTGGGGGATGAGCTGTTTGGGGAATCCATGGACTCCACTACCCAAAAGCTCTCGGCTCATGAGACTAGGTGGGATACTCTCCTCAAAACAAAAAAGAAGACCCCCACCCACCAGGCCCTTCCGCCAGCAATCGGCCTACCAACGTCGATTTGTGGCTCGTCCTCTGCCACTGGCTCCTCAACAACCCAGGCGTCAGAGGCAACAACAGAGGCAAAACGCTAGACCAGCTCAGCAGCAACAGCAAGTGAAGCCTCCTCCTCCACAAAAATCCTCACAACCCTTTTGACTTGATTCTCCAGGACATAGCCAGTATCCCACCATCTACTCATCTTCTGCTGCCCATAGGAGGACGTCTTACTCATTTCATAAGCCGTTGGGAAACCATCACCTCGGATCAGTGGGTCCTCAACATCATCCGCCACGGCTACTCTCTCAACTTTCAGACTCTTCCTGCCCACGGTCTACCAAAAGAGTCTGCTTTAAACACTCCTCAGTCTTCCCTCCTTCTTCAAGAGGTTCAATCCCTCCTTCTGAACGTCATAGAGGAGGTTCCTCTAGATCAGCAGGGACAGGGATTCTACTCTCGTTATTTTCTAGTCCCCAAAAAAACAGGAGATCTCAGACCCATCCTAGATCTTCGCGATCTCAACAAATGCTTGGTCAAAGAGAAATTCAGAATGCTTTCTCTGGCCACTCTTTACCCTCTTCTCACTCAAGGCGACTGGCTATGCTCCCTCGATCTCAAAGAGGCATATACTCACATACCGGTCAATCTGGCCTCCAGACAGTACCTCCGCTTCATGATCCATCATTGTCATTACCAATACAAGGTGCTGCCATTCGGTCTTGCCTCCTCTCCAAGAGTGTTCACCAAATGTCCGATTGTGGTGGCTGCCTTTCTACGCTCTCATCACCTTCAAGTCTTTCCTTACCTGGACGATTGGTTAATCAAGGCCAGTTCATCTCAGACAGTACTTCTGGCCACCAACCAAACCATCCTGTTTCTACAACTTCTGGGGTTCGAGATCAATCTACCCAAATCTCATCTCATCCCCACTCAGAGACTTCAATTCATTGGAGCGGTGTTGGACACAGTCCTCATGAGAGCGTTCTTGCCATCCAACCGTCTTCACACTCTTCAGTCTCTATGTCAGCAGGTGCTTCCACAACGTTCCATCTCTGCCAAGCAAATGATGATGCTCTTGGGTCACATGGCCTCCACAGTGCATGTCACACCCTTCGCACGTCTTCACCTGCGCACTCCTCAATGGATCCAAGCTACCCAGTGGTCCCAAGCAACGGATCCCTGCTCACGACACATATCTGTGACATCGTCTCTTCGTCAGTCTCTACAATGGTGGTTGATATCCTCAAATCTCTCCAGAGGTCTTCTGTTCCATCTACCTCCTCATCAACTTATCATCACCACCGACGCTTCCCCTTACGCCTGGGGAGCTCATTTGAACGAATTCCGAACTCAAGGTCTTTGGACAGCCCAAGAAATGAAGCATCACATCAATTTCCTGGAACTCAGAGCGATGTTTTATGCCCTCAAGGCCTTCCAACATCTTCTCTTTCCTCAAGTCCTCCTGCTGTGCACAGACAATCAAGTTGCAATGTACTACATCAACAAGCAGGGTGGGACAGGCTCTCGCCTCTTGTGCCAGGAAGCCCAGAAGATTTGGGCTTGGGCCACAGATCACCAACTCTTCCTGAAGGCGATCTACATTCAGGGAGAGCAGAATTCCTTGGCGGACAAACTCAGCAGAATTCTCCAGCCTCATGAGTGGACTCTCGATCCTTTAACTCTACAGAGTATCTTCGCTTAGTGGGGCACTCCTCAGATAGACCTCTTTGCAGCTCCTCACAATCACCAGCTGCCCCTCTTCTGCTCCAGACTCTACTATCCTCACCGTCTGACAGCGGATGCATTTCTCCTGGATTGGTCCAATCTGTTCCTGTATGCTTTCCCTCTGCTACCTCTCATGTTACGAACCTTGTTCAAGCTCAAGAGGGAACAGGCCACCATGATTCTCATCGCTCCACGATGGCCCAGACAACATTGGTTCTCCCTTCTACTTCAACTCAGTTCCAGGGAGCCTATTCTTCTTCCATTGTTTCCTTCTCTGCTTACACAGCATCAGGAGACCCTTCTGCATCCCAACCTACAGTCTCTGCACCTGACAGCTTGGTATCTCTCGGGCTGACTCCGAATGATACTTTGTTGTCTCAGCCTGTTCGTTCTATTCTGGATGCCTCCAGGAAACCTGCAACTCTGCAATGTTATCATCAGAAGTGGACAAGATTTTCTTCCTGGTGTCTTCTTCATCATCATAATCCTACGTCCCTTGCAGTGGAGACTTTGTTGGATTACCTTCTTTCTTTGTCTGACTCTGGTCTCAAATCTACTTCCATCAGAGTCCACCTCAGTGCTATTGCTGCTTTTCATGAGCCAGTTCATGGGAAACTCCTTTCAGCTCATCCCTTGGTTTCCAGGTTCATGCGGGGTCTTTTCAATGTGAAACCACCTCTTAAAGCACCCCCTGTAGTCTGGGATCTCAATGTGGTTCTCTCCGCCTTAATGAAGCCTCCGTTTGAACCTTTGGCTACGACTCCTTTCAAGTTTCTCACGTGGAAAGTGGTCTTCCTTATTGCTCTAACCTCTGCCAGGAGGGTCAGTGAGCTACATGCACTAGTTGCGGATCCACCTTTTACAGTCTTTCATCATGACAAGGTGGTTCTGCGTACACATCCAAAGTTTCTCCCTAAGGTTGTGTCTGAATTCCATCTCAACCAATCCATTGTTCTGCCTGTCTTCTTTCCGAAACCTCACTCTCATTCTGGAGAACAGGCTCTACATACTTTGGACTGTAAGAGGGCTCTAGCTTACTATTTAGAGCGTACTAAGCCCCACAGATCAGCTCCCCAACTCTTGCTGTCCTTTGATCCGAATAAATTGGGACATCCTGTTTCTAAATGTACGTTGTCTAATTGGCTTGCAGCGTGCATTTCATTCTGTTATGCTCAGACGGGACTGACACTGGAAGGTTCTGTTACGGCCCACAGGGTTAGAGCTATGTCAGCATCTGTAGCTTTCCTCCGTTCCACACCGATTGAGGAAATCTGCAAGGCTGCTACTTGGTCCTCAGTTCATACTTTTACATCTCATTATTGTCTGGATGCATTCTCCAGACGGGATGGACACTTCGGCCAATCTGTTTTGCAAAATTTGTTTTCCTAATGGCCAACCTTCCCTCCATCCCTCTTTTTGTTAGCTTAGAGGTCACCCATCAGTCAAGAATATGCTGCCTGCTTGTCCTGGGATAAAGCACAGTTACTTACCGTAACAGGTGTTATCCAGGGACAGCAGGCAGATATTCTTGCGTCCCACCCACCTCCCCGGGTTGGCTTCTTAGCTGGCTTATCCTAACTGGGGACCACGCGCCTCTGTCGGGCGGGAAGGCACTCGTGCGTGCGCGGTACGGTCTACTAGAACTTTCCAAGTTCTTAGAGTGCAATCACTCTAAAATTGTCCGTACTGGGGCTCCGTCGGTGCCGTCACCCATCAGTCAAGAATATCTGCCTGCTGTCCCTGGATAACACCTGTTACGGTAAGTAACTGTGCTTTTTAGCCCTACCCTAGTCCTGCTAAAAAAAGTGCCCCCTTGTAATATGCACATATTTATAATTTGGGATGTATATATCCAGGCTTTCTAAAATCAGAATGTAAACATATATCAGGATTTATTTATCACTTTTTTTTAAAGAAATTCACCCAGTGGTATATGAGATATTGTAATATTCACATACAATATAAATACCAGTTTGCAAGTCCAAATCATGATTAGGGATTTTAAAATGACCATGTTAATGTTTATAGCTCTGAAAATTTCAGTTGGAAAGATGTTTCATTTCACCACTGAGTAAAATTTTCTGTGACGGTAGTGAAATCTGTTATAATTTTGTTGCTGACACCTGTAAGATAATTCTGGCTTATTTTTGCTTTTGGCTAAGATCTCAATATAGGGTCTGAGTCAGGAGGCAAGAATAGTCTCTTCTTGGGTGTAGTGTATTACTATTCTACCTCACAGGGATATGATTTTTACCCTTTCAAAGCAGGAGTAATAAAAATTCTAAGGAAGGATTGTGAGCAAAAATAATCCCTTGTTCTTTTAGCTGTAATTGGGAGCATTGCTTCTCAGCCCTTCTTGGGATATCAGACTAGTTGGACCCTGCCTAAACCACACAGGTTAAACCTCAAATTAATTTTTTATTTTAAAGTGATTTCTTTGGGTACAGTTTAGAAGTCTTTAAGAACATTTAAATTACCGTATTTTCGCGGATATAACGCGCACCATTGTAAAACGCGCACAGGGGTATAGCGCGCAGAAATCACGATGATATGTACAAAAACTTTTCTATACCGCGCTCAGGCATATAACGCGCATGCTGCCCGACTCTCCTCTGGCCACCCCGACTCTCCTTTCGCTCTCCCCGACTCTCATCTGGTTGCCCCGACTCACCCTGACTTTCGGTGCACTGCCCCGACTCTCCTCTGGTTGCCCCGACTCACCGTTCACCCGCCCTGACTTTCGGTGCACTGCCCCGCCTCTCCGTGCCTGTCCCCCTTGAAGTCCTGTCCCCCCTTGAAGGTCTGCCTGTCCCCCCTTGAAGTCCTGTCCCCATCCTGAAAGCCTGATGCCCCCCCTCGACGTCCGATTCTTCTCCCCCCCTCGGCAGGACCACTCGCACCCCCACCCCGAAGGACCGCCGACTCCCCGACAATATTGGGCCAGGAGGGAGCCCAAATCCTCCTGGCCACGGCGACCCCCTAACCCCACCCCGCACTACATTACGGGCAGGAGGGATCCCAGGCCCTCCTGCCCTCGACGCAAACCCCCTCCCCCCAACCACCGCCCCCCCCCCCCAAGAACCTCCGCCCGTCCCCCAGCCGACCCGCGACCCCCCTGGCCGACCCCCACGACACCCCCACCCGCCTTCCCCGTACTTTGTGTAGTTGGGCCAGAAGGGAGCCCAAACCCTCCTGGCCACGGCGACCCCCTAACCCCACCCCGCACTACATTACGGGCAGGAGGGATCCCAGGCCCTCCTGCCCTCGACGCAAACCCCCCTCCCTCCAACGACCGCCCCCCCCCCCCAAGAACCTCCGACCGACCCGCGACCCCCCTGGCCGACCCCCCCACCCCCCTTCCCCGTACCTTTGGAAGTTGGCCGGACAGACGGGAGCCAAACCCGCCTGTCCGGCAGGCAGCCAACGAAGGAATGAGGCCGGATTGGCCCATCCGTCCTAAAGCTCCGCCTACTGGTGGGGCCTAAGGCGCGTGGGCCAATCAGAATAGGCCCTGGAGCCTTAGGTCCCACCTGGGGGCGCGGCCTGAGACACATGGTCGGGTTTGGCCCATGTGCCTCAGGCCGCGCCCCCAGGTGGGACCTAAGGCTCCAGGGCCTATTCTGATTGGCCCACGCGCCTTAGGCCCCACCAGTAGGCGGAGCTTTAGGACGGGATGGGCCAATCCGGCCTCATTCCTTCGTTGGCTGCCTGCCGGACAGGCGGGTTTGGCTCCCGTCTGTCCGGCCAACTTCCAAAGGTACGGGGAAGGGGGGTGGGGGGGTCGGCCAGGGGGGTCGCGGGTCGGTTGGAGGTTCTTGGGGGGGGGGCGGTCGTTGGAGGGAGGGGGGTTTGCGTCGAGGGCAGGAGGGCCTGGGATCCCTCCTGCCCGTAATGTAGTGCGGGGTGGGGTTAGGGGGTCGCCGTGGCCAGGAGGGTTTGGGCTCCCTTCTGGCCCAACTACACAAAGTACGGGGAAGGCGGGTGGGGGTGTCGTGGGGGTCGGCCAGGGGGGTCGCGGGTCGGCTGGGGGACGGGCGGAGGTTCTTGGGGGGAGGGGGTTTGCGTCGAGGGCAGGAGGGCCTGGGATCCCTCCTGCCCGTAATGTAGTGCGGGGTGGGGTTAGGGGGTCGCCGTGGCCAGGAGGGTTTGGGCTCCCTCCTGGCCCGATATTGTTGGGGAGTCGGCGGTCCTTCGGGGTGAGGGTGCGAGTGGTCCTGCCGGGGGGGGGGGGGGTATCGGACGTCGGGGAGTCGGCCGGGCAAGAGGGCTTGGGCTCCCTCTTGCTCCGATCGTGGATGCGGGTGCGGGTGGGAGCGCGTGCGAGCGGTCGTTCGGGGTGGGGGTGCGAGCGGTCCTGCTGGGGGGGTGAATCAGGCGTCGGGCGGGGTGGGAACTATGTTTAAAAACTTTTGTATACCGCGCTCAGGCATATAACGCGCGAGGGGTATGCGCGGTACGTAAAATCACGTATAACGCGCGCGTTATATCCGCGAAAATACGGTAATGTTCCACTTTTAATCCTAGTGCTTTTTTCTTAAATTTTGATAATCCCCATATTCCAAAACTATCTTGATAGGGGCATCATTTACTGGAAAAAAGAAATCTTTGTCCCTTGCTTCCATTCCTTGTTTATTATGTGGTTGATATTCAAGTTTATTAAAATTTGATATCATGCTTAATAAATTTAACTGGTTTGCTGACCACCTGAGAATCTGCATATAGTTAGAAGAAATACTTGTCTGAAAATCAGTCAGTGCTCAGTTAACTTCCAGGTCCTGGCCCAGTGTTCTAGCAACTCCCCACCCCCCTTGAAAATATAGTACACTCCTATCTGAACCCTCTCCCCCAAAGCACAACAAATCCCCCTACCTCACCTTCATCCCAGAAATGTAAGCAGCCCTTCCCCCAGTAGAAGACTTATTTGCTTGTTCCAGTGCAAAAGACTTGATTCTTGACCAGTGGGTTATTCTCCTTTACCTGTGAATTTTGCAGAAGGAATCTTCTACAGCTTTTCAGATCTGCCTCCTTGTGTCAGTTTTTCCTTCTGAAAACGAGTTGAGATGTCTTTTTTTTTTTTTTCCCCCCTGCTCTGCAAGTGATTTATTATTTCTGGTTTTTAATCCGAAATTAAAGGCTTTCTGGTGCTCCAGAGATTCCCAGGATTTCTGAGACAGCTTTGTCTAGAAGAAGATAGTCTCTGGATCAGAGCACTGTAGCTGGGTGGAGGCGGGGGGAATCTTTCACAGGATGTCTACCTAGCCGACCTGCACTATCCCTTAGGACTGTTCGGGGTGCATTCCCCTGGGAGCTGTGCTCACTCCAGTTTATTAGGCGCTTGAGCACAGGCTCAGTGGTGGAACCTATCGGTCCAGAGGGCTGTAGCATGTGCTGGTTGCATCCCCCCTCCCGAAAAATGCATGATAAGCTGTTGGGGGTCAAGGGTTTCAGGTTCTCCGAACCTGTCTAAAAGGCAGCCTGAAGAGACAAGTGTCTGAGGCAGAAATCTTCTGTATTGTCCAGCTGCAGTGTGAGCTGATGTAGGCACAACACCAGGTAGTTTTGTGAGTACAGTCTATTACTGTCTATGGGAGACTTCAGGGTGGTTCAAAACTGGACCTTTGAAGGTCTCTGTGGCTTCCTATAGGGCCCCCCTCCTCCAAAATCATCTTTTCTGAATTTTTGAAAGTTTTGTATAGCTCTTCCAGGCCATTTTCTGGCCCAAAATGCTGCCACTTCAGCCATGATGTATTTCCCAATTTTATTTGTAAAAGCTTCTTATCTACCTCAGAACACCTCAATTTTGATGATAATCGATTTCATTGGACTCTCAGACCTTTCTCCCCAGTATCATGCCAGTTTTGTGCTGGATGGCAAGCTAAGGAACATCCATGTGCCCCCTCTAGCCCGGTTTGGAGTCGTAAGAAGCTCAAATGTTGAATTAAAAATCCCTCTGAGGGTGCTAGGATTGCAACTTGGCATCATCAGCAAAACGCAAATACATAGACACCTCAGAACCTTCATGAGACAACTAATGTCCCTGCTAGGACTCTGATTCTGTGAGTTTAATGTTTGAAGCTAATATGAAATATAAAGGTTTATCTGCACAGCTTGGTAACACCCTGGTGCCTTTTTAGGGGTGTTTACTGTTAGAGTGCTGGTCCAGCGCTGAAAGGTGCTCCACAGGAATCAAGAGGTCCAGTTGGAAAAGGACTGGGATGAATGGGGGTCAGGGTGAATTCCTGTGCTCCCATATAGTGAATCCTCAGGTTTAGAGGATTCCAGGTCACAAGTGGCGCTACCAGCTAAGAGTCCGTGGCAGCTCTGGACCCAGGGAGCAGACCTGATGGTATGCAAACTATTCTAACCTGAGAACATAATGGAAATAATTACTCTATCTCTGAGAAACTTGAATTTGAAACCGCCACAAACTCCCACAGCTCAAATGTCTCTTATGAGCAGTTCTAAGTCCCAGTCCACAATTTTTCTTTCACATCCAGAGATCACCATGATGTTGACGGTGCATTGGGAGGCACCAGTGGGACTTCCTGTAATTGCATCCAAAGACTCCTGAGTTCAGCAGTTATTAGTATCACCTAAAGTGGATTTGCTGGTAGTGCAAGCGCAAATCCCTTCTTAGTGAAAATGAAATAATTTTAAAGGATGCATAGAATTGCAGAGTGGACTTAATCCTCAAAACAGTTTTAAGCACTAGCATTGGGTCTGAAAGCAGTGGTGGCAGCTTCCTTTGTAGTGCATGCTTACCATGAGATACTGCATCAGCTTTCATCTTCAGAGGAGAATGCATACCCCCATATGGTGCTTTCAGGGGTTGATTATATAGCAGACACTCTATATGACGTGTTCAAGGTCATGAGCAAAATGTTGTCTTATTCTATCTCTGCCCACAGAATGCTCTGGATCAGACAATTGGGAGGGGGGAGATTATGCCTGTAAATTTGAGCAGGCTTCCTTTTAAGGGACAAATGCTCTTTGGTAAAGGGTTGGATGACATGGCCAGTGTGGCAGATAATCACCCTAGGTCATTACCAGGCAGCAGACCACATGCCCCGGGGGAGTTAAGTTGTGGTTCCTTTTTGTTGTATGGTCAATCTCTCCAGTCATCGGCAGGCTCCTCTAGTCAGAGATCATTTCATGGATCTAGGCAGAGGTTCGGGAGTTCCAGAAGAGTTCAAACATCAGGCTTCTGCTCAACAACTGCTCCTAAGAAGGTCCAATGAAGCCAGGCCAGAGCCCGAACTACCCCAAATAGGAAGGAGACTTAGATTTCAGGGAGACCTGGGGAAAGATTTGTTCAGACAACTGGATGAGTAGGTGTTCAAGAGAGCTACAATCTCAAATTCTCTTGCCCTCTTCAAGATTTCTTTGTAGATTCTCCAGCTTGTTTTGCATTAGCAAGGATGATTCTTTGCACTTGTTTTATTCCTTGTCCATCTTCAACGTCATTTGCCACATCTCTGTCCGTTGGACAAAACAAAAGCAGAGGAGGACAAGGTACACTACAGGACTCATATGATGATGAAACTTTATTAACTCATCATCTCTGTCCATGAATTGTCTGTATTCCTTGTGCATAAAAATAGACAGCAGAATTCACTGATTTGTTAGGTTGATGTAAAAAAAAAAAAAAAGTTTACTTTCCTTGCTCTAGAATCATTGATGAAATTGTGGTCTAAAAGGACTTCACCCTAGTTGGAGCAATGTACTTATTTTCTGTCATTCTTGTTTGCTGTTGTTGTTTAATGTATGTCTTCTGACCAATCTTGTAAAATGTTTCTCAGGATCTAAAACATGTTAGCTGTTTATATGTAAGTCAGAAAATGGCAATATCATTCTCCCTAAGCTGCTTGTGGGTGCGCAGTAGTGCTGCCTGATTTACCGAATCGATTCATTGTCCGAGAAAATCGGACTCATCGATAAGCGACCAACAACCCCCCACTCACAGCACCCCAGTGAGACCCAGCATACCTCTGAGGTCTCCTAAAGCAGCAGCAGCGGCACTCTGAATGGGCTGCTTCGCGGCCTGCCCCGCCGAGGCCTTCCTTCTGCTGCGTCACTGATGATATCAGTGACATGGCAGAGGAAAGCCCTAACGGGGCATGCCGCGAAGCAGCCTGTTCAGAGCGCTGCTGCTTTAGGAGGCCTCTGAGGTATGTCAGATCTCATGGTGGGAGGATCAGTGGGGTGCTGCTGCACAGGGGGATGGGTGGGAGAGGAGGAAAGCTGCTACACAGGTGAGGTGGAGGAAAGGAAAGGAGAAATGAAACAGGTAGAAAGGGGTGAGAGGGAGAAATCCTGCATATGGTGAAGGGGAAGGAGACATGCATGGAGAAGAGAGGGAGAAATGTTGGACATAGGGTGGAGGGCAGGGAAAGATGATGCATAAGGAGAGAGAAAGAAATGTACATAATAATGGAGAGAAAAGGAGAGATGCTGCATGGAAGGGAATAGAGAGGTTTGACACAGGGCACAAGGCAGGGGGAGAGAGATAGTAGACAGTGGTAGAGAAACAAATGTTGGATATGGCGGTGGAAGGTAGAAAAAAATAATTTTATTTTCTATTTTGTGATTACAATATGTCAGATTTGAAATGTATATCCTGCCAGAGCTGGTGTTGGACAGCAAGTGTGAGTTAGGACCTAACAGAGAGAGGAAAAGTATTTTTTGTTTGTTTTGTTTACACCACGGCACCTGCGTGAGGTTGGAGAGGGCAAAGTGGGGTGGGTGGAAAGACTATAAATCTGCCAGGACGTTTAAAAAAAAAAAAAAAAAAATGCCTGATTGGGCAGAAAAAGCGAATGAAATCGATTCAGTAGGCTGAATCGAATCAAAAACATTTTCCCTGAATCGGGCAGCACTAGTGCGTAGTATGTGACAAGCTCCAGTGCACGTTTTCTTTTGGTACACTAAATTAGTGAGGAAAGCAAAACAAAGATGCAGATCCATTGCAACACTCTCCCTCCTAAGGCCTGAGAAAGACAGCATTGAAAATAAAATGGTCTTTTTAAATTTGGGAACGGGTGTGCTTGGCCAGTACAATTTTTCTTACAACTTCCATCATGGACAACATCCATTCTTAATTGTGTACGAGGTAATTATTTGCAAGCCTCATTCATTTTGAAAGACTTATGATTAAAAATGTTTAAACACAAAGCTGATAATCTACAGTTTAGCATTCTTACAAAAAAACAAAAAAATTTACCTTCAAGAAGTAATGATTAGCATTTAATTGAGACCAATATGCCAAGCGTGACAACAGATCTTCAGAATGGGTATCTTGGAGAAATTTTCAAATGCTTAGAAGCTGTTAATGCTATCTCTGGAATATGCTTGAAAGCAGAAGTTATTGGGCGGCGGAGATCAGGCAAAGAATGGAGTGAAACAGAAGTTGGATTATCCAAAGCATGTTTTTATTTATTTATAGGGTGGGGGGAGGGTTGCTTTTATGGTTATAAAGTATACTGATAAGATGTTCAAGTGGTCTATTTAATATTGTTAATATGAATTTTGTACACTTAATGAAAGCTTAAAAATGAATAAAGAATTAAAAAAATAAATAAAACTCTTGGATATTGTTACAAAGCTTCACAATCAGAGCAAATAACTTTTGAAACATCTATTGACTGAATCACCCAAAATTCAAAGGACAAAGAATCTGTCTAACAGAATAAATCAACCTCTAATGAAGTAAGATAATGGCAAACTAGCTATCACTTACCACTGTGTTTTCTGAAATTAAGTTAGTTGTATTTTACAGGTTCAATAGTTTCAGCAATTAAGCAGTTTTATTGTGATAATTTCAATGTGAACTGCATGGTGGTGATTACATCAGATGGTGCATCAGTGATGCTTAAAAGACATAACTGTATGGCAATAATTTTGCTTCAGTCTATTTTTTGTCTGACAGAACAATACAGTGTGATGCAGCATGTGGATTTAGGCATTGATGATGCCTGGATACGTTTTCTGTTTATAAGGAATGTTGAAATGCTTATATGTGCTGTCTACACAATTTTTTAAAGATTTAGTGTGAGATGAAATTGCTAAGGCAGCACAATGTGAAATTAATTTGTTTAAACCTCTGAGTGAGATCAATTAGTATTTCTTGAAGAGTATGGGTGACAGATAAATCAGTATATCGATACTTAAATAATACGGATTAGGTAAAATGTATCTTAGACATTTCTCTTACCTCTCCCGTTTTCATGCTGTTTAAGGCATAGTGTAATACTGTTTTTCTTTGTTTTGTGTTTTTCTTTTTAATGGATATAACAGAACCGCCTGCAGAAATCAAAGCTTTAGAATCTGATGTGTCTTCTCAGTTCTATTTTTCATCTCCTGCTACAAGAACCAGGCGGAAACATGCATCCAGCCTTTCAGAGATTGGCAAGGGAATGGTAAGAAGTATTTGTTGCATTCTCGTGTTCTTTCAAAGCATGTTTAGTAGCTTCTTTAAGCAGTCCTTTGAATGCTGATTGTGATATAGGACCCTAACACAGCTTATAATGGCATACCATTGGGACATGCTCAGTGTTCTGCAGTTAAGTGGCATTTTAGCGCATAATCTATTCACTAAAAAGTTTTTAACATTTTTGAGAGGGTGCTTGGGAAGGAGGCATTCCTGTGCTAATCAGTTAGCATTGCTACATTACTGTGTGCTAACTGGTTAGCACAAGATTGCCATGTGAGCCCTTACTGCCTGCAAAATGGGGGGAGGTAAGTGCTCGCGCAGTATTTTTATTCCATTGCAATAGCTGAGACATTCTAGACATGTGGGCTATTTCCCAATGGTCGCGTGCTATATATAGAAGAAATCCACTCCGAATTTTTTCTGTGACTCTCCTCTACTTCACTGGGAGCTCTAGCACCACCTATAGTTTTTCCCTTCTACATGTGTGCCTGAAGGAGTGTTTCTGTCTGATCTCCCTTTTTTCTTATTTTATTCAGTGTTTTCGTCCCCTTTATGGGATTTCTTTGTGCTTAGAGTGTTTCTTCAGCTCTGCCTCAATAGAAAAAAAAAGCAGACTCTGGTCTGCAGCTGACAGGCTGATCCCTGGTGGTACCTGTTAGCTAGACTACATTTGTTTCTTCAAGGCTCAGGGCCGTACCTGCTTTTTCCTTACCTTCTGTTTAGCAGGGGTTCGAGGATAGGCGGTTAGGCATCCATTGTATGCTCAGCTGTTTCTCACAGGGCACGGGCTTCGTTTTCGCCTCCAACCGTCCCTTAGCATATCCGTCGGTCCGCAGGTATGGTCAGGCACTGTGTCTGACTGGCAGGCCGAAGATTAACATTAAGGAGGTATTCCCAGCATGAGGCAGCGATTTCTTCTATTCCAGCTACTAAAAGAGAGCTGAGGCAGGCTTCAGCACATTTCCAGTACAGGTCACAGTGAATAAGGCTGTCACAGCCTGTGAGATGGATCGGAGGGAGGGGGAGCAAACGGGCAAACTGGATAGGCCTTTATGTCATCATGCTTGACATCAAATTTGGCCTTTATCTGCCATCATGTTTCTATGTTTCTAAGCTTTTGGCTAGAGTAGATTATATTGCTGACGTCTTGAATGACCTTTTGCGAGTCCTTTGTAGGCTGTCAGCGTATTTGATATCTGCTCATGGAATGCTCTGGGTTAAACAGTGGGCCGGTGGTTCCACCTCTAATGCTGAGGGGCAATTGTTATTTTGCAAAGACTTGGACGATCTTATCCATTCTGTAGTGGACCATCGCCCTCTCTGCCTGACAGCAGATTCGGAACCTCTAGAGCAGGGGTGTCAAAGTCCCTCCTCGAGGGCCGGAATCCAGTCGGGTTTTCTGGATTTCCCCAATGAATATGCATTGAAAGCAGTGCATGCAAATAGATCTCATGCAGATTCATTGGGGAAATCCTGAAAACCCGACTGGATTCTGGCCCTCGAGGACCGACTTTGACACCTGTGCTCTAGAGGTTCATAGTGCTCTAATTTTCGTGGTTCCAAGCGTTCTTGCCACATCTCAGAGTTTTTCCCAGGGCTAGTCAGAGGTTCTCAGGCTCCAGGCATAGCCAGCCTTCCACTGGCTCCCTCTGCCTAAAAAAAAAAAAAAAGGCGCACTGCCACCATGCCGAGGGAGGTCTTTCTATATATTAGGGCAGACTCATTTCGTTCGATCAGTAGATTCTGGATATTATTTGGTCTGGCTACAAGCTAGACTATGCCCAACCTCTGAGAGATTGGTTTGTGGAGTCTCCTGTGGGGCACCCGGACAAGGCAGTCAAAATGTGAAGCACTGTACAAATATTGTTGGCTATTCAGGCCATAGAACCAATGCCACCTGAAGGCTCGGGCAGTTATTCCATGTTCTTTATTGTGCCAGAGGAGGACTCAGACAATTGGCATCCAATACTGGCTCTTACACATGTAAATGCAGCGCTCAAAGTTTAGCTCTTTCGCATGGTGACAGTACGGTCTGTCATAGCGGCGATGGCCTTGGGAGAGTTCCTTGTCTCTCTGGCTCTCACAGAGGCTTATTTACATACTCTCATTTATCGGGAGCACTAGAATTTCCTACGGTTTCATGTTCTGGGAAATCATTACCAGTTTTCAGCTTTACCTTTTGGCCTGCCTACGGCTCCTTGTACTAGAGAATGACATGGGGACAAATTTTTCCCCATCCCTGTGGGAACTTATTTTCCTGTCCCCGCAAATTCTTTTCCTGTCCCTGCCCCATTCCTGCAAACTCCATCTTCATCTGCACAAGCCTCAAACACTTTGAAATCCTAAGTGTTCGAGGCTTGTGCGGTTAAGGCAGGGCTTACAGGAATGGGACAGCGACAGCGGCAAAACTCACGGGGACAGGGAATTGAGTTCCTATGGGGACAAATTTGTCCCCGTGTCATTCTCTACCTTGTACCTTTACCAAGGTGATAGTGGTCATGCCAGTTCTCTTGAAGATGATAGTGAAGCAGGTATACCCGTACTTGCTCAATTGGCTGATCAGAGCCCCCTCGTTGACCGAGGTTCAACACGCAGTGAACTAGGTGGTCCAGGTCCTGGAAGGCCTGGATTGCATTGTGCTTTAAAGGAAAAGCACTTTGACCCCAACACAGTCCCTGGAATATCTAGAGGTCTTGATTGACATAGCAGCTGGCTGAGTTTATCTTCCAGAGGCACGCAGAGAAATCTGTGCTCTTGGATTCTTTCCTTCTGGTAGAATCAAACCCGTCCCCACAAGTAATTCAATCTGTCCCCACCCTTCCCTATAAATTTCAGAAGTAGTAATTTCATTTAATTATGCTACTGAATTAAAGGCTCTGGAAGAGATCCATTTACAATTAAGCAAAGACATTTTATTAATTTGGAAATATTAATTGGGAAGAATACATACTTTGTAAATGGGTTTCTACCAGAGCCTCTAATGTAAATATAAATACTCATCTGATGAGGAGCCCCAAGCTTTATCAGCTGAGGACTTCCTCTGCAGGTGGCTGGGGGGTCCCTTTTGCCAACATGGCAGTCAGCAGTAGCGTCCCTGAGTCATAGATGATGGCACCTCAGTGGCTCATGGATGCTGCCAGTGACTGCTGTGCTTGGTGAAGGGGAGTTCTAGCTGTCTCTAAAGGAGGTCCTTTGCTGGCCCCCACCAGCCACAGGTCTGTAGTTTCCCAGATCTCCCCTCGAACCTTTCTTGAAGATCAGCATAACATTCACCACCTTCCAGTCTTCCATCAAGCCCAGTAGCCCGTTCTCACGATGGCCAATCCAGGTCAGTAGTACCTGGACAAAACCCAAATAGTTGCAACATTCCATGCTACCAATTCAGGGCAAACAGAGGCTTCCCCCATGTCTTAATAACAGACTATGGACTTTTCTCTAGGAATTTGTCCAAACCTTTCTTAAAACCAGCTACGCTATTCGCTCTTACCACAACCTCTGGCAGCGCGCATTCCAGAGCTTAACTATTCTTTGAGTGAAAAAATATTTCCTCCTATTGGTTTTAAAAGTATTTCCCTGCAGTTTCATCGAGTGTCCCCTAGTTTATGCAATTTTTGATGGAGTGAAAAATCGATCTACTTGTACCCGTTCTACTCCACTCAGGATTTTGTAGACTTCAATCATTTCTCATTCAATAGAGAAAACAGGTTTCTAAAACACAACCTAGAAGTTATGTGTGTATTGAGAGGAAAGGGTCTCAGAAATCCTGCTCCATTCAATGAATAAACTTTGGAATAGCAAATGCAGGTTGGATTCTCGTTCATCGACCAAAAACCTCTCACTCATTCATTTAAATCATCTACTTGTTATTTTTATACTGTGCTTAATAGATATCAGCAAAAAAGTGCACTTATCTTTAAAACTTCTTCTAAAGTGCCATTGTGAGGTGTGCAATATGCAACAAAATATTTGCCTGATGGGTCCCGTTTTGCCAATCAATAATGGCTTCCGTGGGGGTCTTTAATGGTAATGTTAACAGCTATAACGTTAACTTCTAAAATGGCGCCCAATTCTCCCTTTCTATTCCCTCCCCCACCTCAGCATCTTTCCCTCCCTTCCTCCATCCTCTCTCCCAAGTTCATGCCTTCTGTGTCCAAAAATGCACTCCCTCCCTCCCTTCTGTGTCCCGCGTTTGCCTCCCATGCCTGCTCGTTTCCTCCCTCCTTTTCTGTCCCTCCTCCAGCAAGACTGTGCTTCCCCCAACATCAGAGTTGCACTTCTTCTGATTGGAGCTGCAGACCATTCGCTTGGCTCTGGTGAAATTGTAAATGACTCTGGAAGGCCCAGCAGTCTGAATCTTCTATGACAGTACAACAGCGGTGGCATTTGTCCTTGGCAGGGAGGTCGTGAAAGTGCTTCTCTGGCTATGGAAGCCTGCCTGCCTGCTCTTTCTCTGGACAGAGCATCATCTTCAGGGCCTTTCGGTGATGCATGTGGCAGGAGTCAACAATGTTTAAGCAGACTTCCTCAGCAGACAGTTTTTGGATTACTTCAACCTTATAGCTGCAGCAAAGCACTCGAAAGCCATCCAATTCTTCAGTTGAAGATCCGAGCCCCAAAGCAAGGACCAGACGCGCTGGTACATCTGTGGCTGCAGGGAGATCTATTGTATGTTTTCTCCCTGGCCCATAATAGATCAGGTCCTTCACCGAATTGAGACTCTTCAGGGAAAGGTCATTCTGGTAGCTCCAGATGGGCCTCGCAGACCATGGTACGTAGATCTGATGTGTCTTCACATAGTTCGCGGGCTTTGGATGCAGGCTGTTCCAAATCTTCTTTCTCAGGGTTCAGTCTGTATGGAGAATCCTGATCGCTTTGCTCTTAGGGCAGTGTTCCTCAACCACGGGTCTGCAGAAATTTCCTGCCGGTCCACAGGGCCGGCACGTGCATTGGGCCCAAGACAGTGTTCTTCAGCTGCTGTTCCGCGGTCTGATCGATACAGCGTTATCTTTGGGCCGGCTCCCTCTTCCTCAATGCTTCAGTGCACAAAGCTACGGGCAGCGGCTCCTATGCCTGAACTGGAAGCCTTCTCTCTGACGTCGCAGTATCAGAGGGAAGGCTTCCAGATGAGGCATAGGACGCTACCTGCGGCTTTGTGCACCGCAGCACTGAGGAAGAGGGAGCCGGCCCGAAGATAACACCGGGGGCGGCATAAAACAGGCAGGAGCAGGCCAGAAGTTAAGGCACAGCATGGAGGGAGGGAAAAAACAAAGGTAGGGGGGATGATTTTAGTTTTGAATTTAGTGATTGATTTACATCTGCTGTATTTTGCACTGTTCAGGAAGAAATGCATTTGTTTCTTTTTCTCTGGGGTTGTACTGCATGCAGAGTCTTGAATCTTAGGGTTTCGTTTGTTCAAATCAGTAACTTGTAGTTTTTGGTACCGCATTTGCAAAGGGGTTATCTGTGTTCTGGTAGGAATGAATGTTGAGAAGCATACAGTGTGCTTTGTATAGTTTAATTTTGTGGTTAACCATTATATATAATAAGATTATATTGTGTGTATGTATATGTATATATATAGATATATATACCCCTTACATTAACGGGTGCTAGAATATATGTGTGTGTGTCTGTCTTTATTTCTTTCTCTCTCTGTCTTCTTAGCCGCTTTCTGTATTTCTGTTTTTCTTTCTTTTGGCTGTCCACCACCACCCCTTGCGTGCTCCCCCTGTCCATTCTCCCTTCCTTTTACCTCCCCTGTGTCCACCACCACCCCTTCACTGCTCCCCTTATCCAGCAGCAACCCTTCTCCCTCTGTTTTACCTCCCCCTTGTCCATCAGCACCTCTTCCTGCTCCCCCTGTTCATCAGTAGGCCTCCCTTCCTTTTCCCCCCCTGTCCATCAGCACCTCTTCCTGCTCCCCCTGTTTATCAGTAGGCCTCCCTTCCTTTTCCCCCCCCCTGTCCATCAGCACCTCTTCCTGCTCCCCCTGTCCAGCAGTAGGCCTCCCTTCCTTCCCCCCCCCCACCAGATCAGAATCTCCCCTCTGTTTATCCCCCCCATCAGTCCAGCATCTCCCCTTTCTCTATCCCCCCAACAGTCCAGCATCTCCCCTCTGTCTCCTCCTGTCAGCCGCAGCCGTTCGCCATCTCGTCGAGCCGCTGCCGACAGGCAGGGTCCAGCTCCGGTGCGTCGCTCCTCAGAAATCTAAGAAGTTGACTTCTGTGTCTGCCCACACTAAGGCATGGAAGACTCTCCAACTTTGGTGCTACCAGGAAATTGTGAAGCCATATTCAGCTCCTGTTTCAGTAGTGCTAGCATTTCTCCCAGTGGGCTTTGATAAGGGACTTGCCATAGCTTCTCTTCGGATCCAACTTGCTGGGCTCTTTTGTTTCAGAGCCCAAGACAGTAGTCCTTTGCTTGCGTCTCACCCCAACATGGCCAGATTTCTGAAAAGTGGTCATAGCATTGAACCACCAATTAAACCGCTGTTCCCTTTGTGGGACCTTAACTTGGCTTTCTCTGGCCTCCCCAAGGCTCCATCTGAGCTTCTAACAGTCACTTTTCTCTTGGACCTGACGCTACAGGCAGTTTTTTCTGGTCGCTCTTAACTTAAGCGAGACGTGTCTTGGAACGCCAGGCTCTGTCTTGTGGAGAGCCCTTCCTGTGGATCTCAGAGATAGGGATCTTTCTGCACAGTTCCTTCGTTTCTGCAGAAGGTGGTGTCGGCATTCCATGTTATTCAGGAAGTGCATTTGCCTGTTTTCAGCCTTCTGGTTCTGAGAAACAGGAATGCATTTTGTATCAGTTGGATGTCCGCAGAGTTCTGTGCTATCTAGAGGTCACAAATGAGTTTTACCTCTCTGACCATCTTTTTGTGCTGACTCATTCTTCTAATCGGGGCACCTCCACTTCCAAGGCCACCTTTTCCAGATGGATCCATAAGGCCATTGCGTCAAACTACATTCTTTGTGGTAAACAGTCTCTTGTTTCTGATAAGGCACATTGTACCAGAAGTATGGTCTCACAGGCCAACGCTTGGGCTATCCCCCTGAGGAGATTTGTACAAGTTTGCCAAATTTTACAGAATGGATGTGGCGGCAAGACAGGACTCTGCTTTTTGGGTCCTCAGTCTTGAGGGTTGCTGCAGTGAGCCTGCCCTAGATTTTTGAGACTGCATTTGTATATCCCACATGTCTAGAATGTCTCACCTATTGCATTGGCAAAAGAGATTGTCCTTAACTTGATAATATATTTTCCAGTAGATAAGTGAGACATTCTATTTATTTATTCAATTTTCTATACTATCCTCCCAAGGGAGCTCAGAACGGTTTACATGAACTTATTCAAGTACTCAAGCATTTTTCCCTGTCTGTCCTGGTGGGCTCACAATCTATCTAATGTATCTGGGACAATGGGGGGATTAAGTGACAAGGAGTTTGAACCCACAACCTTAGGGTGCTGAGGCTGTAGCTTTAACCACTGCACTACACTGTCCTTCCTGTGCCTTTCTATTGTCTCATTTTGTTTATGCTTATCCAAGTTGTGTCTTGGATGCCAGCCCATTTGGGCCTTGAAGAATTCTGTAAAGAGTTCAAAACGCATGCTGTGGTACTTCCTGAGCTGCTTTGATGCTGTGGTTGGCTGTTGGTTGTTTGTTATTTTAATGTTCCTTTTTGAGCAGAACAGTTGATTCTTGGTTATGGTTCCCATTGGTGACCCTACTTCATGTTCTGTGTTGGAGCTCTTGGTACTTGGGTACTGACTACATGTGGTGCTAGACTTCCCAGTGAAGTAGAGGAGAGTCACAGAAAAAATCTAGAGTGGATTCCTTCTGCATATGGCACGCGGTCATTGGGAGATAACCCACATGTCTAGAATGTCTCACCCATCTACTAGAAAAGATATTATCAAGGTAAAGACATAATCTCTTTTTAATGGCCATATGCTAATGACAAAATACAAAAAATGGGAGATCAGCCATTTTACAGCTGTGGCAAAAGGCCTTTTTTTTTTGCAGCAGCAGCAGCTTAGTAAAGGGTTTCCTTGAGTACAAAAAGATTTGACTTTTTTTGCAGTGGTGTGTGCTTTTTTTTTTTTAAAGTTATATAGTAGATGTGAAATAAACATTTCAATTGGGGAAAACAGAATTGTGTCCATATAATTTCAGGTACAGTTATAACCCAGCAGTTGGTTTTCAAAAGTTTTATGTGGTGTCTCAAGGTAATAGTACCGTTCAAGAAGGCATGTTGAGAAATGTGCCAACTAGATGAATAGATTCTTCTGGCAAAGAATAGAAAATGATATGGCAGCAAAAAATGCCAGATTTTGCATCTATTCAATTTATTTGTAGAAAATTGTTATATGGTTTAGTTTTGGAGAAGACTTTATCCAGTATTTTGATTGATCCAGAAATCTGTTATTGCTAGGCATTGCAGTTGAGGTTTGAGGTAGATATTTGATTTTGAGGTGTTAAGGTGGTGGCGTATGTTCCTTTTATTAAAATTTATATACTTGTTTCTTTTTTTCCTTTGTAGGAATTAACAATTGAAGAAAACAAAGAGATCCACAAAAAGGCTACAGAAGAGAAGGACATGAAGAAAGTTACAGAAAGCAAAACCAAATCAAAAATGAAAGCCAAGTATAAACATTTTATTAACATTTTATAATACTGTGCTCTGTTGCAAAATAAGTACTCTACATTCAGTACTATATTTTTCATTCAGTGCTGTTATGTTATCCGACTGTTATCCTCGTATAAATTCCAAATATTATAATCTCCTATTCTGGTATGTCCCTTCTGGATTCTATACAAAAGGTGTCCAATCCATTCCCACGATCTGGGACCTGCAGAAATCCACACATTTTTCTCACCATGTGCTCCTATTACTACTGAAAGAGAGATAGCCCCCCTGTAGTTCCAGTTTCTGCAAGCAATCGGTGCAGAAGTTTTTCTGATATGCTCTGCATCTTTTTCTTATTTTTTTCGATTAAAGTTAATTTTTGATGGATTGGGTGCTATGAGACCCCTTAAGATGGTGTTCTGCCGGAGGAAAGGAAGCAGTTTCCATGAAGCCAGACTATAGCTTCACAGAGAAACTTCGGTGGACCTGTGGAGCCAGCCTGTTACGTGCTACCTTTTTTGTGCTCGGGGTCCATCCCTCTGGGAGTCAGCTTGCCTTCTGACCTTGCATAAGCTGGGTGTGTTCTGAGTAATAGCTCCTCAGGGTTTCAGAGCGCAGGCTGCGTTTCCCGGTCACTTGGAGAGGTTCCAAGGGGGCGGGAGTTTCAGTTGGGGTTTGACTGACTGGCAATCTGAAGATTTTGAAGCTGGTTCCTTTTGGAGCATTTCTGAGGCAGAAAATCCTCCTCCATTCAGCTGCAGTAAAAAGAGCTGAGAGGCAAGGCACTTCAGTGACTGTGCACCTCCATTCTTTCCAGCTGACTAAAGCTATGTCTAGGCTTTTTCCTGTGGCTCCTGAATTTAAGCAGCAGTTTGTTTGTTTTTTTAGCAATCCAAGGGCAATTCCACTGTGGCACAGGTTTCCAAGCTCATGGCCCTCCCTAGTGATAGAGGTGTGATGCTTAAAGATTCCCATGCTCGCAGAGTGGACATTATCTTGAGAAAAAAAAAGCAGACACAAAACTGTTCAAAGTTGTTAAAACGTATACGGATTGTGAAAAATTGCAGGCAGACCTTAGGAAATTGGAAGACTTGGCGTCCAAGTGGCAGATGAAATTTAATGTGGACAAATGCAAAATGATGCACATTGGGAAGAATAACCCAAATCACAGTTACCAGATGCTAGGGTCCACTTTGGGGGCCAAGAAAAGGATCTGGGTGTCATTTTAGACAATACGCTGAAACCTTCCGCCCAGTATGCAGCGACCAAAAAAGCAAACGATGCTAGGAATTATTTTATCTGTTAATCATGATCATCTCTGTTATGATTCTTAATATTTGTAAACCGAGTCGAGCCCTCTTAAGAGGGATGAATTTGTATATAAAACCATTGGATTGGATTGAAAAAGGGATGGTTAACAAAACTAAGAATGTTACAATGCCTCTGTATCGCTCCATGGTGCGACCTCACCTGGAGTATTGCATTCAGTTCTGGTCTCCTTATCTCAAGAAAGATATAGCGGCACTAGAAAAGGTTCAAAGAAGAGCAACCAAGATGATAAAGGGGAATGAACTCCTCTTGTATGAGGAAAGACTAAAAAGGTTAGGGCTCTTCAGCTTGGAAAAGAGATGGCTGAGGGGAGATATGACTGAATTCTACAAAATCCTGAGTGGAGTAGAACGGGTGCAAGTGGATTGATTTTTCACTCTGTCAAAAATTACAAAGACTAGGGGACACTCGAAGTTATAGGGAAATACTTTTAAAACCAATAGGAAGAAATATTTTTTCACTCAGAAAATAGTTAAGCTCCGGAACGCATTACCAGAGGTTGTGGTAAGAGCAGATAGTGTAGCTGGTTTCAAGAAGGGCTTAGACAATTTTCTGGAGGAAAAGTCCATAGTCTGTTATTGAGACAGACATGGGGCAAGCCAAAGCTTGCTCTGTATCAGTAGCATAGAATATTGCTACTCTTTGGGCTTTGGCCAGGTACTAGTGACCTGGATGGGTTACTGGGCTTGATGGACCTTGGTCTGACCCAGTAAGGCTATTCTTAAATTTATTTTTGATGTGGCTTCCTCAAGTATCAAATCTGCTACGGTAGCCTCCTTTGTGGCACATGCATGACTCATGAGATGGCGCTGAGTGCCTGTCCCCAGCTTGTGATGGAAACATGGATTATGTAACGGATGCTCTCTTTGATCTCTGAGTTCTCAGTAAGATTTTACTTATGCAATGTCAGCACGTCCGACTCTTTGGATACGTCATTGCGCAGGTGATTCTGCCTCTATGGTGATTCTGAGCAGACTCCCCTTTCAGGGTCAGCTACTTTTTGGTAAAGGTATGGATGACCTCATGGCAAGCAGGGTGGATCGCTGTCCTATGTCTGTCCCTGAAAACAAGTCTCGGCTTCCTTCAGGAGGGAATTGGCAATAATTTTCATCTCTCCAACAGATTTCATCAGGGTTCATCAGGCTGTTTGACCCAAAGATATTCCCAAGGTTACCGACCACATTACAATTTCACTTCTAGGCATCACATGCATCAGGATTTCATCCCAGCGCCAGCTTCTAAGAAGTTGCAATGACACAAGAAGTCATTGCAGCGCGCTCTCAGATCAGGCGCCGACTCTTGGTTTTACCAGAGTGGCATCGACTATCCTCCGATCAATGGGTGCTGAACATCATTCGGGAGGAGCACAAGATAGACTTTTTGCCTTCCTCTGGATTTGTTCCTGGGCTCTCCAGCAGGATGGCCGGAGCAGTAGTCAAAGGTTTGTGCTACCCTGCAGTGTCTCTTGGAAATCTGTGTGGTATAGCAGATTCTTCTTATACTTCATCGTGCCAAAGAAAGGATCAGTGGCTTGGAGACCCATTCTGGATCTAAAAACAGCTTCTGTTTTTCCGGGGGAATTTCTGGCATATTTGAACCTCATAGGAGCTTACCTCCATATTCCGAACTACCTGAATCATCAGGGTTTTGTACATTTTCATGTTCTTCAGCAGCATTTCTAGTTTGCAGTTCTGCCTTTTGAGCTAGTGACAGTTCCCCGCACCTTCCCAAAAAGTCATGATAGTTGTGGCGATCTTCCTCTGCAGAATGGGTGTTCAGGTCCATCCTGACCTGGACGACTGATTAATCCAGGCTACATCTCGACAACAGAAGTGCAAGCAAGTGGTAGAGATGGTGATGTTTCTCATGCAGCACTTGAGCTGCATTGTCAACTTAAAGAAGTATCAGTTGACACTGTCACATACTTTGGAATATTTGGATGTTCAGTTTGATATACTACAGGGATGCATTTTTCCTCCCGAGCCACACAGACAGAAGCTTCATAAACAGATCATGGATCTTCTGGCACCCCAAGTTTCCAAGACCTGGCATTATTTGCAAGTGTTAGCATCCATGGCAGCCTCCCTAGAAGCAGTGCCCTGGGCCAGAGCACACATGGATCCTCTGCAGGAGTCGCTCCTCTCTCAGTAGTCCCAGCAATGTCATCCCCTTCAGATGCTGCTCCCCTGAATGGAGCCAGCTCACAGCAATCTGTGCTGGTGGGTTCAGTGGGAATGTAGAGAGCCCTTTCTGCGGATAACAGACTTGGACGTTGTTCTCCATGCTGTTCCTTCCTTTCTGGCAAAAGTAGTTTTAGATTTTCATTTCAACCAAGAGGTAGTCTACTTGCTTTTCGCTCCAGAGGGTCGGCGTAAAAGGATCAGATCTTGTGCAGATTGGATGTATGGAGAGTCCTCCTCCACTTTTGGAAAAGACTAATGATTTTCGTCTTTCTGATCATTTTTGTCCTGATGGCCCTGTCTCGCCGAGGAAGGGCTTCTATCGCCGTTGGATTAATATGGCTTTTTTGTCGACTTACATTGCCTACAGCAAGCAGCCGCTGGTTTCTCTCAAGGCCCACTCAACAAGAAGTGTTGCTGCCTTGTGGGCGGAAATTCGAGCAATTCCTCCAGGTGAAATTTGCAGGACGGTTACATATACACTTCGTTTCATTCCTTTTCCAGATTTTACCGAGTGGATGTGACAGCTCGTTCTGTTGCTGTTTTTGGGATCTCTGTGTTGAGGGGATGCTCCTCTGTCCCTCCCTAGACAATGCCATTGCTTTAGTACGTCACACTGCATATAGAATCCGGAAGGGAAATATCACAATGGAAGACTAGGTTCTTCTTACCTTTGATAATCTTCTTTCTGGTAATCCCTGGAAGATTCTATATGAACTGCCCTCTCAGAATAGGCTCAGGTCTCTTTTTTTCCTAAATCGTCTGCTTTTTTTTCCTGAATCGGCCGAAATTTCTTCCAGCCAGTAAACTTGCTCTGTGGGGGACTTCACTCATGTGAGTACAGTTGTTACTGATGGCAGGTTTCCAGGGGTGCTCGTTGCACAAAGCAGGTTAGTTCTACATTGTTCCTGTTCTCTGTGTTGCCTCTTGCCTATTTATTAATTATGTTCTTATTTCTTGCAGACCAAAACAAACCAGACCTTATGTATGTTTCTGGAAAGTTTTCCCCATGCCCCCTAATTTGTTGCCTTGTTCCAATGTGGTGACTTGGCTTTTTGATGTAACTGCAGGGGCTTTGTCTCTCTCTCAGTAGTAGTAGTAGGAGCACATGGTGAGAAAAGTGTATGGATTTCTGCAGGTCCCGAATCAGAGGAATGGAATGAGCACCTTGAGTATAGAATCCTAGGACTACCAGAAAGATGATCGAAGTTAATAACTTAATCTTCCATTTCAAGATAGTCTTCAATTTTTTTTTGCCCATTAATGTACTGTAGGTTGCACTAAGGATAGTGATTGGCTTGTCTCTTGACTCTCTTTTGATGCATGTCTGATACTCCAGCAACAGTTTTTGCTTTGGCTGGATAAACATACCAGGTCGGCAAAGAATAGCACTAATCACTGTGCTGGCCTGAGGCTCAAAGCTGGTTAATAATCACAGTGGAGCTTAATCAATGTAATGTTTCTTTTACTATGCATTTAACATACAATAGAGATGTTTATGTAAATATTGCTTAGGCTACACTGTTGTGCTAATTGGTTTTGTGACTTTTTAAGAAACGTATGTGCTATATTTCTTTTTTTTTGTAAGGGATTGCACTTTATACTGTTTGTTTTCTATCATTCTGCATAAAGCTTGTTTGTGCTAAATAATATTGCTGATTCTTGAACATATCTCTAGACCAGTGGTTCTGAATCAGGGTGTCTCCAAGAGATGAGAAGTGTGTCACAAAAAAATTCAATATATACAGCCTATGTTTCCTTTACAACCATCACTCCTTGCAAGCTGGAAAGGCCAACAATTTTGAGAGTTGGGTTTTTGAAATCTCCATAACTGGACTCTATTTCTGCTTCCCCATTACTGTCAATAATATCTGCTGCCTTCAGCTCCAATTAAAAATGTTGCAGGTCTGCTGTCCATAGATTCTGAGTAGCATATTTGTAGGTTTTTCTGTTGGCTGCACAGTATCTGGTAGTGGAGGGATTTTGTGTCACTGTTACTTTGACACCAGAATTTGAATATATATTTGTTGTATAGCAATTGAGAAATCTGGGTTTGCTGTGTTGCATACAGCATTTTGATTTGGGATAGGCAAATTCATTCTAAACTTAGAATTAAATAGTGAAATATTGGCTGCAAATTTTAGTATTCAGTATGTTCCTACATGAATGTTATCTGTAAGGTATGTCACAACAGAAAAAAGTTTGCTCTAGAAGAGAGTAAATTTGCAGCCTTTGCCTTCTAATTTTCTGTAGTATATTAGGGTTTTTTTTCTGTTTCCATAATTGTTTTTCCAGTGCAATAGGTGTCATTCTAGACAAGTGGGTCATCTCCCCATGGCCGCAAGCCATATGCAGAAGGAGTCCAGTCAGGATTTTTTCTGTGTCCCTCCTCCTTCAATGGGAGCTCTACTACAAGCCAGAAGGAGTGTTTTAGTTTTGCTCTCCCCTTTTCTTATTTTATTCAATGTTATCAGTATCTTCAGTTCTTGGAGCTTTCATCCTTGGCACAGCTCTGCCTGCATAGAGAAGAAGCAGAATGTGGTCTGCATCTAATAAGCCTGGTACCTGTTAGCCAGCCTGCTTTGGTGTTTTTGGAACCCAGGGCCGTTCCCACTTATTCATCGTCTACTGCTTTGCAGGGGTTTATGTGCAAGCTGTCGGGCATCCCTGTAGAAGGCTCAGTGTTGTCTCACAGGGTGCTGGCTACATTTTTCGTCTCCCCTACTTTTGGTAGCGGATTCATTGGTCCACGAGGTTAGGGGAGCGGTCAGATACTGTGTCTGACTGACAGCTCGAAGATCATCGTGGAAGAGTCATCTCCAGTATGAGGCAGTGATTCTTCTCCATTCCAGCTACTTTAAGAGTTGAGGCAGGCTACAGCACATTACAGCACAGGTCACAATGATTAAAGCTGTTAAAGCCTCTGAGGTGAATTGGGGGGGGGGTCTGAAATTCAGATTTTTTTTTTTTAGGGTCCTTGCATATGTCCTAGTGTTCCTCCTCAAAAATCGCCTATTTTTAACTTTGGGAAGTTAGTTTAATTAGCGATTTTAGATGTGAAAATTGTGTTGTGGCCATTTTGGATTTTTAGCTTTTTTCCAAAAAGTTCCCTGCACTTCCAAAACTGCAGTTTTTGCCTCAGAACTTGTTGGCATGAATTCCTTGGGCTCTAATACCCCAAATTCATGCCATTTTCACAGAGGCCAATCCATGTCACAAGTACCTGGCAAAAACCCAAATAGTAGCAGCATTCCATGCTACTGATTCAAGGCAAGCAGTGATTTCCCCCATGTCTGTTTCAACAGCAGATTATGGACTTTTCTTCTAGGAACTTATCCAAACTATTTTGTTTTTTTAAACCAGCTACATTAACCGCTCTTACCACACCCTCTGGCAACGCATTCCAGAGCTTAATTATTCTCCGAGTAAAAAAATATTTCCTCCTATTGGTTTTAAAAATATTTCCCTGTAACTTCGCGTGTCCCCTAGTCTTTGTAATTTTTGACGGAGTGAAAATCAATCCTCTCCACTAAATCTATTCCACTCAGGATTTTGTAGACTTCAGTCATATCTCCCCTCAACCATCTCTTTTCCAAGCTGAAGAGCCCTAACCTTTTTTAGTCTTTCCTCATACGAGAGGAGTTCATCCCCTTTATTATCTTGGTCTCTCTTCTTTGAATCTTTTCTAGTGCTGCTATATCTTTTTTGAGATAAGGAAACCAGAACTGAGCGCAATACGCAAGTTTAGGTCGCACCATTGATCGATATAAAGGCATTATAACATTCTTAGTCTTGTTTCCTTTTTAAATAATTCCTAGCATCTTGTTTCGTTTTCTGTCCACCACTGTACATTGGGTGGAAAGTATAGTCTATGATGACACCCAGATCTTTTTCTTGAGCAGTGACCCCCCAGGGTGAACCCTAGTATCCGGTAATTATGATCTGGATTATTTTTCCCAATGTGCATCACTTTGCATTTATCCACATTAAATTTCATCTGCCATTTGGATGCCCATCAGTCTTCCAGTTTCCTAAAATCTTCCTACTGTTTTTCACAGTCTGCATGCATTTTAACAACTTTGAAGTGTCATCTGCAAATTTAATCACCTCACTCGTAGTTCCAATTTCCAGATCATTTATAAATAAATTAAATAGCACTGGTCCCAGTACAGATCCCTGTGGCACACCACTATTTACCCTCCTCCATTGAGAAAAATGGCTATTTAACCCTACCCTTTGTTTTTTGTCCGATAACCAAACTGAACATTGCCTCCTATCCCATGACTCTTTAATTTTCTCATGAGTCTCTCATAAGGAACTTTGTCAAAAGCTTTCTGGAAATCTAGATGCACTACATCAACTGGCTCACCTTTATCTACTTGGTTATTCACACCTTCAAAGAAGTCAAGCAACTTCATGAGGCAAAACCTCCCTTGGCTGAACCCTTGCTGACTCCATCTCATTAAATCATGTTTATCTACATGTTCCACAATTTTATTTTTATAATTGTTTTCACTGTTTTGCCCAGCACCAAGGTCAGGCTTACTGGATCTCCTCTGGAAACCTTTTAAAAAATCGGTGTAACATTGGCTATCCTTCAAAATTCAGGTACTACAGACGATTTTAGTGACAGGTTACAAATCACTAACAATACATCAGCAATTTCATGTTTGATTTCTTTCAGTACCCTGGGATGTATATCATCTAGTCCAGGTGATATATCGCTCTTTAGTTTGTCAATTTGGCTTAGTACGTCTTCCAGGTTCACCAAGATTTCTTTCAATTCCTCTGCCTCATCACCCTTGTAAAACATTTCCAATTCAGGTGGATTTGTTACTTCTTCTTCCATAAAGATTGAAGCAAATAATTTATTCAGTCTCTCCACTATGGCTTTATCCTCCTTAAGCGCACCTTTTACTCCTTGATCATCCAATGGTCCCAGGGATTCTCTCACAGGTTTTCTGCTTCTGATTACCTTAAAAAAAAATGTTGCTATGATTTTTTGCCTCTTTGGCAAGTTCTTCGTATTCTTGTTTAGCTTTCTTTATCAATGCTTTGCATCTAACTTTTGCCAGTGCTTATGTCTCCTCTTGTTTTCTTCATTAGGATCCTTTTTCCATTCTATAAAGGATGTTTTTTCATGTTTGTAATAGCCTCTTTCACTTCACCTTTTAACCATGCTTAAGCGCACCTTTTACTCCTTGATCATCCAATGGTCCCAGGGATTCTCTCACAGGTTTTCTGCTTCTGATTACCTTAAAAAAAAATGTTGCTATGATTTTTTGCCTCTTTGGCAAGTTCTTCGTATTCTTGTTTAGCTTTCTTTATCAATGCTTTGCATCTAACTTGCCAGTGCTTATGTCTCCTCTTGTTTTCTTCATTAGGATCCTTTTTCCATTCTATAAAGGATGTTTTTTCATGTTTGTAATAGCCTCTTTCACTTCACCTTTTAACCATGCTGGCTCATTTTCTCTTCACCTTTTAACCATGCTGGCTCATTTTCTCTTCTTTCTACCTTTTTTAATACATCTGGTCTGGGCTTCCACAATGGTATTTTTAAACATCCACACCCGGTTTACACTGCTGACATTTGCTACAGACCCTTTTAACTTCTTTTTAACCATTTTCCTTATTTTGTCATAAATAGCTCCCCTACATCTAAATAGCCAAATCCCATCTCTAATGTAAGGCACAGGAGTGTCAGTAGCTTTTAGCCAACCTAAAGTGAATTTCTGGGTTGCCCAGGTCACTAAACGCAGCTCCCATTCGAGTGTAGGTGGCGTGGTGCTCAAGGACATGCAGGACTGCCAATTAGATGTAGTTCTTCAGAGACTTTTTGAGACAGTGGCATTGGGAGTCAAAGCTGCCTCAGTGGCATCCTTTGTCACACGTCTTTGTCTGTCCAGACTACGCACTTTAGAGAATGGAGGTGATTAACCTCCACAACTGTTTATCTGGTGTGTGGCTTATGTAGCCGACACCCTGTATGACATTATTCATGTCCTAGGTAAACGTCAGCTTATTCGATTTTTGCTCCATAGGGCTCTGGATCAGACCATGGGCCAATGATTCCACCTCTAAAGTTACTCTTGCCAGACTTCATTTTAAGGGGCAACTGCTATTTGGTAATAGCCTTGATGATCTCATGAATTCAGTGGTGGACCATCACCCCAAGTCCCTTGCCTGTTAGTTGACCCAGAACCTCTAGAGGCTCAGGGCGCTCTAATTTTCGTGGCTCCAGGCCATCTTGTCAGTATTTCTGTTCCACGTCACACATATTCTCCCAGGGCTGCAAGCAGTGATTCTCTGGATCTAGACATAAACAGGTCTCCACTTCCAGAGCTGCTCCATCTACCAAGAAGTTGCAATGACGCCAGGCCAAGAGAGGCTGCTCTGCTTTTTGGGGCAGGCTCTCAGCGTTTCTACAGGCGTGGATTCAAATTTTGTCCGACCGCTGGGTTCTGTACATTATTCGATCCAGCTACAAGTTGGAGTTTGCCTGTTCTCTAACAATTTGGTTTGTGGCTTCTTCTGTGGAGTGCCTGTAAAGGGCGGAAAAGGTTCAGGCCACTGTGAGAAGGTGGCTTAGTATTCAGGCCATAGAGCCAGTGCTGCCTGACCTCTCAGGTTCAGGCAGATACTCTTTATATTGTATCGTTCCAAAGAAAGGCTCCAGCCATTGTAGTCCATTATGGATCTTATACACGTCAATACATTGCTCAAGATTCCAGGCTTTCACATGGAGACAGTTTGATCTGTCATAGCAGTGGTGACCCCAAGAGAGTTCCTAGCCTTGGAGGTCTATTTGCATATTCCTATTTTCCCAGACCACAGGAAGTCTTTGGGCTGGTGACAGTTCCTTGCACCTTTACCAAAGTGATGGTATGGTAACAGCTCACCTGCGCAAGATGGAGCTGCAGGTGTATCCCTACCTAGCGACTGGCTGATCAGCGCCCCCTTGTTGTCTGAGGGTCAGTGCACAGTGGATCTTGTGATATGAATCCTGGAGGATCTGGGCAGGATTGTAATTTCAGAAAGAGCAATTTGACGCCGATTCAATCCCTATTATCTTGGAGTTTTGTTCAACATGGCTGACAGCCATGTCTTTTTACCAGAGCACACATACAGAAATTATGTTCCCAAATTTCTTGTCTTTTTGTCAAGTCTGCTGCATTGGTGTAGGACTATCTTCAAGTCCTGGGGCCCATGGCAGCTATGATAGATGTGGTGCAGACGGCATTGCTTTCCCTCTGATCTCCTCAAACGGAAGCCTTACTGAAGCCTCTGCTCGTTCCAGCATGGAATAGTGCTTCTATCCTCATTACCTTTCCGAGGGCATGTCTCTGCGTATTGCTTGCTGGGTAGCTGTAATGAAGAATATCAGTCTCCTGGGCTGGGGAGCCCATTGCAACCACTGACCAATTCAGGGGGTGCTGGTCGCCCTCTCAGAATAGGTGGTCGATCTACAGGCTAGAACTGCATGCCATATGGTGTCTTCTCCAACGATGTGACAGAGATGGCCTCTGCCAATCGACGGAGGCACCAAGAGTACATCTCTGTCTGGAAGCCCGAATGCTATTTCATTGGGCGGAGCATCCTCTTCAGACACTATCGGCAGCACATGTTGCGGGCATGGTCAAGGTTGAGGCTAACTTTCTCAGCAAGCAGACCTTTGGATCCAGGCGTGTAGACGTCATCAGCAGTGTTTCAGACCATTGTCCAGCGCTGGGGTCATCCACACTTTGTCCTCCTGGTGATAGCAAAAAACAAGAAAGCAGACAGATTTTTCAGTTGCATATGCAAGCCTGGCAGCGAGGGTCTAGATGCTCTAGTCCAGCCATAGCCTGTACATCTTTCCTCCCTGGTCTACAATAGGCCGAGTCATTCCACAGAAGGCAGCTCATCGAGGAAGAGTCATTTTGGTGGCTCCAGATTGACCTCGCAGGCTGTGGTATGTAGATAGATGCATCTTTGAACAGGCCAAGGCCTACGATTTCAGGTGCATCCAGACTTGCTTTCACAGGGTCCAGTATGCATGGAGGATCCACATGCTCATATGGCATGGCTATTGAACATGAAGCTTTAGACTACAAAGAATATTCAGATGTAGTCATTGCCACCCTTCTCAGGTCTAAGAAGTCAACTACAGTCTCTGCCTACGCTATGACGTGGAAGACTTTCCAGCATTGGTGCCCAAGAACGTGGGGAGCCATGTTTAACTCCATTTTCAGTGGTTTTAGCATTTCTTCAGGCCTCGCTGGGCTCTCTTGTTTCAGAGCTTGGGATCGTAGACCTCATCTAACATCTCATCCTGACGTTGCCAGATTTCTGAAGGGTGCTCTCCACATTAGAACATCGACCAAGCCACCGTTCCCTTATTGGGCCCTTAACATGGTTCTTAGAGGCCTCTCACCAAAGCTCCGTTTGAGCCTCTGGAAGAAGCGTCCCTCTTGGACTTGATGCTAAAGGGCAATTTTTCTGGTAGTAGTCACCTCAGCATGACAAGTCTTTGAATTCTAGGCTCGCTCTTATCGAAAGTCTTTCCTTAGAAACTTGGAGGCTTGAATCTCCTTACGCGCTATTCCTTTGGCATTTCATATTAATCAGGAGGTCCGTTTGCCTGTATTCCAATCTACAGTAAACAGGACAGCATTTTTAAAAAGTTAGACGTGAGAAAAATACTTTGCCATCTAAATGTCACCAATGAATTTAGGCTCTATGACATCTGTTTGTGCTGACTCCTGCATCCAAGAGTGGCACGCCTGCTTCCAAGGCCACGATCTCCAGACGGATCTGTAAATCCATTATGTCTGCCTATTTCTGTTAAGGTGCATTCGACTAGAAGTGTAGCTTCGTCATGGGCAGAATCTCTCCAGAGGAAATTTGTAGAGTGGCGACTTGGTCCACTCTACACACATTCGCAAAGTTTTACAAAGTGGATGCTGAGGCACGAAAAGACTCTGTTTTTGGGACCTCAGTGTTAACGGGCTGGCGCAGTCAGCCCACCCTAGATTTTTGGGACTGCTTTTACACCCTGCTTATCTAGAATGACACACCTATTGCACTGGAAAAAAAGATTATGCCTGTACCTTGATAATATCTTTTCCAGTAGATAAATGTGTCATTTTAGACCCCCCCCCCCCCCCAACACGGTCTGGTCCTTCCTGCGCCGCCTACTGTCTCATTCTGTTTATGCTGCTCCAAGTTGTATCTTGGATGCCAATCAGCCCTTTGGGCCCTAATAAATACTGTATAATATGTTTTAGCATGTATAGGGGTACTACCTGAGCTCCTATGATGCTTCTGTTGGCTGCTACTTGTTCATGAAGTGTTCAAGAGTTATATTTGAGCAAAACATTTGAGAAATTTCCTGTTTTTGTCCTTATTTCACATAATTCCGATAGAGCTCTTGTTTGCTTGGGTACTAGCTGCAGGAGGCTGTAGAGCTCCCAGTGAAGTAGGAGGGACACAGAAAAATATCCAGAGTAGATTCCTTCTGCTTATGGCCATGGGGAGATGACCCACTTGTCTAGAATGATAACCTATCTACTGGAAATGATATTATCAGGATAAGAACATAATCTCTCTGTATATTAATATGAGAATATCATTATGCACTTAAACTTAATTTGAAGATGTATGATCTCTATCTCACTTCGTCACCCACTGTTAGCTCAGTCATTTAAAGGCTTTTGTTCTTTTGCTGTTCTGCTTGATGACAATCTCATTTCAGAAATGAGACATACGAACAAATTACTTGGATTTGTATCATTACCTGGGAATGTGGTGGTATTTTGGTGTGCTGCTGAGTTAATTTACTTCATGCATTAAACGTACAAATTCTATAAATCTTTCTACTTTTGTTCCAGAGCTACAGGAAAAGAAGTTCTTTGGTCACCACCTCCAGTGGAGATTAAACTCATTTCCCCTCTTCCAAGCCCAGTTGATGGGACAACAAATAAAGCGAAACCACCATCTGATCCCTCAGAAAAGATGACTCTCAGAAAAAATAGAAAGAGACTAATGTTAAAATTGTCAAAACCAGTTACTCGCCGGAAAATGCTATGAGGTTATTTTTTTAAATTTGTATGTATACCACGGTTTGTAAAGTCAAGTCATCAGAATTGTGTGAATTATTCAAAGAGAATCATATTTCAGAGAAAATAATTTATATAAATTATTGTAAAATTTCATAAAACAATCTTCAGTGAGTTAAGTAACTCCATATGGAGTGTGATTTATTCAGTCACTGGCTGTCTTTTTCTATTTTATATTAAGACTTCATACATTTATAAAATATGTAAATATGGCTTATTTTAGGAATGTTAAAATAAAAAAAATGTACATCACAGTATTTTAATCATTTTGTATTTGTGATTGTATATTTTGGGGAATGAATATAGAAAAGAGTAGTTTATTATAAATACTTCCACTTTTGTAAATGAAATCAAGGCAGTTTTTGATTTGAATTTTTTTTTTTTTTTAAAGGACCACGTCATTATAGAACTTGATAGCCAGCAGATTGGACACAAATGCATAATTTTTTTTTAAAGTGGGGTGGGGCGACTCCTTTCTATGCAGCTGTTCCCCTAAACAGACAATTCTGAGGCCAAGCAGGCATTATTTTTTCACATGTGGGTGACATCCTCTATGGAACCCAGTATGGATACTACCAAGTGCACTGTCATTTTACATTTTAAATATAACCACTCATAAATCCAAACCAGTAATATTGTATCAATCCTGTTTTCAGAGGAAAAAATATTGTAGTCTAATCCTCACAATTCCACTGAAAATACTTATATTATATAAAGCCATCAGAAGCAGCACTCCAAGGTACACAAGATACCAAACTTTTGGAGCTAAACGTCGCTATGCTTCGTCATCTGTTCATAAATTGTTAAATGAAATATTATTGTGAACTAATAATCTTTAACTTATTAGATATTTAAATAACTTATATTGTAGATGCTCATCAGACTTATCTGTAAAGTCCTGGCAGAGCCTTTAGCTTATACCAAGAAGCTGAAAACACCAATGCCGACATGCATGTTTCATATGCAAAATACTGCTTCAGGGCACAGTAAATTCTATAACATATAAAAAGAGAGCAATATTAAAGTCCTACTCTGTCAAATATTACAGTGGAACCTTGGTTTACGAGCATAATTCGTTCCAGAAGCATGCTCGTAAACCAAATTGCTCGTATATCAAAGTAAGTTTCCCCATAGGAAGTAAGGGAAACTGCTTTGATTGGTTCCACCTCCTGCCCCCCCCCCCCCCACGAGGCTACCAGTGCTGCTCCATTCTCCCCCCCCTTGAGGAATCCGACGCTGTTCCAAACCCCTCCCCGTGATCCAGCTTCCCCCCCTCCCCACGATCCAGATCCCCCCCCCGCTCACGTTGCCCCCCCTCCACTGCGATCCTACTTTCCCCCCTCCCGAGCAGTCAATGACACCCTTTACCCGATTTGGCACCAGTGCCCGCTGATCCTCCCTCTTCTGGCGCGGCTGGGCGGTGCGTCGAAAATCCTCCTTCTTCTGGGCTGGGCTGGGCTGGACTGGCTTTGAGCATGCGCAAATGCTCAAAGCCAGCCCAGACCAGAAGAAGGAGGATCTCCGACGCACCGCCCAGCCCAGGCCAAGCCAGAAGAGGGAGGATCTTCGGGCACCGGCACTGGTGCCAAGTCGGATAAAGGGTGTCATTGACTGCTCGGGTGGGGGGGGGGGAAGTAGGATCGCGGTGGAGGGGGGCAACGCGAGCAGGGGGGGATGCCGGATCGCGGGGGGGCACTCGTACTGCGAGGCAAGCTCGGTTTACGAGGCACCAAGTTTGCGAATGTTTTGCTCGTCTTGCAAAACACTCGCAAACTGGTGCACTCGTAAACCGAGGTACCACTGTATATGTAAATAGTATCTAACAGATATTACTTTTACTTACTTAAATCAATGAAATTTTAAGCATGGGGAGCACCAACACTAACCTCAGCATAAGTAATCGAAAAAGAGGTTGCCTGCCCATACCACGTCATAAAAGACGTGGAATGAATTGATTGCCTAAGATTAGGCTTCACCCCAGAAGGAAACTCATTCATAAATTCAAGTCAGAGACATCCAATCTAATTCGGCATTGAGTCCGTGAGGTTCTAGAGTTTGAAGATCAAAAATCTATCTCTGCTCTTTATAATTAAGTTAGGACTCAATGTCACCACCCGACTACAATCTCCTCTAGAATTCTCCATTTAAACTCATTTGGCTGATGTTTAGCTTGTTCCCAATGGGATACCAACGGAGCTAAAGGAGTATTATTTGTCAACCTGGATTTATGTTCTGTCAGCCATGTCTTAATCATTCTCATAGGGTCATTCCATGTCAAATGGACCAATACTGAAAACTGCCCACAGGTATTGTCTAGGGTCTCAAATTAAACTTTACAAAATTTTTTGGATCTATCTCAATTTGGTCAGGAGCTAGGGGTGGTTAAACAAAAGCAATAGATCTACTCCCATGCCTTCTGTGACCTAACACGCCAACTTTGCTTAAGCACTGCGGCAGAAGAAAATTACCTAGGAGTCTGAAATTTTGCAGTTTGGTACAACAGCGTTTCTGTGCCAAGTTTGAAATCTTTTGCGAATGTGCTTCCATTTCTACAGGTCAACAAAGTAGGCAAAAAAATTCACGAATGAAAATTTTTGGCACAGTTTGGCCTCCATACTGCTGCTGGTAGGTAAGTCAGCTGAAGATACAACTTTACCAGCGGACATGTACCATGAGGTACTTCCAAGATTTGCAATTGAGCTTTTACAGTCAAGTGAAGCTGAAGATATGGCCATCCAAAAAATATGGCTTTATGCAAATTTTCACTGTTTTTCAGATTCAAATATCTCTAATGTGTAAGGGTTTTTTTGTTTGTTTTTTTATATCATTTGAAAGAGCATTTTTTTTTTTTTGCTACAGAAGCTATCCTGTTTCATCTTGGACCTGATCTTTCTTTGGTGAGAATTAAAGCTTCCACTAACTATTTTGGTAAACATTGACCAGACTTTCAAAACCATGTGCAAGAAACTGAGTTAAAAGTTGAATTTATGTGATTTCCTGCTCTTTGTCAGTATGTATGTGCACTTTAATTAAGTGTGGTTTTTGTACTTTTCTTTTTTGTCTTTAATAAAGCTTAGAAATTTATATGGTATTATCTGACTATTGGGAATGTCTTTCAGATAACGAATCAATAACTGATAAATATGTGGTCTCAGTGTATAATACACTTGTCATGATCTTCATGACCAGTGGCAGTGAGTATATGAAAATGCATGGATACAGGGAAGGTGATCATAAAACAGTAACAATCTGAAGTTAACTGTGAAACCTCATGTACCTTGTTCATTTGCATACAACATGGTTTGTGTTAAACATGCCTCTTTCCAATATTAAACATTTGTGCGCATATACAACTAATGCTTATATTTGAAGCTTTAATTCTCACCAAAGAAAGGTCAGGTCCAAGATGAAACAGAATAGCTTCTGTAGCAAAATAACAAGCTCTTTTAAATGATTTTTTTTTTTTTTTTTAAACCCTACACATTAGAGATATTTGAATCTGAAAATCAGTGAAAATTTGCATAAATGCATAAAACCATATTTTTGGGATGGTTTATCTTCAACTTCACTTGACTAAAAGCTCATATTGCAAATCTTGGAAGTACCTTATGGTACATGTCTGCTGATAAAGTTGTACCCTCAGCTGACTTACCTACCAGCAGCAGTATGGAGCCAAACTTTGCCAAACATTTTCGTTCGTGAATTTTTTTTGCCTACTTTGCCGACTTGTTGAAATGGAAGCACATTCGCAAAAGATTTCAAACGTGGCACAGAAACTTGCCCCAAGGTGTTGTACCAAACTGCAAAATTTCAGATTCTTAGGTAGTTTCCTTCTGCCGCAATGCTTAAGCAAAGTTGGCGTTTTAGGTCACACAAGGCATGGGAGTGGATCGATTGCTTTTGTTCAACCACCCCTAGCTCCTGACCAAATTACTGTGAGAACTGACAGCAGCCATTCAAGAAGCAGCACAGGGCCAGGCTGGAGCGTGAAAAGTTCACTCCTGCCCTGCATCGCTGGCCACGAGATTGGAGGAGGCAGCCATCCAGCGAAGGAGAGATAGGAGCAAGCCATGATTTTAAAAAGGTACTGGTACATTCACTCCATAAGACGCACATGCATTTTCACCCAGTTTTGGGGGGGAGGGAAGTGCATCTTATGGAGAGAAAAATACAGTAGATGCTTTTAATGCCGTAGCTAATAACATGGGGGTGGCTTATCTTATAGTTTTAAAACAAATGAGCATTTTTTGTCGCTTATATAATGGGGCAGCTTATTGGGGAAATACGGTATTAGTTCTAGATATAATAGAACGATTGCTAAAGGGGATTATCCACTACGACCCCTCCATAGTGGAATCGCACCATTGACAGGAACCACATTTGACAAGCCCCACTATAGGTGTGTTAGAGGTCTCATAATCTAATCTTTTATAAGTTAGAATTTCACCAATGGTCTTCCCTCTCTGATAAGCAAATATGGGCAGGCTGGGCTGATGTTGGGCCAAGTCACAGCCCATAGTGTCTGAGTTATGATTGCCTCAGTAGCTCATTTCCACTCTTCATCTCTTGAGGACATCTGCAAAATGGCTACTTAGTCTTAAATCCATACCTTTACCTCTCACTACTGTTTGGAACAGAACTCCAGAAGAGACGGTCAGTTTACATTACATTACTGACTTCTATTCCGCCTGTACCTTGCAGTTCAAGGCGGATTACATCTGAACATATATAACTGGACATTTCCAAGGAAAAATAACAATTTAGGGAGCTGGTTACATAATTGAGTCTTGGGGAGAAATTACAAGATAGGTAGAAAACTGAGGCTAACAAGCAGTTCTGCAAAATCTCTTCACTAGGAGCATAAACTTTCCTTTCAACCCTCTTGGGTTTTTCCAGGATCCTGTATATATAATGTTTAACTTCTTCCAGATACATGATCCTGGCGCATTGAAAGTCCCACATGTGAGAATACGAGGGTAAATCAAAAAGTAAAGACAAAATACATTTATCTGCTTTAATAGAAGTAACAGAGCAATTCAGCATATCACTTTTCCCACATAGTCCCCATGCAAGACAATGCATTTGTTGTATTGTTGACTAGCTTCTGCATTCCTGCAGAGAAAAAGTTTTGGGATGTTCCCAAAGCCAGGTGAGCACCGCTTCCTTTACTTCATCAGGTGAATCTGCAACATTGCAGCATCTCCTGTATCCCAAGTCATCATGCATTATGGCAAATGCAGATCCATAGCTGATATCCAAATTTGCAGCCAATTGAGACACAGTTATCCATCGATCTTCTTTAATCAAGGCATCCACCCTGTCAATGTGCTCTTGTCTGCACGATGTTGATGGGCTTTAAACATTTTTACCCATTCATAAACCTTTCATTGATTCAGGGTGTTATGTCCATACTGAGTCAATATCCAATGGTGAATTTCTACAGGTTTCACTCCCTCTACCCAAAGAAAGTTCATTACTGTATGTTGTTCTTCAATGGTGCAATCTTGCGATGGAGCGTCTTATGTTTCTGACCTTGTAGCTACCACATGATTAAAGGCTAAGCGCTGAACTGTGCATGGACAAACTATCCAACAGGCAATGTACGAGTACATATGTTGCATTTCACTAGCTCTGTTCCCCCCCCCCTGCACCAAGTACCCTGGAGCCACTGCGCCAAACCCCCCAAAAATGACAAGAGACATGACCACTCCCTCCTGGCACCCACCCCGAACCCCCCAAAAAAGCCCTGATTGACTCAGACGCCTAAGGCCCCATCCCTTGGGAGGGGCCTTAGGTATCAACCAGTCAGGGTCTTTGGCCCATTCCTGTGCATTACATGAAGGCTTCCTGCTTCCAACATTTTAAAAAGGTATGGGGAGGTTCAGGGTGGAGTGGGCGTCTGGTGGCAGGAGGGAGTGGGTATCCCTCCTGCCATTTTTTGGGGGGGGTCCGGTGGGAGGATGGGAGGGGGGCTTTTTTTTAATAGGATAGATTGTGTGTGTGTAACACACAGCATCTGTGCCACTAAAAAAAAAAAGCCCTAACACCAGTGACAGGAGGCTGCTTCCGCTGTCACTGCTGTTAGGGATCTGTGCTCACTGAGCGATTAATTGATCATGTTTGCATGCAAATGATTTGCACCTCCATGCTAATCATTTACATGCAAACTTGATAGCGCATCAATCACTGTTGGAGAATCAGTCAACAGTGATTGAGTCAGTATCTTTAGTTCATCTAGCCCTAAAAGCTTCATGTCCAAGCTTCCCAGCTCTTATCCAGTCTGACCTTGTTTTAAACACTTAGGGCTAGATTCACTAAACCTAACGATCCTGTAATGACGATCGCAAAATCAGTTTTACTGGCTTAGCGATCATTCCCCGATCCCAACCTGATTCACTAAACTGCTTTCCTATCAATATCCCTTCTGATCCACCCATGCAAATGAGCAAAACCCTATGCAAAATAGCCAAGTGATTGATTCACTAACAATTACTTGACTATTTTGCATCAGGTTTTACTATTGTAAAACCCGACTCCTGCAGACCTGTCAGTAACTGTGTTATTTTCATTTTTTTGTGGCACTGATATTTTGTGTGTATTAGACATGCAAAATATATGGCCACATGAGCCCTCCCCCCCCCCCCAAACCCTCCAAAGAAAAAGTCAGGAAGAATGCCCACTCCCTCCTGTCATCGCTCAGCTTCCTGACCAAACAAGAAAACCACCCCAAAACGGCAGGAGGGATGCCCACTCCCTCCTGCTGGCAAATACCTCTCCCCACCTCCAAAATACCTGGCAGAAGGGATGCCCACTCCCTCCTGCCACCGACCCTGGACCCCCCTCCCTGTGCCTCAAAATGTTGGGAGCAGGAGGGGTACTCGGTCTCTCTTGCTCTGTAAGCCTCCTGCACTGCAATGTGGGCCTTAGGCCCTGCCCCAGTGCATCATGTGATGCATGGGGAGGGGCCTAAGGCCCTGATTGGCTCAGGTGCCTCGGGCTCCTCCCTTGGGAAGGGCCTGTGGCGCCTGAGCCAATCAGGGACTTCCTTAGGGTTGAGCCTAAGGAAGTTCCTGATGGGCCAGTGCTTTGCAAATCATGAAGGCTGTAGCAACAGTAGCACTAATCAGCAAAGGGTCCTATGTGTCGATGTGAATTCCCAGACTCCACTGTTCTGCACTGAAGGAAGCAGCAGGGCCTATGAGCATTCACTGCCTTAAGGCCCAATACTGACGTCCACTAAAGGGCATAGGTTACAGTGGAAGTCTAGAACGAGAAGGAGCAGCCCTGTTTTCTGTGACTGCATCCACTAATGATGTGACCCCTTTTAGAATCCCATCCTACAGTTTGGGAACTACTGTTCTGTGTGCTAGTAGAAGAATCTCAAGCTTAATTCTGGAAAAAGTGGGAAGCCAATGATTTTGTATCAGTAAGCGTGTGATGTCAAATTTTTGTGCTAGACAAAGCTACATTTTTGAATATTCTTAATCATGTGTAATGGTGAATAAGACTATTTTTTAAGGAATCATCAGTCTGTGAACCAAAGCATATGGTGCAGTTTCATTGTGACAGAAAATGTGTCTAAGTGCATGAAAAGAAGTCCTGAAGGTGGCTGAAAACTTGGCATGATAAACAATACAACCCAGAAATTAACAGAATCAGTAAGAGTGACTGAAGAGCCTAAGAGACAAAGGAGGCTGATGCTCAGAACTACCACCAATGTTAACATACTGTTGGCTCCAGATTTGCATACACATTACAAGTGTCTAGAGCTCATAGAACCTGAATGCCAATGTTAATATGGGCACTAAAGATAGCAATAAATTGCATTGAAGTATGCTTAACATAGATGCTAATGCTTCGAGAGAAATGCTGCAATGTGCAGAAGCAAGTGCTGGGCTATAACCCCCAGCTCAGAGGTCACTTAGGTGTTTTTGAGGACAGGATTTCTTGGTAAAATCTCACATTGAATTGTAGGTTTCAACTTATTTCTCAAGCCAGAGAACTCCCATGGAAGTCTGAAGTACAGATAATGAGAAATGTACCTGCACATGTCCGATCAAAAGTGAAAGCATACATCAGTGCCTGATTTTCAATGCTTTTGAGCCTTTAAAAAATGTAAAGCACAAACAATTTCTGAAAGGCTTATATTCAAAGCACAGAAGAACAGCGCCTATACGTACTTGTTCTTCCAGATTTTGTCTGGGCATAAGAGCCACACTTACCAGTAAAGTTATATGCACATGTCCAGGGCACTTCCCATTACTTTTGGTTTACTAGTGCAAATTTATGTGCATATTATTTGCATATATTTTCCTTCGAGCATTGCTTAGCTATTTCTTTGCACTATTCTTGGTTGTGGGCTTTAGCATCTGGCTTTGAACATCAGTGAATAACTGTTTAGAGCAGTGGTTCCCAACCCTGTCCTGCAGGACCACCAGGCCAATCGGGTTTTCAGGCTAGCCCTAATGAATATGCATGAGAGAGATTTGCATATAATGGACGTGACAGGCATGCAAATCTGCTCCATGCATATTTATTAGGGCTAGCCTGAAAACCCAATTGGCCTAGTGGTCCTCCAGGATAGGGTTGGGAACCACTGGTTTAGAGCATATATGGGCAACTCCAGTCGGAATCCGATCGGGTTTTCAGGATTTCCCCAATGAATATGCATTGAAAGCAGTGCATGCAAATAGATCTCATGCATATTCATTGGGGAAATCCTGAAAACTCGCTTGGATTCCGGCCCTCAAGGACAGGAGTTGCCCATGTCTGGTTTAGAGGCTCTGCCAGTAATTCATATTACCTGTGGGGCTGCTGCTCAAAGCCCAGGTAATAGAATCCATAGCACAACAGCAGCGCAGAAAACTACCAAACCAATGTTTAAAGAAAAGTACATTCTAATTATATGTTCCTGTAGCTCACACTATTAAACTGAAAACAAAGGAAGGAATGTGCCTCTTGCATGTGCACATACCCAGACAAAGCTGGAAGTTCAAACACATTTGAGGCTGTTCTTCTGTGTCTTTAAACACAAACTTTTTGAAAATTTGTACTTAAATAAGAGCCTTTCAAAAATTTTAGTGCAAAAAAAAAGCTTTTACTTTTGCTCAAACTTTCACATATCTGTTTCATAAGAACATAATAATTGCCCTACTGAGATAGACCAAAGGTCCATCAACTTCAGTATCCAACAGTGGCCAACCCACCCAGTGTTTCCAACAGTGGCCAACCCAGGTCCCAAGTACCTACCTAGATGCCAAGTACTAAAACACTTCATGCTGCTTATCCTAAGAATAAGCAGGGTTTTTTCCTGAGCCATCTTAAAGTCCTATGGACTTCTCTTTTAGAAAATTATCTAAACCTTTTTTAAACCCCACTAAGCTAACTGATTTCACCACATACTCCAGCAATGAATTCCAGAGTTTAATTGCACATGTGAAGAAATATTTTCTCCGGTTTGTTTTAAATCTGCTACTTAATAGTTTCATCGCATGTTCCTTAGTCCTAGTATTTTTGAAAAGAGTGAATAAGTGATTCACATCTACCCTTTTCACTCCACTCATTATTTTATAGATCTCTTATCATATCACCTCTGAGCTGTCTCTTCTCTAAGCTGAAGAGCCCTAGCCGCTTTAGCCTCTCCTCATAGAGAAGTCGTCCCACTACCAGTGCTTAGAACTAGCCCAAGCTTCCTTCCACTTCCGAAGTATGCCTAAGTTTGATGTTATTTGCTTGAATAAATTCCAGAGCTTATATTTGTAAGTTGTTAATTGAAAGTAGAAGATGAATCTGGCGGAGAAAACATAAATGAACAAAAACTGCATCAAGTGATTCACCTGAGAACGAACCTGTAAGGTAGAATCTAACCATATCTAAACTGTGTACTGAAGATTGCAGAGGAATAGTTGTGCCTTCTAATAGCTGCACTACAGGTTATAATCAATGGTGATGTTTATACCATGCAGTTCAGGTAATTAAATACCTCTTCTTCTTTAAGCCAGTGAACTTCTTAATAATTTATTGACCGGCCTTCCACACTGAATCTTCTGCTAGTAATGTTTTTCATTCTCTGAAATTGATGTGGCTTTTACCATTCCTGTTTGCTGCATTTTTTGTAAAGAAAACCTTGAAGAAATTAAGTTTATTAGTAAACAATATGACCAACATTGATAGTGTGAAAGTAGCAGTACGTGTGAGGCCTTTTAGTCAGGTAAGTATCTTGCATTTTTATTCTAATTGTTATCTTTTATTTCTGTACGATATTGCTGCTTTGAACAAAGAGAGAACTTACATACTGTATATTAATAGCTGTAGAGATTAAGAACAATTCTGATTATCTAGGAATATTTTTCTCCATGCAAATGTCTCAACCTCTACTACTTAAACAAAAACAACTTTTATTTTTATTTTTGTTATCTAATCAGTGTAATGTTTAGTGCAGTAAACCACATTTAACTTACCTGTAATAGGTGTTATCTGAGGACAGCAGGCAGATATTCTCACATATGGGCGACATCATCCATGGAGCCCTGTCGCGGACTGTCCAACATGTGCTGTCACTTTAAAAGCCTTGAGGCCACCTATGTGTGTGTGTGTCAGCTGCTTCATATCCTCTACTGGCTGGAGAGACCTCCAGTTACAAGTTAAGAAGCCAATAAGGGGATGTGGGAGGGTTGTGATAATATCTGCCTGCTGTCCTCAGATAACACCTGATATAGGTAAGTTAATGTGCTTTATTCCAGGACAAGCAGGCAATATATTCTCACATATGGGACTTCCTAGCTGCCAGGATCATGCCTCTTGAGAAGAGGATTATTGCCAACTACCATGAGCCTGATAAGACCAAGTGGGTTAGAAGGACATTAGGTTATAGGAGGAGAAGTTTTGTAGAACAGCTGTCTCATTTGGAAAGAGTCTCCAGGCAATAGTAGGACTTGAAGGTGTGAATGGAGGACCAGGTGGCTGCCTTGCAAATGTCCTCAAAGGGAGTAAAACAGATGAGCCATGTATTACCTCTGTTAAATGCATTATCTTCCGTTATATGTATTATCTTCTGTAACAAGTATTATCTTCTGTGAAATTGTAGTATCATAACTCATTACTGTTCCTGTAACTTACTCTTATCCTGAAATGTAACTCTACTGGAATGTCCCAGATATTTTCTATATTGTAATCCGCCTAGAACCGCAAGGCACAGGCGGAATAGAAATCCCTAATGTAATGTAATGTAATGGTTGCCATGACTCATACTTGGTATGTGGTCTTCATCATAAGGCGTATGGGGACAGACTTAAAGATCTCAATCTGTATACTTTGTTGGAATGATGGGAGAGGGGAGATATTTAAATACCTATGTAATGTAAATGTACATGAGTCGAGTCTCTTTCATTTGAAAGGAAACTCTGCAATGAAAGGGCATAGGATGAAGTTAAGAGGTGATAGGCTCCGGAGTAATCTAAGGAAATATTTTTTTTACAGAAAAGGTGGTAGATGCATGGAACAGTCTCCCAGAAGAGGTGGTGGAGACAGACTGTCTGAATTCAAAAGGGCCTGGGATAGGCATGTGGGATCTCAGAGAGAGAAAGAGATAATGGTTATTGCAGATGGGCAGACTACATGGACCATTTGGCCTTTATCTGCCATCATGTTTCTATGATACATCCTTCAAGCGGCAGTCCAGCCCCATCATAGCAGAAAGGAGATATAGTCCGCTAGCCCTGTTGAGATGGGCTTCTTGGTGACAGGAGCTCCCAGTGTTTTGGGATCAAAAGACCAAAACAGCTGAATGGAGGTTTTGTGAGGCTTAGTGTGGTCCAAGTAGCAAGCAAGAGCTCACAGTCCAAGGTGCGGAGTGCCACTTCAGGGTGAGAGTGCAGTTCAGGGAAGAAACAGGGAGTACAGTGGACTGGTAGAGTTGGAATCCAATACGACCGGAAGGAATTTAGGGTGAGTAGGAAGGACAACCTTGTCCTGGTAAAACCGTATGGAAAGGATCTGACACATGGACTTAAGTGTTTGCTGACTCAACTTATGGATGTGAGGAAGATCACTTTACAGGTAAGATGTTGAGATGAAAACAAGAGTGGCTCAAAGGGAGGTTTCATCAATGCAGTCCCAAGGTAGAACCGAAGGCTTGATTGGTGGTCTAGTATTGAGTAAGCCTTTCATGAATGGTTTTCCTTCCAGCAGGAGATGAAAATCACTGAAAACACTGAGGTTTGTAGGCCAGAGTTGAAAAGGTGCAGGATGCAGTCGAGTACTGCTGACGGGGCAAATGGTGGGATTCAGTGAGTGCATATTACACTACACTGTGAACAAATCTATTTGAAGTGATATGAACATTGTGTGTACAGCATTCTGGAGGCCTCTAGAATGGCTGACACCAGAGCCAAGAGTACGACAACATTCAATGACTGGAAGAAAGATGCCATGCTATAAGATTTGGTGAGTGCAGAGTGAGACAAAGTGGGATGGAGGAGGGAGCCCCCATTTGGTATCAGCAGTATTGGAAAGAGTGGAATGGGGATAGTTTCCCATGTGAGCAGGAGAAGGAGAGGGAGCCATGGTTGATGTGGCCATTGGAGTGCTATGAGAATCGTGCCCCATTCCTGGCGAAGTTTGAGCACAGTTTTCCCGATTAGAAGGCCTGGAAGGAAGACACAGAGAACCCAATGATGCTCATCAAGGAGGAAGGCATCGGACTCCAGATGATTGGGAGTGTAGAGCCAGGAACAGAAGAGTGGGTGGTTACAATTGTAGGGGAAAGCAGAGATATCCATTTCTGGGGTTCCCCAATTTGCAAAGAGCTGGTGGACAGCAGTGGCATTGAGCAACCACTCATGTAGTTGCAGCAGTCAGCTCAACCTGTTATTGGGGCCTAAGTCTAAGACTCAACCATCTAAATCTTCCCAGAAACCTCCTTATTCTTATTCTTCTTATAATAGGCACTATCCAGCAACCTCATCTTCTTCTAAACCTCTGTCACAGAAAAGACAAAAAGCACAGAAGCCCCAGACTTGTATTCCATAGAAATCAACTAAGTCTTTTTGACATGCTACTAGATAGCAACTCGGCCACCTCTCCAACCTATCAGAGGCCACTGTCTTTTGTATAATCAATGCTGGACTCTCATTACAATGGACACTTGGGTCCTCAAAGTCATATCGGAAGGTTACTCTCTCCATTTCATCACCATTCTTCCAAACAATCTTCCAAGAGAGTCCTCTTTCACATCTCAACAGATGTCCCTTCTTCGGGAAATAGTACCCCCTTCCCAGAAAAATCAGAGGTTCTACTCCAGGTATTTACTAATTCCAAAAAAACAGACAAGAGCACTTTATCCCATTCTCAACCTCCAAGCTCTCAACAAACATTTAGTCAAAGTGAAGTTTTGCATGCTATCACTTGGGACTCTATACCCATTTCTAGAATGAAACGATTGACTGTGCTCTCTAGACTTAAGAGGCATTCACACACACATACCCATACATCCAGACCAAAGAAAGTTCCTTCATATTGGTGTAGGTCACCATCTTCAATACATAGTTCTGCCGTTTGGCCTCGCTTCCTCTCAAGAGTGTTCATGAAATGCCTAGTGGTAGCGGCAACCTTTCATATTCATGGGTCTCAAGCATTTTCTTATCTGGACGATTGGTTGATAAAATCTACTTTGCCTCAAGCAGTCCAGTCAGCTACACAGGCGACTATAATTCTTCTAGGTTTCAAAGTGAACTGTCCAAAATCTCATCTTCAGTCATCTCAGATATTAAAGTTTATAGGTGCTGTACTCAACACCAATTTTTTTATGAGCTTTCTTGCCCCAGCAAAGACAAAATACTTACTTCAACTTTGCAGTTGTGTCTACTCACAGAAAATTATAGCAAGACAAATGATGCGTTTCATGGCATCCACAGTTCAAGTGATCCCCCTTCACCCAACTCAATCTCAGATCAGCTCAATGTGACCTAGCATCCCAGTGGTTTCAGGCCATGGATCCCTTATCCCAGCAGATCAAAGTCTCCTCACCTCTTCGTCAATCTCTCTGGTGGTGGTTGCAACTGGCAAATCTATCCAGAGGTTTGCTATTTCACATTCCTCCACATCAGAGAGTACTCATGACAGATGTGTCCAAGTATGCATGGGGACCTCATCTAAACAGTCTCTGGACTCAGGGTCTATGGCCTACTTGGGAGAAAGCATTCCACATCCACCTTGTTAGAGCTTCAGACAATTCACAATGCCATGAAAACATTTCAGGATTGTCTACTCAATCAAGTTGCAATTAACTATATCAACAAACAAGGAGGAACGAGCTCTCTTCTATATTGAAAAGCCCTTCATATTTGCAAGTGTGCAATTTCTCAAAAAATATTTCTCAAGGTGATATATGTGCAAGGAAAACAAAATGCCCTGGCCAACAAGCTTGGCAGATTTCTTCAGCCACACAAGTGAACTTTGAACTCCAAAGTATTGTGCCACATCGCACTTTGGGCCGGGGGACTCCTCAAATAGACCTATTTGCTTCTCCCCTCAGTCTCAAGTTACCTCAATACTGCACCAGACAGTTCTCTCCTCATCGCCTGGAAGCAGATGCATTTCTTCTGGATTGATCACACAAGTTCCTGTATGTGTTTCTGCCAATCCCTCTACTTCTGAAGATGTTAGTCAAACTCAAACAAGAATCAGCTACCATGATTCTCATAGCTCCTCGTTGGCCTAGACAATCTTGGTTCTCCCTTCTACTACAACTGAGTGTCAAGGATCTAATTCAATTACAGATCTTTCCATCTCTGCTCACTCAGAGTCAAGGTTCTCTTATACATCCCAATCTGCAATCTCTACACCTAACAGCTTGGTACCTCTCGACTTGACTTAAGCAGATTTTAATCTCTCTGCCCCAGTTCAAGCTGCTTCCAGAAAACCACCTATTCAGCAATGCTTTTGATTCAAGTGGACATATTTTACTTCATGGTATAATCTCCATCACCTGGATCCTTCCCAGTGGCATAGTAAGGTGGGTTGGGCTGCCCCAGGCACCATCTTGGTGGTGGTGCCAGCACCCATTCTCTCCACTCCCCATCCTCCCACCGTGTGTATGTGCTCTTTCTCCCTTTCAAATTGCCGATGTGAGCAGCAACCCCAACCTGCTGCTCGCGCCAGTGTCGGCTCTTCTTCTGACGTCACTTCCTGGTCCCTTGCCTAGGATGTAATGTCAGAGGAAGAGCCAATGCTAGCATGAGCAGCAGGTTGGGGTTGCTCATGCAGGGAGCATTAAAGAGGTAGAAGGGAAGGGGTGGGTGTGCGCACAGCAGGAGGGGGTGGGAAAGGAGAGAATTGGGGTGGGGTGGAGAGCAGTACACCGCCCTGGGCGCCTCTCATCCTCGTTATACCAATGATCCTTCCACATCCTCTATTCCTTTGGTGTTGGACTTCATTCTCCACTTATCCAACTCTGGACTTAAAACCACTTCTGTCAGAGTTCACCTCAGTGCTATAAGTGCATTCCATGCATCTTTCAATAATAAACCATTAGCTACTCATCTGCTTGTTTCCTGGTTTATGAAAGAACTTCTAAATTCAAAACTTCAACTAAAACCGCCTCCAGTTATTTGGGATCTGAATGTGGTCCTCACCATTCTGATGAAGCCTCCATTTGAACCTCTTGCAACTACTCATCTTAAGTTTCTCACTTGGAAAGTGGTCATCTTGGTCTCTTTCACTTCTGCTTGTCAAGTTAGTGAATTTCAAGCACTAGGTTGTGACCCATCTTTTACAGTATTTCATCATGAAAAAGTGGTCCTCAGAACTCATCCTAAATTCCTTATGAAAGTGGTCACAAAATTTCTCCTTAATTTATTGCGCTGTTTTCTTTCCAAAGTGTCATTCTTATCCTGGGGAAACGGCTCTTCACACCATGGACTGTAAACATGCCTTGGCTTACTATATACAGAGGACTAAGCCACACAGGCCTTCACCTCAACTGTTCATCTCTTTTAATCCTACCAGATTACCGTAACTGCCTATAACCAAATGAACTATTTCCACATGGTTAGCGGCCTGCATTTATTTTTGCTATGCTCAGGTTGAGTTGCAGCTCGAGGGGCATGTTACAGCACATAAGGTTGGAGCATCAGTGGCTTTTATGCATTCCACTCCCATTGAAGATATTCGCAAAGCAGCTACTTGGTCCTCAATTCACACATTTATATCTCGCTACTGTCTAGAAAACTGTTCCAAATGAGATGGTTACTTCGGCCAAGCAGTACTACTGAATTAATTTTCTTCCTAGAGGCCAATTTTCCCTCCATCTCATTTCAGTAAGCTAGGGGAGTCCCACAAGTGAAAATATGCTGCCTGCTTGTCCTAGGATAAAGCACAATTACTTACTGTAACAGATGTTATCCGGGGACAGCAGGCAGATATTCTCACAATCCTCCCACCTCCCCTGGTGGGCTTCTTAGCTTATGAAACTGGAACTGTGAGCTGACGTTGGGCAGGAAGGCACTTGCGCATGCACAGTGCGGGCAGTCTCGAAGCTTCGCAAAAACTTAAAGTAATGGTACACTTTAATACTGTCCCTGCCAAGCTCTGTGGATGACATCACCCACATATGAGAATATCTGCCTGCTGTCGCCGGATAACACATGTTATGGCAAGTAACTGTGCTTTCTCTGCTCCGATCTCAGTGGTGTTAGCTTTCCTCCAAGCTGGTCTTGACAAGGGTCTTGCAGTGGCGTCACGCAGAGTTCAAGAAGTAGGACTATCTCTTTTCAGGGCCTGAGAACATAAAGCTTCCTTGACATTTCATCCAGACATAACCAAATTCCTAAAAGGGGGGCACTAAGGCTCAGATCACTGGTAAAACACATTTCTATCACGGAACCTTAACATAGTATTGATCGGCCTAAGTCAGGCTCTATATGAGCTGCTTAAGGAAACATCCTTGATGGATCTTATCATTAAGACGGCTTTCCTCATGGCCATTGCATCTGTGAGAAAAGTCTCTGAACTACAGGCATTGTCGTGCAGAGAGCCCTTCCTCAAGCTCATGGAGATGGGAGTTTCTAGGTGCACAATTCTGTCCTTTTTACTGAAGGTTGTTTTGGGCTTTTATGTTAATCAAGAAGTAAGATTGCCATCATTCCAGCCCATAGGATCAAAGGAGGACCGGATTCTCAAAAAGTTGGATGTGAGGAGAGTCCTATGATACTGTACATGTAATAAAAGAGCAAACTTCAAGCATTATTTTTTGTTTTTTATTCATTACAATATATTTAATTAAACACAAATTATTATTCATTTAACCCCTCATATAATTTTGATTTTAATTCTCATGTTTATGCTTATGTTTTGTATTGTCTTATGTTTGTTATACATGGTTTGGAACCCTGATACAGGCAGCCCACCAACAAATGATCATATTGGGTCATTGATTTTTTAAAATAAAGATTTGACTATGAGTTTCTCTCCTTTGGTGGTCTCCTCTTTGAGCTCTGTCCCATGGATCTGCAGAGTTTGTCTTCCTATGGTGGCTCTTGTTTCCAACATGAGATTAGTAACATAGTAAATGACAGCAGATAAAGAACTGAATGGTCCATCCATTTTGCCCAATAGTCACACTCATACAGCATATTCATGGTTTAAATTGTCTTTTCTTTAATATTCTGGTCAATAGACCATAGATGTCTGTCTGGTACTGTCTTTAGGTTCCCACTGTGGGAGTTGCCAATGAAGTCCTCTCCAACCTATCCTAACCATCCTGGTACTGGGACTTCTATCAAAGCCTTCCCCTTCTCATCCTAAACCAAATAACAATATATGGGACACAGACTGTGCAGGATTGCACAGTACCGGCCTTAGTTTGGTTTATACCATTAATTTTCTAATTAGAGATCCTCTGTGTTCATCCCACACTTTTCTTCTTTTTCTTTTTTTAATTCAATCAGATTCGTTTGGCACGATTTACCTTTAGTAAAGCCATGTTGTCTCGGATCTTGTAACCCATTTGATTCTAGTAATTTCACTATCCTCTCCTTCAGCAATGCTTCCATTATTTTTCCAATAACCAAAGTGAGGATTACAAGCCTGTAGTCTCCCACTTCATCTCTGCGACCAGATTTTTTTAGAAACTGCTGTGATTGTTGCTCTTTCAACCAGTCTATCTCGGATAAATGCTTATGGAAATATATTTTTTTCTAAATAGGAACTTGGAAAGGTTAATGTATTCAGCCGTTCATAAAGTGCTATATTCTTTTTTTTTCCTCTCTCTCTCTCTCTCTCTCTCTTTCGTTTTAAATTATCACAATGTTGTTATTCGCAGAGAGAAATTGAGGCAGGCAGCCACTGTGTGATTTCTATGAACTGCGACTGCACTACTATATATGATCCCAGAAACCAAGGACATGAGAAAACCTTTAACTTTGATTTGGCATACTGGTCCCATGATGGCTTTGTGAAGGACAAAGATGGCTTGCTTGTCCCTAGTGGTGCTGGTAGCAGATATGCTGATCAGGTAATGCATTCATGATATGCTAATCATTTAGTATTTGAATGCTGCAATTACTGACAAGTCTGTGAGCAAGGGTCATTCACCTTACTGTGCCTCTTGCATCAACTGTTAAAATTGGGGGGATCATTTAATGTCATTCTCATGTCCTCACAGCATGAGTAATGTCACTGGTGGAGTCTTAGGCCCTCTTTTACTAAGGTGCGCTAACCGATTAGCGTGTGCTAATCGCTAATGCATGCATGTTAGTCTATGGATGCGTTGGTGTTTAGCACACGCTAATTTGATTAGCGCACGCTAATCGGTTAGCGCAGTGTTTTTTTTTTTTGAAAAGTATGTTTTATTAAATTTTCAATAAGAAAAAAAAAAAAACCAAGCACTCAAGTGCACATGGTGTACAACAAATGTCATGAATACCAAAATTCTGCTCAAATTCACCAACACAATCTTGAGCCCTCCCCCCCATCCCACCCACTCCCACCCCCCTCCCATAACCCAAACAAACAAATCAGAACAAAGGTCCACTCTAGTACAGTCCAAATTCTATGGTCAAACATTTAACAAATGATTTCGAGCTCTAGATGTTAAAGTATCCCAGAAGGGAGCCCAACAATGACAGAACAATCTGCCCTGTGCAGAGTCCAGACTAGCAAAACAAAGGCGCTCCATAGAGGCGTGCTGTATCATCAATGTCCGCCAGCGCGAAAGCGTCGGAGATGCAGATGAAATCCAATTAAGTAGAATAGTCTTCTTCCCCAATAGTATAGAGCGGGCAAGAAAGCTTCTAAACCCCTTTGGAGCTGACAGAGGCACAGAGTCAAGGGTAAACAGCATCTGTTGATCTAAAGAAAAGTTGTAATTCCACATGTTTTGAATATGCACACACAGCTGTTGCCAAAAAGCGTGAATCCGAGGACACATCCAGAACTGATGTCCCAAAGTGGACGGAGAATGAGAACATTTAAGGCAACCATCAGACAGGCACATCTTCGCACGATATTGATATGAAGTAGATCTATACAAACGATGGAAAAATTTATAATTCATTTCAAACAGAGTGACACTGTGTAGCGCAGTGTTTTTAAACCTTTTTACACCTGTGGACCGGCAGAAATAAAAGAATTATTTTGTGGACCGGCACCGGTCCATGGACCGGCGGTTGAAGAACAGTGCTATAGAGCCCCCTTCAGTTAGTACCAAAGTAATCGAACAGCAAGCACTAAAACAGAAAAATAGGAAGGGAGGACTAACATTTCTGTTCTGCCACAAACTTACCTGAAACCCAGCAGCAGCCACAAAATCCTGGCGCAACAGGATTAAGGAAGGGAGGGAACACAAAAGTAGCCAATCAGAAGCCTGCCGCCAGCAGCCAATGAGCGACGGGCTCAAAAGTCAAAGCCCGGTTTAGCTGCTAGTCTCGCTTGACCTTCATTAATGGCAATTGTATTTCACGTTTTCTAGGCTCCCTGTGTGTAATGTAGTCGTTTTCTGGCGCCACACACAACATGGTAGGTAGTCTTGTTGACTGACGTCATCGTCCGCGACCGCATGGGATTGGCTCTTGACGTCAGAGCTCGTTGCCAAGAAAGCATAGCGGCGCCGTGGTTGTGCTTTCCTGCAGCTGGGCTCTTCGGAAGAGGAACCCGAGTCGTGACTGTGACTGTAAAGCGGTCTGTGAGGGCTCTGCGGAGACGCACTGTCCAGGTGTTACTCCCTGAGGAGGAGGTGGTCAAGCCAATCAGAAGCCTGCCGCCAGCAGGAAATTTAACCGCCGACTCGATCTTGCCGGCCCTGCACGGACCATCAGAAATTTTCTGCTGACCGATACCGGTCCGCGGATAAGCAGTTGAAGAACAGTGGGTTAGGGCACCTTAGTAAAAGAGGGGGTTAGTGATTACTAGTATTAACAATTATTGGATATGTGAAAAGGGCATGTTTAGAAAATTACTCGACACAATTATTTGTAGATGCCTTTTTTAGCCAATAATTTTCCGCTCTCCACAGTTGATGAATTATTCATGATTCTCATTATATAAGGTATGGTAATAGTTTGTAGATATGATTCCTGATGATTGTTTCTGTGTCTGTTTTATCATGTTTTTCTAAAATTATGTATGCAAATTATGTAAACTGTTTAGTTTTAAGCAGTATAGAAATTTTTAAAATGCAGTCTCAAAACCCTATACTTCTAATTATGGTATCCCCCAAGGATCCATATTTCCCCGCTTTTATTTAATATTTTCCTTTCTCCGTTACTAAGCCTATGTCAGTCTATAGGCTTCACAACTTTCATTTATGCTGATGATGTTCAATTACGCCATCCACTAAACCCAGAAAACAAAGACGAAATAAATGAAATAAATAGAAAGTTACTAGATATTAAACAATGGCTTAGCTCTAATATGTTAGCTTTAAACATACAAAAATCCAAAACACTACTTTTCCCTTGGAAAAAAGACATAAGTCTAAGTGCCCCATTTATTTTAGATAATATTCATCTAAAATTAGTAAAATACCTAAAAATATTAGGCATTATTATTGATGATAGGCTTTCTTTCCACGAACATATAACTAACATTGTCAGATCTTGTTTCTATCGGCTGCGTATGATCCGCTCAATTGCTAAATTTCTAGAACCAAAATCACTTAACATTACTGATCCATTTGTTAATTATTTCAAAACTTGATTACTGTAACTCTCTATTAATAAATGTCAACCAAAAAGAAAATAGGCGTCTTCAGATAGTTCAAAATACCGCCATCAAATTAATACACAACTGCAAAAAATTTGATCATGTTACTCCACTCCTGATTGAATCACATTGGCTTCCTGTCGCCCATCACATTACCTTTAAAATCCTACTTTTAGTTTTTAAAACTCTATTTTCGAACGAACCCCAATTCATTAATAAACTACTTATTCACCATAGTACGTCACGTTCTTTAAGGTCCATTAATCAAAAACTCTTAACAGTTCCATCACTGAAAGTTATTGGAACTCGACGTCGTGATATCTTCTCTGTAATGGCCCCTCAATTATGGACACCTTAACTCAGCACTTAAGAGAAGAAAATGACCTAAACCATTTTAAAGGCAACCTGAAGAGCTTCCTTTTTAAAGACACCTTTAATTTATAATTATATCTAATGATTACCTTCTTTTTTATATCTTATTTCCCCTTCCTGTTGTTTTCACCATTCATGTCTTTTTTTATGCTTTATTAAATACAATTATAGTTCTCCCCTTTCTCCCTTATGTATCTGTCAGTTTGTATGTCAATATGTCAAACTCATGTAATTTATTATAAATAAGCTTATGTGTACACCTTTTGTTTTTATTTGTAAATCGCTTAGCAATTTAAATTAAGCGATTCAATGAGTTAAAAATAAACTTGAAACTTAAATAAATAAATATTTACCTTTTATCTCTGTTTTTTATCAGTTCTGTTTATATTTGATTATCCAGGATGTCTTTTTTTAAATTATTTGTTTATACGAGAGATGTTTTGATTGTGTGCTTGAGAATTCTAATCTGCTTGGTTATAGACATAATATTAAACGAGTGATCATGGGTTTTACTAAACGGCATTAGAGGTTTTTAGCACAGGCTGACGAGGTAAACGTTCCGACACGCGTAGGAATTCTATGCGTGTCGGAGCATCTACCTCACCAGTCTGCATTAAAACCTCTAGCGTCGTTTAGTGAAAGGAGTCCTAAATAGATTGTAAAAACGTCAGCAAAAGAAAAAATTTTCAAGCTGCCTTCTGAGCATATGTGTTGACATCTGCCTACCACTGTTGCACAGCACCACCACAGTCTATTGGTTGCACATCACTGGAGCTTGCATCAGTTCATTGTTTTTGAATTTAAAATTTAACTTTTGAATCCTCTTTTGGGTCATTGCTGTCACTATCAATGCCAGTGGTTCCCAAACCTGGCCTGAGGGACCCCCCAGCCAGTCAGGTTTTCAGGCTATCCACTATGAATATTCAGGAGAGAAATTTGAATGCATTGTCTCCACTATGTCCAAATTTCTCTCGTTCATATTTTATTGTGAATATCCTGGAAATCCAACTTTCTGAGGGTCCTATTGTATTACATAGTAACATAGTAACATAACATAGTAGATGACGGCAGATAAAGACCCGAATGGTCCATCCAGTCTGCCCAACCTGATTCAATTTAAATTTTTTTAATTTTTTTCTTCTTAGCTATTTCTGGGCGAGAATCCAAAGCTTTACCTGGTACTATGCTTGGGTTCCAACTGCCGAAATCTCTGTTAAGACTTACTCCAGCCCATCTACACCCTCCCAGCCATTGAAGCTCTCCCCTGCCCATCCTCCACCAAACGGCCATACACAGACACAGACCGTACAAGTCTGGCCTAGTTCAATATTTAATATTATTTTCTGATTCTAAATCTTCTGTGTTCATCCCACGCTTCTTTGAATTCAGTCACAGTTTTACTCTCCACCACCTCTCTCGGGAGCGCATTCCAGGCATCCACCACCCTCTCCGTAAAGTAGAATTTCCTAACATTGCCCCTGAATCTACCACCCCTCAACCTCAAATTATGTCCTCTGGTTTTACCATTTTCCTTTCTCTGGAAAAGATTTTGTTCTACGTTAATACCCTTTAAGTATTTGAACGTCTGAATCATATCTCCCCTGTCTCTCCTTTCCTCTAGGGTATACATATTCAGGGCTTCCAGTCTCTCTTCATACGTCTTCTGGCGCAAGCCTTATATCATTTTCTTCGCCCTCCTCTGGACCGCCTCAAGTCTTCTTACGTCTTTTGCCAGATACGGTCTCCAAAACTGAACACAATACTCCAAGTGGGGCCTCACCAATGACCTGTACAGGGGCATCAACACCTTCTTCCTTCTACTGACTACGCCTCTCTTTATACAGCCCAGAATCCTGCTGGCAGCAGCCACTGCCTTGTCACACTGTTTTTTCACCTTTAGATCTTCGGACACTATCACCCCAAGGTCCCTCTCCCCGTCCGTGCATATCAGCTTCTCTCCTCCCAGCATATACGGTTCCTTCCTATTATTAATCCCCAAATGCATTACTCTGCATTTCTTTGCATTGAATTTTAGTTGCCAGGCATTAGACCATTCCTCTAACTTTTGCAGATCCTTTTTCATATTTTCCACTCCCTCTTCGGTGTCTACTCTGTTACAAATCATGGTATCATCTGCAAAAAGGCACACTTTTCCTTCTAACCCTTCAGCAATGTCACTTACATACATATTGAATAGGATTGGCCCCAGCACCGAACCCTGAGGGACTCCACTAGTCACCTTTCCTTCCTTCGAGCGACTTCCATTAACCACCACCCTCTGGCGTCTGTCCGACAGCCAGTTTCTGACCCAGTTCACCACTTTGGGTCCTAACTTCAGCCCTTCAAGTTTGTTCAACAGCCTCCTATGAGGAACTGTATCAAAGGCTTTGCTGAAATCCAAGTAAATTACATCTAGCATATGTCCTCGATCCAGCTCTCTGGTCACCCAATCAAAAAATTCAATCAGGTTCGTTTGGCACGATTTACCTTTTGTAAAGCCATGTTGCCTCGGATCCTGTAACCCATTAGATTCAAGGAAATACACTATCCTTTCTTTCAGCAACACTTCCATTATTTTTCCAACAACTGAAGTGAGGCTCACCGGCCTGTAGTTTCCTGCTTCATCCCTGTGACCACTTTTATGAATAGGGACCACATCCGCTCTCCTCCAATCCCCAGGAATCACTCCCGTCTCCAGAGATTTGTTGAACAAGTCTTTAATAGGACTCGCCAGAACCTCTCTGAGCTCCCTTAGTATCCTGGGATGGATCCCGTCTGGTCCCATCGCTTTGTCCACCTTCAGTTTTTCAAGTTGCTCATAAACACCCTCCTCCGTGAACGGCGCAGAATCTACTCCATTTTCTCGTGTAACTTTGCCAGACAATCTCGGTCCTTCTCCAGGATTTTCTTCTGTAAACACAGAACAGAAGTATTTGTTTAGCACATTTGCTTTCTCCTCATCACTCTCCACATATTTGTTCCCAGCATCTTTTAGCCTAGCAATTCAATTTTTTATCTTCCTCCTTTCACTAATATATCTGAAAAAATTTTTATCTCCCTTTTTTACATTTTTAGCCATTTGTTCTTCCGCCTATGCCTTCGCCAAACGTATCTCTTTCTTGGCTTCTTTCAGTTTCACCCTGTAGTCCTTTCTGCTCTCCTCTTCTTGGGTTTTTTTATATTTCATGAACGCCAACTCTTTCGCCTTTATTTTCTCAGCCACTAGGTTGGAGAACCATATCGGCTTCCTTTTTCTCTTTTTTTATTGATTTTCTTCACATAAAGGTCCGTAGCCATTTTTATCGCTCCTTTCAGCTTAGACCACTGTCTTTCCACTTCTCTTATGTCCTCCCATCCTAACAGCTCTTTCTTCAGGTACTTTCCCATTGCATTAAAGTCCGTACGTTTGAAATCTAGGACTTTAAGTATCGTGCGACCGCTCTCTACTTTAGCTGTTATATCAAACCAAACTGTTTGATGATCGCTACTTCCCAGGTGAGCACTCACTCGAACATTAGAGATACTCTCTCCATTTGTGAGGACCAGATCCAATATCATTTTTTCCCTTGTGGGTTCCGTCACCATTTGTTTGAGCAGAGCCTCTTGAAAGGCATCCACAGTCTCCCTACTTCTTTCCAATTCCGCATATGGAACATTCTAGTCCGCATCCGGCAGGTTGAAATCTCCCAACAGCAGAACCTCCTCTTTCCTTCCAAACTTTTGGATATCCACAATCAGATCCTTATCAATTTGCTGCGATTGAGTCGGAGGTCTGTAGACTACACCCACGTAGATAGAAGTTCCATCTTCTCTTTTCAGAGTGATTCATATTGCTTCTTCCTCTCACCAGGTCCCTTGCATTTCGGTCGCTTGGATATTGATCTTTACATAGAGAGCTACTCCTCCACCTTTTTGACCATCTCTGTCCTTCCTATGATGTAGCCCATCAGTGCAATATAGCTTCTTGTCCTTCCATGTATTTCCCCATCCTCCTATGTACCTGAAGCCTTCTTGATGACACCAGGCTTTGAGCCATCTATTAAAGTCCTCTGTGTTTTTCACTCTTTGCTCTCCCTTTCCATATGCAGGCAGTATTTCAGAAAAAGCTAAAGTCTTTTACATAAGGTTTCACGCCCTCACCAAGCTCCCGAAAAGCTTTCTGTGCTGCAAGTGTGGAGTTGTTGACCAGGTCATTTGTTCCCAGATGAATAACAACATTAGTGTCAAAATCCTTAGTTTCTTCCTTAATTATAGTCAGTATTTGCCTGGAACTCCTGGTAGCTGAGGATCCTGGAAGACATTTCACTATTTGGGTCTCCTCGCCTCTGATGATGGAATCCCCCAACAGTAATAGTTTTCTGTTTTTGGCTTTTTTATTTGTACTTAGGGTGCGCTTGTTCTCTTGAGTTACCTTCATTGGTTCCAGTCCACCTCCCTTCTGTTTTCCTGAGTATTGCAGTGCACTAGTGGAGCGAAGGAATTCTGTAGAGGTAATATTAGTGAAGGTGGATGTTTCTGTGTTATATGTCGCAGTCTTCCTGAGCCTACTGTGACCCATTTATTCCTGGGCTGTTTTATTCTTTGAGGTAGAGGTATTTCCCTTTGATCGTTTATCTTTTCTATTAAACATTATATTTCCTCCCTACATACCTCATGTCTAACCTTGTCTTGTGTTGTCAGTCAGTCTTTGATTCCCTCCACCAATTTTGGATTTTTATATTTTTATGTAAGCCATTTTGAGTTTGATATCAAACTTTTAATAAACTTGGAAACTTTATAGAACCTATAGCCACAGGTTTAACCACTCTGGGTTCAGGTCCACCCAGCATCAGCTCAGTTGTGATGTGGATAGTGGAGATCCTCCAAGCCCCACCAGCTGAAAACTCTCTGACATCTATCCCTCCCCTTCCCCCCAGGCGATCCCCTTGCCCCCACCCCCCATTGGTGCTTCAATAAAATTATCTGAGATAGCATGTCAGACTCCTCAGCTGCCAAAAGAGGGAGCCCAAGGAGACCTCAACAACAAGACAATCAAGGCACAACGAAGGCGTCGTGAGGATGAGATGTCAATAATTCAGCCACGGGTGTAAAGATCAAAGTTCACTTTGACTCCGCAGCTGTTCAGGTGAGCTGGATGTGGGTGGGGCAGCTCAGCACAATTAAACGACCCGGTCTTAAGGGGCCATGATGAAATAACTGCAATTAAACATCCCGCATTGGCCAAATGTGGGAGCCACTGATCCAATGCATTACTTCTTCCAGTAGTACCCTACTTAGATTTTTAGGTTGATTTTAAGCTTCCTTTTTTTTTCATGCTCAGCCTAATATAGAAGGACTCTGTAGAGTACAATTGAGATGCAGAATAGCTACTCTGTGTACAGAATAATATAGAAAAGGCAAACAAAAGTTATGGAATGATTGAAGTAGCAAGAAATGTTTAGACCAGAACTGTGGAGTCTGAGTTGGAAGCAATTTTTGGGTTACTGGAGTCGGAGTCGGTGATAGTCTAGCAAAAGATTTCTATACAGAAAGGTACAGTAAGGTGATATGCATTGGAAACCTTGTAAATATTACAACATTGCTGTACTGAAAAAGCACTGGGATCACAATCCTATGAGAAACATAGAGAATGAAGGGATTATAGTCACCTGGGACATCCCCTTACTGTGGTCACTACCAAGTGATTATACAGGGAATCATGTAGAGAGAGAGAAAATCTTCAAGAACTAAGAAATGCAATCGGAGATCAAGAAAATGTGGTAGATACAAAAATATTTCTCATTGTTTTTGGATGCCACAGGTTTCATTCAAAGAAATTTTAGAGCACATATTGACAGGTCGCTTATACGTTACAAGTTACGAACTCGAGAAGAAAGTTCTCTTTCTCATGATGCAAGTATTACGGCAAAAGGTGCAGTATATTCGAGAGACTGAGAATATACGCCACATGCTCTGGCTTAGGAGTGAAGTTCCTTTGGTCTACCACTGTTGCATCACAAAGTTTAACATAACCAGTGAAGACTCAAAACTCTTTGATCCAATTATTCTTTAATGCAGTGAATCCAAAGAAAAGGAAAAATAAATGGCTTGCTATTGAGATGTATTGGAAATAAGAGTTACTGCCTCTGCAAATCAGATTTTGTTCTGGATCCAACTCTCTCAGGCGAGAGAAGCTGGTGAATTCAGCTTATATACATGCTGCGACTACTGCTACTATTAATTATTTCTATAGTTCTACCAGATGTACGCAGCGCTGTACAGAGTCACGAAGAAGAAAACAGTCCCTGCTCAAAAGAGCTTACAATCTAAACAGCCAAGACAGACAAACATAATGTCATGGATACTGTTAACGGGAACGATTAATCAGCTGGCTGGGATGATGGGCAGAGGAAGTAAGAACATAAGAATTGCTGCTGTTGGGTCAGACCAGTGGTTCATCATGCCCAGTAGTCCGCTCACGCGGCGGCCCTTGGTCAAAGACCAGCACCCTAACTGAGACTAGCCCTACCTGCGTACGTTCTGGTTCAGCAGGAACTTGTCTAACTTTGTCTTGAATCCCTGGAGGGTGTTTCCCCCTACGACAGACTCCGGAAGAGTGTTCCAGTTTTCTACCACTCTCTGAGTGAAGAAGAACTTCCTTACATTCGTACGGAATCTATCCCCTTTCAATTTTAGAGAGTGCCCTCTCGTTCTCCCTACCTTGGAGAGGGTGAACAACCTGTCCTTATCTACTAAGTCTATTCCCTTCAGTACCCTCTCAATCTCCTGTGTTCGAGGGAGAAAAGGCCCAGTTTCCCTAATCTTTCACTGTACGGCAACTCCTCCAGCCCCTTAACCATCTTAGTAGGGTTAAGGATTGAAGGCTATATAAAACACAAGGGAAGGGGCTTGACAGACAAACACAGGTAACTTATTCCAGGCTTAGGGGGCAGCTAGATGAAAGGAACAAAGTCTGGAATTGGCAGTAGATGAGAAGGATAAAGCTAAGAGCAACTTATCTGAGCAACGGAGTTCTCTGGGAGATGTATAAGGAGAGAGGAGAGATATTGAAGGGCAGCCGAATGAAGACACTTGTAGGTCAGCAATAGGAGCTTGAACTGTATGCGATGGTGGATATGGAACCAGTGAAATGACTTAAGGAGAGGGGTGACATGAGTGTAGCGAGGTTGGTAAAAGATGAGACGTGCAGCAGAGTTTTGCACAGGGACTTGAAATGGCTAAGCAGCAAGATCACAGCACGTGCAGATTCTGTCCCACAGATAATAGGCTCCTTACCCAGCATGCTTGGAGACAAAGTAAGCCAATAAGGAAAGCACATGAATGCCTGAGAGCGTCAGAGCATTTACTTTACCAACCCATGCTAAAAATCTCTAGTGCCATTTAGGGGAGTGTGTGGTGCAGTGGTTAGAGCCACAGCCTCAGCACCCTGAGGTTGTGGGTTCAAATTGCACACTGCTCCTTGACCCTGGGCAAGTCACTTAATCCCCCATTGCCCCAGTTACATTAGATAGAGTGTGAACCTGCTGGGGCAGATAGAGAAAAATGCTTGAGTACCTGAATGTAAACCACTTAGACTATAAGTGGCATATAAATGCTTAAATAAATAAATAAAAATAGTAAAAACCAGCATAAGTTTTATATATTTTTTTAATGAAACTTAAATCCACAATCGCTACAAAGGCAGGCTCTTCTTGATTATGACAGGGATAGGTATGCAAATGATAACACGCAATTGGAAGAATTGCGATCGCCTCAACTTTCCGTTTTGGTGTACAAATACGAAAAGACGTATGCGGATATGTTGGGGCATAGCAAATTATTTAATTTGGTTTGGGGCCCGTAGACATCCTTTGTTAATTCAACATAGTTGTCTTTGTTTAAAAATTGTTGGATGGGAGGGGAAGGATATTTATCTTATGCATTGTTATTAATGGAATTTAAGTGCTTATTTTGTTATTAATATCTGTATAATTCATGGCACTTTGTATTAGCTTTGGAAATTAATAAAGATTTATTTAAAAAAAAAAAACCCCAAAAACCCCACAATCTCTCTTCTATCCCGAGCTTTATGTCACCAAATTTCCCAGCAAAGAAATATTGATTTTCCCACAAAAGCTTTGTATGCTCTCAGTACTCCCTCAGAAAGAAAGTAGTTAAGATCTTCCTTTCCTAGATATTTTTGCATCTAGGAAAAATGCTTCAGATAACTCCTTTTGACCAAGTCAGAATCTGCTAAGGTGAACTTTTCATCTGTTCTCCTTTTCCTTAACAGTACCTTAGGGGAAAATGCTTGAGTATTGTAAACCGCTTAGATAACTTTCATAGGAGGTATATAAATACCTAATTTTAAAAAAACCAAAACTATTCAGCACATCAGTTTTCTCACTCCTTAACAAAGCAAACTGCCCCCTCCCTTTAAGGCAGTTATGCTCTAAAAGAACATGTTATGTTATGTTCCGCCAGATTCTCAATACAATTTTAGGCAAGTTAGAGGCAACATGTTACACAGAATTTTGTATAGTTAAATATGTTACAAAAATTACACATGCTATACATAAAGTTATCAAATTATACATACAGTCTGAGGTAATATATCATAGATAGCAGCTGACCAATTAACATTGTCTTTGTTTTGGGTGACTTGTATTAGTCTGAGTCTCTTTGGACCCCTGGTAGGAATTTCTTAAAAAGCCATGTTTTTAGGTTTTTGTGAAAGTGTATATACTGTGGTTGTGTGAATTTCAGTTGGAAATGAGTTCCATACTTTCTGTTTGGTAGTTGAATGATTTGCTGTGTATTTTATATTTTTCAGAGTTTGGAATGATAGGGTCAGGTTGTTAGTTACGTTGGTCCACAGATCTACCTAATAGTTCAGTAAATCTGGGGAAGCAGCAGTTTGAATTCAATTCTATATTCTACCAGTAACCAGTGTAGTTCTATAAGCAATGGTGTGACATGGTCAAATCTTGATGTTTAGTTTGTTTAGCTGCAGTGTTTTGTATCAGTTGGAGTTATTTAATTAATTTCGCAGAGATACCTGAGAGTAGAGCATTGCAGTAGTCTAGTAGTGACAATATCATTGACTGCAGTGCTGTTGGAAGAAGTAGGGTATTACCCTTCTTAGTTTTTGTAGTTTAAGAAAGAATCTTTGGACTAAGTTGTTACCGTGATCTTCAAAACTTAACACGCTATCTAAAGTGACTCCTAGTACTTTGGAGGGCAACATAATCCCTAACAAATTGAAAAATAGTTTTTCCTACATTTGCCTTATTATGGTGTTGGTTTTTACTATCTTCTTTTTATTAAAAACATAAAATGATAAAGAGAGATCAAAAACTTTAAGTAGCTGACTCAAAGAAATATCAGGAACTGTCCCAGAGATACCATAATTGGTGAGTTGCTAAATTTAATGCTGCACCTGACTTATCTTAGACTCTAACAGGGTTACTTCTTTAATTGAATCTTGATGTAGTATCTTTATAAGGAAGTTATAGGGTTTTTTGACGTTCACCTGTATTGTTATTTTGGGAAAACACTTGTATTGATTCAAAAAAGATGTTGCAATCTGCAGTGAATCCAAGTTTCTTCAAAACATGACATGGCCTATTAGTTCACTGCATCATAATCTGATATTGATAGTGTTCCCAGACTGAATTTTTAGGAATTAAGAACATAAGAATAGTATCCTGTCTTTGCAGAGGCCAATCTAAGGCCCTCTTTTACTAAGGTGTGCTAATCGATTTAGCGTGTGCTAAACGCTAACGCTAACGCATGCATGTTAGTCTTTGAATGTGTTAGTGTTTAGTGCGGGCTAATTCAATTAGCGTACACTAATCAGCACACCTTAGTAAAAGAGGGGGTAAGTCGCAAGTAGCTGGCAAAAACCCAAATAGTAGCAGCATTCCATGCTACCGTCCCTTGTCTGTCTCAACAGCAGACTATTGACTTTTCCTCCAGAAACTTGTCCAAACCTTTTTTTTAAATTGTATATCTTTATTTCTGAGCATTCAGTTTTATTTAATTATTGGTCCTCTACGTTTAGAAAAAAGTGTTCCATGACCTTGGTGAGGGAGTCCTGAAGAGTGCCTGGCAGGGATACAATGCCACCTTGTTGGCTTATGGCCAGACAGGTGCAGGCAAAAGCTATTCTATGATCGGATATGGAGCCAACAGAGGCATTATCCCAATTATCTGTGAAGAGTTGTTCCAAGCAATAAGGAAGAGTCAGGAGAAGAAAATACAATATCAGGTACGTATGTCTCCTACTTTGTTACTGTTTTCAATGTACGTATAACAGCTTCCTGTCATGAAAATTATTTCCTTTATGTATTTAGGAGGAGGTAGGAAATATGGCTTGTTCAGCCAATTCCAAAGTTATGAATTATTTTATTTATTTGGATTTATTAACCGCTTTTATGCAGAGATTCACCCAAGGCAGAGCACGGCAAGTACAATTCAACATAAAAAATTGCAATTTTGTTAAGAGCGTAACAGTAGTAAAAAGACCAAATATAGTGCTGTATAAATAAATACAATGAGCAAATTGAAACTTAATAATAGGACTACCATGAAACAGTTAAAAAAAATAAAAGTACTTATAACAGCACTGAAATTAAAATAAGAGAGATATAGGAGGAGCTGCTAAAAAGTTCTCAGTCCAACCAACAAAGTTAGGGGCAGTCTCCACTGAGGGCTGTACACATAGGGGTCTTTTTATCAAGCCACGCTAGCAGGGTTAGCGCTTCGGACATTTCATCATGCGCTAACCCCCGCGGCCAGCTAAAAAACTAACGCCTGCTCAATGCAGGCGTTAGCAGTTAGCGCAGCAGACGGTTTAACGCACGGTATTGCACGCGTTAAACCCCTACCGCAGCTTGATAAAAGGACCCCATAGTCCAGTGATTTTCCACTTTTTATGTTCCGTTGGAAAAATACAGAATGAAAAAAGTGGAAAATCACTGGACTAAGTGTATAGCCCTCATTGGAGACTGTCCCAACTTTGTTGGTTGGACTGAGAACTTTTCAGCGGCCCCTCATAATACAATGTCAGCAAAATACTGTATTTGCCGGCGTATAAGACGACTTTTCAGTACCTTAAAATCCTCCCCAAAGTCGGGGTTCGTCTTATACGCCGGGTACTGTTTACATCACAGTTCTTCAACCGCCGGTCCGCAGAAAATTCCTGCCGGTCCGCACAGGACCGGCGAGATGGACCCGTTAAATTTTCTGCCCCGATGGTGTTTGCAGAAATCTTCTGTTCCTCCCAGCCTCGGGCGATCAAGACAGGCGGTCATTCCCTCTGTGAGTCTCGCCTATGCGGAAACAGGAAGTTGAAACAAAATAGGCGGGACTCAGAGAGGGAAGGTCCCGACGTTTGCAGCCTGTCTTGATCGCTGCCCCTGCTGAGTCGCCGAAGAGGGCCGCGGGGAAAGTGCAGGCAGAGAGAAGATGGTCAGCGTGCGCGGGGAGGTCAGCGTGTCGATTGGGGCCATCAGCAGCGTTTGTGCTGAGTCTGCCCACGTGCAGGATGCGGCGGGTAGGGGCCTCCGACTCGTCTTGGGCGGCTGGGCCTGCGGTGCAAAGCTGTTTTTGCCGGCTTGGGGGGGGGGGGTCGCGAATCGGAAGAAGGGGTAGTCTTATACGGCGAGTATATAACAAACTCTATATTTTAACTGTAAAAGTTGGGGGGTCGTCTTATACGCCGGCAAATACGGTACTTATGAAAAAAATAATAAGCACATATCAGAGTATTCAAATAACATAGCTACGACATTTGTCCCCGTCCCCACAGGATCTATCTCCATCCCTGTCCCGTCCCTACAAGCTCTGTCCTTGTCTGCACAAGCCTTGAATGCTAGAATTTGCAGTCCATTCAATTCAAGGACCTGCTTAACATATGCTATACCTCCACTAATTAGATCCACCCTATCACTACAGTATAGCTTGTACCCCAGTATGACAGTGTCCCATTGGTTATCTTCCTTCCACAAGGTCTCAGAGATGCCTATTATATATCTCTCTTCATATAAAACAATATGTTCTAACTCTTCCATCATGTTTCTTAGGCTTCTGGCATTTGCATACAGACATTTCAAACATTGTTTGTCATATAAATTTACAATTTCCTCAGCAGTTCGCATGGAAAATTTTCAATCTTTAAAATCAGCCTGCTCTGTGTTTAAGGAAACCTGGTCTACAATAACACTATCGGGATGCTTTGTCTTCCGTTTTATGATGATATCTAAGATCTCTACCATGCTGGCAGCAGGTATCTGGCTGAGTATTCACTTATCTGTATGGAATCAGGCACAGAGTATGGCGTGTCAGGTACTTCTTGATTAATCACGGTGTGTTTAATTGGGCGTGGCTGCTGAGTCTGTACTTGAGCCAGAATCGGTGCTTGAAATGAAGCATTTCCCTCAATGTATCTTCCTGGAGCGAGAACCAATGGCAGTGTGTCTGTGTGTGCGCGCGCTTGCATATGGATCACTGAAGTGGTGTTTTGTTTCCCTGGCATGCTTCACCTTAGACTTGCTTCTCTCAGGTAAGCTGGACCCTGCTGCAGAGGAATGTGTTGTCTCTGAATCTAATGACTCTTCTGAGTCACTGTGATTGTTTGCTCCCTTGCACTGAGGCCTAGGCCTTTATATATTCTGCTGTGTGCTGAGCAGAATCCTCTGCTATGATATGGCTAAGCTGACTCTCCCCCCCACCTTCAGCCCTTGTAGCTTCTTCCAGCACTTAATCTAAGCCTCAATAGCGGTTGCTTCCTTTTCTTGCAAAAGCACCTTCCTGGTAATATCTAACTCCGCCTTCTCAACTTCTGCTTTTTGTTTCTTCTGCTCTACTCTTGAGTTTTTATGTTTCTATAGCTGCTTCTTATTGGCTATGGAGAACCTTTGTCTTCATAGATTCTGCCTCCATTTGTAATTTAATAGCCAGGGATTCTGTGGAGGACCTGCTGGATTGGCTTGTCCTTTGTGATTTAGAAGTTCTAGAACTCCTAAGAGTGTTTAGAGCTGCCAGAATATTGGTATTCAGTGTCTTTTGCTGGGGTTTCTGTATGTTGGTCTATTTCTTTAAGAGCTTCTGTTATCATGTCCTGCTGTACCTGATCTGTTGCCCTTTCTTTCTCATTATGGGCAAAACAATCCTCTATATACATTCTATCCCAAGTAAGAACAGAACTCTGTTGAACGATCCTTGATATTTCTAATAAGCAGCTTATAACTGACTGGCTTGGCCTTAGCTATCTCATTTATTGCCAACAATACTTTTGCCCGTTGTTTCTCAAGTAATAGGAAATACCTCTGAACTTCTAATTCATAATTTTCCTGGGCTTTTTCAATCAAGGTGTATTTTCTTGTTACTTTGCCGGTGTCCCTTTCACTATCAGGGTTTGTGACAAGCCTTAAGAATAGTTTTCCGCTAAGCCTCAGGTTTAGCAGAAAACTATCCTTAAGTAACCAACAGGTGATCTTCTGCAGCCCTGTGCAGTGGAAGCAGCCTGCGTTTTTGAAAGAGCCTTTCTAACTTCTTTGAGACATTACCACCTTAACATTCTTTACTTCAAACTTGCATATCGGTTCCCTGACGCAGCAATGAAACGGGCCACATCAGAACCCTTAACTACTGTAAGATAAGTGGTTTTGATCATTTAAATGAGCATGTCTTTAAGTTTGACTGCTTGTGCAGCGAAGGAAGAATTTTTGGAATATGTTCAATTATATGCAATGATCGGGTGGTGAGGCGATATTCTTGGGGTTCACCCCTTGGTTTTTCCTTCATATCTCTGAGAGGAGTGTGTGGCGCAGTGGTTGGAGCTACAGCCTCGGAACCCTGGGGTTGTGGGTTCAAACCCCGTGCTGCTCCTTGTGACCCTGGGCAAGTCACTCAGTTCTCCATAGCCTCAGGTACGCTAGATAGATTGTGAGCCCACCAGGACAGATAGGGAAAATCTTGAGTACCTGATTGTAGAACCGCTTAGATAATCTTGATAGGCGGTATATAAAAACCTAATAAACTTGAATTATCAATGAAGACATCTTTATAGTTAAAAGCAATTTGAATAGTTCTTAGGAGTGTGATAAAATTACCGAGAATTTTGGTCACCCCCCAGTGTTGGTGTGAACTGTGTGCAGATAGCATGAGCAACAGCACGTGTACAGTGTAGGAAGCTGAGATTTTGAAGATATTTGGTCCTGCTTTAAGTTGCAACTTTAAAGCGGGAGGAGGCAGGAGCTGCCATTTTCAGAATGCCTGTGTCAGAGGCAGGAGTCAGTGAGCATGGCTCCTGCCATTAACAGGTACTGGGTTGGGGGAAGGGTGACACTAGAGATCAGGTATATGTCTTTAAAATTCTGAGTGGGTAGACGGGTAGGACTCCAGTAGATATCAGGGAGGGATGCTATTTGGACTAGACCGGCCTGGAGCAGACCAGAAAAATGCCACTGTATGCTTGCCTTTTTTATTTTTTTTACTTTCACCCTTCATGTTAATGCCTGAGCCAAGCACCACTCGGACACTGACAGGAAAGGTGACATTAATCAATGAGCTGCGCATTGCTGCTTCGATTTTAATGTGGTAGCAATTTGCATGCTCATTGATTAAAGCATGCTGCGCTATGTACTAGAACTAGTACCACATGGCTTATTGCATCTCTCCCACAGCGCTAAATAAGTCACCCCATGATACATAATTATGAGATGTAAAACATGCAAATGCATGTAAAGCAGCTCATTACTATGTAACTAGCATGCAAGCTGCCATTATATAGAAATATGACCCCTAGCAGTAGCACACTGAAACTGCCACTAGGTGTCACCTACACCATATTGGATTAGGATGTCGTCCAGGGCAGGAGAGAGTGGGCATCGATCCTCCCCATACCACTGAATACTACAGTTTCAAGTAAGGTAAGATATAGGAGGATTAAGGTTTGCCTGGGGAGCATTTCCTTCTAAGCCCCACCACTAAGGCGGGTGTGTGTGTGAGGGGGGGGGGTAGTCTAGATGGGGGTGTACTTTGGGGGTGATGTCCTGTTGGGGGGCACCCTAGAGGAGCATTCAGTTTGGAGGGAGACTATGCCTGCGTAATGCGGCCTGAAAACGTCATCTGTCGCTTGGTGGCCCAGTGCTATGGGCCACAGGACTAGCACTGCTTGTGAGGTGGCTCACAAGCAGCATTAGTTCTTTACCACAGGAATCAGCAACCCGCACCTTAAAAACTTTCTCCTCTGTGCTTTAAATGTTTATATATGCCTTTACACAATAGGCATTAATAGGTTGTTTGTTTGGTTTTTTTTTTGGGGGGGGGGGTTCTTTAATTGGACAAAGGTGATCTGTTATGCAGTTATGTTTCTCTCTTACCCACCACCTGTTTGCTCATTTTTCCATACTTCAGCCAATACCTGATTTATTTGCCAGTTCAATAGGATTTCTTGTAAAAATTTGTAAAGAGAAAGTTCTGTCAACAATTCAAGCACAATCTTGACTCTGCGTACCGTCAGTATTTCTGTTCTAGCTTTGCCTCAACCAGCTGTCACCAGCATGCCATCAAGGAGAGCGAGGCAGCAACAGGCAGCATGGAAGAGGGCACGAATAACACTAAAGACAAACCTTTTATCACTATAATAATAATAATAACAGCTTATATACCGCAGTACCGTGAAGTTCTATGCGGTTTACAAAAGATTAAGCAAAGGTACAAATTGATTGACTTCAAGAGGGTAGAAGAAAGAGAATTAATAGGACAGGAAATTCATTGTTGAGGAAAAAGTGATCAATAGGACAAGTTAATCGCTATTGGGGGAGAGAGATGAGTGGATCAATTGTCTAGATGCTTTAGAAACAGATGTGTTTTTAGACGTTTCCTATAGTCAACTTTCTTATCCTTCACCCTTTCCTCCTAAACAAGGGCTGCTGCAAACAGTGTAACTAAAGAATATGTTCTAAATCTTATAGTAAACCGCATAGATTCCTTGCAGAAAACAGCAGTATATAAGACCCTGTATTGTATTGTATAATATCTCTTTGCAAATAGTTATTTTGAGAGAACTAATTTGAATTTTTCTTCTTCTTTTCTCAGGTTACATTCAGTATGTTGGAAATTTACAATGAGCAGGTAATCATCTGGCTACACGAGCAGTTTTTTTTTTTGTTTTTTTTGTACCGTTGCATAATAACGGCTTCCAGTACTTTCTTTCATCTTTGCCATTTCCAGTGTCATCTCGATAACTTTCTTTTCCAACCTATAGAATGATCTAATGTATAAAAGAAGTCAAGTCTTCACCACTTTATATTATTATTATTTTTTTAATACAATCGTCAGGTGTTCAGGTAGTTTGCCCTAGAAATTAGGAAACTTGGAATTGACCTATGAACTGACGGATCTCGTCGGCTCTGATTATATGTGACTAGAGGCTAGTTCTTGAGCTGCATAATCTTCAGCACAAGTTACGTTCAAAGGACTGGCTGGAGAGGCTGCTATTTTGTGGTGCTGATGTAAAAGCAGGTAGATTGATTATTTATTATAGGTAGAAATAAGAAAGAGGATTGATTTATGGTTTAAGAGGGCTGTGTTGAGAGCCAACTCAGAAAACGCTAACTCTGTGTTTTACAAAAGTAAAAGTATTGATTCCGGTTTAATAATGCATCGATTATGGTTTAATTTATTCATTTATCCAATTTTCTATACCGTTCTCCCAAGGGAGCTCAGAACGGTTTACATGAATTTATTCAGGTTCTCGAGCATTTTTCCCTGGCTGTCCCGGTGGGCTCACAATCTACCTAATGTACCTGGGGCAATGGGGGGATTAAGTGACTTGCTCAGGGTCACAAGGAGCAGCGTGGGTTTGAACCCACAACCTCAGGGTGCTGAGGCTGTAGCTTTAACCACTGCGCCACACGCTCCCCTTTCGTATCCCAGTAGTTTGCTGTGTGCAAACTATTTGTCATGCCAAACAAATTGTAAATATTTTTTTTAACCTTTTATCTGTAGTCCTTTGTGGCAGTGTTCCTATGTTGTTGCGCCACTGTCTGTCTGTATTGGAATATCCAAGGAAATGCAAACTCTGTATTGTAACACCTTTACAGAACATAAGAAAATAAGAAGTTGCCCCCGCCGAGTCAGACCAGAGGTCCATCTTGCCCAGCGGTCCGCTCCCGCAGCGGCCCATCAGGCCTAGTGCCTGAACAGTGGTCCCTGATTAATTTTGTAACCTACCTCTAATCCCATCCCTATAATCTACCTTTACTCTTATCTGTACCCCTCAATCCCTTTGTCTTCCAAGTACCTATCCAAAGCTTCTTTGAACCCCTGTAGCGTGCTCCTGTTTATCACATCCTCTGGTAGCGCGTTCCATGTATCCACCACCCTCTGTGTGAAAAAGAACTTCCTGGCGTTTGTTCTAAACCTCTCCCCTTTCAATTTCTCTGAGTGCCCCCTTGTACTTATTGATCCCCTTAATTTGAAAAATCTGTCCCTGTCTATTTTTTCTATGCCCTTTATGATCTTGAAGGTTTCTTGAAGCTCATAAACTGCTCTGAATTGACCCCCCCCCCCCAGTCAGTAGCAGCAGTACAGAAGCTTTCAATAAACAATGATGTGCTTATGTTCAAACTTGTACACCCATTTGCCAAATCTAAACCTATTGGGGGGAGGGGCTTTTACTAGCGATTAGCATGTTATCTGGAGTACTGTGTCCAGTACTGGTCGCCGTACCTCAAGAAGGACATAGCAGTACTGGAGGGAGTCCAGAGAAGAGCAACTAAACTGATAAAGGGTATGGAAAATCTCTCCTATACCGACAGATTGAAACAGTTAGGACTTTTCTCCCTGGAGAAGCGGAGACTTAGAGGAGACATAATAGAAACCTTCAAGATCCTGAAAGGCATAGAAAAAGTAGACAGGGACAGATTTTTCAAATTATGGGGAAACAAGTACAAGGGGGCACTCGGAGAAATTGAAAGGGGACAGGTTTAGAACAAACGTTAGGAAGTTCTTTTTCACTCAGAGGGTGGTGGATACATGGAACGCGCTTCCAGAGGCTGTGGTAGACAGGAGCACATTAAATGGTTTCAAAGAAGGTTTGGATAGATTCCTAGAGGAAAAAGGGATTGAGAGGTATAGATAGGTATAGACCACTACCCAGGCAATGGGCCTGATGGGCCGCCGCGGGAGCGGACCGCTGGGCAGGATGGACCTATGGTCTGCCTCAGCGGAGGCAACTTCTTATGTTCTTATCTTCAGCAGGGCCCAAAACAATTTAAAGGGTCTTGGACAGATAACATGATAATTTTTAGTAGAGACTCCCCATATTTATCTTCCGTAACAAAGCAGAAGTCAACCTTCTCCTGGCTGCATACCTTCCTGCTGGCTCTGAAATTGTATATATACACCTTTTAAACTGTCTACTTCGCCATTATTGTCTAGTTTGGTACCTGTCCAAAGCAAACCATTTTGAGAATATGGGTGCTGTCCCTATGCCATGGACATCCCAGAAAAGTTTGAATGGCCGTCAAACTACATATACTGTACAAAGCACTTTGTAGTTAGGAATACTGTCTTCCATCTGACACCACTAGTTCTGTATATGCTGCATAGTCGGGCCTAATCAAACTTTAGGATGTGACGATAGAATAGAATCCATAATTTGGATCCCTAAAGTTGAATTATGAAGACGGCTTGAAACTGCATGATAGGCTGCCAGTTTTGTCATTGTATCCGCATAATGTTCCTTCCATGAGCACCTCCTTTAAATGTCCAAATATAACGCTTGTCTTGGTCAATCTGGCTCTAAATTTAGAATCAATGTTGATAGAGGTAGACAAGAAACTGTCATTCTCCTTTTTCCTTGTGTTTATGGTTTGTTAAGTTTGTCTATTAGTCCGCTTGTACGTAATATATTACTAAGTATTGTATTGTTCCCCAAATATTGTAATTTTAAAATGTTCATCGCTTAGAAATATGATTAAGTGATTAATTAAAAATTTTATTAAACTTGAAACTTAACAATTGTTAACCTGGTGTCTTCCAGCACAGAAGGTGGAAGATGTCACGATCAGTGCAAAGGAAAGGCCAGATTGTCGTTTCTAAAGAAAAAAAAATATATATAGAAATAAATATAAAAGGAATAGAGGTAATATATTTTATTGGACTAACTTAGTGCATTGTTTGATAAGCTTTTATCCCTTCTTCAGATCAGAAATAAGCAAATGCTGAATATTGAAACACCATAGCATTCCAATGATAAGTCTCACAGGGGGAGGGGTGGGTAAGGTGAAAGACAAATAGGGTTGGATGGTCATATGAGTAGGGATAAGAAGGTGACAAAGCAGTCAAACTTTGTGGTTTGGAATGCAATGATATGGAATGAAATGGTTTGTTGAGTCTTGTCCGGTGGGTGTCAAAATATTTTAGCATTTTGATTTCAAACGTCTTACAGTTCTGGATCATCTTAAAATTTCCTTTTAGTATTCTCATCATAAAATCATCGGAAGAAGAGTTGCCTTCAAGAGCTAATCAAACAATGCACTAAGTCAGACCAATAAAAAAAAAAAAAGAATCGCCTTTTCTATTTCTGTACTTTATCTTAAACAGTGGCCTAACATGGCTACCACACCATTTCACTGAAGAAAACAGGCAAAGTCATTGAAACAGAAGTAAAGCACAATATATACAGGGGAGAGTGTGGCGCAGTGGTGAAAGCTACAGCCTCAGCACCCTGAGGTTGTGGGTTCAAGCCCTCGCTGCTCCTTGTGACCCTGGGCAAGTCACTTAATTCCCCCCATTGCCCCAGGTACGATAGATAGATTGTGAGCCCACCGGGACAGAGAGGGAAAACTGCTTGGGTACCTGAATAAATTCATGTAAACCGTTCTGAGCTCCCCTGGTAGAACGGTATAGAAAATTGAATAAAAAATAAAAAAATATATATATATACCGACCGGTGAATGTTCTATGCTGATCTCTCATGTTCTCAAGCCCTTATGCCTTCAAAAAAGCAGCAAGTAACATTTATGAATATAAATATGCAATTGGGGCCTTTTGCCTCTCCTCCTTGATACTCTCTTCTCCAACTCCCAGTTTCTTTTCATCTTTTAACTGTCCTCCTCCTCTTTTCCTAGCACCAATCAGGAAGCCCCCTTACCTCAAAAAAAGGACCACATGAATTAATTGGGTACACAAGTGGTGCAATAAAAAAATGGTTTTATTTTTATAAAGTTTGTTTTTTAAAAAAAAATTCTTTATTCATTTTAAAGCCACAAGTAAGTGCAAAATAAAATACAATCATATAATTCTATAAAAGCACTTAAATACAATTACAATTATAATCTATGACAAAAAGATTATCACCCCCCCCCCCCAATAATTATATTTAAGAACTACACTCTAATTGAGAATTGAAAAATGGTCATACACGTCCAGAGTGGGTGGATGGGAGGGCGGGTTGGAATGTATTTTTATAAAGTTAAAATTAGAATATATAATTTAGGCAGCCATTTTTAGAAGTGCTATTTGTGTTTCCGATGTAGATGTCCTGGCACATTCACATCTAAAAATCTGAAGCATATAAAGCACTATTGTAGAACGCACCAGAGAAAAACATCTCAGCAGTAAAAACGTCCAAAAAGGCAAGAGGTGTCACAGACAAGGCACCGTTCCTGACTTTATCACTAATTCCAGGTACCACCTCAATGTGCAAGGAACACAAGAACCTAAAAATTTACATCACCTAAAAGTACGAATAAGTGCTGCCACCACTCATCTTTGTGACTGCTTGCGTTGGTTCTGACTGTTGGAGAACTGATACTAGAGTCTGTAAGCCCGATTGCCATCTATGTCCACCCAGGTCTGTTTGTGTTTCACCCCTATTGGTCCCACCACTGCCACGATCTCTTTGGACCACATATCTCATCCCTCTGCCCTGATGTGTCCAGCATTCTACCATCTCTGCCCTGTTCTTTCTTTCCCTCCTCTGACCCAGCATCAACATTTTCTCCCCTGGCCCTGATCCAATATCTCTTATCTTTGCTGCCTCTCCAGTCACTGCTGCTTCTGCAATTTGCAGCAGTGGCAATAAAGCAGAGTGAAGCTGCGAGGCCTTCTACCACTGGAAAAGGCTCTGCTGGTCCTGGTCCCAGTCCCACCCCCTTCTGACATCACTTCCTGTTTTGGAGGCGATAAGCTGGGATAGGAAGAGCTTTTATCAGCGCGCACAAGATGGAAGTCCCTGTGACTTCACTCTGCTTTATTGCCACCGTGGCAAATCACAGAAAACAGAAGCAGAAAAGGAGCAATATCCAGTGGAACTAATGGTACCTGCCCTACCCACATCCCCCTCCCTTGTTCCACTCCCATGGTCCATCCTGTCACTTGCTTCACCTATTGTTGCACACTTCCACCCCACCACCTTACAACCAACTATCCATACTAGGTTTGCCATCTCAGGAGAAAAAAATGACACATATGTACATTCTAGGACAATTTCACAAACCATATCTGATGTTATTAGACATTAAAATTAAATTAAAGTTTTGATGCCATCTCAGTAAGGCCTCTCATATAAAACGTTCAGTATCCAAGTGAAATCTTAAACTCCTTTATTCATTCTTTTAACCTTTTCCCGGCTGACGGGACATTCCAAAAATGTCGTTGCCATCGTATGTCCCATGGCATGGGACATACAGTACACACGACAGGAACACAAAATATTTGAATTTACATTCTTATGACTCATTTACATTATGTTTACAATAGCTGTAAATGATAACAGTGAATAATACAAAACTTTGCTAAAATAATTACGATTGGAACCAGCGTAAGGTAAAATTTGTTACGATTAAAGATTGAACTAGGCCAGTTACTGGGCAGACTTGTACGGTCTGCGTCTGTGTATGGCCGTTTGGAGGAGGATGGGCAGGGGAGGGCTTCAATGGCTGGGAGGGTGTAGATGGGCTGGAGTAAGTCTTAACAGAGATTTCGGCAGTTGGATCCCAAGCACAGTACCGGGTAAAGCTTTGGATTCTCGCCCAGAAATAGCTAAGAAGAAGAAAAAAAAAAAATGTAAATTGAATCAGGTTGGGCAGACTGGATGGACCATTCGGGTCTTTATCTGCCGTCATCTACTATGTTACTATGTTACTATGTTACGATAGGAAAATGTTAAGGGCTTCAGATATGCCAATGGTTAGCCAAATGTTTTCTATGGCTACCAATATACTTGTGGCCATGGCTTCCTCACTAGCCCATTTATTTTTTCTTTGTTTTTCTTAAGCTATAAAGTGCTATGTGCTCTATCTATAACTTATCACTTATAAAAGCTAACCAACTTTAAACTTTTAGCATTAAAAACTTATCTTTGTTTCTTAATGTTATTCTCTTGTTCACATTGGGAAGGGACCTGTCATTTCGACATGTTTCGCCCGTAAGCTGCTTCAAGAAAAGTCCCCCCTTCTGTATTTTATCTGCACCATCCCGAACTGTATAATGTTTTTTGTAAGGCCAGCACAAAGACACTCCACTGGCAAACATTATGCACAAACTCGTGCAGAAATACACTCAGAACCTTAATGTATCATAACAGTACCAACTCCCAGAGCTCAAGGATTAACCGTTTTATCCGTGAAAAGGCAGCAATGTAAATTACACTGGACTCGAAAACAATAATGCACCATCTAGTTAGAAAACAGAACATATCTTTGGTTGGCGGAGCTTTGGCATCCTTGTTAGTAAATGTATTTGTAACGCACAGGGGTGGGAGAAAAGGGAGAAGGGAATGTGTTGCCTACCCCCCCTCCCAAGTCCACCCTTGGGCCTCCACCCACAATTGGAGATCTGGCTATACTCCTGAATATGCTTAGAGCTTAAGTGAAATTTAACCTAGTCTTTTCTTAACTCTAGGTGATAGATCTGCTTAGAAAAGCCAAGAAGAAGGGTGGGCTCAAGGTACGAGAGAACCAGCAGCAGGGCTTCTACGTGGATGGTCTGAAATTAGTACCTTGTGAAAGCTATGCACAGATAGAAAGGCTGATGGAACAGGGAGTCAGAATCAGGACCACTGCCTCAACATCTATGAATGCCACCAGCAGCCGGTCCCATGTAGTCATCACCATCCATTTCAAACAGGTGCTGTACAGAGTTGTAAAATCTCTTGGGAACCACCATTCCCTCTAAGCCAGGGGTATCAAAGTCCCTCCTGGAGGGCCGCAATCCAGTCGGATTTTCAGGATTTCCCCAATGAATAGGCATGAGATCTATTTGCATGCACTGCTTTCATTGTATGCTAATCGATCTCGTGCATATTCATTGGGGAAATCCTGAAAACCCGACTGGATTCCGGCCCTTGAGGAGGGACTTTGAGACCCCTGCTCTAAGCTGAGCAGGAGTCCTCCACTTACAGTCCTGCCAGTAGGAGGTGCTGTTTTGCTATCACTTTTTAAATAGTGAGAGACGGACAAGCTCTGTGGAACTCCAGGGAATGTGCCTGTCTGCAGGGACTGAAAACACAATATTGAGCCCCCCACCCCCACCCCCACTGGCAGTAATGCTGTTGGAAGAACAATGCTGAGTACCTATCTTATGCTCCGATATTCCAAGAAACACTTTTATGGCTTTATAGCCATTAAGCCTATAAACTCATTGGCATTTGTGCTTTTGAATCTAGACACTGCTAGTGAGGCTAAGTTACTCATTTCTTTGTCCGACAGTTACCAAACTACTGTATTACTACCATCTGATGGTTTTGTTAGGTTTTCTACCAGAGACTACAAACATTAAGAGATTTGGTGTGTGTGTGTGTGGGGGGGGGGTTCAATTTGAACTTTATTTGGAACCAATCTATAAGCATCATTAGACACAGCACTAAACTGATAACAAACACCTGAGCTTTACCATGCCCGATGTTACCTTGTATAGCATCACCAGCTCTAACAAAATTTCCCCATATTACCTGCTCCTCCCTCTTCTCACCCCTCCTCATTGCTAGACCATTGTTCAAAAGTCCAGAGATACCAAATTATCCAACTGGAGATTTTTAGCCAGTCTTGCCTTTGAATTTACATCCCAAAGCAGTGTGAGATATATAGTGCCTGATTCTGCTCATGGAAATCAGTGCTTCAAGTCCTATGGTGCACCAAGATCCAGGTCTGTCCTAAAATCTCCAGCCTGGAATTGGGTAACTCAGCAACTCTGGAAGTCCCCCAAATCTAATAATATTGACTCAACTGTTGTTTTCTAATGTAATTTTGCTCATATAATAAATACACTATAAACATTCATATATAACATTTTGGATGGTAAAGAATACTGTTTCCAAAAAGTAACAATTATACATTCAGCTGCGACAATGCACATACACTGTGAACCGAACACACCAAAATGTGTTTTGTCATATCTCCCACAGAACTCAGCCGATTCTTCTGAAATTTAGTGCATCATGTCCTGAATGAAGCTAATGTAAAATGTTGTAAATATTTCCCAGCAAACCCAACACTACCTTGTGAAAATGAGTTGTTGCTATGGGATATGCGCAGAAGCAGATGATAGTTTGCAAACAGCCTCTATATCAAAACGGTTTTCACTGCAGAAGATCAAATTCTGATAATGAACTAGGTACCGCTAAAAGGTTACAGCAGTTGACGACTGTTGAAAGAGTTCCCACTTATACAGCGCTGAAAGGCGTACGCAGTGCTGTACATTTTGATATTTATAGACGGTCCCTGCTTGGACGAGCTTACAATCTAACTTGGACAGACAGATATAGGATTGGGGATACATAACCCAAGGTGAGAGGAATTGGGACTCAAAAGCACACTCAAAGAGGTGGGTCATGAACACTGCCAGAGACAGAGCCCGCCGTAGGGATTTGGGCATCTTGTTCCAAGCATATGGCACAGTAAGGCAGAAGGAACGGAGTCTGGAGCTGGCAGTTGAAGAAAAGGGCACAAGTAGGAGGGACTTACCAGCTTGCAGAGCTCACACCGGGGGGGGGGGGAGGGGGTGTCATAGTGGGGAGATAAGTGTAGAGAGATAGGGAGGGGCAGCTAAGTGAGTGCATTTGTAGGTCAGTAAGAGGAGTTTAAATTGTATTCGGAAACGCATCCCCCTTGAAAAGCTCTAATTCCCTAATGCCCAAACCTGGGGATAAATGGCATATAGCCAAAGAGCGTATATAATGTGAAAGTTGATCAAAAGCAAAAAGATCGAGGGATGGCTAGCCATCTGCTGCCGGAATTTGACAAAGGTCAGTAACCGGCCATCCTCCCTCAGCAAGTAATCTTTCCCATTGCTGAAAAATCCAATTTTCTTGCCCTGGGGAAAAAAATCTTCATTGCCGGTATGAGGGAACAACGAACTATTGCTGGGATAATGGTGCCAGCTCTTTATCAAATAGCGCTATGCCTCTCAGAGTGGAGCCAGCAATAAACTCCCTCTGTGGGCCATCCTCAATTGGGAGCCCTTAGCGTGTAACAAAGAATTAAAGTGCCAAGGGCGGGAAAAACTCCTGCTCAAACTGTATGTTCGTAAAATTTGAAGTAGAAAGAACCCAGTACGTCTATGAAGGCATGCCTGATTTGTATAGGTTCAGATTAGGAACTCCCAGGCCCCCAGCAGTCCACCCTTCTAGTGCAAAAGCCCATTTCAATGTTCCTTAGAAAAATTGGCCTAAAATTTTCTGTAACTGCAAAAGGTCTTTGGTTAAAAGATAAAAGTGGCAATGTCTGGAGAACATAAAGCCACTGGGGTAAGAGAATCATCTTATAAAGATTGATTCTACCCATCAAGTTTAGCAGCAAGTACATCCATTGAGACAAGAGCAACTCAATATCTTTTAGTAGTCTATCAATGTTACATCTATACAGCATAGTCGGATTCAATGAAAGTCAGACCCCCAGATACCGAAAATCAATATCTGCCCATGCGAGAGAAAAGGATTAGGCCCGCTGCTGTTGCCTGGGGGTCAGATTAGTCATGGCTTCAGATTTTGACAAGTTTAGCTGAAGTCCTGAAAAATCCCCATACTCTTGAAAGGGCCAGAATGGAAGACTGGGGATCCCTTAAAAACACCAACATGTTGTCTGCAAAGGTCGCTATCTTGAAAACTTGATTGCCTATAGACACTCTTCTTATGTCAGGATTAGATTGTATATCCCTGATCAAGGGGTCCAAATTCAAAAAGAAGATGAGACAGAGGACAGTTCTGTCACATCCCTCTTTTTATCGGGAACAACTATGAAAGGACTCCATTTGCCCACAGCCAAGCCCTTGGGGAAGCATAAAGAGTTTCTACAGCTTTATATAAAAAAAAAATCACAGAATCCATAGGCTCTCAGAGTGCCACTCTACTCAGTCAAACGCCTTCTCTGCGTCCAGACTAATGAGAAGTGAAGGGGTCTCACTTCACCAAACTAATTCCTGGGCTGCTATAATCTTTATAAGATTCTTAACCACTGTGCAACCCTTAACAAAGCCCACCTGGTGTTCTGTTGTTAAAGAGGGCAAGATTCTAGCCATAAGATTTGTCAAAATCTTTGCCAACAATTTGGTTTCCTAGTTCAGTAAGGAAATCAGGCTGTATGACTCTGGATACTCTGGGTTCTTACCTGGTTTAAGAAGCACTATGATTCGGGCCTCTGTAAGGCAATTTGGTAAGGAGCCACCCTCCACCATAGCATTAAAGACCACCGCCAATGGGGTTGTTATCTCCTCCAGAAGCAATTTGTAAAATTTTCCCCTATAACCATCAGAACCAGGTGCCTTCCCCAAAGGGCTCTGCTGTATCGCCCAGCGCACTTCCTCAAGTGTTATCAAAAAAATAAGGTGCTACTGGTCTCTTTCCGTTAGATGGGGGACAGTAATGGGGAAAATGCTTGAACTACCTGAATAAACCGCTTTGAATTTGGTTGTAAAACTACAAAAAGGTGGTTTATGAAGTCCCAACCCTCCCCCTTTTTAATACTAGAAAAGTAAGTGTCTCTATCCAGAGGAGCAGGCATAGGGGCGGCATAAAGCCTAAAAAAAATAAATCTAATAAAACATCATTGACTGCCTTATTCCCATTTACCAAATTACTTGTACGGTCCCTCATCGCTGCTATTTTCACTCACTAGATTAGTTAAGTCTGCTGCTCTTGTTAGCAAACTTTTAAAGACGATATTTGTGATTTTCATGGTCTGATGGAGAAGCTCATTAAGAGTCTGCTGAACCTCCAAAATGCACGTTTTAATGTGAAGAGTTCTCTCTCTTTTGTTTTCTTTTGATGACTAGAGAGGGCTAATATCTCTCCTCTTAACACAGCCTTCGCTGTCTCCCAATAAAGTATGGGATCCTTGACATGTCTGTTGAAATCTGCCCTAAATAAACATGGAACTGAGGATCCCTATATAGAGGAACTAGAAATTGCCAAGTCGGGGGAGACTGAGGTTGGGGGTCCAATTGGAAAAGTACAGACTTTTCCTTTTTTGTGTCCCACATTTAAGGGAATCAATTTGTTTCTGTCTTACTTATTGTACTTTGGGCTCCTTTTTAGTATTTTTCCTTTCTTGTGCAATTCATTCCCTCTCCTATGATTTTAGCTACGTCCTAGTACATTGTAATAATGTATAATTCTGCTTTGCTCTATTATATTTTGTAAATTCCTCTTACTAATTTACAAGTACTCTACTTTCATCTAATCTAATTTAATCTTCTATTTGTGTGTCGCTCATACCTATGCAGGCTAGGCGACTTAAAGAGAGGGGAGAGGAGGGAGAGGGACAGTACAAGAGTGGGGAGAGGGAGGGAAGAGGATAGGTAAGAAGGTGAGAGAGGAAGTAGGAGAGAAAGTGGAAATTGGGAGAGAAGGAGAGGATACAGGAGATTAAGTGTCGAAAAGGAGGGTTTTCAGTTTGTTCCGGAATATGATGTGGCTAGGTTCTGTTCTGGTTATTTTTATAAGGTCATTCCAAGTTTTTACTCCTAGGAAGGTAGCCCCTCAATATCTCTACTCACTTATCTCCCCCTATGCCCCCCCCTCTCATGAACTCTGTTCATCGGGTAAGTCTCTTTTATCTGTACCCTTTTCCGCTGCCAATTCTAGATTCCTTCCCTTCTTTCATGCTGTGCTTGGAACAGGCTGCCAGAATCATTACATCGTAATCTAGCAGTATTCAAATTCAAGCTAAAAATCCACTTTTTTAAAGCTGCTTTTAACTCTTAACTCCCACTCACCATCAGATTCCTAAACCCATTGTATCATTCCTTCTAACAGAAACTCCCCAACCCTGAGATGTCCAAATTAGACTGTAAGCTCTTCTGAACAGGGACCGTCTATTGAATATTAAATGTACAGCACTGTGCACGCCTTTCAGCGATATAGAAATGATAAAGAGTAGTAGTAAACCATCTCAATATCTTTTAATGCCAGCAGTCTCTGTTCCACTCTCTTTTTATAATCTCCCCCACTCTCCCATCAGGGAACAAGGGACCTCCTGCTCCTCCCACTATGCTTCTCTAACCATGTCAGCTTAGTTTCAATGACCCTCTAAAAAATCCACTGTCTCTGTTGTTATGGCAGAGACATTTTCCGGGGAAGGGGGGGGGGTCACATACAGATCAATTTACAATAAATGTCTCTTTTCAGTTTCCTGGTTTGGAACACGGCTTGCACATAGGTTCCAGAAGCAGCTGCTTTCCCTTTATCACCCTATCACAGTGTCTAGCAAACTTTCTTGAGCCGCGGCACACTAAAGGTAGTGGCTGTGGCTTGAGGCACCTGGCAGTGCGCAGATATCGCCATGATGATGTCAGGCACATGCATGACATCATCATGTCGATGTCTGCGTGTGTGTGAAGGCCCTTCAGGCGGGCCCTGAGACACTAGTGGGAGGGGGGGGGGGAGTGCCAGAAGGGAAGAGGGCCAGAGAGAAGGATAAGTGCTGGTGCCCACTGATTGCCTACAGGACATGCCTCTTTACAGCGTGAATTAGCTTCTGTGTTGTTTTCCTCGACCCTGAAGAAAGTTTCCTTTGGTGAAACATGCAGGTCGGGAGAGGAGAAGAATAGATAACATCACTCTAAGATAGAGCTAAGTGATGTTCCATGAATTTTAAGTATTTAAAATAAGATAAAAATAAAAAAAGCAAAAAAATTTATGTGTTAATAAAAGGTGGACCGACGAAGAGATTTAAGGCCTGGGGTATGTACCCTTAAGGTGGTCTGAAGGTCCATACATTTGATGTTCAATTGACAATATATGTCTAATAGTCACTGCGACAACCAGTATAACTATCTTGCCACGAGAGGCACGTCTTGTAGGCAGTCAACTGGCGCCGGTGCCTCTCCTCCTCCCTAGTGTTACCAAGGCACACCTGAAATCTCAGGAGGCACACAGTTTGAGATACACTACTCTATCAAGTGCAAATGACTCGGTTCAAAAAAAGAAATGGCCTCAAAGGTGTAGAATGGTAGTCAGTCCTAAAGTCAGATCCCTGGTTTGCAGAGGAAACTTTTCTGGACTTGGGCTTCTGATTTTTTTTTTTTTTTAATTTATAACAAGAAATTGCTGTTAATGTCATATTCAAATTGGCCACAAAAATGATATCTATCTTATAATTTCTTACAGATTTTTCTGGAGGAAGATCTGACCAAGCAGTCTAGTATAAATTTAGTGGACTTAGCAGGGAGTGAAAGGCAAAAAATATCAGGATCTGAGGGGGATCGACTGCGGGAAGGGACATGCGTAAACCTCAGTTTAACCACATTAGGAAATGTCATCAGGTATGATGAATAAAATTTGTGCAAAATTACAAGGATTTGAGCAAGCATGTTGAGCCCATGAGACAATTATGGTGGTTTGGAAGCACTTGCATTGGGAGCAGAACTGAGTCGCATTCTGCTCTTTTTGGCAAAAGCTTCTGTACATCCAAAGAAATGCAAAGATAGTAGCCCACTACTATCATGTTCTTAGTTAGGAAATATTATAAGTGCGGAACAATTAGTTCACAGTCTCTTTGAGGAACAACTTTACCAGTTGTTGCAACATCCTTTCACATAGCCTTCACACCTGGTGCATCAACTCGGTTCACACAGGTGAGACAGACAACCCCATTCCAACCAGTCTTATGCTCAATTCACTCTGACCAGGGTCATGGAACTAGAACTCTTTTCACTCCATTCTCACTAAGACTGATCCAAGGGTACTGAATATCCTAGGTCAGTGTTTCTCAACTTGGTCCTGGAGTACTCCCTTGCCAGTCAAGTTTTCAAGATATCCACAATGAATATGCATGAAAGACATTTGCATATAATGGAGGCAGAGTATGCAAATCAAGTGTATGCAAACTGCATATAATGGAGGCAGTGTATGCAAATCAAGTTTATGCAAATTGAATGTGCATATCCTGAAAACCTGACTGGCAAGGGGGTACTCCAGGACCGAGTTGAGAAACACTGGCCTTGGTGAACCTTCAGTTATGCACCCCCTCGGACAGGACTCACCTACTATTGAGGTTTGCTTATTTTCTTTAGAAGTCTATAGTAGAAACAGGGGTTCCACTGCGCATGATGCTATTCAGAAGATGGTCCTCCAGTTAATCACCTCCATCCCTAGCTCTACAACATCTTCATGTTCTTTAATGTAATCCGCTCTGAATCTGAAAGGAATAGGGTGGAATATAAATCATCTTTAGCAATCTGGCTTCAGGAAATTCCACAGCACAGAAACAGTCCTGGCAGATATCATTGAGGACTGCTGGAACGAGCTAGGCATAGGAAACGATGGTTCTTCTAGACCTCAGCGCCGCATTTGACACCATCAATCATCCCTGCCTCCTTTCCTGTCTCTCAGATATTGGAATCTGTGAAATTGCACTCCATTGGTTCTCATCATTCCTAAGCCAAAGAACCCAAAGCGTTCTGCTAAGATCTATTCTATCACAACCGAAACTGATAAAATATGGAGTACTGCAGAGTGCTCTCCCATCCCCTTTACTCTTCAACCTCTAAATCAGACCAATAATAGATATTGCCTTAAAATACCGACAAAGATTCCCTTCTTTGCAGATGACATTCAGTTATACCAGCCACTAGGTTCAAACCGAGACACCCAAATATCCAAACCACACAAACATCTAGAGACACAAAGAGCTGGATGATTTAAAACAAGCTCCAATTAAACACCACAAAAACTGAGCTCCTCTGAATACGGAACGATAACCCTACACTCACCCATCCTTCAATCTCCTGAGAATTCCGCACCCTGCCAAAAATAAGGTATGCAGCCTAAGAGTGACCCTCGACGCCAATCTATCACTCTATGACCATATCTCTCAAGTAGCATCCACCTCATTCTCCTACCTCTAGCAACTTTGGAAAAATATCTTCTGAAAAATCAGAAGATATTTTCTAGAACCAGACTTTTTGAAGCTACTCTATGCCTTGTTCTCTCCCACATGGACTACTGCAACACACAACTAAATGGTCTCATTTAAAAAATCTTAATTGATTACAAGTACAAAATGCCGCCATCTGCCTCCTAAAAATTCTTCACGTACGTGACCCAATCATCCAGCACTGCACATAGCTGACTGGCTACCTATCAACAAACGATGTATATTCAAGGGCCTGCTAATGGCCTACAAAGTCTTCCACAACATGGTACCACCCTATATGGCCTCCATACCTTACATCCCAAAAGAGCAACTTTGCTTGCAAGAAAAAAAGACTACGTATACCTTCAGGATGCTTCTTCCGCCTTGAGAATGCCTGGAAAAGAAAAGAATCCTACTCGTACTACCTACCACGCCTCTGGAACTAACTACTACCTCATATCAGATCACTAGAAGGACTACTGAACTTCAGGAAGGCAATAAAAACTCACCTCTTCCTCTAACCTTCTATGTCTAAATACTACTGCTTAAGCAACTAGATTAGCCATCACTAAAACTACCATGCCCTACCATACATTCCATACCATATCATTCCTAACACACATTATCATACGCTGTTATGTATTATCTTGCCATGCCACATATTGTCATTCACTGTCGTTGCTGACACTTCCATACTTTGCCAGACATTCCATGCTATACCACACCTAGCATACGAGGTGCTATCCAAAAGTTCGGGGAATGTGAACAGCACGCGCGAACTGGATATTAGTATGCCCTTCCACCACTAGAGGTGTCTAGCAGTATGCTTTGTGAATCAGTGTGCCAATGGGCGTGCAGCTGAGCGGTCGCATTGTTTTGTTCTGTGCAATTTTGTACTGTTGTGTTTTAGTGACTCGGCGGATTTCGATATGATGGATTTTACTGAGCAAAGAATCTGCACCAAATTTTGTTTCAAACTTTAAAAAAACTGCTGCAGAAACCCATCATATGCTCCAGGAAGCCTTTGGAGATAATGCCATGTGGCAAAGCAAAACCTTTATTTGGTACAAACGCTTCAAGGACGTACGGACGTCTGTCCACGACGATAACCGTTCCGGATGACCGTCAACAAGCACAAAACCGGAAACCGTAGAAAAAATTTGTGAGACTATTCTTGCAGATTGTAGCCATATTCGCTTGATCTTGCCCCCTGTGATTTTTCCCCCCCCCTATTCCCCAAAATGAAATTACGACTGAACGGGCGCCGTTTTAAAACAATTAAAGCGATGCAGGTAGAATCGCAGGAGGTCCTCAAGGTACTCGCCCAGGATGACTTCCATAGATGTATGGGCTCATGGGAAAACGCTGGTATCGCTGTATACATTCTCAAGGGGACTACTTCGAAGAAGACAGTGGAAACTAGGAGTTTCGGTAAGCAATTTTTTTTACAATTGAATTCCCCAAACTTTTGGGTAGCGCCTCGCATATTATCATTTATTGTCCTTCCAGGCTCAATGTTCCTGCCATGCTCTTGTATGTATTGTTTTCCAAGTTTCCAAGTTTATTCAATATTTGATTAATCGCTTATTTAACATTCTAAGCGATGTACATAGTATAATAATAAACATAAGTTAATAGAGGGAGACTGACAATTTAATTTAAAAAAAATAATAAAATTAGGACAAACATAGGATACAAAGGGAAAGGAGAAGGGAAAGAAATACAATTTTGAGAAGGTTAAAGAAAACATATATGGTAAACAACATTAGGAAGGAAAAGCGAAGGGAGGCAAGAGTAGTAAATATAATGAGATCTATAAAAAACTTTAGTCAGGTCGTACGTTCTGGTTGTTTCAGTTGTCAAATGCATCTTTAAAAAGAAAGCATTTGAGCTTACTTTTAAATCTAACCAAATCTAATTCTTCTCGAATATTGATTGGAAGTAAATTCCAGGTTTGAGGTGCTGTGACGGAAAAGATTGAATTTTGCCGTGTATTTATAATTTTTAAAGAAGGAACTGTCAGAAAATGTTGATCAATAGATCTAAGCAATCTAATTGGAGTATAGGGGATCAAAACTCTGTAAATAAAAGAGGGAGATTTACATAGAAGACTTTTAAAGACTAATAAGTTTAATTTGTAGGTTATCCGATGGGCTACAGGGAGCCAATGTGCTTCCCTGATTAGTGGAGTAACATGATTGAATTTTTTTGCTTTTTTTATGAGTTTTATAGAAGCATTTTGTATAATCTGTAAACGACGGATTTCTTTTAAAGCAATACCTTTGAACAACGCGTTACAATAGTCAATTTTCGAAATTACCAAAAAATGAATTAAAATATTTATGGATTTAGGGGATAGAAATTTTGAAACTGAACGAATTTGCCGTAGTCTAAAAAATGTGGATCTAACAATGCTATTGATATGTTCGTGGTAAGTGAGTTTATTATCAAAGATAACTCCTAGGATCTTAATGCTACTTGTTAGTTGTAAGGTTGAGCCTTTAATGGTAATAGGAGAAAGCAGCTTTTGGTCATCCTTCCATGGGAAAAACATAACCTTAGTTTTTTCAATGTTTAAGGCTAATCGGTTAGTCTCGAGCCATTGATGGACAAGCTCAAGTTTCCTATTGACAGATGTTATTTCGTCAGGGTTATTATATTCTAGCTGATGTATAAGCTGAATGTCATCTGCATATGCAAAGACATGGAAGCCAATAGCTATACCATGCACTGTCATGCATCCTACTGCTCTGTTATGTACTGCCTTACCACACTTCGTATAGCCAGGCATTATAATGTACCAAACTCATAACATCACCACTCCATGCTGGATGAGGTCTTGTCAAGTCATATCCTATTAAGCATTGCCATGCTTTTGAGTACTATCATGGCTCCCCTATGTATTGTCCTATCATGTCACAATCATCTACTCTCACGTTTTACTTTTTTATACTGTTATGTTTTATTATGTATGTAAACTTGTAACCCATTCTGAGCTCTTCTGGGGGGTTAGGATATAAATCCAAATAAATAAATAAGCATAGCATAGCCTGCTTCTCTGATGTATACCGGATGGGAAAGAGTAGAAGAAATGCCGTCCAATAAAAAGATATTTATTCACATTCATTATTGATTCTAATCATAGTTATACATAGTAAGAGGTATTTTAATAGGTACTCAAAAAAAGATCTCATCTGGAACAGCCTGGTGGCTTTGTGGCAATGCTGCATCACTGTCTGCAGGAGCCCTGGTTTTGATCCCCCAAATCCTGGCTTCTGCTCCTTGAGTCAGTGGAAACACCTAGTGGCCAGGTTATGGGTACAAGTGTCTAGGTTTCATAAGGAGCTCCTGCTTATCGCTTCTAGCCAAAGGCTGTGGGCCTGGCATTCAGTGCCATTTGGACGACTGGGAATGGCTCCCAGCCATCTAAATAGCACACAGCTGGCTATCCGCTAAATATCCCAGTCTCTGGATTGGCTGGCGGCTGGCTGATGTGCTACATAGCTGGTCGCCAACAAAATTCAGCTGCTCCCTGGCTAAGTTCAGCGGCCAAAGACAACTGCCTAAAATTGAATATTGGCCAGCTATGTCTCAGCCCAAAATGGACCAGAAATTCAATGCCAGTGGCTGGATATGACACCGGCATTGAATTTCCAGTATCGCCACGGACTGCAGGAGATCCCAAAGTCTGAATTTGAGCCTGTGTCAGTTCAACAGCTAGGCTAATTAGAAATGTAGCAAATAAATGCGGGATACAGAGGCAGTAGAGAGGGGAATTAAAGACATTGAGTAAGATTTGCATAAAGCACTTTTTCCCATGATGCCATTGTGTGTTTCTTCTAGTGCTCTGGCTGAAGCAGCAATGGGGAAGAAGACTGTGTATATACCATACCGAGACTCTGTGCTTACAAAACTTCTACAGCCAGCTCTGGGAGGAAACAGCAAGACTATTATGGTAAAGTGATTTTGTAGATCTTAATCATGGCAAATATTAAGCCAGTACTTTCTTTAAAAAAGAAAAAAAACAAAACCATTGTAGTAGGGAAAGCATGTAGAAGGTGTAGCTTTTTGGGTGTGCTTTCAAGTTTCTTTATTGTTATACTGCCCATCGGTGTCTGTCAAGGAAATTTTATAATATAGAATCATTGAAAAGAATTCTATTAAGAAAAAGGGAAAGCGGAGAGGATAGTATTACATTATCATAGTAGCACTATCCAGAATGTTCCATAGCATCTAAAATCCGGCCCCTGAGCTAATACGGGGTAATTGGCTTATGAGAATGCATCTTCAAATAGAAAGGTCTTTATGTCAGTTTTAAATCTGACGTCTTTTGTGATTGGGGAGAGAATTCCAGAAGGTAGGGCCTTTCTAAAATAGAAGTATGGTTATGGAAGTAGAAGTATGGGTATGGGAAGCGTTGTAGTGTTGTACATGGGGGTTGTATATAGGGGGTATATCTATGTGGGTGGAACATACATGTTTAGGGATGTAGAGGTATATTTGGGGCTATGGGAGCATGGCATAGAGGGGTATATAAAATATGAAAGAGTGTATGCGTTGGCAAGTAAGAAGTAAAGCATCAATAAGGCAAGCCAAAAGAGAATTAGAACATATAGAACCCACATTGAAAAAAAACATTGCTAGAGAGTCAGAACTCAAAATAAAATTCAGGTATGTTCAGTCAGAAGCCTTTTAGGGAGTCTGCTGGTCATTTGAGGACAAAGAGGTAAAAGGGGTGTTGAGATAAAAGGTCATAGCAGAAAATGACCTCAGTGTTTACCAAAAAAGGTATTGGAGTTTTACCTAAGGTTACTAGATGTCCAGGAAAATCCAGACATGTTCTCTTTTTAGAGGACCATCTGGGTGCCCGGACGGACTTTCCAAAACCCAGTAGTTTGTCTGGGTTATGAAAAGCCCCCCAACTTCCCAGCTGCATCTAGAGGGCCTCTGAGCATGTATGGATGATGTCACAGGCATCCGCACATGCTCGGAGGCTCTCCAGACGCGGCTTACGGTTGGAACAGAACAGAGGGCTAAGTAAGGGGGTGGGAGGGAATGCGGGAAAAGGGCAGGGTCTGGATGGAAGGGAAGAGTGGAGGACATGCTTCATTGTTTGCAGGCACTCATGACGGAAGTCTGGCCCTGCTCATCAGCTATTGTAAGGGGGAAACATGTACTCAGTGCTAAAAAGTTAGAAAGTGCTTCTCAAGACTCTAAAAATAAGTTTCAAAATCCTAAAGTGCATGTGTACTTACAGGTTGCAGCCATAAGCCCAGCAGATATTTGCTATGAAGAGACTTTATCAACTTTACGATATGCTGAAAGGTAGTGAAATCTTTTTCATGTAATTGACAGAAATGTTTATATCTTGTTATCTAATTTTATTTTATTTTATTTAAAAGACATTGTATACAAATCACTCTTAAAAACTATCAAAAAACATAGGAAATAAGACCTACAAATTCTTCAATGACATATTTAATGACATGTTACCAAAATGCCCAAACCACGTCAGGAAAGACGACTCAAAAGTTTAGTTTTCAACATCATCATAAAGCTATAATCATCTGTGCATAATTTTAGTTGACCAGTAAGCTTATTCCAATATGGCATTCCCCAGCAATAGAAAACATTTGAAGTTGAGTTGCCACAATATCTTACATTATTTATCTTTCTCCTCCCCACTTATCCTCATCGAGTGCCCCATGCAGCAGATAAAGCTGTGCATTTGCTGGTGGAGTTGATGATCCTCTTCTAGGGCTCAGTATGTCTGTGCCACAGTAGAGCCAGAAGATGCTCAAGCTTTGCACAATCCCTTCTGCCTCTCAAGCAGGCAGATGCATTGCCTCAGTTACACGCCTGGATCCCACTGATCATGTTGAACTAATTATGCAAATGATATTCCCTGGAACATGGGTATCAGACCAAGAATGTCTGTCATCACAGTACACAGCCTGTGGGAAAACAAAACCTGTAAGCTGGCCCAGTGGCTCAGGTAGTAAACACTGTGTACTGTCATAGGAAGGTTCCAGAGTTGAGCTTCTGCTTTCTGTATCAGCTGAGACTGGACTCTGGAGATGGTCATTTCTTATGGGTGACACCTAGTGATTGGAATCAGGACCCATGATTTCAGGGCTCCACAAGAAACCCTGGTGCATGGTCCTTCGCTTTGTATGTTGAGGATACAGAAGGAAAAACACATAGGTAGTTGTGAATGAAGGCTCATGGCATCAGACCAAACCCTGGTTTCAGCTAAGCTGGAGGTAAAAAGAAGCAGGGTAAAACTTCAAGGTCAAAAATTAAAAAATGAAATTAGACATTTAGGGGGAAATTCTATAACCAGCGCTTAAATTTAGGTGTTAGTAGGAGCTCTGCTGATGCCTAAATATTTGAAAAATGCAGTCAGAAACAGTAGAGTTGAAGTGCCTACTGATGCCTAAATAAAAGGCGGCTGAAATGGCCGCTGGAAATACGGCTAGCCGCGGAATGCCAAAGTAGGCATTGCCAATGCCGTAAGTGGCGGTAGGCAGGCTAAAGCGGCTGCCCAGCCGTGAATCATGCCAAAATAGGCAGCTGAAAACCTGGCCTACCTTTCAGCCGCTTATCTTTGCCGCTTATCTGTGCAGCAGCCGATCGCGGCAGTTGAATTCCACCCCCCCTACCCCCAATTAGCTGAGTGGTAGGGACTCCCTAAAGCCACGATTCTGTAACCGGCACCCTGTCAGTTTTGATTAATTGATTTTAAGATGGTGATCTTGAAACCACTGAGTAATCAAATTCAAGCATCACTGAAGCAAGGAGAGATCAGAGTTGACCAGTGTGGCATAAAAATCATGAAAATGTAATTGGCATAAGAGTAATCCTGTATAATGGTCACCAGAAGACTTATGAGCAAGTTAAACAAAAGAGGGCAAAGGATAAACCCCTGAGGGACCCCATAAAGCAATGGATAAGTTGATGAAGACAGAGAAGTTGTCACAAAGTACAAGTGATTTTGTATAAAAGATCTAAACAAATGGTAAAGTTCCCACTATACTCAGTTCAGATAATATAGATAGAAACAAAGAATGAACAACATGGAGGTTTTGGAAATTCCTGAGAGTAATATACCATTGTGTTTGAAAGTTCATTACCTACCATTGAAAAATTCCCAGAATCAAAGACAGTGTTCAACAGTGGATAACTCAGGAAAGTTCTCCAGAGGATATTTCACGAGACTTGGATTTGACAAATTAGCAGAAGCAAGAAATGACCAAATTAGCTGAGCAAGAAATGACCATGGTTTCAACTTTATGGTGACTTTGTCTTTGACTATGAACAGAGACGAGCTTTTAAAAATGTATTTCAAATACAGGCAAAAATTTATTTTACAATAGGAAAATCTGGATGTTTCCAGATACCTCTAGAGATAATGGGAACAAAAGCAAATTTTGCTGTTGCATCCTAGAATTCAGTAAATCAGATGATCTTTCCTCCTTAAGTATCCATGTAAATGCATGGTCATACTTGATCCCCCTTTTATGAAGCCACGTTAGGCTTTTTTTTTTTTTTTTAAAGTATAGCGTGCTTTTTAGCAATATAAAACAAGAAAGTCAAATCCACAAAAACAAGATCGCAAGACAAGAAGTGGAAATGTCCTATCCAGACTGGTGGTCTCAAATGTATGGTGGAAATATCCTTTAATTCATCCAACAACTCAATGACTCGACATGTACATGTTTCGGCCAGAATGGTCTGCCTTAGGAGTCTTAAAAGTTTTGTAGTTGACATGGTCCGCGGCTCCAGCATTTTATAATTATGTAGCATCATTTATTTTTAAAACAACAAAACCATTGAAAGAACAAACTAAATTGTAGAGAAAATTTTTCCTAACTTCCTTAAACTAAATAATACTGACAGGAACAAGCCTCAGAAAATGGAGTAATTTATCTCATACTGGAATTTCTTTCAAGAGAAGAAAGAGTTTTTTCTCTACTCCTGATGACATCACAGGTTTGAACCCGTCCTTCCTACCATTATTTAAACTATCAATTCATTTACTTAATTAATTGCTTTATTGATAATTCATAAATTAATTCCTAATTAATGTCTTCTTATTTAATCTAACCTAACTCTTAAACAATTCATCAAATTTTAGTGTTTCATTAAATTTTTATTAAAATCTCATAACTAAGTATTCTCTAAAAGACTATTACAGCACTGAGGCAGCTCTTTTTAAAGCTGGCTGTTCTTGATTATGACCGGAATAGCCATCCAGATGATTAGGCGTGTTACGACAGACATAATTACACATTTTGGTGGGCAAATATTTGTTCCACATATAAATATAAGAGAATGAATGCGGAGTGTTTGGGGTCTAGTATGACATTCAATAAGGTGTGGAGCCCATTGACTGCATATGTTGAATTGCAATGAATGTCGGGTATCTCCCTTTTTACAGATTCCTTACACATCCGGGGATGGGGGGAGGGGAAGGTATTTGGGATTGCTAAAGGTATTTATCTATAATATTGCAATAATATATGCGTATGCAGTGTAATAGTTATGTGAGGAAGGGAGGGAGAAAAGGATTGGTAATGTATTAATTTTGTGAATTTTAAGTGCATTATGTATAATGCTCATGTTTAATATATTTGTATTGCACTGTCAAAATTTGAAAATCAATAAAGAATTTTTTTTTTTTTTTTAATTATTATATAATATATCCAAATCTTATCCCCTTTCTTAGACTACAATAGTGATAGGGGTAGTCAACATATATAACAAGGAGATATTAAGTACATAATCATTTGCAGAAAAGGCGTAGGGGTCCTTTTACAAAGGCGCGGTAGCGGTTTAACGCGCGGAATACCGTACGTTAAACCGCCTGCCGCGCTAGTACTTAACGCCTCCGTTGACGAGGCGTTAGGATTTTAGGCTGCGGCGGGGGTTAGCGCGTGATGAAATGTCCGACGCGCTAACCCCCGTAGCGCGCCTTGATAAAAGGAGACCTCAGCCTAAATCAACGAGTAAATGATTCTAAACAGTCCCCTTTCCAATCATTCCTTAACGATTCTCTTAATATCTAGAAACTGCTTCAAGTGTTTTGGAGAGTAAAATGTATATTTAACAGCCAAGTACCTAACCAGGCACTTACAGGGTCAGTTCTAATTAGTCAGAAGCCCGGTGTAGCAGGAAAAACTGGTTAGATTTTTTTTTAAACAAGGGGGTCCTTTTATTAAGGCGCACTAAAGATTAGCACACACTAAATACTAAGGCATCCATTATTATTAATCTTTAGTGCGCCTTAAAAAAAGGACCCCAAGGTTATTTCTGAGCAGGAAGTTTGGCAACTTCTTTCTGCGCAGAGCCTTATGGAATAACGATCAACTAACGTCTATTATATTTGATCATATTTATAGTATTTTTTATTCATTTTCATATGTTACATCAAAAAAAAAATATAAATTCATACTAATATTTCAGAAAACTAAATTTATATATTCGTAGTTAATATAATAATATCCCATCCCCTCCCCCATCCCTTCTATGCAATATTGATAGGGAGGGAGGGAGGGAAGGGGGATTATTATATTCAATAATAATTGTATAAATTTAAATTTCTTACAAAATATTATAACTTTATAATATATTGATTTTCTAAAGAAATGTTAAATTTGATATTAATATGTGAGTTAATCAAGTGTGTTTATTCAAGTTTATAATGAATTTATTTAAAAACACTTGTTGTAACATAAGAAAATGAATAAAGATTTATAAAACATATTTATAGTATTTTTTAAAAAAAATTTTTGTTTTCATTTCTGATGTAAAAGAGCCAAGAAAATCGAGAACAAAGCAGTGGTGAATGCGACTCCCACCCAGAAACTCATTCGAGACTTAAAGGCTGAAAATAACAAACTGCTGTCCAGGCTGGCTGGGCTCAAGAGTTCAGGGAAAAGAGTGGAGAAAGAGACAAGTGTGTACAGTATACTGGAAAATGAATGGAACACGTCTACGTAATATGCAGTACTAGAAATGGACCAAATGCATACATGATATTTCTGTGCATACATGTTTGTACAATGTTTTTGTACTTCATCTGAAAATGTTATACAGTAATCCAGTAGTTTAAAATCATCATGATTTTCCAGAAAATTACCTTACAGAACCAAATAAAAGTTCTAAAAAAATTAGGATCACTGAGCAGTTTACACTTAAAAAAAAAAAAAAATCTTTATTAATTTTCAAAGCTAATACAAAGTGCCATAAATTATACAGACGTTAATAACAAAATAAGCACTTAAATTCCATTAATAACAATGCAGAAAATAAATATCCCTCCCCTCCACCAATTTAATCAAGAAATAAACCAAAAAGATATCCCCCCACCCACCCTCCCCATCCTGGACATGTATAAAAATAAACAAAAAATTTAAACCAAGACAACTATGTTAAAGTAACAAAGGATGTCAATGGGCCCCAAACCAAATTAAATAATAACAGTTTACACTTTTATTTAGGATACACATTTGGTTTTTTTTAAAAAAAATGAATAGTGCAGGCATTTACAGTTTTCCTTAAAATAAACCAAATGAAAGGAGCCAACTGGACCAAATCTTAATTCTTTCTACCTTGCACATAAGAGGAGGGGGTGGGGGGGAAGCACTTGAGGAAAGGGAGAGAACCGAAGCATGAGACATTCAACATGCATGTTGAAAGAAGCCTATTGCTGCCATCCTTACCCCAAATCCCATGGTTTATGATGTCATCAACATTTAGGAAGTGAAAGAAAGTAGAGAGCAGCACCGTTTTCTGTCCCGCGCTGAGGGAGAGGTACTAGCTTCCAAAATTACTTTATTGGTTAATGATACCATGTGTGTTCAATTTGAGGGGAGCATCTTCAGATTTAAAGGAGTATCCCCCAAGTTCCATGGTCCGCTACAACCTCCCGTCCCCTACACTACACCAGTAGGGGATAGAAGCACAGAACCTTTTCCCCTTGCCAGTACCTCCCATGTGCTATAAGTGACTCTTCGGTGTCTTCCAACCCTCTGTTTCCTTTCTGCCAGCAGCAGAACAGTGCTTAATAGCATGCCATTGGCTTCCTGTGCCACAGTGATGGAGCTTCTCTCACGAGACTGGCTTCACACTCTCTGTGTGGCCCTTGAGACTCCGAGTTCTTACTATTAGGTATCGGACAATAAAAATAGCCATCTTGGGACCCAGTTCTAAGTTTCAGAACCTGAACATACATGCCCCATCTAATGATTACATGTTGGAAAGAGCTGGATTTTGTCAGCCTATTTAGCTTTTTCATTGTATAATTCATTCTCTTCTATTTGGTAGTCATATGGGACATTAGTTTAGGACTTTGTTTAGAACTGAATCAGACATTTCTGGGTAAGAAACAAAGAATGTACTTTCATGATGCAAAGGAATTGAATATTTCAGTAAATAATAATTTTTGTGGTATAAAGTTGCCCAGGGAAGGCCTCTGCCCAATCTTGCCTAGCCCAGGTGCCCCAGAATTGCAAACCAAAAAATCTGCTAATCTTAAAATATACATCTCCTGGATTAGGCTGTCTTTTTTTGCAGAAGAGTTACACCATTTGCTGACTGAAAACGAGCTGCGCATTCAGGCTATAGAGGTTACATGGGAACAGCAGCTGGAGGAGGCTCGGAAGGAATGGGAGCAACAATATGCTGCAGTTACTCAAGTATGTACCTGTCAGGAAGAGCCAGAGTTGTCAGATATTAGTGTATACTTAACATTTTAGGGCACTGTACTAAATTATCCTTATATAAATTTTAAGGGATCATATGACGACAGATAAAGACCTTACAGCCTCTTCAGTCTGTCCATACATACCAGCCAGTGGCGTAGTAAAGGGGGGGGGGTGTGGACCGTCCCAGGCGCCATCTTGATGGGGGTGCCAGCATCTCTTCTCCTCTCTGCCCTCTAATCCTTCTCACTCCTTCCACAACATGCATGTCAAATGACAAGTAGACACCAGAAACACCTCATCATGCCTAGGAATCCAGCTCCTCTCTTACATAAGAACATAAGAATTGGCACTGCTGGGTCAGACCAGTGGTCCATCGTGCCCAGCAGTCCGCTCACGTGGCGGCCCTCTGGTCAAAGACCAGTGCCCTAGCTGAGACTAGCCCTACCTGCGGACGTTCCGGTTCAGCAGGAACTTGTCTAACTTTGTCTTGAATCCCTGGAGGGTGTTTTCCCCTATGACAGACTCCGGAAGAGTGTTCCAGTTTTCTACCACTCTCTGGGTGAAGAAGAACTTCCTTACGTTCATATGGAATCTATCCCCTTTTAACTTTAGAGAGTGTCCTCTCGTTCTCCCTACCTTGGAAAGGGTGAACAACCTGTCCTTATCTACTAAGTCTATTCCCTTCAGGACCTTGGTGGGCAGAAGCTCATCTATAGGCTCTCTCAGCCACACATGTTGCAGGAGTGGAGAATGTTCAGGGCGACTATCTTACTCAGCAGGCTCTCAACCCCAGGGAATGGTCACTGTGCCCACAAGCGTTAGACACCATTGTCTGGCAGTGGGGGCTCTCACTGATTGATCTGATGGCCTCAAGGTGGGATCTGTCTTAGAGCCGATGACGCGAGCACAGAAGCACAGAATTGGATACGTTAGTTCAGCCATGGCCAGAGAAGGGGCTCTTGTAAGTATTTCCCCAGTGACCCATGCTAGGTTGAGTCATTCCCAGGATTGTGTATCATCTGGGGATGGTAGTCCTAGTGACACCTGGTTGGCCCCGTAGACTGTGATTTGCATACCTAGTTCATCTACAGAGAGACGAAGACCTCAGATTGACAGTTCAGGTGGATCTCCTGACTCAGGGTCTGGTCCCCATCAAGAATCAAGAACACTTTGGGCTTATGGCATGGCTCTTAAGTGGGCTGCCCTAGTAAGGAAGGGATACTCTGAGTGTTGCCTACATTTAACTAATCAAAGAAGAGAAAGAGGAACATATAAATGTAGAAAATGAACCATGTGGCATTGGGCATGATCAATATCTGATAGCATGTGAAAGTGCCACTAGTTTACCACCCAGAGGTGGTGATTGTGCATGACAGCTCTCAGAGGAATTTGGGCTAGAAGATCAGCAGTTTGATTTTCTTTCAAATTATGCTATAAGGAAATTCTCAATGTCATTACAAAAGTATTGACAGCAAAGAAATGTCTAGGGTGTCTGATACTCTTGAGATGGCCCTGAACTTTTCTATATAAATTTCCCTCAGAAATTCATTGTTATTTTAAACTTCCATCTCTAATTAAAAAAGAATCAATATCTATTTCATTGTCCAACACTGTCAAAAAGTTTCAGTATGCCTTTGATTTTGTTTTATTACAAAAATATTTGAATTAAGCATAAGTAATTGGAGGTTTGTTAGCCCCATTAGGTGGGTGCTTGGTGTGTATTTGGAATACAGTATGTATAATCCCTGTACATTTTTTTAAAAAAACCTATTTATTGGTTGGGACCAGAGCCATGATTGGAACCCTCCAGGAGGCTGTAAGCAGCTTGCACACCATTCTCAATAAGTTAGTTCACTCCGGTATGGTGGTTCAGAACCAACTATTTACTTAAGTCAAGTCTCTTTAGGCTCCAAATACAATGTAGTAGAGGCGGAATCAAATACAAGAGGCAAGAATTGGCAATTTACCGTAATTATTTACGATATCTCTGCAGCTTAGCACCCATAGCTCAGAGAAAAGTGCCGTTCTCCTTCCTTCAGTCAGATGCCTATCACTGTGGATAGCAGAGCAGTACAGTTCAATAGCATAGCACATCCACTTATAACTTAGGTTCCCTTGAGATGGTATTTGCTTCTCAGGAATGGTGACGTTTCTTGTTCTGTACCACCAGTGCATGGGATGGAATCCAGGCCATCTTTCTC